>NC_056473.1:16475076-17121326 GCF_008729295.1 Plectropomus leopardus | reverse complement strand
CTGTCTTAACAGTCATCAGACAAATATATCATTACATAATAGTATAGAATATATGTAAAAAGTAGTAATATGCTGTAATGTATCATGACAAAATAATTCATTAGAGCAATATTGCATAGGTTAAAATAAGTAAATTGAATCGTAAATCAATAAAACGCATAAAAAACAATAGTATGGGCATAACATAATGCAAAGTAAAACTAATAGTATTATGTTATACTACAGATGATAATGGATGAATGAGATTGTTGACATATTATACTATGACTTTTTAAACATACTGCATTATAACTTTTTTATTTTTATTTTCATGACATACTATACTATGACATTTTGACATACCATCCTATGACTTGTTTACGCATTTAAGTCATAAAGTACTATGACGAAATTATTATAACATACTATGATATTACTTTTTCATATTTTTTATGACGTACTATACTATGACATTCAACATTTTATCTTATGACTCTTTTTTACATTTTTATGACATAGTATACGAGGACATTTTCTTGACATACCATGCTATGACTTTGTGGTTTACATTTTAATGATATAGTATACCATGACTTTTTTTGCTATATTTTTTTATGACATAGCATTTTTTGACATACTATACTATGACTTTTTCCATCTTTTTTTCATATAGTATACTGGCATTTTTAAAAACATTTTTATGACAGTATACTATGACATTTTCAACATACCATAATATGACTTATTATTATACTATGACTTTTTCTCTCATTTTTATTACATTCCAAAACATTTTCGATATACTATTCTATAATGTCTTTTCAACATCCTATACTAAGACTTTTTTTTTATTTTTTACATTTTATGACATTTTTAACATATTATACCACAACTATTATTCACAAATTTATGATAAACTATAGCGGAGTTATGTCATTTACTATGACTTTTTCAACATATTATATATACATATTATGACTTATGATTTTTTTTGATAAAGTGTATTTTGAAAAATATTTTAAATTATTATGCCTGATAATATATTTTTATATATAAAAATATTACATTGCAAAAATTGTAAAAATATATCCTAGAAATGGGTGTAGTTTTTGAGTAGACTGTCCGTCTGTACTGTGTTACTGTGTGTGGGTGTCATCTCATAAAACCAGATAACCAACAAATAAATGGTCAAACAATGAAAAATTAATCCATTACCTCAGGTCCACACTACTTCTGCGAGGGCAGTTTCCTGATTGCAACGCTGTCAAAGCCACGCCTGCAGGGATCTGAGCTCCGCCTGCAGCAACATTTCCGCTGGGTGACGCTGCGTTGGGATCAGGAGCCAGTGCATGGCCTGCTGGGAAGACACCTCCGCAGGAAGCTGCTGCATAAGGTCATTGAGAGGTTCAGTGCAGCTGCCAGAGACAGAGACGTTGTGTTGACTTTGTTTCATTGTTACCAAACAGTAATATGAAATCATATCTGGACTAACTTGGTGTTTATATATATATACAGTATATATATTTATATATACATATATATGTAATGTTTTGTTTTTCGTTTTGAGGTCTGAAATGAGCAAATGAACTTGTTTTACAGATATATAGATGTTTTTTCACTGGATATTTACATTTTTCTCCTGGATTAAGTCTTCACATTTCCCATTATCTTGTCCACTGTGTCAGACATAAATGCAAAACAAATACTTTACTAATTTACAGAGCTACATAAATCTGATGTAATGTGACTTTGAAATAGAGCAATGTGATGAATAATATCCTGCAAGTAAGCAGACTGTTTTAATTTATTCAACTGTTAAGAAAATCAACAACGATCCTCCTCACTGTTTCATCACTCTTACAGTTCAGTAGTTTGATTAAAAACAATAAAAACTTACATTTCTTCCTCCATCACTCCTCTAGGTGGGGACTGGAGTTTGGTCACCTGATGGCGTCATGGAGCGGTCTGTGTTGTGGGTGAGCCAGGTTTGGCAGCAGCTCAACGCCTGTCTGTCCCGTCTAGGGACCGATGAGGCTTTGCTGGGCCCACAGCTCTTCCTGTCCTGCCCTGTGGTCCCAAATAACACACAGGCGGTTGTCAGGTGTGTATGAGCTAGTGTTTGTGTGTGTATAAGTATATATTAAAAAGTACATTACCACAGAATAATGCAGATTCTCTCAGGTTTTGTTTACAAAGCAACATCAGCAGACACAGGATGGTTGGCTCTTAGATCCCGTCACGCTGTTACCACGGTGAATATTTAGCTGTTTAGTTGTTAAACACTCAAGAGAGAAAGAATATTTGATTGAGGATGGAAGTGGGGCTTAACACTTATAAAGCTTCCTGAGCTAGTTTGAAAATGTTAGCTATTCAACTTAGCCATGAGGCAGTCTTTCTGGAATCAGAAATACCTTATTGATCTCCAGGGGGAATTTGTGATATATTACAGTCGCCTTGATGTAAAAGCACAGACAATTCTGAGGGAATAGAGAATATGTACTATATCTTCTTGATTGCCTTATTTATTTATCTTGAGAGAATTAAATACAGTAGTGCTTCAACTATACTGATAATAACTGCAACTGTTGTTTAATTCTCTTCACAATTTTGGTTTATTGTTTATATAAATGAAATAAAAACAAATTTCAGGAGCCCAGTTCACAATCAACGATTTGCTGAATCTTCAGTTTACAATGGCCTTGTTTACACCAGGTATTAACATGCGTTTTGGGTGATCCGATCACAAGTTGACAGCGCTCAACGCAAGTGTAAACAACCAACGAGAATAGTGATATGATCACTGAAATTCATTGCAGAGTTTGTCTGGGCACATTTGGCCACATTTGACCAAGCTATTGCATCTTGATGTGTACATTTTTAAGAAATACTGTAGCATATTTTTTTTAAAACATTTTATCACATAATATATTTTCTTTTTTTAAAAAAAATACTATATGATGACTTTTTTGTACAATTTTATGACACATTAAACTTTGACTATTTTCAACATTATACTATGACTTTTTTTGCTATAATGTTTACTTCTTACTTATGATGTTTACCACTTAATAACTATTAACACTTTTCTGCCATGACTTCATACTATGATGTTTTTGTCACAATTTTATTACATATGATACTATTACTTTTTTTGGACATACTATACTTGTCCCTATTTGAAAATTTTTTGAAATACTCTACTATGAGTTGCATGACCAACCATAGTTAAGCCTTATGAAAGGAGATGTGTTGAATTCTGCTGACAGCGATATTGCTATTGTGTCTCAGCTCTCCACTTGTGTTTGGATCACCAATACGTTGTTAATACCAGGTGTGAACAGGCTCTATAATATAAAACAAATGAAAAAAACAAATAGTGAAATTTGTTGATTAATTTCTGTCAATTTAGTAATGGCTTAAATTGTTTCAGCACTGAAATACAGCCTTTCCCTCGATTCTTTGGGAGCTAAGTGTCCATGTGTGAAGTTAATCCACAAAATCGTTTTAGAAACTGTGTGTGTGTGTGTGTGTGTGTGTGTGTGTGTGTGTGTTCAGGTGGCTGGCTCGCCTCTGGAATGCTGTGGTCGTCCCCCGTGTAGAAGCAGCCATCATCTCGCGGGTAACAGCCAGGCGCTCCTCCTCCTCCACCACCTCCTCTTCGTCTTCCTCATCGCAGTCGTCACAGCGACCGTCTCCTAGCAACTGTGGGCTGAGTGCCGGGCAGCAGGCTGTGGTGAAAGCCGCCCTCAGCATCTTGGTCAACAAGGCTGTTCTCCAGGGCTGTCCTCTGCCTCGACACGGTGTGTGGGGGCGTCACAGATGATGGCGAGGGTTCATTCACGTTTCACCAGCTGCTGGTTCAGTCCAGAACCACCTGCTTGAACATACAAAGCATACTGATGTTTATTTTTTCCCCTTTATTTCCTGCAGAGATTGACAGGTACCTGTTGGAGTTTCGAGGCGGGAACTTCCCCCTGTCAGCCATCAGCTCCTATAAAGGAAGTGGTGGCGGAGGAGGAGGCAGAAAGGGACGGGACAGCAGCAAACTGAGACGATCCAACACGAGCCCTCGGAAGAAGGGAGGTCCCGCCTTAAGCTGGAGCTCCGGCGGTTCCTTCAGAGAGGGTGAGATTACAAGCTGTGTCCTGATCCCGAGGGTTAGATCCTCTGAGGGACAACACATTTTTTAATGTGATATCCTATACTATGACTTTTTTTTTTTTTTTTTTTAGATTTTTCTGACATACTTCACTATGACTTTTTCAAAATGCACTTAAAAAATAAAAAAAAAAAACAAACGATATACTATACTATGACTTTTTATGCCTCTGCACCAGCTATAACATTATGTTTTTGTTTGCCCGTCCATCGAAAAAGTTATAATCTGTCCATCCAGCACATTCTTGTAAACGCAATATCTCAAGAATGCCTCAAAGGAATTGGACTCAGTGGTGGGGGGGTTAGGATTTGGCGGTCATAGGTCAAAGGTCAAGGTCCCTGCATGGCGGTATATGTAGTTTAACATTTTTCTACTTAAACATTTTTTCTTTTTCTTTTTGAATTTTTTTCTTAATTTTTTTTCAGCCGCCTGAATGCTCCATTGATGGTGTTGTGAAACAGACTTTGGAGTATCGAGGGCTTAAAAATGGAATCAGCACTCAGTTTATTGTGAAGTAGGATCTCACATAGAGGGAATTTTCTTTAGTATTTTGGTGCAACGCAACAAATAGGAGAAAAGTTGAGAAACGGAAATACAGCATAGAAAATAAATCCCACAAAATATACAATTAATTCTAAAAAAAATCTGTGCACATTATTTAGAGTAAAAGAGTAAAAAACACATTAAGGAAGAACTGCTGGCTTTGTGTCAGCAGCATCCACAGAGGGGCGCTGTTAAATAGTCTTAATATGTGCTTGATGCTGCTGTCACTCAAAAGCCCCGTTACTCTGGATAATCCAGACCTCTGCATGAACTTACATAAGTTACACCAAATCTTGCATTTGTTAACAATACTTTAGGCCTAAGGAAAAGCCTGACTTTGTTTAAAAATGCATTTTTTTCTCAAATGTATTTGACCAATTCATTGAGTACAACAAACAACATTTAATTAGATAATTAATAGTATTTGGGTGGAGGTAGATATCTTAACCAGACTGTACAAATACAATCAAAACTGTTGGCATGTTTCAATTCCAGTAGTATTAAAATAGTGTTTTATATTGTTTTTGTAATTTGAGTGCACTGATCCATTTGTTCATATTCGCTTGTGATTGCAGGTTCACTGTCTAGCACTGATGTCAGCTTCCCCTCCAATGGCAAAGTCCAGAGGTAGGTATTCTGTCGAATGATGATTATTAGCATACTACTACTACATACTACATATTAGCAACTACAACAGTAACTTAAATTTCATTGTGTTTGTAGGGCGCCTGGAGGTCTGTCTGTGTTCTCTGATGACGAGACGGATTTAATCAGAGAGCTGCAGACCATGTGCTCCAGCAAGTCAGAGCCAGACATCAGCAAGGTACACACACACACACACACAGTTTCAGAATAAGTGACCGAGTAGATGGACCTTTGACTATCACTGTGTCTCTGTCATCCAGCAAAATACTAAATTTAATTTTGCTGCCATTTATAGATATTCTGCTTTTTAGCATCCTGGCTCTTTAAATAATTGCTTTCATCCTGCCAAATATAGACTAATGTGAGTCTTGGAATTGCACTTATATGACGATGACATTTACCTTTAACCAGCCTCTGTGCTGCTTGAGAGGTGGGATAAACCTGTTCATTTGGCCGATGAATTTTAACATTTAAAAATGTCAAGAATCGAAAATAAAAAAAAGAATTTAAAATAATATGCCACAAAAACTTGAGTGCCATTACATTTTTCATTAACAGTCACAGTATAATATGTGATAAATATCTCATTAAAAATGTCATAAAATATGTGTTAAAAATTCATTAAAATAGTCATAGTATAAAATGTGATTATAAAAGTCCTTGAATAGTATACCGTAAGCATTTTTCATTGAAAAAGTCACAGTGTTATGCCAAAAAACATTTTTATCAAAATGTCTTAGAATAGTATTTTAGAAATGTCATGTAAAAAAAGTAATAGGGTCGTTTGAAAAAAATATTTTTATTTTAAAAAAGTCCATAAAAAATGTCAGTCTAGTATGCCATATAAGTTTTCATTAAAAAAGTCAGTCTTGTAGGTAAAAAAAAATAAATTGAAATAGTCATAGTAGGAATGTGATTAAAATTGTCAAAACGTATAAAACAGTATGCCAAAAACATTTACATTAAAAAAGTCACAGTGTAGTGCTTCAAAAACAAAAAGTAAAGGTATATTTTGGCAGAAACGTTTTCATTTAAAAAGGCCTTGTATAGTATGTGATATAAATATCATAGTATAGGATTCCATAAAATGTCATTAAATAAAGGTCATAGTATAGTATGTCAAAATTTAAAATTGACATAATATAGTATTTGATTGAAACTGTCAAAATCATACAAAAGTATGTCATTAACTAGCCACACTACAGTATCCCAAACACAATGTCATTAAAAAAGTCAGTAGTACTGTATGTCAAAAATTTAAGTAATAGTATAGTATGATATACACATGATGTCTATTAAGTTGTCAATGTGAAAAAAAATTCATATAAATGCCATAAAAAATTAATTTAAAAAATCACAGTATAGAATGCCAAAAATCAATGCACTTTTTCTATAAAGCCCTCAATGACATACTGGCTTCCTAAACTCAGTCATGACAACCCTAGACCTGCATGCTGTTTCAGAGATATTTCCTCCTGTGTTCTGGGGAAAAACACGATTTGTTTGAGGTTTTGTTGCGCTGCAAATATGTTTCACTTTAAACAATCACTCGATAGCTTTGTTTCCAAATTACTGGTGTCAGAATTGACAGTTACACCTTTACTTGCAAGCCCCTGATGCTGATGACACCACATCACTGACATCCCACCCAATAATTCACCTCAAATAATGACAGTCTTCACCTGCCGAACACTAACAGAATATCCACAGTGCAGCCAAGCAGTGCTTAAAGCTGTGTGTCCTTACTCACATCCAGTCACGCTTTTACCTGCTGCTTAATGTTCGCTCCTGTTCATCGCCCACAGATCTCTCAGGCAAAAGACGACTTGATCCTGTTCTCCTGCTCACCCAGCGAAGTGACGCCATCCAGCAACGGCGAGCAGGAAACCGCAGTCCAGCAGCAACCACAGATGGTGAGCGGGAGAAAAAAAGGGGTGCAAACGCATTAGTGACTGACAGCTCAGCACAGATTTAAATCATAATTACTATATTTAATCAGTGTGGAGAAATGTACGTTTTCCCAGCAGCAAGGAGAGACAGAATACAGCAGATAACACCGGAAACAAGAATACAGTGAATGGCTATTTAGACATAAACCATTATTTGAATATCCCACTGAAAATGTATCTGTTGAGTGCCAAACACCCACCACTGGTTGACGGTAAGTAAAAACTGTTGTTATATTTTAGTATGGTTGCACAGCCTCACATTAAACATCATTATTTTTGTCCGCAGCAGCCGTTTCTTATTTTGATAATTTTTTTTGTTTTCTGTAGAAAAACAAAATAACACCCTCCACTAATCCGTTATGTTTATCACTACATTAGGCGACCAGACTGAGCCACAAGCTGGTGACTCAAATTTAAAATGAGCGTTTGTGATTGTTTTGTACAACTTTTAATCATGTGTCTCTCGTGTTTGTTTGGTGTTACCTCACACATAATTGGCTTGTCCAGTATTAGCAGTCTTAGCACTGTACTGTGTCACGATGTGTCATTACTGCAGCTTTAGTAATGACACATTGTGCACAAACTGATGGTATGATCAGCTTGTCAATAAATCCGCAGGTGAGTTTATAAATTATTTGCAATTCTTTTGCATTTCCAAAATAATTATGAATAGGCCTTGACAATAATCTTTTTCAGGGCTTTGACCAAAAGAGCCGTTTTTGGCAGACAGGGAAAAAAAACTATTACACCAATAAAGAAAGAATTGAATAATTTCAATACCAACAGACAGATTGTAGCCAGCCTACAAAATTGAGCCTTTCAAACCTGGACTGAGAGTTAACCTCCTGTAATTCTTTTAAATTTGGGTTAAACAAACACACTGATCTTGCCACACATTGTCACGTTATCCATCTCATCATCTGCTGGTGGAATTTTAAATTGACATATTACAGACATGGAGGATGCACACAGGATTAGAGGTCTCCAGGTAATACAAGTGCCATGCATCCCAGAGCTACAGTGCTGCATTGCAGAAATGACAGAAAAAGATTTGTAAACAACAAATTCGAGAAGAAATGTCTTACCTCTGCACAGCGGGCCAGTCCTGTTAAGAAGTGGGTGTCTTCCATGTCCATCAACCTAAAAAACAAACAGTTAAAATCTGGTAAACATTAAGGTTAGACTGTGTTTTCATCTGCAGGTGTAAAACTATTACAATCGGATAATTGCGGTTCAGTTGGTGATTAAAATGGCTCGGACTCACTTAACTCTGTGTCTTTGTGCAGACTGTCCTCCGTCAGTCCAGAAGCAGCTCCAGCCAGGCAGCCGTCCAGACCAGCGACCGACGTTCAGGCCCTCGCGCCAAATCTCAGCTCCCCATCCCCAGCAGCAGGGGGCAGCAGACACGAGCCTCCACTGCTGCCTCCAGCAGCAACAATAACGGCAGCAGCAGCCCCAGCCGAACCCAGACGCCCCCCAGCCGCAGCAGAACCACCAACAGCAGCAGCAGAACAAAGCAGGCTCCTCCCAGCAGCAACAACAACTACTACCGCAACAACATCAACGACAACAACCAATCACACGAGGACATTTGGATCCTCCATAGAGACCTGCATGAAAACAACAACAGCAAGTAGACATCTCCTTCCCCGCTCCCCGATTCCGCTGTGAAAACCTCCCTCCATGATGTAAAGACTAGGTACCTGACGAACTTTGACTTTCAGTATTTGTACTTGTTATACGTACTTGTTACACTGTACTACAGTTGTGTACTTGGGGACCATAGTTTTATTCTATCACAGTATTTGAAGTATTTGTTTGGTTTGGTAAGAATTTAAGTGGGGGAAAAAACAGCAGAAGGTTATGCAGCAGGTTACTTTTACTGTTGCCTTATTCCAGTGTATCAACCTGCGTATTATGGGACAGCGTTCAGTAGACAAGATACAGTGAAATAAGTTGAGATGTAAAGTATTTGACTGGTGGAAACTGCCTCAGAACAGTACTGACACAGTATTTTTGTGTACTTCAAGTGAAATAATGTACTTCTCCTAATGGCATAAGGCCACTGAAGAGTAACTGAAGGTACTTACAGGTATTACCTTTTAGTGAAAAGTGTTTTTGGATCAAAGAAAGAAACAAGCAGGTTTTTCTTTACTTTTTTTTTGTTGTTTTTGCTATTAAGTATTTTGAGATATTCAAGTGTTTTATCTTTAAATAGTTGCAAGGTTGGTTTAAATACTGTTGACATAATCAGGGTTTTACCAAATACATTTGTATATAAGAATTAGTAAGTTTAAATGCTCTATAGATTGGTGTATGTGGTACAGTATAACGCTTGTACAGTGACAAAACCTTAAAGCAAAACTGCTGAAAAAAACAAAAACTTGTACATATTGTTTGTAAAACGAGTTTGGTTCTGAACCCTTCACTTGTTTCAGAGTGGAGGGGCTGTGGCAATAAGTAATAGAACTGTATAAACACAGGATGTCCTATCAACTGTAAGCCATAATAAATATTTTAAATGCCCATCTTTTTCCCAGAGTCATGTTTAACCCCAGCTGAGCCCTACAGTGTAATTCAAACTTTTTTGTTTGTTTTCCATTACCACTGTGTTCTTTGTATGTTTTTACTTTTAAGGACAGGGTTTCTGTTAAGCAGACATTGTTTATATATATATATAAATATATCTATACATATGTACAGGAGAGATTTTAGTCAGCCTATGATTTTGATCTGTACGATAGCTGTTTGAAGTTTAAAGAATTGTCTTTCAAGCACAAACATTAAAATGGCACTGTTAAAAATCCCTATCAGACTTTATCAGTTCTTTTTTTCTGGATTTTTTTAACTGAAAAGTAATAATCGTGAAGATTTCATCATCTTTTGCCCAGTGAGGTAACACAATGGTGACTGAGCCAATTGGCGGCGCATTAATGAAAGCCCTTGCATTTGCAGTATTACTAACGGGGTGTCTGAGGTCATACTCCTGAGAAAAATCACAACCAGCACACAGTGGTCATTCACCACAGAAGGTAGGCAGCTCTAATACAACACACTCGCTCTTTAACTCCCAGCAGCAACCTCCAGGGCTGAAAATGAAGCCAACACAAAGTGCCACAAACTACAGTTCCTCAAACGGCCACTTGAGGCCGGCTACATAAGGCTAGTCAATCCCCGAAGGCACCTTTCTTAAAATGTCAAATTTAAAGGCAGAAATAATCGTGTTTACAGCCTGGTACAAAAGTGGTTTTGGTCTCAATAGCTAATTTGCCCATTTATGAACGCTGTACAGTGAGTGCGTTTTTATAGAACTCCTGCGGTTAAATGTTATTAAGGCTTAAAATCATGCATAATCAGAGGCGTGGCAGCTTCTCTGATGGGTGTGTCATCTGTTGATAAGATGAATCTGAATATTAACTCCCTTTATCTGGATTATTATTATTATTATTATTAATAATTTTTACCTACAATGCAGCTAATGCGCCTTCGTAATGAAGTGTGTTACTGCAAAATGCCATGTAGATAAGGGAAGTAAAGGAGCTACTCACAGCTTGAAAAATGTATATAAAAATTGCAGATGTCAGTGATTTTTTAAAATGAAAACAGCAAACATTAAATACACAATTGGTATTTAGGAGAGAATGATTAAACAACTTAGAATCTCAGCATTACTGATTAAGCAACAAATAGATATAAAAACTGAATTAAAACAAGAATGACACAATGGCGTTCTTAAAATCTTACGTTTTACTGGAAATATAGTTGATTGAACAAATATATTTATACATTTTTTGGACATCTGTGTCCTTTTCCTATGACTAAGAAACAGCTTGTTCTTAATTTACTCTGTAAAAAAACATCTGTTGTCACAGTTCACATATCAAGGCATTTCTCCATGGTACCTTAAATTTTCTGCATTGCTGCTTTACAAAACTATTATACAGAATGAAAGGAGCAAACACTCTTCCCTCAACCAAAGACAGTTAAGTGATGTTAGAAGAGTCAAAACAATTTCCAGTTTCTGAGGGAAGAACAGATAAAACTTGAAAAATGCTAAAAAAAAAAAGAAACAGTAAATGTTTGCTTTGCATTTGTACAGCAGCTGTTCTGGAAAAATAGACTTTATTTCAAATAGAAAATTGATTTTTTTAATTACTGTCTTCTCTGTAATTTATCAAGTAACAGAGGATGAAAAATTAAAGTTAAATGCAGAATTTGTTAAAAAAAAAAAAAAAAAGAAGAAAAAAGGTCACAATTCTATATCTTCATTTCATTTTATGGAGGAATAAAAAAAAAAAAAACATTGCACAGCAAATAATCATTTGACTGTTTCCTTGCTGTGAAAGTTGATGAGTACCTCAGGGTGTCTCTAAAGTGCATACAGATAGAAAAATAAAGAGTTTCTGACTCATAACTTGTTAGTGTCACTGTTCCTGTTAATGTGTGTGTGTGTGTGTGTGTGTGTGTGTGTGACTTACTAACAAAGGGGGCACTTAAGCGTAACACACATGGAGCCACTGTAAAAGTCTCACTCATAGCTGAAGAACTACTGTACAGATTTCATTTCATGTGTGTACATACGTCAACACGTATACAAACATGGTGCTCGATCTGCGTCTGGGTATCAGTCTGCGGACAACATTGCATCAGTAGTTTCTCTATGTAGCAAAATTCATGATTTAATATTTATTGTTTACCTTTTGCTTTTTCTGTTTTGTCCAATAATGTCCAATTCACAATGGTGATATTGATCTAAAACTTGATGGTCAATATTCTGGTTATAACATTATATACAGGTGAAAGTCAACACCTTTTATGTGACTGACTATTTTGAAATTCAAAATAAATGACAAGTTTTCCTGTTAACATGAAAGTTTTGGAAAAGATTAGCTTTCCTTGTCCACACTAAAATGTGATAGCTGCGTTCGAAATTCGGATACCAACATACTGCATACTCAGTCAGTATCTGCTGCATCATAAATTAACAACCGAGTTCACCGTAACCTTTACCGTTCACAATTCTTCTCTACATCTCGAATAAGTTGAGGCATGATGGGTCAGAGTTTCAGTCAAATGAAAATCGTTTTTCAGAAATGTAAATCACAATGACTGCTTCTACTCAATTTCATATTTTCCTTTTTTTTTTAAAGCAAATAAAATGTTCAATGTCTGAGTACATTGAGCGCTAAAGTTCATGTCTCGCACTCAGGTATTCATGCTTTTCTAGTACATTTGCAGGCATTTCTTGCATACATCAATTCCACAGACTATACTGTCTGAATGCACTAAATACTTCATTTTATGTCAGACCTAGTAAGAATAGTATGTAAGTATACATTTGGATTCAGACTGGATAATGACTGTAAAATTTTTTGTCTGTGAAAAATCTCTTGGCTCTCTTGGTATTCAGACGCGGGACCTCAGCGGTAAGTTTGCTCGCAGCGCAGTGTGGACTGTCCTTTAGTGTGGACGGAGGCTAACATGGGGAACAAAATGTGTTTTGAAGTGTAGCTGGCTCAGTGTCTCCATGGACCAAGATCGAGCATGAACTTCTTTGTTTATTTTATTTTCATGTGCAACATTAGTCATTCCTGCTAGCTACCTGACGCTGATTGATTATGTACATATGAGGAGCTCATGTTGTGCTTTCTGAGCTCTTTCTGATCTGCATCTGATTGTGCAGAATCCACTAAGTCAGACTTCTACAGTGGCTGCTGTTTTGTGTCCAGTCTGAGTTAAAACAATCTAAAGAGACTGAAGAATGCAGTGAAAACTAGCCATGTGTTCACAAAACGTGTTTCTAAAATTCTCTTAATTCATTCATTTCACCATGGAAAAGTTTTTTTAAACATCAAAAAATTCTAGCTTGATTCATGGTTTTTCAAACTATAAAGTTTCAGAGAAGAACTTAATGAGGATTATCAGAACTGAAGCAAATCACTGTTTACCTATCCCCCCAAAAAGCCCCTTACTGACTGAAACCTGCAAAGGCACTTGAAATGGTTCAAAGTGCAACAACAAAGTGTGCAGTTTGTCCAGAGATTTCGGGACATGTTATTACGTGCACATCACGTCTGGCCATCTGGCTGTGGTCCCTGTTATACATGGGGGGGATTTTATCTTGCATACTTCTGTAAGTAAGATCCTCCCATTCAGATTTCTCCCTGCAGCATATGCACACTCTGGATTATTATTTTTCTAATTTAGTTTGGGGACCTTTTTTTTGCATCAGTTATAGATTTCATTTCAGTTCAAAGTTTTTACTAATATCTTGTACACCTGTATACATGTTGTATTGCGTTGGTCAACATGTGGTGTCGCTCTTTTAGTTTTGCACGCTTGTAATAAGTTTCTGTTTCTGCACATTCTGCACTGTACACTACAGATTCATGCTCAATGCTCAATTTAACTCTAAGATTATTACACACAGCTGCTAGCATGCAAACATTCAAAGTATTACAGATACATAACCTTTCCTTACATGTGTGCAAAACATCATCTAAACCTTATTATATTAGTTCAAATTTCTGTCAGTGCATTAGCTCCATACAGCAGCCTCATCATGTGACAGTTAACGGCTGTGTGTGTAGCCAGATGTGCGCTTGTGTGTCTCTGCGATGTGTCTCTACATGCTAATTTGCATGTTTATAATATACTTAATGTGCATGTCCAATATTTTGTTTAAAGAAAGTGTTGCCTATTAAAAATCAAGAATGAAATAGTCGATTTTGTTTAATGTTAATATGACAGACTTTTTGGGACATTTTAAATTTTAAATTTAGTCATTTATGCTGCAGTGTAAATTGAGTTCTCCTGATATTGAATCAATTGTTTGTGTTTTACAGTGATTGAGATGCTGCTTCACTGGTGATTTAGGGGAAAATGTCTATTTATAAATGGCCACATCGACTTTTATGAAAACACAGACCAAACCTTTGTGTTTTGTGAGTTAGGGGTGTGTATGTGGGTGCATGTGTGTCTATGGACGTGTGTGTGCCTGGGCTGTTAGAGGCGAGTGTCGTGGACGTCATCCTCAGCTTCCTCCGGCAGGGACGAGATCTTGGCGGTCTGCGGTGGCGCCCTCTTGCTGGAGTTGAGACGGTTAAGTGTCGGGAAGAGGCGGAGCCGGTCAGCGGGGCTCATGGCCTGTTTCAGGTGACTCGTCTCATTCAGCAGCTTCTGGATGGAGTCGTAGCTCTTCATGGAGCTGTCCTCGATCATCTTCAGAGAGAAGAGCGAGAAGAGTGTTGTGTTGTGTTTATCTGGGTTTCTTAAACCTCTGTTTTCTTGCTAAATGTGATATTTTGTAAGATTTTTAAGAAAAGCTGTTTGAAGTAAATTTAGTAAAATATATATATATATATAAAAAACTTGACGAATGCCTCTAACTAATGGCCTTTTTATTTTTCTGGATCTGAACCAAATTATTTTTGGTTGAAATGGAGGTGAAGGGGTAACTGTAGCGACCGTCGAGGTGACTGCTCTGTGTTTTGCAGAGATACTAAGGTCACCTCCCTCATGTTATGTCAGTAGCTTGTTTTGGCACAAACTAACATGCAAACAAACACAAATGTACAGACCCACACACTCACATCCAACAACAGGTGATGAATTTTAATTTCTTACCACTTCATAATAGGCCAAGTTAAACTTCGGATGTTTTGAAGTTTGGCCGTATGAGGTAATGTTAAAAAGCCGTCCCAACACGAATTGTCTAACTTAAAGAGAGACTCAAATATGAGCAAAAAAATTCCAAATCTTATTCAAAAAACTTACCAGGAATGACTGACACTCCAGCAGCGGCTCCACTCTGTGCTCTGATAAGATGACAGTGCAGCCAGAGAACGCCTGCTTCAGTGTCTTCCTCAGGACCTGTAATGTTCTGCTCACACACACAAACACACACCACCACGATCATCATCATCATCATCATCATCATCATCATCATCATCATCATCATCATCATCATCATCATCAAAGGCTGTCTCTTTCTACTGTTAATACATATTAGCATGGCACTGTGTTCCTGCTGAGGCTGACATGAAAGAACAGGCAGAGTTGGCCTCAGGTTAAACTCGATTGCTAATTATAGGCTTCATTTACCCTTATAACCCCCTCTGCACATATGGCTATACACGTGCACGTGCGCACGCGCGCACACACACACACACACACACTCATACAGTAGGTCAGAGATGCTGTAATCACTCTAGATTGTCACCATATGCCGTGTCAGAAACACCACACATGGTGGATTTGGGTGACTTCCGCTGCCTTTAACACACTCACAAAGGAAATACACACAAACGTTTGATCACTTTCAGGTATCAGCTGTGTTTAAGAATGCAGTAGGTGATACCTTTCTTTGCAGAAAATGACTCATTAAAGCTTCTACAGTGCGTCAAAAAAAAAGCAAGAAAGACAAATATTAAACAGATCGCACTAATGCAGGCAGATCAGATAACAATGCAGTAAATCAGTAAGTCAGTAAGTTCATAGGTCAGTCAGTAAGTCAGTAAATTAGTATGTAAATAAGTCAGTATCTATCTATCGCTGCATAGTGACAATGTGTTCCTCACTTAACTGTTGCAACCCATAAAGGTTGCTAATTTTTATTATTCATTAAAAGTAGGAATATTAAATGTAAAATTTGGTTTAAGGAACTTACAGTTATATTTTTCTTGAACTTATTTTTGTATATATATTTCAGGAGTTATGTATAACTGTTAATTTTTAAATTTACATAAAAAACATTTGAGAAACACTGACTTAATTTATGATTATGAATTTTTCCTAAATTGATAGTTTTTATCATTAAACTGAGTCTGAAAAGTAACTAATGTTTTTGGTTTTTTTTAAAGTACAATGTTTCACGAGTAAATGTAGGAAAGTTGAAGTATTAAGTAGCAAAAAATGGTTAAGTACAAGTACCTCAAACTCATACTTAAGTACAATACATGAGTACAGCTTTTTTTCCCCCAACGCTCTGTTTCAAATTGTCAAAAATAAACTCAAAATTAAGTTTAGAAACTGCATCAATTAAAGGTGCACAACATTATACCAGAGATGCTATGTTGCATAAACACACACTCACACACGCACACTCACACACACTCACACACAGACAGATTAAAGTGTGTTGGCATTAGTACTGACATGGGGTCGAGGTAGGCTGAGGGTTCATCCAGCAGCAGGATGCGGGCTTTGCTCAGGATGGAGCGGGCGAGACACAGCAGCTGTTTGTGTCCGTTGCTCAACACGTTGCCTCCGTCCTCCAGTTGAAAGTCCAGCTTGTCCGGAAACTGCTCGATCACCGACTTCAAACCCACCTGACGACACACAGGAGAGAATTTAATTTAGGATTCACTTCACTGAGGATCATCTGTGCTTTGATCTCAGAGATAAGGTCAAACATCTTTAGAGGATATCACATTAAACCCGAAACATGAGGTTACAACGCAGTTTCTCTTGTACCGACACTGCACCTTCAATCAAATAAGCTGAATCTGACACTGCAGGACATTTTATTGTGTTGTTTTGGTTTAGATACACTCCTTACATGTTATTTTTCTATATATATCACATGGCCAGAATTATAAGCCCAGCAGAGTGAAAGAGGAAACAGAGCCTCACCTCCTCAGCGACCCTCCACAGCTCCTCATCGCTGTAACGTCCGTGTGGATCCAGGTTCATCCGGAAAGTGCCGGTCAGAATAAAGACTCTCTGTTTAAAATAGCCCAGAGGTAACAATAAAATCAAATAATTAATTCTGAACACTTATTTTAACTTTAAAATCATTAATTCCTAGCTGCGCTTCTGTATTGCCATCCCCCTGATACCAGCTTTGCTGAAATATTGTTGATTATCGTGTTTTTGATTTACCTATCAAAATGAACAGTGTTTGAATTTGAACCAGCAGTCAGGCGTCATGCTGAATAGCAGCTCGGCAGCTGTACAGTAGACATACCTGTGGCACCACCCCAAAGGCCTTCCTCCATGTTTGCAGAGACACAGAGCTCCAGGAGACGCCATCAATCGAGATTTCTCCATCAGTGGAAGCGAGTCGCAGCAGAGCGGAGAGCAGGGTGCTCTTCCCTGAGCCAGTTCGACCCAGCAGACCCACCTACACACACACAGAAACATTTAATCTGCTAAATATTTAAACTAATGTCTCGCTTTTCAGTTAATTAAAAAGTTTAATTAAGTCATCCACTATTTTCAGTTAGCTAGATCCATGCACACACAAGACACAGAACTAAGCATGGTGAATACTTAGTTCTGTATCTTGCGTCTTTGTCCAATGCATACCTATAGAACAGTATATATACTGCATTCACACATGTGGTGTACAGTATGCTATGCATATGGATATATGAGTGGAATACTCATGACATTGTGAAATGAACCGCTGCCTTGAGGTGTCTACAAGTCTTAAAAGCTCCCGTCCTGTCTTCTACAGCCTTGCAGCAACAATTAGCCCATTTATCAGGAGGCCATAGAGAAGCTAATGGGAGAGGCTAAAGTGCTGACACTTACTGAGCTCAGCTGTCCTCCAGGATTCATTATGAGGAGCTCATACGGACTATAATTACTGCCAGGAGCAGAAAAGAGAGTGAGAAAGAGACCGCTCAAATATAACGTTTTCTCCATTTTCCGCTGAAAGCTATTTGGCCAATACTGCCTGAGTTTCTCTGTCCTAATTAAATACCATAAGGTATCCAGATAAAAGGGGGGTATTACAGATATGAGTTTATGTATGAGTTTGATAAAAAGTGTTTTCTACCATCAGTTACTGAAACATTTGTCATCATTAATATTATTGCTGTTTTTTATTCATACTGTTCTGGTCCATTTTCTTACTTTATTACAATCACTTATAAGTCTCTTTTCTTTTCAGCTCCGTTTTAGGCTCTTACTCCTGAGAATTCCCTTCTTCACAACCACGTAGGGCTGCAATTGGCAATCATTTTAATTGTCAATTATTTTTTCAAATAATCAGTTAGTTGTTTGGTCAGTTGTCTGGTTAGAGTGGGTAGGATTTCAGTCAACCAAGATTTGCTTTGGCTGATTACAACCCGACAAATTTTGAATTTATTTGCTTTAAAAAATCCTCAAACTGATTAATCAATCATTAAATTAGTTGGACATTAATGTAACTGTTGACAACTGATCAATAAATCACTGCAGCTCTTTTAGCTAGTCACTAACTTTGGATGCAAAGAGTGGGTTTTTAGCTGTTTCCTGAAAACAGCTACTGACCGCACCTGAAGACAAAACTGATGAACGCAGTGACACTGAAACAGAACAGTGAAAAATCTAAAACGATGTATGTGTACAAATATGTTGAAAGTTGCTGAATCACTCAGAGGAGCTGAAAAACAACCACAGAGGTGGTGGTAATTATCTTTTGTCACTACACACGCTCCCTCTCACATTCACATATGAATAGATCCAGTCTTCATAGAAAAGTATAGATTAAAGCCTCTTTAACCAAATAATAACCAGCTGTAAACACATGTATGCGACACAGCCCTCCTACTGGCTGGTATGTCACCTTGCTGTCACCTTGGTATGACCCTTTAATTGCAAAGCCCCTCTTAGGCTAATTAGTGCTTTGATGGTAAAAATTCCAATAAGGCAGAGTGAACATACATCACTCTGCCAAGTTTCATTAAAATCCAGACACGCACACTCTTCACCCATCACTCAGGAGACTTACACTCTGCCCTCCATCCACAGAGAAGGAGATGTCGCTGAGGATGGCGCGTCCAGCTTCTGTATATTTGACAGTAAGGCCCTGTACGTCCATCTGGCCACGGTTTGGCCAGCAGTCCTGGGCGTGCGGGTTGTCGATGACGAGGTCTGGGGCTCCTTTACCACCGGATTTCCCTGGAAGCGGCTCTTCTGACGGCAGGTCGATGAACTTGAACACAC
Organism: Plectropomus leopardus; assembly: GCF_008729295.1. Classification (NCBI taxonomy): domain Eukaryota; kingdom Metazoa; phylum Chordata; class Actinopteri; order Perciformes; family Serranidae; genus Plectropomus; species Plectropomus leopardus. The sequence goes on along the minus strand of NC_056473.1, from coordinate 17,102,117 downwards.
GATCCACCGAACGCATCTGAGATGGAGAAAGACAGAGGGTGACGAGAGCTGCAGAACTAAAGGGGGTTGATGTGGGTATAAATACAGTTTACTACAGCATTGATTTTTTATGCCAGGAATTTCCAAAACAATTTTAAGCTGAAAGGGGACAGGTGAGGTGGTTCGGGGATCTGATCAGGATGCCTCCTGGGCGTCTCGTGTTCGAGGTGTTCCGGGCACATGACACCATTCATCTGTTTTACTTTACTCTACTTTACTTTAGTCCACTGATTTCAGCATTATGCAACTATGCAACTATGCCAGCGGTCGCAGTTCACTAACAAGAAAAGCGTACAGCTTTACGGCACTATGGCACACTCCAGCCTTCATCTAAAAAGAAACCAGTTTGCACGTTGCTGTACTATTTGATGCAACGTCTGAGACTAAAGAACGGAAGAGGAAGGTGACGGAGGAAGCTAGGAAGTGAAATAGAGAGACTGACCGAGCAAGAAGTCAGACTACAATTTGGACAGCTATTGGACAGCTTTTACTCGTTGGCAAGAGTGTTCCAAAACTGTAGTCCAAAAGTCAGACTCCGAGCTGACTATGTTGCTGTTGGACAGGTGAGTTATATGCTCATTAGCAAGCTTTTTGTCTTATTTGTTGCACATTATTGCTGTTGGCACATTTTACTTGAATACACACAGACTCCATATGCAAGCATTTTGCAAACAATCAGCTGTAGATGCTAGCAGTGTCATGTTTGGGTCAAGTCCGGTAATATTACTGTGCCTTGTCAGTCGACATGTTTCTTTGCCAGCTTCACATCCCTCAGCATGTCAGCAAATGCATGTTGTCTATGAGGGGGAGGCGTAACAACGATATGTGTTTTAGGACACATAGATGTTGCACTCAGAGACATGTGGGTGCCATAATGTGGAACATAATGGGTCTTTAAGAACTTTTCCAACATATTAAGCGAAAATAAAATAAATTATCTAAAACGATTGGAATTTCTAAAATGCACACTCTAATAAAGCTGGAAAAAGGGATGTTTTTTATTAGTTCATCATGTAAGTTGACATGTTGGGGATACGTTATTTTCCTACTCGAGAAGAAGGAAAAGATATTTTGGTAGCTACTCTCCCGAACACTGAAAATGTTATTCAGAGGGAGTCACTGTAATGAATCTTTGTATTACATGAGCATTTCAGTCATGCTGTGAAGAACACCGCCAACTCCTCCAAAATATACACCAACACCATCACTGCCATTGTATGAGTGTGTGTGTGTCTGTGTGTGTGTGTGTACTGAACAAAACGTCCTGCACGTTGATAAGCTCTGTCTGCTCCACTTACCAAAATGTGAGGAGAAAACAACTGCTGAATGGGTACAAACTGGATCAAAAGTGTCTCACATGGTCTTAATAAACAGCACTGCTGAGGTACCTGCAGATCACCCTTTGTTTTCTTTCACTCGCCATAATTTGTCTGAATAAGAAGCTCTAAGGAAACATAAACTGCTATTACAAAGAACAAGAGGGAAGAATCCTTCTCATGTCTGTTGCTGACCACCCACAAATGTGAAATTTCTAAATCAAATTAGTTTCAGAGGAATGGCTTGGTGAGTAAGAGCAGGACGTGTGAGTTGCATCTAGATGAATTCAGAGTCACTGTACATTACATTTGTTTGGCAGGTGCTTTGCTCTAAATGGACTTACAATAAGTGCATTCAAACTCCATACAAACAAAAGCTAGATGTCATCAATAATTGGAAGTGCATCCGACTGAAACAAACAACTTTAAAATCAAGTCTAGTGCCAAAGTACAAATGCTCAGACTTTTAAAAAATGTTTTGTGATGACCTGTGGGGTTATCTTGTGTATTGTGCAATTCACTTGTCTGTGCTCTCTCTGCAAGCAAGGGATCGTTAAAGAAGTATTTTACCGATATAAAGAGGGTCCTCTAATGAAACTAAGTTGTCTCTGCAGTAGAAAGACGCAAAACAATTTTTTAAATTGGTGCTATTTGACCAGAGAAAACCGAGAAAAAGGACTGTGGCATTCTCTCTTGCTCAAAAGGTAAAATACCCACAACTACCAGAATGCAACACGCCATACCAGGCCAATTAACGCTCCCGTTGGTGGGTGACATAATGCACACTTTACAACGGCGGCCAACTGAGTAATGAATGATTTGATTATAGTTCATTTTAAGGTGAGCTGAAACATTATTCTCCAAAAAAATTGCTGCAAAAAATATGCAACTGGTAACAAAATCCTCCTTTTTCAGCTTCCGTTTTCACTGTCAAACAGTATGGCAGCCACTTCCTGTTCCAAAACTCTCACTATTACAGCTAAACACAGCACTAAAATATGCACTCACTAGTTTTATCGTTTGATCGGATTTCAGTCCAAGTTTGGGAAAGAGAAACAGACAAAGCGAGGGGTGGGTTGTGTCCGTGGTTGCAGCAGCCTGCCCACACATACTATTTCTACACTCCCCACTTGAAACAATTAATTTCTTATTTTGATTAAATAAATCTTCTTTTGTTATGGCCACATGAGCCCAGCTTTAAAAGTATTTTTAGGAAATAAGACATGATGAGAGCTTGCATGTGTTATCACGCTGTAGTCTGAAAAGGTGGGTTTTAAGTCTGCAGGGGAAGATGTGCAGTGACTTGTTTCACCACTTTGTGGACAGAATTGAGGAAAGCTTAAACCAAGATGAGTGACCGTGGATCCTCGGAGTTTATGCCCGTACATGCAAACTTCAAGGAGTTGCCGTAATGAAGCATGAAGTAGAGTCATGTGGGAAAAATTTGGGTAAGGCTGAACGACAGATGGGCAGAAAAAAAAATTCTGAAGGACCTGCAGAAATCTGCATGCAGACACAGGTGTTAATGAACAAACCCATACATGTTCAACAAAAACCTCCTCTCATGCATTTGTTGTGTTCATTTTTGTAACGCTTGACGTACACCTGATTGGCCGATGGTTGTGTGGTATTTTAATGCAAGTCAAGTCTTACTGTGGTGCAAACGATGATAGCTGTGTGTGTGAACCACATACCAGTCCGTCAACAGTAATGCTGGTGATGACAGCCCATTGGAAAGTCCCAAGGATGAGCATGGCTAGGGCCACGATGATGCCAATCTCCCCAGGTTTGTCCTCTGCAGAGTGCGCACACACGCACACGCACACGCACACGCACACGCACACACAGTCATCACTACTGTCCAGTCTAAGCAGCTCTCTCTGATGTCAGAGCAGCGCTTAGGTATTGCAGCTCTGCTTCTTGCTCTGTTGGAAATAATGATCTGTGAAATTACTCTTTAATCTGCTCTCAACATAAACACAGGGTATGACGCAATAACACGTGTGTATTTTCACTTGTGTTTCCCATTCATTTAATTGAACACACACACACTCGAACACACACACACACACTTCCTTTTTGTACATGTTATTTTATCTGGTGGCATTCCAACACGTTTGATCAGTTTTCAGAGACAAAATGTCTGTTATGATCCTGATATTTGACTCTGCACACTGTAACACACAGATAAGAATGAAGCGTCTGATTGGAGTAGTGGAAATAATAAGGTGTTTACCAACTGGCTAACTTACTGGAATTTCAAGATGTTCCCTCCTCCTTCCTGGCTTATATGTGCACAAAGTGCTGCTCGTTTCCTTAAAGGGATAGTTTAGATTTTTTAAAGTGTGGTTGTATGAGCGACTTATCCATAGTCATTATATTTCATAGAACAGATTATGGTTGGCTCGCCCCTGGATTCAAGAAGTAGGCAGGAGTATTGTCTGTTTAAGCTTAAACTATTCTTGGGATATTTTCACCACTTAAACATGCCACCAGAGAGCCCCTTCTGATGGAGAATGGAAGCTGTTACATCCATCTATGCTCTCTTTAAAGTCACCAGACTCCTTTGTCAAAAACAGTAATTTTTACACTTAAAATGAGGTGAGTTTGAGACGACAACTGAAAAGAGGAGCATCCTTGAGGCATTTTTGGAGACCAGTAAGTCGATCAAAAAACGATTTTGGCTTTTGTTCAAATATTTTAGTAGAGTGAGTAAAAACATTTTACTCACTCTACCAAAATAAGATAAAAGGTCTTTTTAAATGACCTTGTCTCTCCAATTTACAGTTGATGAATGGCTTGATAACGTTCACCACACAGTTGGATTTCTGCGGTTCCAAGTTGCACGGTTGAGAAAATGTAGTGCCTAAAGAAAGACGTTTGTGATAGAGAGGTAAAGCGGTGAAAACACTCTAAATACAGCGTCCACTGAAACTGATATTGATTTTTTTTAGTTAAGCCTCTTTCTTTAAAGTGGCTAAAATAAATTTTGATGTGAACGCCATACCAGAGCATTGTAATGCTGAGGTGTGGGGTGTGAGTCCCGTCTGTTTCTGCAAACAGGAAGTGTGCTGACCGACTGCCATTGTATTTAATCCACAGATAAGTATCTCATTCAGTCCCACAGTCAACAATCCCAAATTATCGCTTTAAACCACTACACCCATCAGTGATGTCACAGGGTCCTGAAGTACACCTGCGAATCACTGCAGCAAGGCAAGAATTTAAACCACTGGAGGTCAGCAGAGACAATATTTGCATGCAGTATGGACATTATCAGCCCATTAAATGGTCATTATCTGTGGTTATGAGCCTCTTAGATGTGGATCATTTTGATAGATACAAAAGGCCGTTATCAGCCCATTCAATGGATGCTCCCAGTTCTTAGGTTTAAGCACCAAAATGACATGGCTAGGTTAAAAAAAAATTCATGGTTCTTTGTAGGGATGATAACAATTAATCGATTAATTGGTCATTAAGATCTTAATCGAACATGTGATATTAAATCGATCTATTGATAGACTACACAATTGTGTTAATTGTGTCTATCGATCATTTATTTTAACAATAAGCAACTGAGGACAGTGCTTATGATTTGCAACCCTAGCTGGTCGTAAATATTGGTTTCACACAGAACTTGAACTTGTTTTCCTGGTTGAAAATCTGGTGTTTGTGCCCTTTCATAGGAAAGCCTTTTATTGCACAAACCAAATAAACCTTTCCAACCTAATAATAGCAAGTTTGGCAGAACCCTACTAACCCTTATGTATGACACATATCACCACTGATACCAGCCACTTAAAAGCCTTTTAAAAAGCCAAATGGATTTCAGAGGTTGTTTCTTTCAAAAGGTAGAATTATGAGATCCATTATAGTTTGAGAAAAGCCTACGAATCTTCTGGCCTCCTTTAAAACTTTATGTATAAACCTAAAAATATATTGTGCTTACAGTAGTAAAGAAGTCTGTTTATTGCCTGAGAGCCCTGAAATCTTTCCTAAATCAGTATATGCAACACTTCATCCTGTCACTCACGGTTGGTTCCCACAGCGATGAAGGCAGCAGCGGAGAAGAATAGGACAAAGATCATGTCGCACCGGAAGAGGAACCATCGCAGTGTGGACAAGTAGTGGAACCAGATGGCTGTGTGAGTGTTGAGTGCCTTGTGGAAGAGAGTCTCAAAGTAGGTCTGACGCCCAAATGCCCGAATTGTCCACAAACCCTTTAGTGAGATGATGAGGTGGGAGAAGATGGGGCTGCGAGCTGCAGGAGAGGAGAAGAGGATGCATGTGCTTTCAAATACATACAATTTAAAAGTTTTATATTTTGTAAGCTACTTGGCAAAAATTGCTTCTGAGTGAAGAGAGTTCAGGCAAGGAATAGGCTTATTTTTAATCTTTGGTTACTGTCAGCTATTCAGTGTTAGAAAAAAAGGGCAGTAAACCAAACAAATCGTTCAATTTCAGTATCGGGACCTTGCGCCTCTTTTCTGCTGCATAATTCTGTTTGATTCATCTTGACTCACTTTTGCCATTAGGTCCTTCTCTCTATTTGATTTTACACTGTGGATAGTGCCTCTTCAGTATGGGCTCAGCTGATGGCCTTTGCTGTATGAAATTCCTGTGACATCATCTTCATCATGACATTCTTTAGATTCTTTCAGCAGAAAACAACAAAACCGACCTCCACTGGGGCCATTTATAACAAATTTGAGTGCCACTGGTAGAGCTATAAAGAGGCATCGTTCTACAAAAAATTAAATCGGTAACCACTGTTGAAATTAATCTGTAAAAATTTTAATATTTTTTATTTCTTCCCTTTTGCCTCTTTCACTTCTAACGCCACCAGATTTTGCTCTGTGGTATGAGTAAGGTGGAGTCTCACTCTGCTTAAATAATGCTTTTCATCTGGACATTTGGGGAACACATCGGGGAATCTAATGAACATTTCAGTGACTAACACACATAACATTTCTAAAGTGTGCTGTCTGACATGCTGCATGTGACACCAGCGAGAGAGACACCAGGATGGGGTCGGAGGAAATCCCAGCGCGGCTCATCTCTATGACCCAACGTGCTCTCAGCTGCGCCGGAAAAGACCTCACCGTCATCATCAAAATGCACATTCAGTGACAGAATTGAAAGCAGAGCAAGGACATCCAAAATACACACATACACACACACGCACACGCACGCACACGCACACGCACACGCACACACACACACACACACACACAACGGCATCTTGTGTGCACAACGGCATCTTCATCAACAGTCCAGTAACCTAATTCTCTGTTGTAATCGATGTGCAAAATTTCCGAACAGCCGCAATCAAATGCAAAAAAGAAAAAAATACCCCATATAATACTGCAAAACCAAATGACAAAATGAAATGTTGTAAATTATAAGTAAGATTTTTTAGTAGATTCCAAGGCATTTTTTTGAGGAAACATCAAGACCTGCAGATACCCTGGACTGTATTGTAAAGGATGTAGACATTGATTTTGGTGGTTTAGTTTGCAATAACTGGTTCCACCAATAGATGCAAGACTTTTCATTTTCATTTGGGGATAAGGTCTGGTATTTAAAAAATATAAAAGATTTTTTGGCAAATGTACACCCAAACATTTCACAAGCAAACAACTGTCTGTGAATAAGCTTTTACAAATGTCTTCATTCTTTTCACAAGGATAAGAAACTCTTTGTTAATTGGAGGATAGCGGTTATTTTATTCATCCTGCCTCACATCCCATAACTGCTTCCCCCCCTCAGAGGCAGCACATCCATCCTCTCTGTCAACCCTTCCTCTGTCATGTTTTTGTTCTTCAGTGGACCTTTGCCCTCTTGGCCCCGGGCCTCCACAATCCCGCTGCCAGTTATGATGACTGTGGTGTCTGCCTCCCTGAGTCTCGCTTCCTCTGTCATTCTATTGGTTTTCCTATCATGTTCTCACTTTTACTCTTCCTGAATGTTTGCCATTTCATCGCTGCATTCTTGCCAGTTGTCTACCTTCTTAACACTCACTCTCATTATGTTGTCAAATCATAAAGAAATAAAAATCTATCATATATAACCTAATTTATCTTCAAGGGTCAATGCTATTTGAGGTAGAGCTAAAGAACAACAACTCTGAGTCGGGGAGGAATTCAGCCTGTTATTCAAGGATACTTCAGCAAGACCTATTTAAAAAACTGACTGTCATGCTTTATTCTCAATGAATTTTAAACAGATTTCTAATGCAGAACATTTTAAGAAAGCATTTAGATTTTTTTCATTATGTGATCTCTAGAACAATATTATAAAACATACCGAGCTTTAAACACATTTGAAATATATTTAAATGCATTTTGGAATTTTCCTAGTCTATGAAAGAATTTACTACATTTCATCACAATGTATCCATCACGTGGCAGACATTTTTAAATTGTGTGTTTATTTACATGTTGCAAATGTATACTTTTGTTCTGGTAAGACTACTTACTCAAAAATCTCTTTTCCAAACAACGCTATGATGAGAGGCAGTATTGAATTTCTATGATGTCTTTACTGGCATTTGTTATGTGTCCTCCCAATGACTAAAAAAGTGCCATTGCACTCTTTCTATAATAGTGCGATTGCAACACAAACACATTTCCTGCTCCACTCTCACCTTCAGCCTCCAGTAGCTTGAGCTGCTGTCCAGTTCGTAAGAAGTACTTTCTGAGGATAACAAAGATGACAGCCAATGGGATGGCGGCGATGAAGATGTAAGGCCGCATGATGGACACTGTGAAGATGGCTCCTGTAACAATCAGTGTGAGCTGGTATGAGAGGGGAAGAAGGAGAAGAATGATCAGACCTGAGTTAAAATGATAATATAATACTTAAATACTAACACTAATACATGTTTGAAGAGTGTACAACATGTTTGTCCCAAATAAATACTTAATTTCTTTCTCTAAAACCTGAAAGAACATCCACACAACATTTAAAACTGATTTGGGGTTTGCATTATATTTCTAAGACAGGTAAATACCGTGTGTCTAACAATAATGAGCGGATGTTGGTTGTTGAAGGAAGTCAGCAAACATTAGATCACACCGGCCTCACATTCAGTTACATTTTACAAACATCAAGGTACATACTTTCATTCTGCCTTGTCTTGTTTGCTGTTTATCAACTTTATACAGAAATGAAATACATAAATTAATATTTGAATGTGCAGCTAAATAGCTACTGTGTTACATTACTTCTACATAATCACTGTTGCAGTGGGTCTCCATAGTGTAAGACGAGTTAGATTTATGGGTTTAAGACTTTTTAGAATGCTATTCTGAACTAAATTTAAGGCCAATTATACAATAACATAAATTTGAGGGAGAAAAAAAACACCAACATAAAGTACTTTGGGGTTAGGGACAATTTTGCCCAAATATTTCTTGTAACATAAAACATGAGTTGCAACTGCCGATTGTTGGTGGGTTTTCCTGAACATTTTGTGTTTCTCACTTTGCATGTTAAATTCCACTTCCTTGATTCCCATTATGCAAAGTTTGAAAAATGTTTTGCATGAAATACACAAAGGCTCAAATGTATTGGTCTCACCATGTTGCAAAATCTTGGTTAAATTGTCAGTTTTTATTGGATTTGCAATTTGTACAGGTTACAATGACATTTAGCTGGCAGGTATCCTCAGGACCTTCTGCTCTGAGCATCTCAGCAGGAAACAAAAAATGTGTGATGTTGGTTCCACTATCCTGATTTGTGTGATGTTAATGTGAGAGACATTCCGAAATTTACCATTTCAAATATTTGTTGCACATTATGAGAATGTTAACTGCATTGTCAGAAAAAAAAAAGAAGAAAATAAATCCTAAAAATCCATGACCTAGCATTTTGAGACTTTTAAAAGACATTTTAACATCAATTAGGATTTACTTGTAGATTAATGAATTAAGAGCCTTTTAAGCAGTTTTTAAGAAGCTGCGGGAGTCCTGGGTCAGAAAAGTGCTACCACAGTCATAGGGCCAGAACGGAGAGGATAAAGAGGAATCCGTCAGGCCATCCAAATCCTGCACGAGGACACTGCCAAAGAACCAAACAGACTATACATCTGTATTAACGTTGCCTGCAATTACCTCCATTATTCCCATTTATTTGCACCTTATTTAAATATTTTCTCTGCACTTTATCTAATATTTCATTTTGCATGTCTTTCTTTCTCTTTCACATTTATATTCCTAGTCACGTGTACAAAAAGCCAACAAGGATTTCATTGTATGCTATAAAGATTTGATATATATATATGTGACAAATAAACCTCCAAACCGGAAAACATTATGTTACATCATCCATTGTGTTGGTTAAATACCTGTATGAGGTCAAACAGCACCAGAGGCAGCATGTCATCTATGGTGGCCATGTCTTTGGTGAATCTGTTCATGATCCGGCCTGATAGAGGACAAACAAAGAGAGAAAGAAAAAGAAATGAAAAAACTCATTGCAGCAAATGAGAATATAACTATAGTATTCAATGTGGCTAAACAGAAGTATTTCTATGGGAAGACAAAAACAGGTAAATACACATATGCTATGCCACAACATTAATGATGTTCGACATTTCAAGCAAATAGAAAAGCTTATGAAAAATACTAAGAAAGTGGGAAAATCACCTGTCTTCATGGTGTTGAGCACAGTCATGGGGGCTCGCAACACTGCGCTAAGCATCTGTTCATGCAGTCGTTTGGACACGGTGAGTAATGTGTGCACTAATGGGAGACCCCTAAAGAATCCCAGTGCCAGCACGCTCTCTGAGGTGGCCACATAGATGTAGATTATGTAGTAGGCGCTTGTCGGGGTTACAATGACTGCCAGGTGGACGGGGGGCGATGACGCATTGGGGTGCTGTTCGTCTATGTAGTTTGGTGATGAAGGGTTGGCGCCGTCCCTCCAGATCTCGCTGGTGTAATAGAGCAAAGAATTAAGAATTAAACATAGATGAAATTTTACCCCCAGACAAAGTAAAATGTAGTCCCACCGGTCAAGAAACATGTAGAATATAAATTAGTCTGCATCACTTCAGCTCTTGAATTTTTAATGCAAAGAGAAAGAAACAAACTGAGGAAATTTATAATTTGTTATAAACATTCATTACATATCATTAACATGGATGTTAAAAACTTCTTAAGATGGTAAATACTTTTGTCAAATAAATAATTAATGACATCTTATTAATGAAAATATTTATTGTTTCTTTGGGGCAAATACTGCAAATGGAGAATTTGCAGAGTTTGAGTGCAGACTGGAACAACACGGGCACTGCTGTTTAAGTCTTAGTGTCACAAGGAACATGAAACATGACCCTTACCTAGTAATGAGGAAAATGCCAATGACTGAACCAGCAACCTGTTTATGGAAAGAAAAATCAGAAATATTAAATGCTAATTAAAATTTTCCTAAGTAAAAACTGCTTAAAAATTCTCGGGATTTTACCTCAATGATGAAGACAAAGACGATAAAAATTAGGACATAGACTAAGCTCCTGTTGGTGGTGATGTAGCGTAGGTAAGTGCTCCATGAGGTAGTTTCAAAGATGTTCTCTCTTTCATCTGCGAAGCATTGCTGTGAAGACACAGAATTGCTCTTTATCATATGGACTCCTGATATCAGTTACCCTGTACATCCAGACAAGCTGAGGGTGAAGAAAGCAGTTTGATTCTTCTAAACATAAAAATGTGTCTACTTGTGTGCTCAAATATGCCTTGAATGGGTTTAACAAAGCTCTACCTCCATGTCTTCTTCATCCACATCCTCACTAATGTCATAAACACTGTCCTTGGACAAGCGGCGGGCGTAAATGTCCAGCTCAGACGCCAGGTCACACTGTGGTGTGATGGACAGCTTTTTCCTGAAGGACGACTGCATCTGCTCTCTGCGCTCCTGGCCCTGAGAGTTGGTGATGAACGCCAACACAGACTGGCGCCGCTGCCCGTTGAGGTGCTGCAGCCCGTGATGGTACAAGTTCCCTCTGGGGAGCACCTCCTCTACTTGATCATCCTCCGGTACTACCGAGAATTTCCTCTCAGAAAGTTCACGAACCCCGTCCTCTATATTTGTGGACTGGGGAGCATTTGCAGTCTGTTGGGAGTTTCCAATGAAGGAGAACTTGCGAGCAGCTGCCAGGGGACTGAGGATGAGGGACTGTTTGTGTTTTTCTGGGTAGCCATCACCTCCAGGATGGCCCTGGGATCCAGAGACAATTATGGGAGGCGGTGGCTGGCGGAGCGACTGGCGAATTGTCTCTGGGCCTCGGAAGCCAGCAGTTTCATCAATGGAGATTCTTCGGAGAGTTTCTGTGAGGATGGAGCTCCGTCGTTCTGCGTTAATGTTGTCATATGCCTGCATGCCGAGAAGGAGGGAGCTGAAGTCAGGGCGCTGGGCCTGCAGCTCTGAGAAGGTGCCATAGAAGTAGCAGTCTCCGTTGTGCAGCAGAAGGATTTTGTCCGCTCGTTTGAGATGATCCAACTTGCTGGTGACCACAATGCGCGTCTTGGAGGCCATAAGTTTACAGACGCATCTGTGCAGCGATACATAAAAATGCAGATTATCAAAAATATCAGATGTCACAATGTTTTAATCAGACTTGTAAAACAAAAGAAGTTGTTTCTATAAAACATAAGAAAAGACAAAGTGAGGTGTCAAATCTTCAAAGAATAACTGGCACTAAAAATAACAAGCTACTGGATGTGTTTATTACCATAACTATGTTCAAGCTTTCAATATAACCGAAATGTTTTTGCCTGATTTCCCCTCTGACAGATTGCCAAAGTCCACATTTCATCAAAGGATAATTCCCTTTTGCTGGACTCCCATTTCCTGAGAAGGTTACAGCGTGATGAGGCAGCCGTAACTCACCACAAGTCAACCCGAGTGTGTGCCTGAGACAACAAGAGATAACCTTGACCTTGAACTTAAAAATTTCAGCTCAACTACCCCCACCTCCTCCACATGAAAGACTCTCTGTTGGAATACACACTTCTCAAAGATCTCTTTCTCTGTCACGATGTCCAGGTGGGTGAAAGGTGCATCTAGCAGGTAGAGGTCTGCATCTTTGTACACAGCCCTGAGGGAGGAAACACACACACACACACACATGCCCACACAAACAGTGAGTCAGAGAGAAACAGAAAGGCAAAATAAATTGGAAACACAGAAAAATAACTACAAGTACTGGGAAAATGTTAAAGGGTAAATATGGTATTTTTTAACCTAGACCCTTTTTCCCACGTTTTTGTGTCTCGGTGACTAATGGGAACATCATTCTTTGAAAATGATACCGTAATGAGTAAAAGATCTGCAGCCGGCAGCCATGAAACAGACTGTAGTGTAACCACTTGGGGCATGTTTGCACTGTCAATTTACTGGAACAGCCCTAAAATCAGCGTCTCAAAAGTCGTCAGACTACATTTAAATGAACAACTATGTTAGCATGCAAAGAGCCAGCATATTTTCACATCTAATTAGGTTAATTAAGGGTTTATTTCAACCAAAGCAGAGTTGGTGATTGTTGAAACAATCAGCAAAATTAGACACGCAAGTGAAGCCAGCTGACGAAGGCATTCCTCCACCATATTTGCTTTTCTTCTGATATCACATTTGATCGCGTGAGATTCTATGACATCCCAAGTCTGTGGTTTTGCCACTGTGACACCTTAACTACAAATGGCAAGTGTGTGGTGTCACGATAAGGCCGAATCACTTAGTGTGTGCGTTCTCAAGATCATAACATTAAACATTAAAAACATTAACATTAAAAATTGTTTAAATCTGTCTTTATGTCTGTGGTCTGCCACGTTTGAAAAATCGGTTAGGATTTGAAAATCCTCTAGCCTGCACCAGCCTTTACACACAAAACCATGGGAAAAATAGGGTCTATGTTGAAAAATATTAAACTTAATAAAACAGCGAATATAGGGAAAGCAAAAAGAGAGAGACTTTATGTCAAATGGTATAAATGAGGAAGTTTGGTCCCGGTGGATAAATCAGTTCCAGTGAATGTTTACAGGGATGGCAGAAGCCAAAAAAACCAGTGAGTGTCTGCAAATTGATGCCAGGACACTAAACAAATAAATAATGCATGGGAATATGAGAGTGTCTGACTGTTGTAATCTGCACACAGATTTAATGGAGTAATAAAGCTCTACTGAGGCCATAAAAGCACTCGTCATTGAAACGTGAGACCGTGAGACACAATAGTTGGTGCAGCCAGACACACATACAGATAAGGATGATAAGTGATGGTTATCAGCTGTGGCAGGTTATGATTATGTGCAGTAGAGGCTCACTTCTTTACACTGTTGGGAACCATTGCCCAAGACATCAAATCTGAAAAATTTAAAACCAATAAAAACATACTAAATAACATTTACAAAGAATGGGACAGTTCACTCTGGAAGTGCTATGAATGATGATATTGATAACGGTAGTTTTCTGGCCCTGACGTTGACGTTTTGAATGATTTATTGCGAACTACAGTGAGTGTGCAGATTTCTAATGTTAAAGAATGCAGAAGTGAATGTGTGTTGCTGTTTGGTGTCATTTTTTGCAAGGAGCTCTCTTTCATTAATGTACTGAGCAGCAGTTGTCCTTTTCCTACAAAGGGAACTGCATTTCCATTTCTCATTAAACAATTATATACCACAGATTCAAGTAAACGCATAGACAGCCTCTTAAAAAAACCACCATACTCACTCCATGCTATATTTACCTCTTAACAGTACGTCATAGATTAGAAGGGTGACTCAAATCCTAAACCATACTATTTTTGTCCATTGCACAACAACAACTCATCATTTCTGGACAAAGAGCATAATTGTAACTTGTCAGCAAAGGTGGTCTGTGCTGACAGATACAAGGGGGTGAGAGAGGCATACTGACAGATTCTCAGATGAGACAGGAAGTACCTTGCCAGGCCGAGGCGAGCCCTTTGACCGCCGCTGAGGGTCACCCCTCCCTCTACGAGGAGCGTCTTGTCTTTCTCAGGCAGCAGGGCAAAATCCTAAAGAAGAAAAGAAGAGGTCAGCGGGTCAGACACATGCTCACCCTTTACATAACAGCAGGAGGAACTGTGTGATAACAGAGTGTAACTAAAAGGCAAAAGCATGTTAAGATACAGAGGACGATCAAACCATCTCTTTAAAGAGACATTTCACCCCAGTTCTTTATTGACGGGAGTATTGACCCCCAACCACATTATCTAGGTGTGCTAGCCCGACTGCGAGAAATTCTACTTCGTACGAATTCAGTCAGATTAACATGTTTACATGTATTTTAAAAGTCAATTTTTAGTCGGACTAACACAACAATTTAACTTTTTCTAGGATCATGTAAAGGTACTAAGTGACTTGGTTGGCAGGTTAAGTTCAGTAGAGAGAAAATAGTTCATAACAAGGTCTGTGGATTATCTGAAGTAAGTGGGTCATACTTTTTGGGAAGAGACATCGCTGTTGAGTTTTTGTAAATGTAATGTTTCTCTGCAGCCAATGTCCAACACTTGGCAACCCACACCAAAACAATCTTTGATGAAGAATATTACAGGTAGGAGGAAAAATATGCATTTTATATTTGGCATGAACTGTCCCTTTAATATCTCATGTCCACCTCCTCCATATCAGCCTCTACTTGCTTTAAGAGGTGTAATGGTTAGAAGATGTACTGTAAACTTAATCTGATAACTTAATCTGATAACTGTAATGAAAACACAACTTTAATACCACAAAAAGCACAAATCACAGATGGGACAGGCACATGGAGGATGTCACAAGTCGAGACATATGGTGTGTTCAGTGGTAATCAATAATGAAAATAGACACCCACAAGTTTAAGGATGAAGTGACAGCACAAGTTTATCATTGTTAAAACGTCCTACCTTTTTAACGTCAGCTTCCGCTGTCCTGACAGGAGCGCATAGGGGATCAAGTTAACAGGTTGTTTAACAGCTTGTAAAACAAGGCAGCACAGTAAGAAGACATGTTGTGGGTCTCACTGTGAACAAAAAGCACCTGCCGGGCCAGAAAGCTAGATGCTTGAGGCAAAAGAAGAGTTTACAGTGGGAAGACCACCCACGGCAGTCTGTCTGGTGCTTCAGGAGGTAACAATAGTGAGGAATTACAGTCAGAAGTCCTCTAAACCCCTCGTCTCTGTCTGCAGAGATCTGTGCTAGTTGTCACTCCTGTCTGTCAAAGTTGCCTTGGGACTTTTCCTGTGTCAACCCTCTCTATTTCATATCATTTCTAACCCTTTTAAGTGATTGCCTACACAATGGGCAGTAAAAGATTAAGCATTGGTGTTTGTAACTGGCGTTTCTTCAAGGTTATTATTCACAGTTTTTTTTTAAACACTAAAATGCTCCAGAGCCTAAAATTATATTATTTACAACTATAATTTATTCATTTGTTAAATTTTTAATTTTATCAGCAGACAAAAACTGGGTTTTTAAAAAGGCACAATCTGAGACAGGAGTGGAAGGTTTTACTAAAATTATAGCCTCTAATGAGCCGATGTCCTATGTAGGACTCATTTTTAGTACTCTTTGGGTAAAAGGGACTGACCCCTGCTTATGCACTTAGCACAATAGGCCCATAAGTTACTTTAATATACTTACATATAAGTTATTATGTACTTTTTAGATTTTTTTGAGATATTTATTCATTTAATTAATTCCATTTAATTGTATTTATTTTAAGTGATACTCTAACTGTCTTTTGTTTTGTCTGTATTGTATTTAAAATGTGAAAACTTTGCCCACGGCTGAAGAGAAGTTTGGTTACATGAATTGTGTAAAAACTGTAGTTAAGGATGCCAATATTTCCAGTTAGGATCATTTTAGGAAGCATCACATGAAAAGCAGATTTTAAATTAAGAAAAGAGACCATCCTAAATGTATTTGATAAGACATATTATAGACTGTGCCTTTAAATACTGCAAGAATAATGAACTGTGCTTTCCACCAAAAAATATAGTTGAAAAATTAAGATGATTTGCAGGTTAAAGGCAGTAAAATATAAGTCTGTGTCATTTTAAAATGCACCTTCTGTTATGTCAGACCAATTGAAGACATGACTAAAGGACCATATTGCTTAACAACTGATAGCTTCAAACAATGTATCAGCTCCAACACTGTTTTGAGGTGAGCTGGTTTTTATAGGCTGTTAAACAGAACCTGAGAAGAATTGTTTCTCCTGTTTGTCAGCCTTAGCACTCACAATAAAAGCACTTCCCGTCATTTCCATACAATATACAGCAAGTGTGACTCCTCTCAACACTGCTCTTGTTACTTCACTTTCACTGCCAGCGTTTGACGCCTCACCCCAAACACAAAATGGAGGCATTTTTATTTTTTACAGCACATTGAGGCGTCAATATTGCATGCCAGCTTTGTTTGCTGTGACAACATGTTTTGTTTTTGTCAAAACCACCGAGGCACTGTCAGTGCCACAGGAGGTGGGGTGTGGTCGTATATAAATATGATGTCGTCGTCTGCATGAGCTGCTGCATTGATTTCTGTATAAATATTACTAAAACAGTGTATTTATTATGTCAACATAATCAAAGAAGTTCATTTATTTATTAGCATAAACTATATGTCTGCACCTGTTCCAAAACCTGGTCCAAAAATTTGATTCAACATTTTTACATAGCTGTGGTCGTGTGGATACATGTGGCAGCCTATTACTCAATATATTACATTCCTGGAATGTACTGTTCCCCCAGATTTACAAAAGTTATTAATTTAGTGTGTGTCATTAAATACCTCAGATGTCAACAATTCTAAAATCTTAACATCTATCATTTAAGTGTATTTTTTATTTTTTTTTCTTGTATGTCCCTCCGCATACTGTATGTCTAAGTACTGTGTATTTATGAGTCTCATTCATGAAATTTAGCCATAAAAAGACTGTGGTAGTAAAAACCCACACTGGATTCATAAACGCAGCGGGAAACCCAGATTAGATCCTAGGCACCTGTGTATGTTCATGATTGCCAATCAAACATAAATTAATAATGCGTTTCCGCTAGTCAGCAATTAGCTACATCCCTGCCGATGAGTAGCCACTGACCACCATATAAGGAGGTGAAAATTACTATGGATAGGTGAATCCCGTCTTACGGCTAAAATGCCGCAAACAAAGAAAGAGAGAGGGAAAGAAACGCCTATCAAGATTTTTTGGGTGACACTTTGTTGAAAAATATTGTATTTTCTTCTGTTAGTCATGGTGTGACAGGGACAGGTAAATCAAAGGCCTGGAAAGAGGTAACAGACATCATTAGCTCTGTGTCCTCTGTTGTAAGAAGAACCATCCAACAAATTAAACAAAAATGGTTCGATATGAAACTTGATGCAATAAACGCATCAGTACACACATAAAAAAAACACAAAAGCTACAGGAGGTAGGAAGGAAACTCAAAAGGTAAGGCGATGTACATGTTATATTAGGGGTTAAATCGCTATGCATTCTGACAGCTATCACTGGTAGCTTAGTGTTGGGTCAGTAACATGGGTCTCACAGTCTTGCCACTCAAACGGAGGATGCATGTGTGGAGTTCTCTCTCCTAACTGCTACTCTACTTTTGTACGTAAAGGGAATATAAAAAAGCCTCACTAGTTTTCCTGCTCAACAACATTAATCATAATCATATGATAATATGAGTAAAACTTAATCATATGATAATATCATTCACTATGGAATCACACCAGAGATCTGATGGTTTGTCCATACAGCGCGTCTTTGTTGCAAATGTTCATTACTGGGAACCAACAAGCTCATATTCCATCCCAGTGACATAACGTGAGATTTCCATAGCAACAGAGGAGACATTATTCTGCTGAGGGACCCGTCATTCAACAGTGAGGCTTATGAGAGCCCAAGTGAGTGAGTGTGTATGTGTGTGTGTCTGTGTGTCAGAGTAAGAGACAGAGAAAGTGCAAGCATGCGTGTCTTTGTGTGTGTGAGGGACATAATGGGTGTAAATGTGGACTGGGGGAAACCTGAACCTTCTTGATGCCTTGCAGAGGCTCCAAACAGACAACTGAGCAGAGAGCATCAGTCTGACGAAAGAGAAAAGACTTGAGGAGGCTGCTGGAGATGAATTTAAGAGAGAAAACTGCCATGAAACACTGAGTTATTTGTAACTAAAATTAATTTTAGTTTGTACTATCTTTAATAGACTACAGTGTTGTGGGCCTTGGTTGCACAGATGCTGTGATCCTGCTTGATGCCACCTTCTACTGCCATTATTATGAGTCATGCCTCCACTATCAATATATACATGGGTCTCTTTTCAACACTTACAATATCTGCACGTAACATCACATGCTATCATAGAGTGCATTTAGTAATTTTACACCTATCACTATTGTAATATGTGATGCTATTGTTACCATTATTGCGGTTGCATCTCTCCACCTCTCTCTTCCCCTCTCTCTTTCTCTTTCCTTTTTGTCATTATTGTAATTTTATTGTTATTCACAACATCTATTGCACATGTGTCTGTTCTGCAAGAGGGACCCCTCCTCAGTCGCTTTTCTTGAGGTTTCTACCATTTTTTTCCCCACTTACAGTTTTTTTTGGGGGGAGAAAGTATTTGCGTCTTTTTACCACAGAGACGGCCTAGTTTTATGTGACAGCCTTCTTTACATCGATGAAATACTTTTTTGACTCGTTTAACTTGCTCTTTGATAGCTACAATCTAGACATCCAATGACTAAAATCATTCAAAACCATATATTGTTACATACAAGCACAATCTAAAAAGTGACAGCGACTTGAGTTGAGACAGCAAAAAAGTAGTTTAAATTATTTCATGTCTGGCCATATGGCTGACAGGGAGCGTCTTGGTATCCAAACACCATATTTTCTGAACATATAGCTTAACACACCCCTTCCAGCCAAATCATCATGCCTGAGCCTGTTGAGCGCCTGCATTATGTGCCCAACATTGTCACACTGAACATGTGTATTTAGTCATATTTGGTTTGTGTGTTCTGAACACTCGTGGTCCATCTGTGTTGTCAGGGCGCTCCAAATACTTATCTTTTCCCCAAAATATGAATATTTGTATTCATATTTTGGGGAAATATGAGTGTTCTAGGCTCCCTGACTATATTGGCTCTTGTTTAGTAGATTATGCTGCAAGAGTGTTTTAAGATGATTGCTGCCGGGGTAAAAACATTAACAGACTCCAACAATTTACCACCTTGAAAGGGTGCACAGAAAATCTCTGCTATAACAGAAGTGGTTATATTTAATGGTTTTTGGGGAGTTTGGAATAAACAGCCAATGATCTGTGTAGTTTGCTTGAGGAAAGACAGCCACCATGGCTAACCATCCCTACAGAAATCCAACTCATCTGTAGACCACACCACTGAAGAAGAACATAATGTATAACACGATAAAGTGAAGGTACCTCCTCCAGCTGGCAGGCCTTGATGACGGAGGTGTAGCGGTACTCATCATAGGTCAGGCCAAACAGGATGTTGTCTCGAATCGTGCCTGGCATGATCCAGGAAGTCTGTGATGAGAAGGAGATGCGACCGCTGTGTCGGATTTTACCTTCCGTTGGCACCAACTCTCCCAGGATCATCATGAGTAGTGAACTCTGGAGAAAAAACACACTGGTCACTTTTTATTCTATTGCATTTTTATTCTGAGGTATTAAGATGTTGCTCTCACAAGAAGCAACCTGCAATGAGTCAGCACGTAAGATGCTTTGCTGAAGGCCAACTTGACCAAACATCTGACAGTAGATGGATTCAGTAGAAAGTGCAGGTTTAGATGATTTATTTGACCTACCTTCCCTGAGCCAGTGGATCCAGCCACTGCCAGCATTTGACCTTTCTCCAAGTGCAGGCTAATGTTTCTGAGGACAGGTGTGACATAGAGGTTAGTGAAGAAGAGGCCGGCGTCACCGTTCAGGTGTCCGTTTGCTTTGTTCTCCTGCTTGATCTTCTCAAACAGCTCACCAATGCCCTGCAGAAGAGTACAAAATCAGAGTCTCAGTGGACGAAACAAACACCAAAGATGGTATGAAGACACTAAAACCCAATTTATATTCAGCCATTTCTCCTGGTTTGTGGAGTTTTGTCCTTAAAAAAATAAAACAGACTAATTTATTGGTCAATACAGTATTCAGTAGTTCAAATCATTGATATATTATTTGTTTGTTCATTTCATAGTAATATTAATTTATTTGCACATTTATTTATTGATCTAATACTGACTTCAATTGTATTCCATACAACTATACTGTATTACAACTTGGCAACATTTCGATATTTACCAACATTGTAATATGAACAAGAAAAAAAACATACATTTTGGACATTGTAATATTGTAAGTGTTGCTATTTCCTGGTTTTAAAGGCTTCATTAAGGTAAAGTGATGCATTTTTTGAGCATGCTAGACTGTTCCAAATGTTTTGTTATTTGCCTTTACTCTTTAGTTGTTATGTCCACATTACTTGTGATTACTTATCAAAAATTTCATGGTGTAAATATTTTGTGAAATTCAGTTCAGTTCAACAGTTTATTGTCATTCCTATAAAATAACAATGAGATAACGTTAGAGCCATCACAGACATGGCATAGATCCTAGTGCAAATTGTGACAGTGTATTAATAGGCACATCCTTACTGTCCTTAACAATAGCAGCAGACACACAATGTAGATAATAATAATATTTGTACAAAAACATTGCAATCATCTCTTTTTCTTCATATTTCCAAGCTCTATACTACAGTTCTTTATACTACATAATACTAATACAAGAAAAATCTATTATACGATATTCTATGATATTAGTGTTCAGTAACCCACGTTTTGGGGCTATAGTCTACTTTTACAACACTGTGCCATACCAAGCTGAAGTACACATCATTCTGTGTGTGTGCATGCCATTTACTTGATGGGGGGTTTTTGTTTAGTTTACATTACTGCCTCAGGGCTGAGTGACTGTGTGTCATGTTGTGCTTTCAGACAGTGACACCAGCGCAAACTGCTGTGAGAAACAAGCAATTCTCCAAAGATAGGAGAGGAACTCCAAAAGTCTCACAATGGCCTTATTTCACATTATCTGTCACTGCCTCTGTAAAGATTAATGGGTGCCACCTCAGTGTTAGAAAGGGGAACTCTGCTTGACTCGCCCAGCTTAATCATTGACCTCTATGACATTTTATGGGTCACCGTTCCTCTAATACAGGGACTTGCTGCAGTTTGTATAGGCTGGTCGGTGCGATTCTCATTCTAATGAGCTGACGTACAGGCTGTCAGCAGTAAAGAAAGGCAACACCCCTCCCATTCATCTGAGAATGGCACATTCCAGGAAGAGGAGACGGCAAGAGGAGAATCTGGGAATTAGGTGATGAACACACGACTCTGAATCTCAAAGGGACATTCAAAGTGTTCCCAGCAAGGGCAAAGTTTGGTGACGACACCAGGATAATTAATTATGCAAAGAGACAGAAAAAACACAGTCTGATGTTGGTTTTCTCACGGTATTGGGTGGACAGTGAATCACACCTGTTGGGAAAGTGTACAGCCTCTGCCTACAGATAAGATTATACTAAACACTCCGTGATTCTAAAGAATTACCTATGTAAATCTGTAATGCATGGTGGATTTAGATTACCGAGTTTTAATTTTCTTTCTTAAAGTTAATGTAACCTCACCAGTGCTGAATTTCTGGGGTCAATATTATAAACCATTACCAATACAAACACTTTAGAGTGCCAGAACGATTCTTTTACCTGATGGTGGGGTTGCACCGATTCATCACATTTACATTGTGATGGTCCAATATTTCCATGGTGACTGTAATCGGCATAAATAAGATGGCATTTCACTAGTGGCAATAGTTGCTTTGCCTGTCATGTCACATCAGTTTTGCACAGGATAAAAAGCAGGGCTCGAAACTAATGGCCACACAATGAAATGAATGAGCAGGTATAAGAAGAACACAATCAGCATATAGCAAATGGGCTCTGTAATCGTAACATCTCATAAAAAGACGGCTAGGAGCAGCGGGTGACCCGATAACAACAGAAAATGTCTTGGGACGAATAGAGATCTTCAGGACGCCTCCAAGACAAAATAATGGAGTGATCTCACTAAACTTGAATAAATACTATTGTATTGGCCGAAAACATTTCAATCAGAGCCTTCCAGGCTCATGGTCTTCAAACTGAGAAACTGTTTACTGATACTTGTCGGTACTCTTAAGTGGACAAACTACTTTATATATAATGGAAACACTGTTTCTAAACTACTTTAAACATGTCTTTGGCACCTCAATAAACAAATGACAACAAACCTCATCCCAGGATGCAGACACATTGACCAGCTCCAGTTCAGTGGTGGTCAGGTTGTACTCCAGCACTCTGTATTCTTCCTTCATCAAGAATTCCTGAAAAACACAAAACAATGAAAGGTGCATCAGTACCGTGTTGAATGACATTGTCTTCAAGCATGCATGCCTCACCCCGCACTTGTCTGAACCCACCTCGATCTTCTTGACCAGTGCAAGCGTGTCGTACCACATCTGGATGGATCCTGGCAGCTGGCGGGTCAGTGTCATTCGTAGCACCATGCAGTAGGAGGCTGTGGTGAAGATACGGCGCAGGATGATGCCTTTACTGAGTGCATGTGGTACGATGGCAGACACGATGACCAAGATAGCGGAAAAGAAGTATGCAGCGCTGTAGAAGTAACGCAGAGAACCAATCTTCCTGGTAAGCGTCATCTCGCCCCTGAGGAGGGAGGGGATTGAGACAGAAGAAAGACGATTTATTTTTGAGTTCATAGGTAAATGTATATGAACAATAAACGTGTATTGCAGCATTATTGTTCATTTGTTGACTGAATAAAAGAAGGAAACTGTTTCATTATTTACATGATTTTTGCATACATTTATCATATTGCTATTTATCAGAAAAACATTGTTATTCATTAATGACTGATTTTAGTGACATTAATGCCTGAAATCTGGGAATCACAAGAGGGGGTCTTTTGTTTTTAAGGAGCAACAATCATCCAAAAGTGCATTTTTGGTAGACAGCATAATGGTTTTTTATGATGCTGTTACCAGGTCAGTGTGATGTCTTGGTGGCTCCACGTTAGCTTTGATAGTTATCAGAAAATTTCTGCACCGTGACACCAAAACTCTTTCCTGTACGTTTATTGTACTTGCCAATTAAAGTGATTTTGATTCTGGCTCTGACAGCCACCAGTGACGCCAGCGTGGTTCTGCTGGCTAACCACATGTTTTAACATCTCTCTCTTAACTTTGGCACCAGGTTGATTCCATTTCTGCTGCACAGTCAAAGCCTTTCGAGTCCTAACTCTCGTTCTCTTTTTCCTGCTCAGTTCAGTTCATTACATTGCAACTATAATATCACTAATACATATAAGAGTATAAAAAAGATGCTGCAGAGATGGACTTAGGGATAGGGATGTTTACTGAATGCAGACCAGATTTATGCTGATCCAAATCTCCACAATGCCATTGATAACAATAAAAGGTTCTTTCCTTCAGTGCTCCTTTAATGTGGCCTTGAATCTACAAATACAAGACTTTAACACCATGTTATCCAAAGAATTTTTGGTAGTTTAAATGACAATAGTGCTACATTTGTCACAATTTTTTCTTATGTATTTAATGTCAAATATCTTTTCATCATATATCATATAACCTCATCCTCATCCTATTTTTTTCAGCTGACTCAAAATCTCTGGCCAGTTCAGTCTTATCTTAGTCAAAGAAAACCATATATTAGTAACTTTTTTAAACTGTTTAACTATTTTAGACTTTTTTAGTCATCGGATTATAAGAATTATTTTTGTTAATCTAATCCAGCCAGACACCTTGTTTCATCCTCCCAAGCCCTGTTATTTTTAACTTAAGTAAAGTTAAAATATAAATAAATGAATAAAATCTATCAAATATTGTCCCCTTTTTGTCAATGAAAATAAAAAAGGATTCCAGCTAAGTTTTTTATTTCTTCAACTACATTTTAGTCTTGTCTTTTTTCGCCAACAATATTGCATGTAAATACAGTCACCGCTATGGTGTGTTCATAACAAACATGAAGCAAGCTTTTAGCACAGCACAGCTAAGTAAAATATCAATGTAAAAACACGAAAATACATAATTTGTAGCTGTGAATAAAAAATATGTAAATTACATAATGCAAATGACATAATTTTGTATGACTTGATTATTAGCATGGGTTGAAATTTTTTCAACTTGAGTGAGAAATTTGTGTGAAACTGTGTCGCAGATGCCTATCAGCACTGAAAGTTGCACTAATAGAAGTTACCATTGAACACTGAATGACAAGAAGATACACTGTTAGCATGAAGCAAACATGAGTAAACCAAGTTATTGATAGAAAACAATAACAGACAAGAGCTGTGGGTAATGTTCATTTTGTGATACAGTTGTGTGTCTTGGTGTCTTACTGCCTGATGTTCTTGATGATGGTCTCCATCACCTCCTCCCAGCCATATGCCTTCACAGAGTGGATGTTCTCTACGATCTCTGTGGTGAGAGCCAGGCGGCGGCTGATCATCCCTCCTCGCTTCACCCTGTTAACAGGATACAGTATTACACTAACCATCTTACACACAGAGCACAGACACAGCAAATCACACAGTCACCATGGGTACATTTGTTCAAGCATGAATAGACTGAATCACTGACATCTCACTAACAGCAAAAAAATCACTTTGGGTAGAAAACTGTCTACAATTTTGAATTGCAGAGATATGTAAATTCCTCAAACTTGTTTATTTTTGTTGTCATTTTCAGTTGTAACTGTTACATATAAAGATGTAGAGTTAAGCATGATGGTCCAGCCTATCTGACTTTTCTGTTGCGTGTCTTTGATAAACCAAATCTGACAGTACAGAAGCTAAGCAATGTACTGCTATGGACAGGGCAGCAGCAAAACATTTTTTTGCACCTGAAAAAGAAAAAGAAAAAGAAAAAAAATCAATATCAGATTAGGTGTACACCATATTTGCAGCAACAGCTGATCGAGGCAGCAGTACACCAGCAACTCTGCCATTCAGTGGAGTAAATTCACTGTTTTAAATGGAGTCTGGTGTTTTTGATATAACGGCTTCAAAACCCTGTCAGTAAGGCCCGTCATGCTGCAAGGCGGTGAAAATATTCTAAATATCACATCACTTGAACTGAACTGATTTTTTTAGGTGGCTTAAAACTAATCAGTTGGGGCAGAGTTTGCTCAGCACAGTTTGATTATATGCTTTAGACACAGCACTTTTCTAACTGGAAGTTTTTGTGAGTTAACATTGTGAATTGAACATGCATATCACAACGTGCACAAACATACCCTTTATGAAATAAAATATATATATAAATTTGTGCAGTATGTAAATATGAACGTAACAGCATAACCTTTAGAGCAAACAAAATACAAGGACTGAAAGACATAGAATGATTAAGAGTGTATTTATGGCTATAACATTCTTACATTTATATACTGTATGTTCTATAATGTGAGTGGATGAATGGTCGTGTTTCCCACCTGTGCGGTCCCATCTTCTGGGAGAGCCAAGCCTGGATGATGCCCAGCAGAGTCAAAGCTGCCAGTGCACAAAAGCCGTTCACCTCGATCAGCTCCCAGATCAGACCCACACACAGTATACACTGCAGGGGGGTGATCCACACAAAGTGGGCCAGACCCAAGCTCTGAAGCGAACATACACAGTACACAGAGATGACATCAGTGTACATAGAGTAAACTGAAATATGTCTTTTATTACAGGAGCAATATTGTTACACCTTCCAGCAGGGAAATGGTCTTTTACTCCTGACCATAGAGAGGTCAAAGGTCAGGTTGAAAGAATACTCCACCAGAAAAACCTTTTCTGTATCATACACTCACTATATTGTAAGCATGAATGGTAGCTCTAAAAGGTTAGAGGAAGACAGCAGCTGTAGTCATCTTGAACTAACATAAACAAAGCGAAGTTGGAAACTTAGTCATGTGCAACAAAGATAAACAGTTAACTAAGCTAGCAACAAACAGACACTGTGTATTTAGTCTCATTTCTGTGAAAACATGGGGGTTTGGAACATACTGAGCAAACACAAAGACAGTGAATTATGTTATGCTGCACTGTTAAACTAAGAGTCAGGGCTGACTAAGATCCAACAGAGATTAAAATGTAATTTAAATAAATTTAGGCACTCTTGCTTACATATATATTTGAACAGGTTTTTCTTTCTGTTTTATTATACCATAAAGCACCAGTGTAAATTATGGGAATAATTGCACCAAATTTAAATGTAAGGCACATGTCATACACTGACTGGCTGAGTAGGCAACTGCAAGGTGTTTCAGTGCTAAAATGAGCCACCATCTGAATAATTATTATTTTAAATCAAACACCACAGAAGGAGAAAACATTACATCACTCTCCATTGACTTTGTATTGTGTGAAGGAGCTTCCTTGTCTTCAACATCTGCTAGCAAACAACACAAAAATGCCTACGTTGGATGCACTATCGACATGATAAAGAATCCATAACTAAGTTTTCACTGCCAACCCCCCAAAAATCACTTCCAAGCATTAGGACTTGAGATATCAGCAGGAAGATACTGGGAAAACTGTTGCACACTGACACTCAGTGTGTTTAAGCATTGTAAGAATTTTGCTGATTTGAGAAGACAGACTGAGGAGGTTGAGGCTAACAAAGCTTGGCAAGGCCTGGTTTGATGATGATCCAACCTGGTGATTTCACAGAAAAGTTATAATATCAAAGTATGTCACTACTGCCCATTCAGTTGGATCCTTTCTCCACAATAAGCAGGGTAAGGAGAGGGGACACTGGGAGACATCAATAGTAGTGAGTTTGTTAATGTAGTTTCTTCTCCAGTAAATATAAGGTGTCAAAATAATGCTTTGACATGCTGATATCTAATGTTTTTGGCGAGCTGCAAGCACCATGTTAGTTTTTCAGCCTTTGGGTGTATAGGGCGGTGCCTCACATCACTACGTCTCTGCCAAAATAATTGCACATGAACATATAGCTAGTTAGATAGGCAGCTCATTAACAACCCAATCCAATGGAGACAAAACAACGCATATTTACCAGGACCCAGGGTGTGCATGCAGTCCTGAGTTTTCTCCCCAGACAGCTTAGCACCCATTCACACCTGAAACCATCTCACCCTAACAACCCATATGATGACCAGGTGGGTCAGCGACTCATATGTGAGCCTAATAACTCTGAAACCCAGAGCTCACATGTGACCTCAGCAACTCTCTAAGGGTCCACATCCACACAGTGTGAAGTCTGAGAGTATCCTCTTAGATGAGGTCAGGTGAAATGTCCAGTTGCCTGTAATAAAGCCCTTAGAAGATTCTTTGTTCACTTTCACCTCTTGCACAGAGTTGAACAGCCAATAAGAGTGATTTCATTCAGTTGCAGGCTCCACTGTCATCAACGCCAATTCAACATGCTGAATCAGCGTGAAAAAACAGAGAAGGGTGGCTGAGGGCCAAAAGTTGGGGATGCATCTCAAGGACAAGTGCGACAGACGCTAAATGACGGCTGACTGTCGGCTTGGTGTGTCAGGGCCTCAAAGCCCCTTGAGGCAAATCTATGATATGTGATATTGCACTATATAAATAAAAATGACTTGCGTTTAACAATGACAAATATTTGAACCTTGCCCTACCAGAAAGAGAAAAGCATCTCAACCACTGCGGTACACTGGTGTCCACACACTGATATTCACCTTCATGAACTCACAGTGCAGGGTTTACCACAGAGCATTTTGGCAGGAATACTCACTGAATTATGATGTCATTTTAATCTTCAAATTCCTTGTTCCTTGCACACTGTGCATTAAAGATTTGCAGTGCAATGGAATGAATGAATGAATAAAATCCCCAAAGACAAGACAGAACTAAACATATGCAAGCAATAAAGTCGTGGGCAAACAGTCAAAGACAGAAAAAAAGACAAACTGTATCAAACAATCAAGCAAATTTTCAGTTTAGAGGAATCATTTTTCACTGAGTCAGCAGTGTGCTGATGAACCTTAGCTGCACTGTCGGTGAGAAACTCTGCTCTCACCCTCAATAAACCCCCTTTCATCCACTCACATACAAGGGAAACAACTCAAACACACACATGCAGACTAAGTAACCTTGAACAGCCATTATAAGAAGAGAATGGTGCAATGGCCAAGTCACATCCAAGCCAGGTGATAATTGTCTCAAAGCAGGTTGCAGAGTGTTTCCACATTCAACGCCTCAGTGAGACCCAAGGCAAAGTCTACACACACACACACACACACACACACACACACACACACACACACACACACACACACACACACACACCACACACACACACACACACACACACACACACACACACACACACACACACAACACACACACACACACCCTCCAGCTATGTTGACTTGCATAATCAGAAATTTGTTTTTCCAACAGTAATTTAAATTTACAGAATGCTTTTACCAAATACACACACCTAGCTCTACGTGTTTGTTTGCATGCATGTGTGTATTGTTACAGATCTATTGTCCTCTTATTGTCTCTCAGCATGACGAACACATAGCTCTGTGTTGGGTAATAAAACACATTCACTGAAGTCAGTGAGGGTGTGCACTGTCAATCTTCTTTTCCCTTATCCTGCCTGTGGAGACAAAAACATTTCTCCCAGCTACTGATGAGTGGAAAACTACTGCACTTGCCTCTTGAAACAGTGACTTGATTCTTGCATCTAAACAATGGGAAGCAATTCACCCGCATAAATTGAAACATTTGCACTTGCTATTATAGCTGCACTGTCTGCACTTAAACAATCTCAATTGTGTACATTGATGGAATACTACAATTGGCCTTTGTACTATTTCTAAAAATATGAATTTTAAAGTTGGGTTGTATAAGGTACTCATCCTTAGTCATTGTAATGCAAACAGACGGGGGTTGGCACTGCCCCAGTTTAACTGGGCAGCAGGAGTACTGACACAAGGCTCAGCAATGTACTGCTGTAATCAGAGGCAGCAACAAAATGGATTACCTGCTCCAACAGCGTCAGTTCCCTATCTGTGCTCTTGTCAAAGCTACTAGACTCAACTGAAAAAAACAGTAGTTTCAGCTCACTGAACACAAGAGCTGTTGGTCTACTGCTGCCACAATCAGTCAGTTAGTTTGTGTTATTGTGTGACTTTGGTGAATGTGAACTAAACTTTTAATTCCAAAGTCACACAACAACAAACTAATCGAGGCAGTGACAGACCAGCAGCTCCAGTATTCAGTAATGTTAAATCAGTGTTTTTCTCAATAAAGTCTGGCTTTAACAGATTAATTTCCCCGTCTGAAACCAGTGTCTGACGGTAAGGTAGAGCTGTGAAAATATTCTGAATATAGCCCACATTTAAACTAATACTGACTTTTTAGGTAGGTTAAAATACCTCTGCTGCTGCACCCATTTACAGCAGTACCTGCTTAGCTTCTGTGGAAATACTCCATGATGTAACCCATTGGTTTGTGGACTCCTGTTCTGAAGCCTCAAGTTCAGCTGTTCAGCTGTTGCCATCTCTTATTTTGGAGCCATAGTTAGGTGAAAGGCTTCATAACAACTGTACGCAGGATGATTACCCCTTAATCAAGTGTTTAGGATTCTTCAATTTTGGTTAAGTTATTACTTCATTCACTCTTCATGCTTCACTGGTTTTAAACAGAGTTTTTCATTCCAGTGGAAGAAAAATAAATAGAAAAATGTGCATTCCTTGCAGCTGCCTACTCAACCAGTCAGTGTATGACACATGCCTTACATTTAAATTTGGTACATTTATTGCCATAATTATGTACAGTGTATATGTAAGCAACAAAATGCTTAGGTTTTCTCACCTCATCCAGTTTGTTGAGGTGGGCGGACATCAGACTGACCAGCTGACCCGTGCTGATCTTATCCAAGACTCGGCTGGACAGCTTCAGGGTCTGAAAAGGTCAAAAGTCAGGGGTTTGTTGGAGCACAAAAGGTACAAAGTGAATTGTTTGAGAGAAAGCCGGTGACACGTGCCATGCTTTGACACCAGGCTGCCACACCCCCTCACGGCTGAATGTGGATTACCACTACTGGACTCCCACATGTGAGAAGCTTTCTGGGAATGTTCAGTCATGCCTGCTGAACAAGGGGGAAGCATTCAACTGATTGTTCTGTCTGATCTTAAAAAAAGAAAAAAAAGCAAGAAAAAGAGCTGACAAATGCTCACACACACAACACTGTCTCACTATCTTATCAGCTGGGTTGTTTTGTTTTGTTCCAAAAACTGGTTGTTACAGCAGTGACTTGATGTGGCGAGTGTTTGACTCATGTGTTATCCAAGAAAAAGGCCCCAGTTGTCACTGGATACAGGTTTTGGGAGACTTTAAACTTGAACTCATGTCAAAGGTTAACACTGTAATTTTTTATTTTTGTGTTGCTGCAAATTTAAATTCAATTAAATAACATTATCAAATATCACTGTTTCTACAATCAATGAAAAAGATGTGCATGGTGATAAATAATTTTAGATAAATCTATAGACATAGATCTTACAAAAGTAACTGAGGACTGTTGTATGTTTTTACACATATAGAGAAAACAACTGACTCTCAATTCCATAAATACACCCTGGCCTGCCCTTACCTTCTTGTATATGAGACTGAAAAGGGCGATGCGGATCTGCATGCCCAGATGATGCAGGCCAAAGATGGCAGGTTGCAGCAAGAGAAAGCGGGCCGTAAAGAGTAGGCAGAGGCCCAAGGCCAGGAAGTATCCCTGGTTTCGCTCCGGAGCATGAAACGGGTCGAAGGAGGCAATGATGCGACCCAGAAGCTGAGGCTGGACCGTCTTGGAAGCCTCCTGCAAGAGATGGGACATTCAGAAAAGAGGTTAATTGGTTCAATATTTACTTTTTCTTTTGCTTTTTTTTCCAGTTGAGAAACAAAATTTAGCCAGCTTGTCTGGTAGTTCCTTGGACAAGGAAGACGTGACACCTTGTCAGCTTCTGGCAAGGGAATAAATGATTTGCATTTAAGAGTGCATGTTAATTATAATTACAATTAACTTTTAGGTGTTGAAAATGGCTTTCAAACAGAAATCACAAGTGCTAAACTCTGCAGAGGTGTATAATCCTATTTGTTGTTTCAATCATTCAGAATTTATTTGCATCTTGAATCTACTCTGCATTAAAACATACACTGTGATATACTGTAGACCATAAGCAGATTTATTTTCATACAGTTCAGTGCAGTGGTACACGAGGTAAGATTAAAAAAAACAACACACACACACACACACACACATATATACACGCTCCAGCTAGCCCAGATAATTAATAATTACAATTATACTAATTAACTACTACTACTATTAACTACTTATTACATTATAATAAAAACAAATTAATGAATTTAAGAAATTGAAATTGAAAAAAAAGAAGATTTTATTGAATATCTAAAACATAAAAACAGACAAACTCCTTTTGGCTACTACTGAGAAAACTTCCCCAAAGCTCTTCTGTTTTCCCTACACAGCCTCTTTAACATCTAACAGGCATTCTTGTCGTCATGACAACCACCTAACGCACTGTACCAACTGACGCAACATCTGCTGTCATCGCCTCTCCCATAAGTCCGGGACAGTGAGATGGGTTTGCGACACTATGGTGCGACATGCTTGTGATTTGTGTGAGTGGCACGGTGGCTCTGTAGGCCCTCCTCACTCCAACACCGTTAATAAGCAACACACACATACACACATATACACACATAAAAGTGGAGCTGACTGTGAAACAGCAGTGTGTAACAAGGAGTGAGTGCAGGGATTGAATGTAGTCGTGATCTGATACTGTATACAGTACTGTATTCTGTTATCCACATCAAGACATTAAAGGGTAACTTTGGTGTCTTTCAACCTGGACCTTACTTACCCATGTTTTTGTGTCTAAATAATGAACACACACACACACACACACACACACACACACACACACACACACATATATATTTTAAATGTGTCCAGTGTTAAGCGAGAGCAGCTGAAAAACAGGCTGCAATGTAACAATTCGGGGCATGTTCACAATGTCAATTTACATCCACTTCACAAACTTATTTTGGCCTGTGAAGGACTCAGATTATTATATGTTGGGTTTACATTTCTTTCTACTGTACATTATCATATATAGTAATTTTAGCATGTATAAAGCCAGCATGTTTCCACATCTAACTAGTTTAATCATTTAAACCAGACCAGAGTTGGTTATTGTTGGAACAGCAGAAAGACAAATCACGATGACTTTTGTTTTGTACTGTTTACTGGGAATGAAATGTGATTTGCGATGATAAAATTACAGTTTATCTATATGGAGTGTGGTGGGTTTGGTGGAAACTATTTTGTGGCTGTTTTTAATTAACCAAAAAGGATCTTGCTCTTTAATAAAAAGATCCATTGAGGTAGTGATCCTTTCCAAAATGTTTTCCAATATTTAGAATAACAATCTGAGCCATTGTGTGGCAAAAATTAGCACTTTCAGTGAATGTACATTGAATGTGTTTTATTGCCAATCAACTCTACTTTGCAGCCAGTTTCAGCACTTGGCTCTTGGCTGCAGGCCTTTAGCTAAATATAGGACCAATTCCTGTTGCATCTGAAAATTTTTAATTTAAAGGTTTATAGATTAAAGATTCAAAGAAGCGTTATTGAGTGGTTACATTCTTTTAAATAATTGTTTTGTTAGCAGGATGGATAAGTGTCTAAGGCACCATTTCTATGGTGGAATATTAAACATTCTATTCAATAATAAGCTAAAACAATAGGGTTAATAAAATAAAAAATAAAAAAAACTGGAAGAGCAAAGTACCCAACATTTCCTGGCAAAATGTCACACACACAGCAATGTAACATTAAAAGCTTCTGAAAATATTTTTTCCTTTCTTACATGGAGGTTATGATTTTATGGATTTGTTACATTTTACTCACTAAATGTTTAAACGACTAATTTACAAAATAATATTGGATTGGATGCTGGATTAGCTCCTATACACCTCCACAGAGAGGAGCACACTAAATACAGTCTATATCAGAATGCTTTGTGTTAAAACGGTAAAACAATAGCTTTATACATTATTCTGAAATTGAACATGTAACATTCAGACCACTCAGCTGCAACCGAAAGCTGAAGCCAATATAGTGCCTTAAGATGCAGCACCAATAATAAGGACAACATGTTGGCTCCAAAAAGTGTACTTCAAAGGTATATAACATTAAACCTTTGTAGAAAAAATGGTGTGTTTTTTGTTGTTGTTGGTGACAGTGTTGTTGGATGGTGTTTTTATACACGCCTTACATGGAAATATGTTTTGGGACATGTGAGCTCAGATGATAGGTGGGTGACAGTTGCTTGCCTTTCACAAAGGTACGCCTAACTTTTCATCAAACCGGATTTATATTTTCTGACTCTAGCTACTAACAAAGAGTAAGTTGTAAACCCAAATCAGTGCTTGAAAACATACCCTACGAAATCAACAGTCAATGGTTCCATCTAAAGCTTTTTCTATGTAATTTAACAATAAACAAACCAAACATCACACTGAGCAGAGAATAAGAATCATGAGTTTACATCTGCAGCTCAATTGTATGATCCATTATGGCAGCGTTAACTAAATCCTAAATCGATTTATGTCAGATCTACCTCCCCCAGAGACGACAGACTCACCCCAAGGTAGAGGAGAATGCCAAAGAAGGCGAAAGGTCCGAAGAAGCATCGGGCCAGCGCTCTCATCAGCCTGGGCTTGTTCTTGGCTGACACCACCTCTCTGTCCCATTCTCTGCGGGGAGGACAGAGTTACAACACAGTTAAACAGCAGTGCAGGCAGGGTGGGAGAATAACACATCCACCAGCCAAATGCCAGCAAAGTTTGGCTGGTGTATTTGTACACTACTACTTTGGCATCAAAGCAGCCATCCTTTTCTCAACTTTGGCTGGTGATTCAGCCACAGAAAGAGAAGCTAGTAGTGTTTTTATTTACTGAATTTAACCTTGTTAGAAAATCTTTGGCCATTAATGGGAGTCATAAAAAAACACCCAAAAACATATTTGGAGCAAAGTTATTAATAATTTTTTTTATTAGTTAATTTCTCTACTTTTTTCTACATATTTGAAGATTTCATTCAGGCAAACAGAACAAACTCTTAGATAGTAAGGATAGAACTACATTGATCCTATATTTTTTGACATACATTTTTACAACTTTTCAGGTCTTTCAGAAAATATTTTTGGGATACTGGGAATTGTAGCTTTACATTTGTTGGCCCTGTTATATCACAGTTGAATTAACTTCCCACAAACTGCCCGGGCAAGCAGGTCCAGCTGTGGTGAGTAGCAGCATTGTTCTCTGAGGGTCATTTATAACTGGGGTTATTTGGCTGACCAGTTCAACAATGAGTGATGAGAGAAGTGGAGAAGATAAAAGGATAGGCAAAGAAGATGACCAACAAGGAAGAGAGTGGGAAAAACAGAGTAAGAGGACAAAGTCGGAAGAACTTCCCTATCGTATGTATTGATATCTTGAGGTTAAATAATCATGGATCTCTACCAAGCCCTAAAAAAAGTCAATAAAGAAGAAACAGAAGAGCTGCCAGTTTTGTACAGTATATTCATCTAAATTCACAGTCTAATCGAGGCAGGGATGCACTGATTTGATCTGCTAGGTATCAGCACCAATACTGATCATATTAAGTGAATCAGGCATTGATTATGACATGGACAATCCATGCTTGTATCAGTTAGGGCTGGGTGATATGGAGGAAATGTAATATTATGATATTTTTAAGCAAATACCTCGATCAGTATTGTGTTAACATAGTAGGGTTGACTATTGGTGCTTTCATGAAATATTTACACAATTAGATTCCTGATGTAAAATCATCATTGAGTGACATAATTCTGAGTCAGGTACAACCCTAATACATACTGCCCATTCATTATGATAATTAATGCGCTGTTTTTTTAGAAGTAGCAAGTAGTCACACAGTGAGAAAAAGTAAATCATGTATAGAAATCTAATTTTGATGCATCAAGATGAACAAGTAATCATTTAATAATCGCATCGAGCGGTGCCTACCAAGAGATTCCCACCCCTAATTTCAATCATGTTCAAACTTATTACCTCATTCACAATCTCACACACGTATATATTTATATATATACACACACACACACACACACACATATATATAGATATATATAGAGAGAGAGCAAACATTAGTATATTTTTTAAATTTATAATTTTTGTTGTACATCCTTGTAACTACTTTTTGTCTTGGACCAAGGCTATGATGCAGCATTTCTCTATCATTTGTATTATTTTAAAAACATATCACAATAACTACTTATTTACATTGTTATATTTCAATTTTAAAACACTTTCACTTTTTCTTTCTATTTCTGGATGTAAACAATATCAGCTTTTTGCAGCATAATGAAATCCTTTTCATACCAGCAAAGCTCACTGAACTGAACTGAACTCAGTGATGGAGGGGCTGCCGGTACACAGCAGGCTTTAATGGAAGGTAAAGTTCACATTCCCAGAAGTCTTCACTGTTTGCCTGATCGGAATAAAGAAAGCAAAATCACCCACCCCTGCTCATTCATCACCCGGTGGGCACCGGGCCCTTTCTAAAGGTCGGCTTTTTAACACTCATGTACATTAACGGGCTTGTTGGCACCATTCAGCGTGACGCGAGGCCCTGGGTAACCAAGAGGCACGGCCAACGCGGGACACTTCTATGGTTGTTCGGCAAAGGAAAAATAATATAAAAGAAAGAAGACATCAGTATTCATTCTGTCTTCCTTTTCTAAGTAAAAACAAATTTGTCAAAGAGTTTACATTTGCTCAGTACTAAAAGAACAGTAAGACAATAAAGGGGAGGAGAAGGATGAGAAAGGGACAAATGACAGAGAGTGACATGATGATGGAAAAAAGATGACAGAGAAGAAATATTTCAAAGAGCAATTTGAAGTAGAGAGTGAGAGTGAAGGAATAAAATATATCCAGCTTTGTTTAATAAAACTATGAAATTACACACATACTTAATTATGTCATTGCATTGCCATGACTAGGCTTAAGAAACATCATTTTAAAGCCTCAAATTTACATTATTTATTTCAAGATTGTTAATGACCAATACTGACTTAAACTAAAACAATTAAACGAGAGGGACAGAGGGTTTACAGCAGCCTGTTGATTAATGTGACGGAGAGAAAAAAGTAAAGTGAACACAAGGCTAATTTGACTTGAGGTAATAGACAAATTGAAAATAGGGAGAGAAGAGTAACCTTGTCCGTCATCCGCAGCCTGGTTGTTTGTTTGGCACACACAGGTTTGGTTCATGTCTAACCCTGTTTAAATGCCAGCCCATATTTTAACTTGACTCTGAGGGAAAGATGGCTACTGTAAACACACGTAAAGGGCACGTATGAAAAACATCATGGTTGCACACTTTTTCTGCACAGTGTACAGGTTGCATGCCCCCTTTATCTGTGTGTATGGATGGTTGTTGTTGATAAATAAATCCATATGTAGGCCATTTATATACAAGTTTTAATCATTTGTAGATGCCCAGAATGCTTTGCAACCAGCTCCCAAAACTGGGCTTGCCATTACTACATTGAGCTTTAAAATTAATCCGAAAGAGTTGCAGCAATGGACCTTTTTCACAGAAGACATTTTGATATATAATAACAAAAAAAGCATGTGTGAATAAGATAATCAATGATGGCTACATTTTAATTTAAGTGTTCCCTCATAATATGCATGCTTCATGGCTTATTAGGCCACTCCAATGGAAAAAAGCTATTGCTGATGATATTACTTACACCTGTGCTTTTCCAGCTAGGACCATTAATTGTATAAAATAATGGATGCGGCTACCATGAAGTTACCAACTGGTTTGTGGACTCACATTGTGAAGCCTTGGGTTTGGCATTTCGGCAGTCGCAATCTTTGTTTTTTGGAGCCAGAAGTGACTACATTTGGATAAGAGGGTGGAGCTTTTTTTTTTTTTTTTTTTATAATCGGACTATAAACATGTTAATTTCTGCTTTGAAGTGTGGCATTTTGTGGAGGTCTTGGGGTAGGTACTTTTGGCAATTCCGTTTCGGCTTTATTTTTAGCCCGGAAGGTTGCTGCTTGGTAGCTTGTAACTTAAAGGTTCAGATTTGGATCTAGTTCCCCCAAATGACCAAAACTTTATTTTCAACTCTTTAATATGCCATTATCTCCAACAATCAAAAAGGCAAAAGCTTCACGTTTATGTCAAAGATCATCTGATCAAATGGTCAAGCTTGATTAACATATCACTCAGGTAATATAGCATTCCACCCTCCACAACAAAACAGTCTTTATCTGATGTGGCATGTGCTTCTTTTGTATAATGACAAGCCAAAAAAC
Organism: Plectropomus leopardus; assembly: GCF_008729295.1. Taxonomy (NCBI): domain Eukaryota; kingdom Metazoa; phylum Chordata; class Actinopteri; order Perciformes; family Serranidae; genus Plectropomus; species Plectropomus leopardus. Next base: position 17,064,226 of record NC_056473.1, on the reverse strand, counting down.
TTTCTTTGTAATTGAAAACAAGACTTCTTAACTATATCATATGGCTTACAAAGATATCTGACATCTTAGGACCCACTTTGTAAAATTGTCAGTCAGTGACTCAGGTGGCAGTATGGGTGAAAATTACTTCTGATCTGTTCTCCCATAATCCAAATATCTCTATATGTCTGTGCTACAGCATGACCATTCATAGTCAGTGTGTTGGGATGTAGACACTGAAAAAAAGACATGGAATGAGATAAACAAACTTAAACTGCACACACCTTTCGAGTCTCTCAGAGAGGTTGTCTGCCAGATCATAAGAAGGTGCCTTGTACACATCTGTCAGGTCCAACTTCTTTCTGAAGCCCTTCCTCAGCAGCGGTGTGGTCCACCTGCAGGAAAACCACAGATCAAACTGATTATTGGATATAAGCTGTTTGAAGCTAGGACACCTACTGCCAAAAAAAAGTGTGTACAATTGAGAATATTCTTAGATGTAGTCCAACATGCACAAATTTTGGCTACAAAATATATTGTGAAAATGCATTGTCTTGTAACCCACTCCTGAAATACACTGTGTGCATACAGTACATGTAACACATAAAAAACATAAAATAGGATTTCATAATAAGGTGAAGATATTTGAAAGATTCTACAAAAGGTATTTGTTTGTTTGTGGTTAGAGGATAATCCTTTGGCACAAGTGTTGGAGTGTCTGGAAGCTTTAATGTAAACTGTTGTTAGTTGCACATGAAGTAATCCCCGAGGTTTCACAGTCAGACTAATGACAGAGAAGTCAGATGTTTGCTGGTCCCTGTGACTAAAGCGTTTAAAGAAAGGTTGTCCCAGCCTGGTGAGACAGCAGTTTACATCATCTTACTTTCTAAGTCTGCTTTTTTCTTTGGGACTTGTCATTAGCTTGAAGGACATATCAATCCTTACTATCAATCCTAGTTTTTTAATATGAAAATGTCAAAAAATGATTAAACCACAGAAAATCTGTTGTTAGTATAAAAAAAAACCAATAAAAAGTAAATCAAAATTTATTAATAATCACAAAAGTCGCACTTAAATCCAAACTGCAATTTTACTGTTTTACTAAATGAGAACTACTCTGATCACGCTACATAAATATTGAAGACTCAGCAAAATCCCTAAGAGCGTCTAAACCCACCTGACAGCATTTTCTAGAATCATCGGAGCACAACTCGTGTTTCGCTTATAGTTTTAAACCTTCAAGTGCGCATTTTATGCACAGAATAGGCGAGAAATGTTTGTCTCGTTGGCACTTTATGAGTTGATTTTTTAAAAAAAATCTCATTTAGGGGCAAAATGCACAAGATGACGACATTTTGCTAAAGCATGTCATTCAGAAAACAATCACGTTTTGTTCCAAGGTTTTATGTTTCTTCACAAACAGCCTGTGTGATGTCTCCTGCCCCACGGAGCACAAAGTTTCACATTAAAAGTTTGTTCTCGTGTTTATCACAATCAAACATCTTACACAGAATCAGTAGAATCTGAGTGATGCATTGCTTGATTACCGTAAATATTAATTAACCACCCAACATTTTTTCTTGTTCACAAGTCACCAAATGAGAAGCTGCGTCTACACCTCGCTGTCCACAGACAACCTCGGCTTCTCAGATTAAAAAAAAAATGATGTAGACAAAAAGTTTCTTACCAGAAGAAAAATTTGGAGAGGAAGTTTGCATCTTCCACTGGTGACTTCTGCATCCTAAGTGCGCCGCCAGTTTGGTTTCTCTGCACCTGAGTCTGTTCCGTGCGCGTCGCTCACATTTGCGTGTCCCCTGAGTGGCTCCGTTCCCACAGTTGGAGAGAAGGTGTTTGCCTGTTTTATCCTCCACTTTGTGTATATCACGATTAAATTATCTTCCTTACCCCCCCAAAAACGAGACTAGTTTCTCTATCCTATGTGCGTCTCCTTGGTCTTCTCTCTTGTCTTGCTGCCTCTACTTCAGTGTGACACTGAGAGGACAGTCCATCCTTTATGGGCTCGCCTTGCGGAGACGCACGTCATTTCCACTCCAACGAGCCTCAGGTCGCATATTGTGGCCAAAAAAAAAAAAAAAACTGTGCCAGCTGAACGGAATGAGGCCACTTTGGCAGAAAGATATTGATCCATATACAGTACAAGGCAATGCATGATACAATGGGAGCCAAGAGGTCAATATGGAATATAGAATAAATTACGCAGAAAACGCAAACTTTAAATATGTAATTCTAATAATCCTAAACATATTTTTTCCCTAACTTTTTTATTTTTTATTCTTCAAAAATGTTCCCTAGCCTCCAAATTTTTTTTCTAAATCTACTTATTTCTTGTAAATTGAGCAACATTTCTGACCAAGTTGCTCATTGCCCGTTTCCCAAGTTTTTGAAGAAACACCAATCACACCAATTTGCCATGGGTTCAAAGGTTTAAATATTGTGAAAGTGATGTTCCATGTTTAAAGGGGTTAACAAACTCTCCTCCAGCATTGTGTTTGTTTAATTCCTTGAAGTTAAAATGTATGTGAAACTAAGTATATAATTTTTTTATATGATAAACACGTCTTGCCTAAACTAAGTTCCCTACAATTGTTTACAAGTTTTTCTCAAATTACAACCGATTCATTTACAGACTACAGTTTTTAAATCAATACAAAAACAGACAATTTCCAAATTGGGAGCTGGTCCGAGGAGCTTTCAGTAATGTGAAAAAAATAAAATAAAAACCTTAATTAGCTTATTTCTATGAGCTTTTCATATATGGCTAAAACAACTGCCAAGTAGTCTCAAACAAAATGAAAATAATACTTGGAGAGAAGGCAGACATCACTACGGCCAATACCTCTAACTAAACAATCTAGACTGATAAATTGCACTACAAGTAACACATGGATGAAGAGATGGATAAGAGACAAAAACTGAGTGAAACAGTATGATTTATAGGAAATCTCCTCGAATGTCTTCTGCCAGTAAAAAAATAACCAGAAAAACCAAACAGAGCCTAAAAGCTTGAAACTCATACAGAAGCTGCTGCAGGTCACTGAACTACTTCTGACTGCTGAGCTGTAGCTTGTTTATTTCACTCCACTCAGTTGCCTCACTATCATTCACAATATAGAAGAAACAGTACCGGGACATCTAAAGACAAACTTGCAACTTTTTTTTTTTTTTTTTTAAATCAGTTTCAGGTTACGCACAGTTTCAGAGGAGGGAGGATCAAAACCTTCAGACATTCCATAAGGGAACAGAGATAACGTGTGACTATGCGGACAGCCTCTGGTTGCTGAGTATCCCAACACACAAACTGCGTCTTATCTTCACCGTCAGCACTTCAACTGTACTTACTTCAAAAGTGAGACACCGGCTAGATAAATGTGTATGAGGAAGTAAATATTAAGCTCACATCGATCCCCATTACTATACGCTCTGTGACTGTGAAGCAGAAAGGTGCTATAGTTACACAGTCCCACACTGTGTACCTAAGAGACAACAAGATAAATATACTGCTGACAGGTAATGTAATAATCCAATCAGGTTTTTGTTTGATTATGAACCAATAATAGAAGATCTACAAGAGTCCTTTGTATTAAGCAAACCTGAGAAGTGCTGTAGCAGTCAAGAGTGCAGGTTTCATTTCAGGTTTCAGGTGGACACATGATCAAACAAAGCAAAGTGACACTGCTATAACGTGTGGCATTAAACTTCCCTCAAAGCAACTACACCAGTGTCACAGAAAACACATACACATAATGCAGTGTGTAGTGTAGGTGTAACAAAGACCAATGGAAGTAAATCCTCAATGCAAAATAAGATAAATGTTGCTGAATCAATCTGTAGGACAAACATGAATCAGATTAATAATGCAAGTCTGATTTGTTTTACAATGCATTTCAAAGCAGCAAATTAAGTTAAATTAATAGAAGGAACACTGATTTGACAAAGGAAGGGGTATTTGTGTGTGTTACAAAGGCAATTTGTGCATCAATGAAACTTAACAGTGCAGCTAAAAAAATATGTATATACAGAATATCCAATCAACAGAATGAAGGCAGACAATTACTCCTTGTTCTAATACTTTATAAGACATGGTCTCCCAGTCCTCCCAAATCTAATAAGAGATTGGGACATGGATGGATTATATAAATGTTGTAGATAATTGTGTCTCAGTTTGTCCCCTGCTTCTGAAATTACTTGTTAAACCCTGCAATTATATGTGTGTGTGTGTGAGACAGGATAAAGCTGAGCCTAAACTTCATCACTTAAAGTCAAACTGATGACTGCTTGCAGTTTTGCTCAACTTTCAGTCATTATTGCTGAGGGACACTAAGGTTACTTGGCTTTGCCCAGAGGAAAGAGTGACCTCTGCTGGACATTTACTAGTTATGGTCTATGTTGCTTCTGTTTTGAGGCTCAGTAAAAACCAGACTCAGAGACTGACACAACTGATTCGTCGGCTACTTTGGATTTTGCTTTATAATGACAGCATGCCAGGTATAAAATGCTTATGAAGTCCCTGCACATCCTCAAAAGCATTTTCACTTAGTCTGAATGATTAGAGCCCTGCTCAGCTTCTTAAAATCAGAATCCAGATTACTGCCAAGTAGGTCTTCTCATACAAGGAATTTGCTTTGGTGTAAAGCATAAAAAGAAGAAAATGAAATTTAAATGAGGGGGAACCTGACTATTTGAAAAAAAGATGGTCAGGGTATTATCATAAGGGCAAAGAATAATGAATAGGAGCTATTGTCATTCAGTACTCTATATTAGGTCTGTGTCATCAAGGGGAGGACTCATCTCCTTCTCGGTTTTATTCTTTGTATTTGCATTTTTTTTCTTTTCATGTGTATGTGCGTGTAAGTCTGAAGTGTTCACACACACATACACATGTATTTATGTATTATTATGTTACTCCTTGAATTGTATTTTGTAATTGTTATTCATTTATGTATTTCTCTTGTTTTTCTTAGCCTTTTGTTGATGTACAAGGAGGATGTAATTATGATACAGGAAAAAGCGTATGGAATTATGAAATAGCAGGCAGAATTTCAAATACAAAATGGGATTAGATAGATTTTTCTGTGATTTCAAAATTACAGTAACACTAAAAAAAGCTTTAAAACATGTACTGTAATTACTGTAATCATCAATCTTTATTCATCATTATATATACATTTTTTGTTTTTCTGATGTAAAAATATGTACCACCGTTTTCCTTTTTTTAAAGACAAGAACTTAAAAAAAATGAGAAAAAAAAAGAAAATGAAATGAAAAATATAATCAAGTATTGCAAAAACAAAGATATCTAAATATAGAATAGAATACAGTTACAAATGAAACCATGACGTGAAAAAAACTATTAAATGTGTACAATTTTTCTAAAAGTTGGGCTGGGTCATGCTGGAAATGAAGTGATCACACCAAACTCTGCGTACTAATGTTAAGGTAAAAATCGGTGAGTAGGCGTCCAGGTGGTTTAGATGTCCTTACACAACTAACGATATACATTATCAGTCTGCAGAAACAAATGAGGAAACCAATCCACGTGTGGCATATAAACGTTTTATTGAGTTAGGGCGTAACATTACATTCAAAACAACACCCAAGCACTTACCTGGCATACGCTGATATCCCCCGAAGTTCCCCTCATCATTTTCCAGATAAACCTTTGGACAAACAAAGGCATAAATGTTAACACAAAAGTTAAACTACGAGAAATATGAATGCTAGCGTTAGCCAGCTTGTTAGCATAAAATAGCATGAAAGCATTTATAGAACACAACAGAAATACTTGATTAATCCCGTGAGGGAAATTGTTTTGTTACAGCAGCAACTGAATAATATATTCGTCAAAAAGGCAAAATAATGCAAATATACATACAAAGGAAGGCACTAAACATAGAATAAAATAAAATAACAGTGATAATAACAGAGATGTGCACAGTATGTTCAGAGAACAAACAAAAAAGCCAAAAAGATTAAAAAGGAAAAAAATAAGTGTGCAAAAAATGAGGATGGATGTGCAACATTTCCAGCTAAACTCCGAAGGCTCCCAGTCATATGTGGGTTGCAGTTTGCGTTGAGCCGATTAACAAGCGACATTAGCAATGTAGTGTCATACAAGAAATTATAAGTATACGGTAAAATGTTTATGTGGGCTGACTCACTATTAACACTGGCTGTGTAGCTGATGCAAGCCATCACTGACTACAGCCACAGTTTGATGCATTGAGTGAAATGTTTGTCGGCTAACGTTAGCTTAACTAAGCGGCTGACAACCGTTAGTGTTACAACATCCCAGCAAAACAACTGCAACTGATGAAAAAACACAGGAAGTCATTTGCAAATGGGGCTTTGTAGTGATGTAAACATAGACAGAATCACACTAACCGCATTGTGTAGAGAATACATTTCAAATTCCAAACTTTAAGCGTCAGGTTTTCATCTTCCGCCTTCGGGCTGGCGTGTTTTCCTCTTTTCTAAATTTGAATTTGGCTGGATGTCAAACCCCGCCCACCCGCGGGCTGCCCCGAGGCACTTCTTGAGAGGTTGAATGGATCGCCGGAGGGAGAGGGGCGGGAACATCGCTGTACGTCATCTAATGCTCACAGCGGAGTCAACCAATCACAGCAGCGTGTAGTTTCCGGCACTTTTTTTTTTTTTTTTTTTTTAATCTGGGTTTTTTTTTTTTTTTTAAAATTGAGGATCTCAGTTTTATCTGACTGACTGCACCGATTCAGATAGTAACTACAGAATATCCACAAACCTCCTTTTAAATCAGCTCAACTGCAGTAACAACATCAAGTTTCACAAAACATACATTTGTTTTACTACTTCAGTAATTTGTTCAGTTGAAGCTGAAAGAGAAATGCTTCTAAGAGTTGAATGTAGGAGAAGTTACTCATGGCATGATGATACCGGTTGACATTTACTCAGGTAATGTAGCTAGTTAGTTACATTTTGAGTTAGCTCTTCTTGGGTATTGCCATTGGATTGTTTTATAGTTGTACTTCATTACATTTCAGTGGGAGACATTGTTCTTTCTACCACAATGCATTTATTTGACATAATTTTAGTTACTTTTAATGGAAATTTAACTCTGCAGAGTTATCATATTTCTGAATGAGAATGCAGTCAGATAACCTAAAGTTAATCAACAGCACTGTAGCTAAGGTGAAGCAAGAAATCAATTGTTCACTGTTAATCTCTTCACCTTTGTCATTGTGATGCTGCTCCACACTGTGAGTAATAAACGCTTTCTCCTCTTATCTAATAAAATGATCTCTGCAGAGTCATGACACTTATGACCGGTGATGATGCACACAGATCATAGACTGTATGTAAAGACATATTTTATACAGACTATAAAACAGACAAACCGAAACTCTGCCTGAAACCACACGCTGCTGTGATTGGCTGATTCCGCTGTGAGCCGTTGATGACATGCAGCGGAGCTCGCGCCCCCCTCCCTCCGCACGGTCCAGGTTAGCGTCAACCATCGTGAAAGCGCATGAAACACTCTGTGGAGATAATTAGCTAGCTGGCAGCATGTCAACTAAGAGCAGCTTCATGGAAAACGCATACCCAGCTGGAGATGAAAGCGACGCTAGCAATGACGAATGGGATATCGGGTGCAGCTCACATATATGGCCGCCTCTCATTAAGGTGTCTTTAAATCATTGCCATCTTGTTTGCTACTAGAAGCTCACTTGCTAGCATCTAATTTACCTCAAACTAGCTTTTTTGGTAGCAAGTTAAAACGCTTCTTTCTTGTTTTGCTGCAAAATAGAAATATAATCCGTTGGCTCAGTGTAGTTAGGATTTAGTTGTGTATTTTAAATAGATATAGATACAGTGAAAATGGTGAGAAGGGCGACCTTGCTAACTTTGCTAGATTGCTCTGCCGCTCTTTTTCACCCTTCAGGCTTCTTGCACAGTTGGCTCAAAGTAGAGCACACATATCATTGGATTAAGGAAGAAATCTAAAGTCTGTTTTAAATTGTCCTAAGAGCTTTACCAAGAGCTAAATTAACATCTTAATGCTAGGTAAATTATCTTAATCTTTCAACAAGCTACATTTGGTCTCAATCTCTGTCTGTATATAAAAAAATGGAGCTTGTTAAACAGTCAAAAAAATAAGCTCCCAAAATTTATAACCATGCCTGTGCCTTCTTTGCTAAATCTAATGCTGCGTCCTAATTCTAACTGTAATGTTATAGTCACTGTAATGTGATAAATGGAAATATCACTATGGGGTTACTTGGGTTATTTGAGAGGCTTTTGTCCCAGAAAGCAATGCAGTGCACAATAGAAATAGACAAGCTGATAACATCTTTACATCTGGAAATATAAATAAAAACAAAACAAAAAATAAACAATTGTGCGAGTGATGACACAGCCTCCGGATGAGTTTGGAAAACAAGAAATAAAAGGTTATATATACACAAAATGTTTGCTCTATCCTCAGTAAATTCAGTCATTAAGATTCCACATATGCAGCTTCATCTGTGCTATTGTGTACTTTTTACTTTTAAATAACTTTTTAGAGCAAAATCCGATTAAATATTGTGCTTTCAGCTTCTCAAATGTGTACATTGGCAGCTTTTCCTTGTCATATATAATTATTAACTTATTATATTTGGGTTTTGTAGTGTTGGTGGCATGAAATAAGCTATTTGAAGACATGTTGGACTCTGCAAAACTTTATGTGACATATTTTACTGTTTTCTGCACTTTTATAGAGTATAAAAATAATAATGGATTTATCAAGGAAATAATCAAAACTTTAAGCATTACTGAAAGTGACTGCTGGCACTAAACAAACTACATTGATTGTACTATATAGTTATCAAAATATGAAGATTAGTACACAGCACTCATCATGTAGTATGAGGTTGTAGTATAAAGTTGGGATATAGCGCAGGTAAAAAAGTAATCAAATACTAAGGATGCATAATACTGGATTTTTTTGCCGATATCTGATATGCTGATTTAATAACAACTTATTTGGCTGATAACCGATATCGATATATCCACCTATTTCCCTTCCTAGTTTTACTGATAATCAAATCTCTTCTGTAGTGGAATTAACATCATATTATGCAAACGCTTATCGTGATGGCCACCAGCAGATGGAGACATAGATACAATACTTTGTAGTGTGCGTATTATTCTTCCATTCTGCAAAATAAGAATAATACTTTATCTTAGGGTTAATGTATTGTCCATATTCAATTTTTCAATTTAAAAAAAAAAGGTTTTTGAAAACAGTAGAAATCAGCATGTTAGTTGATTCCGATATTTCATTTTAGAGCCAACATCGATTACATGCAGATATTCTTTTACATCCCTATTACAAACCCTTGTTACTTGCACAAAATTACTGTATTTCTTCTTTTCATTCATATTTAACACCTAAATAGACACCTGACAATGCTAATCACCCAATACAAGGAAATATTTCAGCTGATTATTGGTATAACTTCGCATTTAGGCCTATCCATTGTGGGGACGTTTTACTCATTGTACTGATATTTCTCTATTGCTGTATCCTTACATGTGCAGTTGGCACATAAACATATGGTAATTTATCTCTCTCTGGGTTTTTTTCTCTTTTGTGAATTAATCTGGATCTTTTCTCATTGTCACAGGATCAGGGTGACGATGCACCACATGCACAAGATGATGTGTCGAGGTTGAAAAGAGCCATCAGTAAAGGAGATGTTGAGACTGTTGAACAACTGTTGGACAATGGTAAGCACTCTCTTCATTTTCTGTATGACAGTTGAGTGCTTAATCTTGTGACCTCGTGGGCATATATTCAGTTGTGATCAGCGTTTTTATTGCTTCTATTGAGTACTGATAGCAGAACTACTCTGCTATATAACTATAAACAGATTTGCTCTTGTCTGTTATGTGAGATTTTAGATTTTATGATGATATTGGTGTATTTAAGCACATTCTCCTGTGGACATGCAGGTCTCTGTCAAGTATCATCCTATAGCATCCAATAGTGTAACATTGCCTACTACAGGCTAAAGTGTTGCCCGGTCTGTTAATTCTCAGACTGTCCCATGAGTGCCTCTAACATTAGTCATGGACTTTTATCACACTTATCATCATCACATCTCATTTAACAACACATTTATCCAGTTAAGGTATTTTTTTTTTTTTTTAAGGTTAAGGTTTTTTTTTAATCCTGATTTAAAACACTTGTATGGGCAAGTCTGAAGAAATAAATAAGAGAGGAATAAGAAATATTTTTTGACTGAGGCCAGCTGTCTTATTTAATGTAATATTTGGGCTAACATGGTAGATGTGGGTCTGAATGGTGGAAGGGATAAGTTAACAAGTGTCAGCTGAAATTAACTAACATTAGCCAAACAACTGATTTCTCACCTGATCAGTTTTGCCAGAAAGTAATTTGCAGATATGAAATGGGTTAAGAAAAACAAAAATTCAACCAAGGAAGGCAAAATAAAATTGTGTGCGTGTGTGCGTGCGGCTGGCGTGCTTGCGTGTGTGCTGGAGGACATTGAGCACAGATAAACATATTTATGCAATCGTTTTCATCGCTTCACTTAATTTGATCTGTTTGTTACGGACAGGCATGGACGTGGAGACCAGGCTTGGCTGTGAATGGACTCCGCTGATGTGTGCTGTCAATGTGGCTAATTACGACCTAGCCAAACTTTTCCTGGACAGAGGGGCCAGTGCCAACTTCAGCAAAGGTCAGACCAATACGGGTCACTATGTTTGATGGTAAGGGGGGAGATAGTTATCTGGTCTCAGTGTCCGCAAAATGTAAAAAATCAAGGAAATTCTTATATAACTTGTGCTTTAAGCATCTGAACAATATTAAAGATAGATACACAGATATTATAGTTGTTTTGAATTGGGAAATACAATACAGTAAACCCATAAGCCTGTCTTATTAGCTGGATATATAGCTCAACTTGACTCAAAGGAAAGACACCATGAGGGTAAATGAACTTGAATAAGATTTCTAATCCAAGAACAAAACAATCTGCTTTACAATACTTTTTATTCCCTCTTCACTGCCCCTCATCCCATCGCATATTATTCATAGTCTGTTTATAGTTTTCAAAAGAGTTAAAATGGATTTAAGTAGATAGAAGTAGAACTTAAGGAATGCTTTTGTTCGATATGTACAATAACAAATTACTAGTGCCCCGCCACGCTGCTGGCCTTTGTAGCAGATTGTAAATATGTGGCGCTCTCACTGCAAAGAATTAACAAAATACACTGACCTGAAGTAAAAGGCTTTTCTTTTCGATGAGTTAACAGAGTTTTGCAGCTGCACATTGTCTTTTTCCAAATGTTGTTATTGTTCTTCTGTGTTGGTAGTTCTTCTTCCTTTTAACTTCAGACTAGAAAATAAAGTAAAGAAAATCTTAAATGAAACCTTAAAAATAAACAATTGTAAAAACCTGTGAAAACAAACTATATAAATTATGTCACTAATACAGCCTATCTCTCAGAGAAAGAAGACAAGCAAGTATGACTCCAAAGTTTCACAGCTGTGGGCACAAGAGTCCCCCAAAGTATATGTAACAGGTCACTCAAAACATTTTAAAAAACAACTAAAAACTCTGGATGGGTTATTGAACTGAACTGGAGTATGGTTTGAATTTCATGAATTCCAAAGATAAAAACAGACGTGACTCAAATCTATTCTCGTTTGGATTTTTTTGTTGAAATCACGATATAAAAATGTAGGCTTGACTGATCTCTCTGTGATCCCTCACCCACCACTTTTCAGAAAAACAAACTAGGGCACATAGTTTGATAATACAACACCATTACATTGCTGCCTGCCAGGCTTCGATATCAAACAGCCATTCCTAATCCCCCTGACGGTTGCTGTTGCGTTGTGTTGAGCTGTCCTTCCCTGTGGCACCTTTTTTCAATTTCCTCACCTGCTACACAGCCAAAAACCAGGGGACCAATCTGGCCTTTGCACCAATGCGCTTCATCTGACATTACTTAATGGTTATGACGCCAAAGAGGAAGTCTTGCAGAAACATGCCGCTGATCCTTTGAGTTGTTTTTAGTTCATGCACACTGCATCCTCACCCCAAAGCAAGAGAAATTGAAGGCATCTGTTAGATCAAGGTCAGTCTGGGTAAAATAAGCCTGGGGGAGAACTCTTTCATGTTAAGAAGTTTGCAGCCATATACACATAAAACCTTTAATTTCTAATGTGTAGAGGCAGAATTGATGGTTGAATGACAACTCGACTCCAGTCAGAACAAGTTTAATTTTTTGTAAAAAGGTTTTTTTTTTTGTCTTTCTACCATCTCCCACCTCCCATCCCAGTTCGCTACTACCACAAATAAAATCTAAAACCCCAAACACAGTGAAAGCAATAATAAACATGCCTTGTTTGACACATGTCAATAATATATATTTAATATTTCTGTGGTGCACTGAAGGCATCAGTTATGAAATTTCAGCATGACAGAAACAGCAGTATTTAAGGAGAAGGTCACTATTTATATTTAGGCAGGCACAAGTTTGTAAGCTTTGCAAATAGGCTATCTCCCCACTAGTCTCCTATATATTTCTATTTGATTATCCTAAAACATTACAGACAGGAGGCGCTATTTAGCACACTAGTTAAGTCACTGGGGACAAGAAATCTAATTATTTCATCTTTTATTTTTGCTTCCAGGTGGGTGAAAGTCACATAAATCACAAATCATAGTTACTGTTGTAAGGTTAATGAAGCAAGTAAAGTTTTATGACCAGTCTTTTATGTAAACACAACTACTAAGGGTCTAAGGTTTTATAGTTCTTATTATTAATACCTTACTTTTGACAACACAATGGTTAAGATCCATAGAAGTATAGCTGTTGGCAGTGGTAGTTGTTTTCGTTTAGCATTTCAGAATTACAAATATGTAGTTGTTAGAGTATAGTAAACAATGTTTTAAGCTAAGCTAACAGAGCTAACATCAGCTGTCACCTATTGCCCTTGAATGCTGCGTCTCTCCCTCTTTCCTCTCTCCCTCCCTGACTTTGGTCACTGGCTCCTCATTAACGCTCCAAAATCAAGACAAGTTCAGAAAACGGGGGCACTCACTAGCTCACCTAGTAGAGCAGGCACCCCATGTATAAAGGCTATATCCTTGCCGCTGCAGCTGCGGGATCGATTCTGCCCTCAACCCTTTGCTGCATGTCATCCCTTCTCTCTTTACCCCTCTCACACTATAGCTGTCCTATCTAATAAAGGCCAACAAAAATAATAGTTTTATCATGGACAATATCATATGGCACACCCCTGCCAGTTAGATGAAATAAACTAATTCAACATGTAAATTTGTACTCTGGGACCATGTTATAGCACCATCTTTTACTATTCTGTGACATATTATAGACCAAAGGAGTTACCAGTGATTTAACAAAATACACAACAAATTAATGGACAATGAGGCTAATCATTAGTTGCAGCCCCACCTGCAGTCATATGTCTCTATGACTCAACCTGCCTTGTTTCTCAATTGCAGGAGGAAATAAAACTGATTTTAATTGTAGTCACTCTGCTGTGTCATCCTCTACTTATAATCAATCAGGAAAAGACTCTTACCTCGACTCATAGGTTAAAGTTTAGACAACAGTGGTGAAAAGTAACTTCTGATCGGTTTATTTATTTATTTTTCAGTCCTGTCACTGTTGCTGCCGCATTTACAATAAGTATTTTGAGAACACTGCAGTCTTAATTTTCTTTGGAATTCATTAGAAACCCTCCTTTAGCCCCAGGATGTCCCCAGACCCAAATTTGGAACCACATGCTCTTAATATCCGGTGTCAATTAATTCTTAGTCCAGAATGTCAAGTTGAACAGTGTGCGCAGCTGATTTCACATGCTGCCGGAGTGTAATGCTTGAGGCAGGTAAGGGAAACAATTAAACAGAAGGATGACGTGTGGTCACGTCCTGATGGCGTTTGTCAAAGCAACAAGGCCGAGTGGAGAAATGCATGAGTGATTGATAACGGTCACCATGCTGCTGTCATACCCCCTCACCAATTCTCAGGCTGCAGATTTATTTACTCCAGTCCTCCGCAGATGCAAACCAGGCAGTCTGGTTTACACCCACACACACAAAATGTAAACACACACACTTGCACACAGCTATAGAGCCAAACATGCATGTCCACAAAGAAAAAGGAACCCACATACAGATGTACGAGGCCCAGGTATGCATGCACACACACATACAGGAAAACACACACACATATACACTTAGATACATACTGTGATATACACAAGTTGGACACTCATTCATTGGCGGAACAAAACAGGAATTGAGTTGCCATGGGTCTCAGATTGGTCTTATCAGGATTAGATAAGGCAACAACTCCCCTGAAGTTACTCAGTCCCATAAAGGCCGCCGCATTTCCTGATGCCAGATAAACTGCCATCCATCTCACCCAGTGGGTTATCAGCCAGATTTTTTTTCTTTTTCTTATTACAGCATGATGTATGACTTCATTTTAATGAAAAAATGGTACTCCTCTAATCTAATCTGTTTTGCTAAATAGTATATTCACAATAACATAATGAAGATTATATACCTTTGATTTGTTTCCACCAGGGAACTACAGCAGCCAAACTACATTATTCTCAAAAGACAAACATCGCGCAGAAAATAACAATTGTCTATTTAGACCAGTGATACTAAACTTTTATCCCGCGGTCCAAATCTGGCTCCCAGTAGGATGCCGGGTATACAGAAGGTGACAAAGTTTATAAAACAGCAGTAAAATAGAGCTTTTCTATCAAAAAGTGCCAGTGGAGCATCCCCTGCACCCCCCAACAGGGGTCCTAGGTAAGGCCCTAATGTCCTAAAATTACAGAAATGTCCTGCAATCCTAGACATGTCCTAAAATCCTAGAAACATGTACGGCGCTGCTGCATTTTGCAAAAACGGCCCCCAAGCAAAGCAAGTTGAATATCCCCAATTTAGGCCAAAAGTCTTGAGCCACAAGGATGCAGTAGTCCAAACGAAAGCCTTAAATTGATGGAAATCTACTTTTAAAGTCCCCCCTCCGCTCAAAAATGTATTTTTCTTTAGTTTATGTCCCCAAATATTTATGACCAGGACTATTTTGCCCTGCAACAGATTCCTCATGAGAGTCTGGGTCTGACTGAGGCTCTGATATATGTATGGATCATTCTCGCCACGGTTTCCTTTCAGACTAATGCAAGCCATGATGATGTGCACTGTTCTTTGACCAGTCAGCCTAGCACTGTGCCAACGCTGGAGAAAGCGCAAAGCAAAACCGATCACAAGAAGAGGTGGTTTGGGGCAGAACCCTTAGCCTAACCCAGAATTTCTCTGTGAGGGAGAAGGAGTTTTTTTAACTTTTTAACTATTATACTGGAAAAGCAATTCACTAAGCATTTTACCCTTAAAACAACTAATAAAACTGAAAACTTAGCAGTAGTTGAGGAAACAGTTAATACTAATACTGAACACAAACAATAAGACATTTAGACAGACAGACATCTATCTCTTACTGTTATATGTAATCACGCACTGTCTCTGCTCCCTAGCCACTGTAAAACTGAAGCTTTGCAGCACTCAAGATATCGGTTAGAAAAAGTACAGGCTCCACTCAAACAAAAAATGTCCTTTTTCATCACCACATCTTCTGACTTTCTCGTAAAGCTTCCTCTAGATTTTTACCAGCTACAAAAAAGAGGTTCCCTCTTGGCCGTCACTGGTTTACCTCCCAGATGTTGTTTGTCATATAAATATAATGCGTGTCCATATAACTAAACAATCAATAGTATCAGGATGTGTCAGCTAGAAAAAAATAGAGCTTCCAAGTGCCGTGTAAACGGCAAAGAAAAACCCCATTGCTACTGTTCTCTAGAACTCTACTTCGTGTCTTAACCTGGTTCCTGCTTATAACCAAAGCTAAATGTTTGTTTAAATAAAATTTACTCTTAAATTTAATGTATTCTTGTCCACAGATCATTGGACGGTGCTCATGGCCAGCTGCACTGCATCTGCCAGTGAAGACAAAATTGCTCGCTGTGTGGAGATTTTGCTGTCCAGAAATGCTGATCCCAACATGGTGGACAGGTGAGGGAGGGGGCACAGATGTGTTTCAGGTCAAAATGTTTATAGGATTTTCAGCACAGTGCGCACTGTCACACCCCCATTGATGTAGGCCAAATAAAACACTTTAGACTTGACTTGAACAGGGGAGAGAAAAAAAAAGAGGTGCTGGATCGGATTCCCTTTGATGGTTCTTGTTATGTTTAGCTGCCATGTGGTAGCATTATGCACCACAGCGCTCCATACAGTGTGTGTATATTTGTGTGTTTTGTTTGGAATGTCCTGTTATGGCATGTGCATGTACAGACGGGTATCAGACAGGCAGACAAACAAACAGCAAGTGTAGGGGGTGGGCAGAAGGATTTTAGAGGCTTTTTTTTTTTTGGATGCAATTCGGTCAGCATGGATTTGGTCATTTGTAGGTCAGGAGAACTAGGTGACATTGTGTTAAAATGTGAAATTTCTTTAGGTGTATACACAACTTTGGTTTCCTGAGCATTTCAGTGATTACATAGGAATAATATAATCTTACTGTTGATGTTTAGATGTTTGACCTGTGCATCACCCAGTCTATGCTTAATCACCATCTTTAAAGCCCAGTTCAGACCAAAGCTTTGTGACAAGACAATAGCGTTTTATAACAATGCAGGGAAAAGCTGCAGCGGTGTGAACTGGTTCATCTTATATACAAGATAGACGTCAGCAAGTAACGTCAGCCTGAAATTAGCTTAAGAGACCAAAACCATTTTTTGCACCAAGCTGTAAACATGTTAATTTCTGCTGTAAAGTTGGATTTTTTGCATTCAGGGTCTATGGTGATTAACTCCATTTTAGAGCCATCCTCAAGTGGCCATTTGATGAACTGCACCTTTTGGCAAATCCATACTGACTTCAGTTTGCAGCCACCGAGGTTGCCACATGGTGTGAACTTGCAGGTCTCAGAACATTGCAGACCGGCGCATAGCAAGTAGTTGCAAGTTTTAACTCATTGCAAATCGTCAGTCTACAGCCATCTGTGATCTCCTCTCCTCCCAGAAATTACTATGGTAAATTTTACCCTGAATCCAAAACACGATAATTTTCTATCCTGCATCTACAAGTTAAACATGATCCAGCCATACCAAATGGCAATAGGAAACAAAAAGAATATGAAACAAATGAGATCTAGAGAGAAGCTCCACTTGAGATCTATATGTTTGCACCAAATCACGCTTGACCATCCGTTCCACCAACATGACTTCTATTCAACTGACACTGTCTCAGGACCAGCTGTCCTTTGATTAATACATTTATACTGGGGTGCTAAAATGACAGCAGCTAGCTCCAGTTCACCAGACTGAATAATGTAAGAAACATCATCCAAACTACTGATCTTACAAAATAGCTGCCCAGTATAGTGCATGAGAAGTCACACGCAAGTCTGTGGTTTTCTTTGAAACAGAAGAGTGTTGCTTGAAGACCCAGACATACCAAACTGACATCAAAGAAGTAGTGGTGGCGGATTTGTGTTGCCTCACGTCACCTGTGTCTCAGCCAAAAATGCGCACGAATATGCTGCTGCAAAGCCGACAAGCACGTATGTTCTCCACCTGCATGAGAGGATATAACTCTCCATACCAGCAGGCGGAGATAGTCTGTGTTCAACATTCTGAAACCGGAGGACGATACAAGGACTCAAGATGCTAGTTAGCCAGTAAGCACATTATTAACATAACTTGATGTTGAAAGAACAAATAATATTTACCCTGAGCTAAAAAAATATCCCTACCCAGAGTAAAGCATTTGTTTCGATCTCATGCCCCCTTGACTTCAATCATTTGCTTTCCTCACTTCCGTTTCTCCTCTTGTGCACTGAGCTGAACTACCCGTTGGAGGGATTTTTCTCACCGACAAGCTCCGCTGCTGATTCAACATGCTAAACTGGTTAAAAATGGTAATTGGACCTGCACTTGTATGGCCCTTTTCTAGTCATTTTTGACTACTCAAAGCATTTTCATACTATGAGTCATGCTATGAGCCAAAGCCACTAACAAGGCCAGACTAATTTCAACAGTGTGAAGCACATAAAAAACAAGGGCAACAGACATGCACCAAGGCCCTACATTGACGGATGGCCAGCAGTAGGGCTGGTGTGTCAGGGCCCTCAGAAGCACTTGTGGTGTGAATTGCCCAACAACACATTTTGCACTATATAAATTGGTACTCGTGAGTTTGTGATCAATCAGCCTTTGGGGCTGATATCAAATCTGGCTTCATGTCTTGGTAAGGAACATGAAAAATTCTATCTCATGGAAAAGAATGAAGGGGGGTCATTTTTGAAACACTTTTACTGTTACCATCTGTGGATTTTTGTCGTGTCAAAGGGAGGATGCAGCCCCCACTGGCTTTCTTGTTTAGCTTTCCCTAATCCCCTGCCACTCTGTCACTGCCAGGATGCCATTGCATGCACGACACATACCGCTTGAAACCTCCTGATGACACACATGGACACGCTATAGCGTTGGGAAATTGATTGGTTCCTTCCCAGACAAAATATTTGAAGCAAGGTAACAAGACACAGGGGGATGCAGATGATGGGAGATGGTGAGGAGGAAGGCCAACAGCCCTTAAACATCCAGAGCAACAGAAGAATATGAGGTTCATGTGGGTGTAGAGGATAAACCACCTCCTCCTCCTCATAGCCTCTTACGTCTGAATATCAAACCAATGATTAACACCAGCTGCTCATCCTTCTGTTGTAGTGTAAACAAGCATTCTCTGTCATCTTTCAAAGTCCTGCTGGAGCACCATGTGGGGTCTCATTGCCTCCATGTGTCCAATTTTTTCATCTTCACTATACTGGTCTGTGTTGACCATTGTTCTGTTAAGACATGCCTCTCCAGGCTGCACATACAGTAGGTGAAGGTGCATGGGGTCAGTCCAAGAAGTCTGCAATGCTTGAATAAGTTTGTACAAATTTTAGAAGCATATTTATGTGATGTTTTCCTCTTAGCTCTCAAATTTGCAGGGCCAATTTCAATACTGATTATCAGTAATGGAGGAGACTAGTAACTGATTTTTGTAAACAACACACATTTGTAGCAAAAATAAAAAATCTTAGCGTCAAAATTCCAAAGAACACAAACTTGACAGCTCCAACATAAAACTTTGTGTAAATGTCTTTAAGCACCCTATGTATAATTAAATGAAGCAAAAGAGAACTTATCAACATTATCTTTAGAAAAAAAGAGGCATTGCTTTCTCACCTTCTTGCATGTATTGCCGCTGCCTGATCTAGTGGTATGTTATACTCGCTGCAATTACATCTCCAAAACACTAGTAAAGTCATAATAAGAAATAAGAATTCGAATAATTGTTGAAAGCAGCTGATAATGGCTCTATCCTTTTGGCACAGGTTTGCTTGGTGCATTGCTGAGATTTTGGGAGTTTGTATATCTTTGTGACCTATAGTTACTCATAATACCCTGCGCTGCCTAAGGCTGCAGAGACATTTGTGTAAGCATAACTCTAGCTTAGATTTTCATAACTTTCTGCCCTGAAATGTGAAAAAGGCCACATTTTTTGATAATAAGGGTATCAGCATCGATTGATTCAGCAGCTGTACGTTTTCTGTATCCCACAGCAAAATGTAACTGTGTGTCAGTGTGTTTCCATGTACAGTTAAGTTGAGCTACAGTTATAGCTTCATTAGGCCATTTAATTGGACTACTGTTCTTGTCCCAAGCACCGTGGGAGAATCGATTCATTGACAGAAGTATGCCCAACTATTTCACGGTATGCCGCGTTATGCCCCCTTTCAGTTAGTTGCTATTGGACCTTCTTCTGGTTGACCTATTGCAGCACATACCAAACAAGTTACTAAGCGGCAAACAGGTTGCATGTTGAACAGTGAAAACATGAATAACTTTTCAGCGCTGTATATTTCGTACCTACTCTATGCTTAATTGGTACTTTTGTCTTGTTTTGTTTTCTTCCCTTCTTCTTTTTCTTTTGCTTTTTTCTATGAATTTCCTGTTCGACTTCGACTTCAAGGCTCGGCACAGGGACTTTGAGCATACCCAGAACACCTAGGCCAGTTCAGGTCGGGTTAAGGTGTATACTTGAAGGAGCAAATTGATCCCCACTACATTGTTTACATGTATTTTGACATGTCTTTTTCTAACATCATCTAAGCGTACTGGCTGAGTCAGGACCTGTATTGGTACAGACACACACGCAGCTGTAAACTTAAGACTTGAAATCTGACTTACTTTCACAAAAACAAGCATTTGAGACTTGACTTGTGACTTGAGTTCTATAAGACATCCTTGAGATTAGAATCCCTAAATGGCTTAATTTAAGTTTATTAAGTTTATTATTTAAAAAAAGGACTCAGCAATATAAAAATGCATAACCACACAGTTTGAAAGACCCATATTAAGACAGCCTTTAAAAAATTGCTGTGCCTTTAAGTGAGAAGCATTCAGACATCTTCATTCATACATTTTCTTGAACTTGCCCTTAAGGACTTGAGATCTATTGTACAGTTCTACTAGATAGTTTGGGTGACATCATCCATGTGTAAAATAACCAAAGTTTAGAATAATATTAGCCCCTAATGATCACATAGGTCATTATTTATTGGACAGTGTAGTTGAAGAAAAGTTGTCACTACACAGAACAAATAAGATCATCACTAGCATGAACCCATGCTGTCCCTACATAGTTTGCTTATTATTATTTTGTCTGTTAAGATAACTTATTTTTAAGCCTGCATGTGTATGTAGTCATTGTTAAGGTCGTTTTTAGATGTGGTGTGTTTACCTTGGCACTGTGAGTTAGGTGTTTCTGGAAGTCATTGTTCTGCCTGTCCTGTTGCATGAAACGATGTTTACTCTGGATTGTCTGCATTTCTATCAGCTGTCCATTTGGGTACTCGCCAATTCTCACAGTCTGAAGGACACACACAAAAAACACTGAAACAGTATGTAATTAACCTTGGTACCTGAGAAAATATAGTAGCACAGGACATGTAAGCAGAAATGACTCTACCCATCCCGGTCTGTTGGGTCAAAGAGGAACTGACTGACACAGTGGAATGTGAATAAATAAATTGTCATACACGTCATAGCCATTGGTTCATTTGTTTGAGTTCACATAAACATTAACCATGGATGTCTTGTAATTTATTAAAGGATGACTTGTAGTGGTTCATACAGCTTGGATGGTGTTCAGAATCAAGTGACGTTCCCAACAGCTTCACACCTGTTTGGCAAACATCACTGCTGTCTGGGAGTATCAGTTTGAGATAATTTATTGGTATTGCCAACACATCAATACAGACAACTGCAATAACTCTCAACTTTGAGTGTCAAAGCAACGGAAGGCACGACTGTAACTTATGGTTGGGTCATGACTATATACTGTATATAACATGAGTAGGGATGTGAGCAGTTAACCACCCGAAATTATTTTAACCAGTTACGCATGTTGGTGTATATGATAATTTTGCTGCTCTTTCGTTAACTGCACTTTGAAACACAGGAAAGCTGGCTAGCTGCACTGCTCATTCGGTTTAAACTGCTAGTAACACTGCCCCAACCCAACAGCATTGCTATGGAAACAGTCTCCCCCAAGGTTGCCCCAGTAAGTAAGCAGCTCAGTTTTGCTCAGCTGTAAAAGCCCTTTTAGTATTGTTATGTTATAACTGTAAGCTCCGTTTGCACGGTTAGCATTGTCAGCATGGCTAGTGGTAGTAACATGGTTAACAATGCTAAAGGGGTTTTTGCGGCTCAAAATGAAGCAGCTTACTCACTGGGGTCATATGGGGACAGATAGGGGGGTGGCCACCATGTTTCTGCAGTAACGCGATTTCTTTAATATCACTTTGTAATGTTGGGGATATTGCTGGAAATATTGGAAATAGATGAATAGGACTATTTTAGGGAGTTTATGGGTTTTTGCATTTTTAAGAAATGTGTTTTATTTGGGATTCGATTCACTGAATTAGCCGAGACATCCTTTTTAATGTTATTTCTAGAAAGCGTATGACATCATGATATCAGTGCTGTATAATAATGCAAATACTCTGATAGAAGATTTGCAAGTATCTCACACTGAAAAAGGAAATTATGAAAACATACAGGTTTCTTTTCTGTTCACTGCTTCATAGCCTTTTCCCTTGCTAGTCCTCAAAAAAACATGATTGCGTTGAAGGATCAATAAGTTGTCATTTTTGGACTTAATGAATTTTAGTTTATTTATTTTGTTGTTTTGAGTCTTGAAAAATCTTAAATCTCAATAAATTAAAATTTAGACGTTTTCTTCCAATGTTTATAAAAAATATTAATGGAAGTAGATGTTGCAACAGACGGCTTTAGGCGAGATAAAGTAGCCGTCCAGTGTTAGTCCGTGTTGTACAAGCTCCTGTATTAAAAGACCTGTCAATCAATTACTGGGGGCTACCCTTTTGTTTGCATGTGAATTATGGATCATCCCTTTAAATGCCTCATCTTTATCCCGTGCTATGTTGCTTGCTCTCTCTCACACTCAAACACACGCACATGCATACAGTTTACTGTAAAAGCATTAACTAAGGTGATGAATTGCCCTCGGACTTTCCCACCCCCCTACATGTATTTTTCTCACCCGCTGTGTTTGAGTCAGAGGTGATAAGAACTGTAGCAGAGCTTGTTTATATACAGCCCTTGTTCAGATGGACGCAAACACATGAAGGTAACAGAGGAATGACTATTAGTAGAAAAGGTCAAAGTTGTTTTACCAAGGTCTTACAAAAAGTAATTGCTGGTTGTTTAAGGACACATTTGTGTTTTGTGTGTGGTCACAGGATACTCTGTGACCACTCCAGTAGATTATCCTGCCTTTATCTTTAGTGCTGTGTTGAAGGAATTGAACAGTAAAAAATCTAATAATCAAATGTTTTGAATTTGTAGCTTGCTCCTTTGCAGAAGACGGCAAAGACCCACAGTCATCTGGTCAAAAACTTTTCAAACTACTACTGCAGCAGAAAGCCACATTTTCATTATTATTCCAAATGTGCAGGATATTCCAAACAGTTGTTGCTTTGCACATAAATAGCTAAACACTTTACACTACTTTTGACTGAGCTCTGCAGGTACAATATGATGAGATGGTAGTGAGATGCAGAGGTACTTTATTGAGCTCTATGAGAAGATTGAATGTTGACAACAGTGATGCGTGGCTTGGGAAGTTTCTGTAGATTTTTTGACTCTTGCTGTTATTTCGGGTGTTTTTATGAATTCATTGTAACTCCTTTTATCCAAGTCATTTACTAGATTAGTGGTAGTATTTTTATTGATGGTTTACCCTTTGAAATCTGAGCAAATGTGTTGCTTATTGCCTTCTTTCTGTGTTTTGAACAAAGTCAAACCAAAGAAGAAATGACCCAAAATTAGCAAGATGTTAGTAAAATGGTTAAGAAAATTAACAGAATTATAAATACCCAGCTTTTTTAGAAATAATTATCCCAAACTATTAATTACTTGCAATTTTGAACTGTGTCTTGCCAAGGTGCTCGTTGCCTATTTTCTATGAAACTATTTTTCTCATGTTTCAAAGGGTTAAAGTTTAACCAGAAACAATATAAATTTCAATTAAATTAATAAAGACTTACCTCCATGGCTCTCCATGCTCCTAGAAAAACTTCTCTACTAAATGGCTTTCAGGGGAGCTGTGCACCTAAAAAACAGAAGCATATCAGTACAAACAGACTTAGATGGAAGACAAGGTTATAAAAAGAAAAAAACTAAATGGACATCCTTTGCAGCATCCTCTAAGAGTGTCCTGGATCTCTAAGTGTCTTGGATTCATTCATGAGCTCTTGGATATCCAGACGCAAATTTTTGCAAAGCTATTGCTTATCAAAGCATTTTCGGATTGTCACACTCGTGCATAACAAAATCCATCAAGATAAATATGCTTTTCATAATTCCCTTAAGGTTAAGGTGTCATCCAGCTGCTTTTTTTTATCAATCATTTAAATAATACAAAAACAGTCTGATTACTCTTCCCTCAATCAAGGACTTGATTAATCAATTAATTGTTTAAACTATTCGTGAAGGCCAAGGTGATATTGGATACTCAATACAGAGAATTATAGTGATAATTGATTTAACTGAAAAATCATCAGTTGAAATGTGTCTGTTAAGAGCAGAATGAAGACTTGGACTGTCACAGTTGAGACAGTAAATAACTTTTTGTACACTCAGTGTCCAAGTAAATGGCTACCTTTAATGTGGTGTTTGCTTCCCCCTGGTGGCTTCTTTTTGCCTTTATCATCACTCCTGTGCAGTCATTATGTCTCCATTTTTCTGTCATCTAGTTTCCTCCAATGTCCTCATCTTACAATTAAGTTACTTCTCCTCTGTTCTTTTCTTCTCTTTTGTTGTCTTCATTTCCTCTCTTGTTTTCTTGTCCCTTTTCAGGTCTCAAATGACATGCCTGATGCTGGCAGCCAGGGACAGCTACAGTAAGGTCATCAACCTGCTGGTCTCCCACGGGGCAGAAATCAACGTCCAGGATAGCAATGGATACACAGTGTGTCACAGTTTCTATTTGTTGTCATAGCAGGTCCCTAAAGTCAGTATGTGTAGATCAAACTGAAGCCCTGAGGTGACAGAAGAAAGAGTTTGTCAGATACATTTCATTACAAAACATTTTTATACATTTCATTTGTGTATGATATGTCATGATAATATTTTCTTCAGGCTTTGGCTTTGGCAGTGCAGTATGGTAGAGAAGAGGCGGTGCTTAAGCTCCTCCAGCTCGGAGCGGACAAAACATTAAAGACCAAAGCTGGCAAAAGCCCTGCTGACCTGGCTGTGATATTCAAACACACACAGGTACCTGTCGTTTCTTATGCCCCCACACTGGCGATAGACAAGACCGGAGGCATTATGTTTTTGGGTTGTCTGTATGTCCGTCCATTTGCATCATTGTCGTGAATGTGATATCTTAAGAACACCTTTAGATAATTTCTTCAAATTTGGTTAAAACATCCACTCTAGTTCTCACATGGAAATAATTTAGTAAAGCTAAATAAAAGTAGAACTACTTGTGCTGTGCTGGACTGACACCTCCACTGCTAAATCACGTAATATCCTAATACCAGTGCCTGTTCACAGATTAGCAGGATTCTGGCCTCTTCATCCCACATTGCTACCGTCCAGGCCTTCAGCTCCATGGAGGAGACCCTCTCAAAGTTCTTCAAGACTAACTCTGAACCACCACCTTCCCAGGAAAGGTAAGACAACCCGAGACTTCACTTCAGCACCTCCGGGGTTTAGGCAGGTTTGACAAAGAATGTTTTAACATGCTTGTAAGCACCCTGCACTACTATTATTTTCTTTTCTTCATTCTTCTGATACATTATATGTAGTTTTCCTCTCCAGCTTTGGCAAAAGAAACAGACATATATTTATGTTCTGAATTTTGTTTCTTTGTAATAGTTTGTTGATCATTGGGCTGTACATGAAGCAGGATCAGGACATTGGGCCTCATTCACCAATCATTTGTCATTTTGTACTTTATTTTGTAAAATATATTAATAATAATAAAATTGCTAATGCATTGCAGATATGTATATTTAAGCAAATGTTATGCATTGGATTAATTGTAATAACTTCTTCAAGTGTGCACTGCTGTATTATCTAGACATAGAAGTATCAGTACTGACGCTGTGTCAGCAGATACTCAATATTAAGTGATCGGGACATCCCTAGTTACAGTGCAGTCATCTCAAATTAAAACTCCTATAATCATTTTACCTAAAAGACTTGTGTTTTGTCTAAAGACCCCAGTTTGTTAAATTCATTTTGTTCATTGTAATAAAGTTACTATACTTTCTAATACTATCTAAGAGAAGACAGTGCTCAAGTGTGAATTTGTATGAAGTGAATGTAAATTGGAACAGCAGGACAAGACAACAAGTACAAAGAACTAAACTGTCTGTGCATGACGATGAACAGTTTTTTGAGTCTCGGATGGTCTACAGTTTTGTGAACATGAGAGAGACAGTTAATTGAGAGGAAATTGAACCACATAACTGAATTCATTCACTTCTGCTTTACACCCAAAGCAGCGTCCAACACGTTACTGCAGCTTGTGTGTTTGTCGCCCCCTGTTGGATTTTCTGTGTACTGCCTGTGTGGCAGGTGTTGTTGAGCAATTGGTCAACCAGACATAAACAATAATAAACCTTCTATACTAGTGTTTAGTCCATTCAGGCACAGCTGGGCAGTGTCCACTGGCCAAAAGCATTTTATTCAAGCATGTCTGGTAACAGAACTTACAGCCTGAAAGTATTCTAGCTGTCTCCCTTCATGCACAAAGATTTTAAAACCCAAGTAATGTATTTGATATATTTTGAATGTTGTGGCAGGGGAGCCTCGTTTGTAAAGCTCATCTTGTCAACAGTTACTCTGATGTGTCTGAACTCAGTGAAATGTCGGTTGTACCCATGTGTTCCCCAAAAGAGAGAGATTTTTTTTTTGTTTGTTTGTTTTATCCAACCCCTGCTACAGGGAGGTCACAGGTTCAATTAAGGAACACTGGAGTTAGTAGGGATGTAATTCATTGCTCAAGGACTCTTCGGTAATGTAGATTTCTACTGCTGTGAGGTATTAAACTAAGCCTTGCAATTAGAGAATGATTTACGTTTTCAGAATTCTGTAACTCAGCTTTTGAACAATTAGCATTTTTACATGCACTAGACAGAGGTGTGTCTGTGTGTGACAGTGTTAGTGCGGTTCTATTGCCAGCTGGTTCATACTTGGAAGACTTTGGAAAAAGCATTTTTAAGTTCTTAACACTTAAGGGTGAACTTTCTGCCCTTCAGTGTATCCAAGCTTGATGACATTGAGCTCCTCCTACACGGCCTCGATCTTGGCTACCTAACTGACGTCATGACTGTAAGTGATAATTGCATGCTGGAATAAAATTTCAATGTATATATATATTTTTTTTAATCAAGTGTATGTTTTTGTATGCAGACTACCTGTTTCTATTGTGAGAGCTTTCTGTTATTTTACCTACGATAGCCTATTAGGACCAGTGTAGGTTAACAATATTTTTGAGTTGGGGTATGGGGGAAATATTCAGAGAAAAAAACTCAAATTTCAAAGATTTGAGTCATAAATTTAACAGAAAAATAAAAAGAATATTCTCTGAGATTACAGTGGTCAGTGTATTGGGAAAAAACCCTCAAATTTACAAGAAAAAAATTCCCTGAGATAACAAAGCCATAAAAATGCAAGGGGTAAAAACTGAAATTCTCTGAGATTAAAGTGGCAAGTTTATGGGGAAAAAAAAGTTTTTTTTTTGTTTGTTTGTATATTTGATTGGCTTTTTCTAGTATAAAGTATAGGGGGCTATAAGTATGAAACATATAGGCCCTAATTTGAAATAAGTCATCCGCTGCAGCATCTGGGGAGTGATAGAGCCAATCTTGCAAAGTAAAGCAATGTAGGTTCATGACCAAAAACAGTTTGTTTTTTTTTGTTTTGTTTTTTTAAATGATTTTTTCCCTCTGAAATGTTTCACTCTAATCTTTGAGAATTTTCTTGTAAATAAACCACTCTAATTTCAGATAACAGCCCCAGATTTTTTTCTCATAATTTATTAATTTAATTCTGAGTTTGTGTCTAAATAATTACCCTCTCCCCTGACTCTGTAATTTTATTTTTTTTAATTTATTTTAAATACAAAGGCTCTGATATGCCACCATACTTATCTTACTGGTGCCAAGATAATGATCTGAAATAATGTGCTGTTACACTCAGTACAATACAGCATGAGATCTATGGGTGAGAAACAGTGATCCTGAAAGTGTTGCTCTGTTGGCATAAAGAGTTCTTTACGCTGTAGAACATGTTATGAGATGACTAGTTGACATATTTTACTTGGTGCTTCATAATGGATCTAATGCGCAGGATTGGCTTGGCCCCAAATTAAACTGAGGGTCAGCTCAAGTTTTAGGCTGTATCTGATATGTGAGGACCGAGTTTGATGGGTGCAGGTAGATTGTAAGCGGATGGCAAAGCTTCATGCAGGTACATCTGTTTCAGCTGTAGAAGTTTTGATTTGGTAAATGCTGAGTGATGTTTTCTCTTTTTTCCCCCTACATACACACATGCACAGGAAAATGACATCACCTGGAGCTACCTGTTGACCATGGAGAAGGAGGACCTGGAAAAGGTAGAGGATGACTTTAACATCTGTTTGTCTGTCAGCTCTTTTGCTCACTGCCAGCCTTTGGGGTGAACCAGAAAAAGACGAGGGTAGATGCTGATGTCACCGCTGTGAAAGGACACAAGTTCAGAGAAAGAAGATGGTGAAAGATTATATTACATTTCTATAAACTCTTTCATAAGAGATAAATAAATATATAAAGAGTGCATCGAGTGCACAAGACCAAGCCCACATTTGAGTCATTATTCCAAATTTAATGTTAATGCAGGGTAAACAGAAACCTGCATAAGGCAAAAAAAGGAAGAATTTATAGAAAATACATCCTCCTCCTGCAGCTACCTCTGTTGGCATATGCAGTAACCCAGTGGTTCCCATACACTGATTTATGTAAACTTATTTAATTGTAGAGGTGCATGCAGCTAATTCTTTTAGCCCCTCCCTGCCTCACTTCCTCTCTTTCTGTTTAGCAGACAATAAATGAGACAAGACCTAGCCTTTGTCCTCCCCTTTGGTCCTTCACCTTGTACTCTGCGGCTGTGGGCTGCTTGGCTGAGAGGAATGAGAACAGCCGCTCCGAAAGCTTCAGTTGGCAGCTGTAGTGGTTTGAATTCATCTGGCACAAACGGCCAGTGCTGGGGGTCACACAGACTTGTGGCCAGCAGCAGCCCAGGGTCTCTCCTGTGTAACAGCAGCAACAGAAAGTTTTCTGATCTAGCAGTGAGTTGGGCAGTCCAGTCCCCCAGAGCCGGGGTTTATGTTGACTGGATTCGAGATGCTGCAGCTGCTGACTGGGGGTCAATCTCCAGAGCTGCTGCCCACTTTCCTCCCGGCGAGGTGGTCTGTAGCAGGAGTAAGGGGGAGAACACACTGTGATTCAAGGCTCAAGTTTATGTTAGCTGCATAAACATGAAATTGAAGCCCCAGCTGTGAGCCTTTAGCTCTGGTTAGCAGAAAGTTACACTATTAGCAACATGCTCTCTCCATCCCTGAAACACTTTTGCTGATATTAACCCTTGTTTTGTTTGTCAGACTCTGTTAAACTCTCATTTTGATAAATCACAGGCTAGACTTTATAACGCTTGAAAACAGGCAACAGGAGGAGCAGAAGTCCAGTTTTCTCTTAGTCCACTTGAGTTACAAAAAACTCACATTTTGTAATGCCCAAAGATGCCAAAATTAAGTTTCCTGCCCCAGCTTTAAATTCCAGTCCAGATGCTTGTCAAACATAAAACATACTTTATGGTGAATTTTAGACAAATATGTATAAAATTACACCTCTTTATCAAGAATTTTTAATTTGGCAAAGTGATGTAGTGATAGAAAGGCCTCTGGTCTAATCTCAAAGTCATTAAAGAATAATGTAGCTTCTTAGAGCAAGCAACTGAAGAATCCAGGTATACGTGTCACAGTCTGATGATCTGAACCATAGACTGTATATAAAGATGAACAACAATTACATCACCATCGTAAGATGGCAACGCCCTTATCTAGGATATTTTAACCTCACTAAAGCATAGTAGGGGGAAGTGGGGGGGGGGTGTTATCCTTCTTTATAAACAATCTGTGATCAGAACATATGACAACAGATGAAATTTGAATCAACAAGAAGGATGAATACTTTTTCTCATTTGTCAGGTTGGTATCAAAGACCCTGAGGTCCAGCAGAAGGTGCTGAGTGCCGTGCGACAGATGCACCTGGACAAAGTGGACATAGACACGATCGGCCTACCGGGAGCCGCAGACAGCGGGTAGGATATCACATCTTAATGCCAAGCAGGCCTCTGGCAGTCAACAGTGGTGTGATTAGGTTTGGAAGGCATGTTTACTTTAAAAACCACCAAAAAATGCCAAAAAGTTTATAAGAAAATAAAATCTTTTTTTTTTTTAAATCACCAAAAAATTAAAAAGAAAAGAAAATCGCTGAACACTGCAAAGTTGTGTTCCCCTCCCTTAAGCCAAAATAAAACTTAAGTCCCTCCCCAGTGCTTAAAAAGTTGCTTGACATGCCCTTCCCTTTTCTCAGCAGCCCCTGCCCTACCATAAGTAAGAAACAGTCCCTAATAATGATAAAAAGCCACAGATCCAATATTCTGGCCATACTTGAACTTGGCTAAATGTACTCAGTTTGATTCCACCACTTTTAATACATGCTATTTTTCCAACTTTAGTCAATAAATGTTTAATGAGAGCAATTGTATTCTGTTCCCACTTCATACTGAATTACTAACAACTAATAGTATTTTTATCATCACAATTCAGAATTTAAGTTTAAAAAAAGTTAAGGTGCCAGAGTGCTTAAAAAACATAACAATAGAGCTTTTTCATTAAAAAGGAGGACCACCCCCCAGACGCCCATACACAGGTCCCAGCTAAGCCCCCAGTGTCCTCAAATCCTAAACACGCCCCTGGCAGTCAACACCTGCACTTAACTGAACAGTATCCCAAAATAAGGACTATAGACCTTCAGAAGGCTCCCGAACAACTTCTGGGAAAACTTTGAATTACTTTGAGCATTACTTTTGTTTTCAGGAAGGCAGTAATACAAGATTAAAATGACTAATAAGCTAATCAAAGGCTTTATTCTCTTTGCTTTACCTTTCCTATCGACAGTCCACACATTGCAGAAAATGGTTGTAGACTGTGGTGTCTGACAGACAATTTGTCAAAAGATGTTTGAGAGTCCTTACAATATTTGAAAATCTTTGTATCAGTCTGCTAGAGATGTCCGATAAGCTATCGGTTGCAAAAAAAGTGTTGCACAAACACTCTGCTCAAAGCCAAAAACAAAGTTGACTATAGTAGCAAAAATTTAAACACTTGTCAGCCAAACACCTTAAGCCCTCCCCCACAGCCGGCCCTCCTCCATCTCCCCGTAATGCTCCATCTGTCCTCCTCCACTGGAAGTCGTCCATTAACCCCATGAGCATCTCACTGTCTCAGCTTCATATCCTCCTCCCCCTATCTCCGTAGCCGAACCCTGAGCCAGGCCCTAATGGTTTAAGCGGAGCTGTAATGATTTGTAAGGTGAGAGGCGATGGGAGGTTGCAATGAGCAAAGGAGAGTCAGTGGCAGGGGCCAAACAAAGCCATCGCACCGCACCCCATCACTTCATGAATCCTCAGCAGAACTGGGCTCGCTAGGTGCACTCTTCTTCACCTGCCGGATGAGAGACAGTTTAATAGAGAGATGGGAAGGTTAATGAGAGGGATAGATGGTTTCGTCAGGGCCAGACCTCATTAAAAGCTCCTTCAGGATGCTTATTTCATGCTGGAAAATAGAAAATAGTAGATAGTTAATTGTAAAGATGACATTAATTCATGTTTTCCCATCTAAATGACAGTATGCAGCAATACAATGTAGTGGCAGGGCCTGAACCCGTAGAGCCTGATCAGACCAAGCCTGAAGGACTTACAGGGCTGCTACATTTTTCCTGAATCTCAGGGCATGTTGGGGTCTTGTAATCCTAGCGGGCCATGTTCAAAGCCTCCATTGCAAAAAGCTTGTGGTTCCCATCAGGGCAGAAACACAAGAGCAGCGATACTTAACCTACGTTCCACGGGCCCCTGATAGGATGCCCCAACCATCTAATTTGCAATGTAAATAAAGTGATTCACACCGGGAATTGTTTTTGTACTTTTAGTATACATAAGGTGCCAGTGAGCTGTTGTGTCAGTGCAGCTGAAGATGTTGCTATCAGTAGGATCTAACATGTCTTCCTCTTCTTGGAACAAAATGATAAACAGTCAAGAGCGCCAGTCCTCCAACTCGTAAAACGTGCAAGGCGTAGACCATCGGTGCGCCGTCACCAAAAACACCAATACATCCAGCATTGATGCCATATTTTCCTGATATGTTGTATACGACACAATTGTCAGTTTTTTTTATATTTAGCGCTATCCACTTGGGATTGGATGGTCCATGACACATTTTAAAACCAAGTGTAAGCAGGGTCAAAGATTCCCTTCGCTGATTTTCATTGAAAAAATCTGAAGGCACATTAGCCAGTTTGCAGAAGCTCTTCTGGCCTCACTGGAGCGACTTTGAGCGGGTAATATGGTGCTTCATAGCTGAGTGTGAGGCTTTTGGATGAGTCAGCACCTCCAGGGCCATGAAGTTATTCTGTGCACGTGCATCAAGACGGAGACCCCTTGGCAGACAAGATAGACTTACATAGGTCTTGCTCGGAGATTACCTAGCACCACACTGTCACCTCCAAAGAAGGTGACATGACTGAAATATTGCTGGTCCGGATCTGCCAGAGAAAATGTCTGTAGTGAAAGTAAATGTGCATCACTCTCCCCACAGCAGCTACCATTGAGCAAGGCACTTGTCACTGTATGCTGCTGGAAAAGGTCAAGTATGCCAAGATGGCTATACCTGGATAAAAAAAGTACACAACAAAGTGGCACACATGCATTCTCTAACAGCATTCCCACGTATCAGAAAGTTCTTTGCATCTACAGACCCTTCAACGATCTTCCCACCAGGGGCCCATCATCACTCTACTTCCTAGATAAACTAACAGCAAGGAGAAGGGAGGTGAGGGTGCAGCACAGACTGACTGACAGTGTTTACTCGCCCCTCTGACAGAGTGTGAGGAGGGCCGGGACGGCTGGCTGCCCAGTCCCCTCACTAAGGGAAATGTACCATTAAGATAAGAGCTATCAATATCTCGCAGGACCAGGGGATGGGAAGAGAGGTTGATGAATATAAATAACCATCATTTAAGGTGGATGTTTTCAGGGAGGGATGACAGCATGGGGTTAGCATGGGGAGGAGGTGGGGAGACAGCTTGGCCACCTGCTCAGTTTTCTGTGGTTTGGTGAGGTGGTCTCCAGGAAAATGCATGGAGAATTTTAACACCGAGTTTGGTCCAAACTATCAATCTGTCTGCCCTGTCATTGTTTGGCATCCTCAGCAGGCCTTGCCTTGTTTTTCTATGTGGACGCCCTCTTAGGGTTCACTTTCTAAAAAGGTAAATCTACTGAGCGCTAATATTTTCTGGTGATCAGCTAAGCAATCCAATATCTTCTGAAACATAAATATAAATGTATGTTTTTTATGGTTTAATATATCCTGCTCCCTAAGTTCCTCATGTTTTGCAGGAGCGAGGAACTGCTCAACTTCCTGTTAAGTGTGAAGCAACAGTGCTGCTACCTTACAGAGGTGACGCAGGACGTAATCAACCGTTTTCCCCGCCACGCCTCTCAGGTACATGTCGTCTGTCTGTTACCGGTCAGGTGTCGACACACTGAATAACAGTTCATAACGACTTGCTCTGGCAAAAAAAAGAGAAAAGAAGAGGAAGAATGTGTTACAGATATACAAGTGCTCACCTTGAATTACAGAAAACATATTTCAGTGTCTCCGCACCAGCGATAGTCAAGGCAGGAGACAATGTATGTAAGTACATATGTATGTCTGGCACATTCTTTGAATGCAATATCTCAAGAAGGCCTTGAGGGAATTTCTTCAAATTTGACACAAATATTCACTTTCGACTCAACGGTGAGCTGATTAGATTTTGGTGGTCATAGGTCAAAGGTCAAGGTCCCTGTGAGCATGTCTGTCTCATTTTTGTGAATGCAAAATCTCAAGAAACCCTTGAGGTTTTTTTGTCTTATTTGAATTGGTACAAATGTTCACTTGGATGCAACAATAAGCTGAGTAGAATTTGGTGTTCAAAGTCAAGTCACTGTAAACTTGCATGATTAAGCAGAATGTTTTGGACGTTTTTAATATACTCTATGTTGCATTGGCTATCATTTTGGATTTTGATAAAATCTCAAAACATGTTTAATGTTACATAAAATGTGCTCCTTGTTTCTAAATTTAAAAGGTGCCATCCCATCATAATGGGGGTGGCCAGTCTGATTTCAGGGCTGGCCGGGGCCCCCCCAGGCCACTCCTTACATATGCTCCTGCTTGATAAAGTAATGGAAACTGGGTAAAATAATATGGAAAAGGTTTGGAAATTGATTGGTAAATGCCTGCCATCCAGTGATATTTAGAAACTAGAACTTGGTCTCTGTCTCTCCGGTCCTCCATGTAGCTGGTCCTCTCATTGGACCCAAAGAAGGAGGCCCTGGCTGTCTGCAACCAGCTGGTGGTCCAGAGTAAAGACTTGGAGAAGGAATTGTCCTGCCTCCGCAGTCTGCTATGCCAGGTCAACACACACATACACACACATTGCTGTGTTCACACCAAAGCAGTGTTTCATTTTTCAAATTTAATTTTAAAAACCATACCTACAATCTTGTTTTACTGAATAAATCCCTAAAATTATTGTGAGAAGCACAAACCACATCACATTGGGTTTTTTGGGGGGGTGGGGGGTGGGGGTTTAATCTTTGCAGTGATTTATCGAATTAAATGGCAGGCACCTACACAACCCACCCCACACAAGCCCACAGCCTTTACTGTAGACATCTCTTTAAGTAAGAAACAGCTCTCATGTCATAACAAAAAAGAAGTTGCTCAAAGATGGGATATTTTGTACTTAGACAGTATCCAAAAGTATGGAATTTGATTGTAGTCATTTGGAGGTCAAGGCAAATACAAAAAAAAAGAAAAGAGAATATGGAAAAATATTTGTGTTTCCAGACTATTGCCTCTTTACATGACTAAAATCCTAGAAATTTCCTAAAATTCTAGAAACATGCTAAAATCTTAGAAATGTTGTAAAATCCTAAAAAAAAAAAAAAAAAAAAATCAGAGAAAAATAAAACAAAACAGGAGAAACATGCTAAAATCATAGAAGTGTCCTATGGTCCTAGAAACATGTGTGGGGCTGCTGTGTAAATGAAGTAAATGAAGCTGAAAAATAGATGTTTAATAGTGACTAGAAATAAAAGTACAAAATAAGTGAATTTAAAAAACATGAGAAGTGAACATAAATTAAAATACATCTTTTAAAATACTCATGTACTATAGTTTATTTTTGTATCCGTCAACATAGACACTGACTCTGATATATCTGTGGTAAACTGACAGTATCAGTCATACAAGGAATCTAAATTCCTTCCTTGCTGTTATTCTGATATCTTTTCTCTTACTACCTGGGATTAAAATCAACATGAACAGAACATAGTGTGTGTTAGATGTTGGTGTATATAAATTCTGGCGAGCTCCAACAGGTATGTGCGGGAGTTCTTACATGTGTGCACCTGACTCTGTGAGTGTGTGTGTGTGTGTGTGTGTGTGTGTGTGTGTGTGTGTGTGTGTTTGCATTTGTATTCCAAGAGGAGAGAGTCGTTCCTGACAGGGCAGAATCCTCACAGCCCATAAGTCAGCACCGCTGTGACATCGACCTGTCAGCGCACAGACGATGAGGCGGAGGGATGAGAGGGGGCTGATGAGAAGGCGAGGGTAGGGGGGCGGAGGGAAGCAAGGAGAGGACGCAGGTTTGGCGAGGTGAGGGAGTTTAGAGGGGAGAAAGAGAGGGGCGGGGGTATGGGGTGAGCAAAGGAGGTGGGTTCGAGGTGTGTGTGTCTATGTTGATAGTGTAGGTGGGTATTTGTGTGTGTGTTGATAGCGTTAGTTTGGGTGGGGGTTCCTCGGTTGTGTCAGACAAGAATCCGACAGCCAATGGAGTCCATTTGGATCCATTGGCTCCCAGCCCGCGGACCATAAACACACAAAATCCAATCTATGGAAGCCTGTTTCCTGAATTACATCACTGCATATACTGGAGCTCTTACTGCTACACAGTGGTGGATTTTGACACAGCTTTGAAAACAAATCTTTTTTTCTTGCACTTAAGTAAAAGTAAAAGCAGGACGACTATGGAAATGGAGAGGATTCTCTTTACTGCCATCTAGTGTTGACTTAGATGCTGTGTGAGTAAACAAATGAGAGACCAGCTGTTTGCTTTCAAAAAGTTAAATAAACTTTTTACTTTACTTTTCCAGGAGACCAAGAGGAAATCCCTCATTATCCAGCCTCTAACAGAGCTTATGGTGGTCATCAATTAACTTGCACAATAAAGTCGAATATGTAAACTTGAGTGCCACAAGAAATATGTAATTAGGAGATGTGCAAAGATAAGAGGAGGGCATGACTGTAGTCAAAGTATGTGGTTTAAAGATGCATTATCTAAGTTCCAGCCACCCAGTCTGACCAAAAGGGGGAGGGGTATTTCACCCCTTAAATGTCAGTCTACTACCGTGTCCATATAACCGCATTTTACAGTCATAAATATGGGCATCTTATAAGAAACAGCAGCGCAAGAGTTCCCACAGTCATGGAAAACCTGGAATAGTCATGGATTTTCACAATCTGATATTCCAGGCCTGGAAAAGTCATGTAATTAGGAACAGTCATCAAAAGTTTTGGAAAAGTCATGGAATTTTTGTTGTGTGTAGTGAAATTAATTGTTACAATACTCTTCCATGGACAACCTTCGATGTAATACCACAAACATAACCAGCTATTGGATCAGAAAAAGGTGCTGTTTAGTTTTCATACAATTATTATCATTTTTAGTGTGTTTGCCATACATCTGTGTTTCTGTGATACGTTGTGAATGGTCATTAAATGTTATAATGGGTCCTTGAAAAATCAGGGAAAAGCTTTGAAATTTTGTCCATGAAAATGTAGGGGAACCCTGACAATCATTTTCATTAGTCATGTAAACAGTTACTTTGTTGGAATATTCTGTTTTTCAGAAAAAGGGCAGAAAGCAGACCATTTTCTGTATGTAAACATTCTCGTTGTCATACCAACAGCACTATCCACCCTCGGCAAAATACGGCATATCAGAGTTCCGCTGGCTCTTGGGGCTGTTGCTCGAACTACAAGCTGTACTTCCGCATTTTCGTATTTCCCGCCAACCATGCTGCTGCAACCACGAGTAGAGTGCTGATCAAAAGACACACCCACCCCTCTTCTCTGTCTCTCAAACTTGGGCCAAAATGTGATCAAACGGTAAAGCTAGGCAGTGCTGATATGAGATCCAGCTGGCTGCCATTGTGTTTAAAGGTCAAGGTCACATTACATCACCCACCAGC
The DNA here is from genome assembly GCF_008729295.1 of Plectropomus leopardus. NCBI lineage: Eukaryota > Metazoa > Chordata > Actinopteri > Perciformes > Serranidae > Plectropomus > Plectropomus leopardus. The sequence goes on along the minus strand of NC_056473.1, from coordinate 17,026,929 downwards.
GGGAGTATTTATTGGTCCGCTGCACCCTGGTAGTTTTAGGTGTTGAACAAAAGTGAATGCCACAGTCCTTTTTTTCTGTCTTTCTTTTCTGGTCACTCAGCACCAATTTTGAAAGTATCTGCATATTTGTACCACAAAAACAGCCAACTTTTATGCAAGGACTTTCTTTACATGGATGAATACTTTAAGGGTGAGCCAGTTTGAGTGACCGGTATTCTGCCGATAGTGTCCTCAGCCTTCAGTCAGATTATGAGTCACATCCATCCCTCGCTCCTCAGCCTCTTGTACAAATATGGTCACTTCTGGCTCCAAAAAAAACAAGATGGCGGAGACCGAAATGCTGAACTCGAGGCTTCAAAAACGGCAGTCAACAAACCAATGGGTGATGCCTCAGTAGTTATGTCCATTATAATAAAGTCAATGGTCGGCACCCTAACTCCTAGGCCACCAGGATGCCGCTGTATCCTGCAGTTACAGTTGATACCAGTGGTGAACCAGAGTCATGGCAAAAATGTTCAGTGTCTTCTAAACAATCCACATTTTGCCAATAAATGGCTGAATTTCAGTAAAACTTCAGCGATGGACATGGAAGTTGTTTATTTGCTGTTTCTTTAGAACATACTCAACACATAGATCAACAGTAGAGATGTTGTTTATGTTGATGTTTCCTGTGGGAATAACTGCCTTCCCGGCACTAACTACAAAAATATCCTTTTTGATGATGTCAAAATTCAGGAAGTTGTAGGTTCACTGCCAAACAGCAAATTCACGAGTCATATTTACTGGAAGAAAGCTGAACTTGAACTCATTTTATCTTCAGACGTTCTCACATGACTGGGATTCGTTGTGACACTGTGTCACCCTCTGACTTAAGAGTTTGTGAACAGCGTTATTCCTCCGTGAATTGACCGTGACTGAGAGACCCGACTCTCCACTCGGTTAATGAATCCTTGAGGATTTGGCACAGGAAGTTTTGGTGACTCAGGTTTGCGAGTCACGCTGTGGTGGTGCAGCGGGACCAGACATGCCCTCACCCTCAAAATGACTGAGCTGGTCTCTGTTTGATTCCCACCAAATACTGACTGAGCTAATATTTCCTTCCCAGGCAAGGTTTAACTGGCCTGAAACTGCCTGACCAGTAAACTGTTATAATCCAGACTGGATTAGGGTAAAACGACCCTTTTACTTCCTGCACCAGGTCACATTGCTCTAACCACAGGATTCAGTGTGTGCTTCCACATTAATGTGTGTGTTTCTCATGCGTACCTCTCCTTCTCCTCCTACAGATGGACGAGGCCAAAAATTGTCAGATTCCTCCACCTGGTTCCCACAGCAACCGGAGGATGTGGTCCCTGAGCAGGGTCACGCTGAGTGCACTCGCAGGTGCCTTCCTCTTCCTCCTCTACAAAGCGTCCAGTGGAAAGGGGTCCCTGCAGGGACAGTTGTGTTAATCGGTTAGTCAATGAGCTCGTCATATTTTGTTTGTGATGACAGTAGGTGATAAACTCGGTTACGGAATATGTTTTAGGACGGTGTTTGACAAGATGGCATTGACATTTATGCAGCTCTGACTCTTGCTTTCTACTTTTCTCCGTCTTGTCTTTGAGTTATGTTCTGAATCCTGTTTTCATGTTTTAAGGATTTAAGTGAAAATTAAAGTTTCTTATGAGGAACAATTTCTTGCAAAGTCAAAAAGTTAGAATGCTTTCTTTTTTCAGTGCCTGCAAACACAAACTGAACCCTAATCTAGATAATATGTAACATGATAACTCTCAGGTCTTTGAATTATTTATTTAATGACATACTTCAACATGCTTATTCACTTTCTTTCCCAGAGTGAGATGAGAAGATTGTAACCTACCTCGCGTCTCTGTGTTAAATACGAAGCTGGGGAGCAAGTACTCAGCTTCCAACACCTCTTAAGCTCACTTTATCAAATTGTTACCTTTTTGTGTAATCTGTACACACACAGAAACCTGAAGACAATAACTTGTCATTTTAGTGGATGTTTCCTCTTGGAACAACAGCTGCAAAGCAAACAGCAGTTATTACTTTTTGGTTGACATATGTTTTAGTCATAAGAAATGTGTTTCAGTTATTAGGAGCTTAAGGGATGTCACAGGGGTTACTTAGTCTGTGATTTTCTTAATTTTTTAGAAAGCAGGCTCTTTCCCCCTGCTTCATGTTTTTCTGCTAAGCCAGTGATACTGGGGCCAAAACTGGCCCCTTATAGGGTGCTGCATGAACATCAAACCATTTTCTGATTCACAATAAAAAAATAAAGTGATTTACACTGGGAATTTATTTTTGTACTTTTTGTATGCATAATGGGCCAGAGTGCATAAAACAGCATCAAAATAGAGCTTGTTTATAAAAAAATTGCCTGTGGAGGATCCCCTGCACCCCCACAGAGGTCCTACATAAACCCTTAATGTCCTAATCCTAAAGGCATCCTAAAATCCTGGAAACATTCTCAAATCCTGGAAATGTCCTAAACTCTAATGCTCCCAATGCTAAACTAAGCTTGTTTTCTCGGCACCTGCTAGTGTTGGCTAATGTTTTTTCTCTGATAACTTAAGATAAAGAGGTTTTCAACAGAAGCCAATTTGTCTGCAGAGGCTTCCTCTTCTCGAAAAAAACAAAACAGACCCAGTGATTTGAATTGGTAAACACACAGAATAAAGTTTCACTGCCCTCTTGCCACAAAGGGACTGGTAACTATAGACGACAAAGTCGTGAATGTCCCCATCTAGAGCCAGTGTTGGTTTGTCCGTTCTGGGCCACTGTAGAAACATGGGGCTGCAACATGGCTGATTCCATTAAATTTCTGCCAATTTATGCTCCTAAATCCTACACACTGGAACATTTAATTTCAGAAACAGAAACGCAGACATATCAGTTTTTGAAAAGTCTTGATTGATTGTGAGATATACACTCAGTCTAATTAAGCTCAGATGACGTACTGAACTTCATATTTAAGTTAGCATCTTTCACAAACTTAATTTCAGGTACAGGAGTCTCAACAGGTCATGACTTGACCGTACGTTGGCGATGTTAGATCGTCTCTCTCTTCATGAAACATCCAGGGAAGTACAGTCACCAGCCTTAATGCGATCTGGTACGACAGTGAACAAATTACTCCAATTAAATTCAACTTCTATTACGGACTTATTACAACTACAGCTGCTGCAACAACAAGTCAGGTTCAATGGGCTGAGAAGAGCAGAGAGAGCGCTCTAAATCTCCTTGTTGTTTTATGGTTTTTCTTCCACGGGATCATGGGAGGCAAAATCCAATTTGCCCATTAATCTCATCTGGTCAGGGTCTCCCGGACCTCCAGATACACCCGGGCCAGATCAAAGATGGAGGAAATACCGTGTGACAGTGGTACAGATTTCCCCAAGAGACTTCAAAAAGACTGTGATAGATAATCCAATTGAAATGGACACATCAGCTTTAGGTGCTGCTTTGGGAGAATCTGTGCCTAATTTTTCCTGTCCTTTTTTTTTTTTTTTAAATCATCATTCCTGAGTTATTAGTCGGACTCAGTGATGGTTTGAATACGGCAGTAAAATAACAATGTGTCATGCTTTGGGGATCAGAAATATTTGGCACCTGTGCGTCAGATGGGTATAGCAATGGACTGTCTTTTTTTTGGGGGGGGGGGGCTAATAAGTGAAAAAGTTCTTAACCCCTTCAGGACATGCTCAACTTCCAAACACACACACACACAAAAATTTAATGACGGATTTCTACTCCAAATCCACTCTCATAAATAATTTTGCTTTGGATTCTTTATTGTGTTTTTTTCCTGACTGTTCCAACTGACAAAGAATCTTAATGCAGAAATCGCCGAATATTGAAAAGAAAAAATAGAAAAAATGGTCTTCACAGATATGTGAGATAATATATTTTTCTAGAATAATCAACTCATATCTTGTGCTTTAAAAAATGAGTAAAAACTATAAATCTTTCAAATGATGTTTTGACATGTATAACTAATTTAACATCTAATGTTTACTTTAAACACAAAATTTGCCATTTAGCAATATGAATTATAGAATGAAACGTGCCTCGCCCTTCCTCCTTTCCTGTCGGCCATGCTCATTGAAAAAGGGGGCGTGACTCTTCTGCAGTCCACTTTAGATGATGTAGGACACTGTGATTTGCTTACAGACATCACATCAAATGAGTCTGTGTATTAAGGTGGAGTCTGATGCCAGTAATTATAGATCTACAGATCCTAAAAAAAAAGCATATGGAGATAAAAGCATATTAAACTGGACTGGAGATCTGACCGGGTTTAATATATAAGAAATAAGAAAACAAATGCCCACAAAGTAAGGTCATTGCATGATGTGAGTGTATAGTTTTGTTGTCTATTTTTTCATCATATCACTATATAGAATCTCACTTTTCATCCCTTCAAAGTCTTGAAAACTATATTTTTGAGTCACTTGAGCAATCCTGCACCCACAAGCCACTAACTTTATGCCCATTGGATAACTTGTGCGCATGAGATATGGATCCTGTGCCCACAAGTCACCATCCATATGTCCAAAAATCATATTTCGGGAGTTCCGGGGCTCCCCAAACCCTCGGTCAATCTGTAATATCTACTCCATGTTGTTCTCTGAAATCGAATCTAAGCGGATTTGTGCGTTTTGTTGGAGACTGACATTGGCTGAGCGCGCTGGATGAACCCCCCCTCCACACCGGCTCCTTCCCTGAACGCGTCGGTGCAGTTTGAGAGCAGAGCCCATCAGCTTGGACCACATCTCAGAGCAGCGGAGCTCCGGTCTGGAAGCGGGCCAAGCCTGTCTGGTGTCAAACCAGCCTGAACAGATACTCTCAGACATCTCATTTCTTCACCTCATTCCTGAGACGGGACTCTGCCCACCCCTTGTGTAAAGCAATTTAAACCTGATAGCACATCATCTCCACTGAAAATATTTGCTGGACTATTAGACAGTCGCTCTTCACTTTTTTCCCCTCATAAGCACTTTGCCACCGTGCGCAGCCCAAGCCCGTCATGGCTTTTACGCGCAGACCTCCGTCCTCCGACTGTCCTGTGATGATATATTTTTTAATCCGAGCTTGATTTGGAGATTCAACAAGTTCTGACTTTTCTAATGTTCTATATTTTTTTCTTTTGTCCGTGGAAATGCTCCGTCCAGATCCATAAAGGACCGAAGTTTGGTTAATATGAACTTATTGCCAAGTGGAATATGTTTTTATTTATCTGTGGCAATCTGCTGGCTGACGGCCGAGGTCGATGCGTCCTGGTGGTAAGTGCATAGTTTTTACATCTTAATTTAAATGCAACTACAAAAGCCCCACGTGCTGGATGCATGACTTTCTTATTAACACGTTTTACCGCATAACGTATTAACATGTTTAACGTATTGACGCACAAAATGCGCGCCAATACGGTTAACCGTTTAAATTAATCTGAAATTATTCTGTTTGATTAGATTTAAATGTCTTTATTAATTCCAAAACTGTCACTTTTATGTTAATTAGAAATGTCCCACAGAAATGTCCCACAGATTAACTGATTAAATGGTTTTCATAACTTTTTTTTTTTTAAACTGATGTTGAAGATTGAATATTTGGATAGATAAGTTTACAGTCATTTGATATGATTTCATTTCTCTTTATTTGCTGTCTTTCGCTCTCTGTTTCCAAATTCCAAACTTCACACCGCCTGTGATACTAAGAGGATGTTTAGACATATCATTTTCACTCAATTCCTTTTTCTCTTGCTCCTCTCCGGTCTGTCTTTAATGGTTGAGGGAAATCCCTGCAGCCTGCAAATGTTCAAATTCCCTGCCAATCTTTCATCACCGTGTTCTGCAGGTACATGGGAGTGTGGACTTGTTAGGAGTTATTTCAACACAAGTTTCTCTAGAAGACACTTTTTTGCTGATAGTTCATCATCTTATTCTCCCCTTTTCTATAGAAGTGTCCAGCTTCCCTGCAAAGCTTTAGCGTCTCTTCTTTACTGCAGCTACCTAAACACTGTAGTCTTTTGAGTGAATCTTACTTTAAAGGGAAGTAAATATAACTATTAATCTTCATTTCTTAATTACGTTTACTGAAAGTTTAGCTATTTTTACTTCATGTTGTGAAGTGGTTGCAACTTCAAAATGACTAGTGCAGTTACCTTGTTCTTTTTAAGTGTTGGCAACTTCAATAAACCAAGTTAATCTTGATCATTTCAAAGAGGATTTTGCCAATGATGATGTAAGTAGATCTGCAGGGTCTGTTTGTTTACATGTTTAAGAAAATACAAATATGATTGACTAGTTTGAAACCAGCAGAAAACAGATAGTAATCTTGGTTTACTGAAGTTGCTAAAACTTTGAAAGACTGGTTTAATTAAAATTGTCATTTTTAAGTTTTTAAAGTAAACATAAATTAAGACTGGTAGTTACATTTACTTACACTTTTCAAGGCACTTGGTTTCTTACATTTTTAAAGTAAAATCAGCGTTTCACATTTTACAGTGAATGTGCAGGATTGTATTGAGTTATTTGCACTTTTGTTGATTGAAGAGATTCAACATTTTTGTTGATTTCTGCCTTTGAGAGAGAACTCATTGACCAAATTGCATTGTAGTCTTTCATCTCTTCGCCTGTCTACGTCTTTCTACACACATTTTTTTTCTTCCATTTTATACTTTTCTCAAATAACAAAAGGTTTTACCCAGATGTTCACAAGGGTTGGGCTCTCTATCTGCTCCTACGCTCTACAGGTACATGGGCACGCTGGGCTCCCAGGTGATGTGCGACAACATCCCTGGTCTGGTGAACAAGCAGCGCCAGCTGTGCCGCCAGCACCCCAAAGTGATGCAGGCCATTGGGGCGGGGATGAAGGACTGGATCTCAGAGTGCCAGCACCAATTCCGCAACCATCGCTGGAACTGCAACACCACGGCCAGAGACCACAACCTGTTCGGACGCCTGCTGCTGCGCAGTGAGTGGACGGGCCAGTTTTCTCATTTTAGCCTAGAAAAGTCACATTTTTAACTAATGGAGCTTTTCTAATCATGAATCTGAGAACATTTGGGGCGGCAGGGAGGGAGTGTCTGTAATCTAGACTCAGATCTGACATCAAACCTTCATCTGAAGCGTGCATCCTGTCTGCTGTAGTGTCTTTGAGCAAGACACTAAGCCTCAGCAGAAGAGGAAGGACAAAAAACATTTGGGTTTGGGGTTTTGAGGGATTAGTAATTTTCTCCATAGTTGTTATTGTTAAGTTACTTCGTGTCATGTTCATCTTAAACACCTGCCTCACTTTCTCTCCATGAGTTACACCTGTAGACATCAGATCAAAGTTAAGTCTATTAAATAAACACGTATCGTCTCTCTTCAGTCGTATCGGCAGAAGATTCTCATCAGTCTTCTCACGGCTCTCTGAAATCCTTGAAAGTATTTGGATTTAACTGAAAAAAACAGGTTTTGACAGTTGATTTTTTTTAAATAGATATGAATAGACATGGGTCATTGAACATGCTTGGATTCATATATTTGGTGCAAAAATAGAAATTTTAGTTCTTTTAAAATATGTTTTTTAGTCTATCTTAGCATTAGGCTCTGTTTAATTGTCGTCTGTGAGTTTCTTGAAAGTCGACTAGTTCTCATAAAAATTCTCAGTATTGTATCAGTCATTCACCCCGATCTGTGTCTCAAACTGCACTGTGGTGGGTCCTTGAATTTGAGGGAACTGGGCCAAGAAAGACCTTGAAAAGTCCTAGAATTAGATGTTTATCACAGTGTGAAGTAAGTTTAATGATTTGTTTTTTTCTGATGTTGCATTTTAAAATCTCAACAATTGAATTAAAAAAGAAAAAAAAGTCTTCAAAGGTCTTAAAAAAACATTTGCCTTAAGTTGTAGGAACCCTGATTTCACTAAATCTTAACCTGTTTTTGAAAATAACAAAATTTAGTTGTAGGAAAACACTAACAAGCATTTTAGTAAATGTTATCAGCGAATCAACATATATCCGTATAGTTTTAGCTGTACTATATTTGTCCCTATTGCTCACCCTAGCAGTAAATGAAAAAAAAAATACCAGGATGAGGTACAGAAAGTACTTACTCATGATATGATGACCTATCAGGTGCCTCAAACACTGCGCGACTAAGAATAGAAACTCAGTGACGGGATTTTGTGCAACATTATCTGCTGGCTTGCGTTTCCAGGTCATTGTTTGCTGCTGGCGCATTCTGTAATTGAATCTCTGCATGATGAAGCCTGTTACAGCACACTCGTCTGTTTACAGTGACAAACATGTTGCCTTAACTTACTGCTGACAAATCCAAACAATTGGTTGGTTTTCAAAGTGTTGATTTACTGCAACACTGATAGTTCCCTTGCAGATATGTCCTTTTTTTCCACAGAGGTTGGATCACATTCCTCACCTCGTCTCACTTTACAATGGTACATTTATCACATCGGTACAGCCGACTGGTTTCTCCGTCCATCTGTTTGTGTGTTTAGAGGCTAATATGCGACTCAGTACTTTGTTATAGTAATACTGTGAGATTTGGTATGCAGATTTAGTGCTGAAAAGATCTGTCAAAGAACAAAAAAAAATGAATCGGCCACAGTTTTGATGACTGAAGCTTTAAGTTCATAACTTTTATAAAATTAACGTCTTGTCATAGTATTATTATTTCAGTGGTATCAGTTACTAATAAAAACAACTTTATATTTGTATCGTTTTGATTCAGATTTATCACGATGATGTTTATGTTAGATCCACTTCAGCTACTGTCTCAGTTAGCTAATTAGTCTCCACTCAGCTCGTTCAAAAGAGGAATGGTAGAAATTTTGACTTTTTCCAAATAAAAGTAATCCCACCACTTTCAAAAACCACGTGGGGTTATTAGCACTGTTTACCCTCTCTGATCATTTGCAGAAGAAGAGACTTGATTTAGAGTCAAGAGAAGACACAGACATATATTTTTGGGCGGTTGGGGGTGTAGAAGAAAATAAATGTGATGCATAGTGTGGCAGATGACTCCTCCCAGGCAGTATTGAGGGATTGAAATGATTAACTAGTAATGAAGCAGCCTGCCGCTGCCTGTGACAGACATAAGCTCTGGACAGAAGCGTCCTGTCTAATTAGACGTGTCACTGTGACGTCTCAGCAGCGAGAAACAGTCTGAATCTCCTGTGAAGACGTGTTATAACAAGCCATAATCTTTTCTTATTGCCAGCAGAGGATCATCAGGGCCTGGCGGCCTGATGTTCCTCTCCCATGCCCTGAGATTTAACCCCGCAAGGCAGATCCCTCGACTTAGTCCGTTTCATGTCGGGGGCCTCTAATCAGCCGTGTGGTATTCGGACCTCCCAGCCGGACCCCGGCCGTGTCACACAACATTATCTCGGCACATCGAGGGCCTCGTCAGAAGCTCCTTATTGTCAATGTCAGCAGGCTAATTTCAAACAATTACACAGGAGTTTTCTCTCTCTGGTGTCGTGTTCTCTCAGCGTTCTCCTCATTAACCTCGTTAGCCACGCTCAACTTAGCTGCCTGAGTGAGACACACACACACACACACACACACACACACACACACACACACACACAAATCACTGTATCAGGGTTCATACGGCCATGAAAAACCTGGTAAAGTCATGGAATTGCAAAAGGCAATTTCCAGGCCTGGCAAAGTTTTGGAAATTGAAATACATCCTGATTTTTTTTCATGGAATTTTGTTTCACAAACCTGTGTGATAACACATGATGTGTTCCAGGACCATCGGAAATCTGAAATCCAATGATAATTTCTTTCCTTCCTTTTTAAAATTTTAGGAGGAGGTACAACAACAACTCCCAGTGTGTATGACTTGGCTCGAGGGCAATAAATTGAGTATCACTGGTTTAGAGAGATTTAATGATTGATTTAACTAACACCCTTTACATCTTTTTTTCCCCACATTTTATACATTAAAAAAAATTAGGAATTTAAACAAGATAAGTTCATCACTACTAAAAATCAATAATTATTAGTTGCAGCTCTATACATTTAAAAAATCCACTTGCTGTCAATGTGTGCCTTACATTTGTCACAATTTTGTAGCAGAGGTAAGACACACACACACGCACACACACACACACACACACACACACACACACACACACACACACACACAAACTTTCCCTGCCTCGACCTTTGATGTTTTTCAGATCTCTCATCAGTTACATGTGGAGGGAGATAAGGGCTCCCTGTCAGGGCATTGCTGGTAAACGTTAGCTGTTTATCTGTCATGGCAGTAGATGAAGCGTTTTTTTATTTCATACCCATAAAAGCCTTCAGCAGGCAACAACACACCCACGGGTCATACAGGTAGCAGCGGGGGCCAAATTTTTGAAGGATCTCTCTGTTTGTCAGGGATTTATTTTGCCTGTATTGGGGAACGCCAGAGATCCATAACAGATAAAACTTTTGTGTTTGATTCAGATCTCACATCAGTGGATTTTAATGATAGAGAGATGCATAGCAGTAACTGTGCTGATGGGTTTTTGTTATTGTTTTCTTATCTTGATCTTTTGGTTTTCAGTATTCGGAGAAAGATGATGTCAGTGTGTAGATCTGTACTTTGTTAGCCACAGTGTCACCAAATACCTGCAAAACTGAAGACATCCCATCAGCCTCAGTCATACTTTGTGTTTAGCTGGTCAGGGTGGGTTAATTAGAAAATGTGAGCGTACTAACACATTAAACTAACAAACCATTCTACCTGCTATCAACTCTTTAGTGTTGTCACTGGGAGCATGCTGACAGTAAGCCTGTGTTGCTGTACATTCCAATACCTAAACCACCTCACTATTTAGCATGCCAGAAAAACATTTAGTTTCTATGGTTCCAGGACGTTTCTGTAATTTCAGAAAATTTCTTGGATTTTTGGACGTTTCTAAGATTTTAGCACACTGGGGCTTAGCTAGAACCTCTGTCGGGGGCTGCGGGAGATCCTCCACTAGCAATTTTTTAATAAAGTAGTTATATTTTAATGTTGTTTTATGCACCCGAGCACCTTATGTATATTAGAAGTACATAAACAATGCCTAGTGTGAATCACATTATTTTTATTGTGAATTAGAATATGGGTGGGGGCCACCAGGGATCCTGGTGGGGGCTCGATCAGGCCCCGCGGGCTGTAAGTGTAGTAACACTGTTCTACTAAATCTGCTCGCATGTTGCAGCAACCTGGCATGCTTTTCTGGCTATTTTAACCCATAATCCTCTGCACAGCTGAAGATATGAGTATGAGGGTCAAAGGTTACAGTGCAATGTTAGTAGCAGTATGTCCAGACTGTGTGCATACTGCCTGCCATAGTGCGTACTTCATAAGGGCAGCTACAGTACCTATGAAAAGTAAAAAAAAAAAAAGTCTGTGAATTAACTGTGCATGTAAATGCACTGATTACTGAAAATCAAATGGCATTTTGTTTAAGTCATTTTAGGCAGTCCAAACTACATGTTAAATGGGGTTAAGTGGGCATCCTTCCCAGAGAAATTTTGAGCAACAATCACTTATTTTCCTGCATTTTGATGATTTATTTTTACACCTATTTGTACCTTTTCTGTGCAAATTCATGGTGGAAATTTCATGGTACTTTACCTTCAGAGCACAGCTACAGCCTCACAGAGCCGCTAGCATGACTGTAGACTCTTAATCTTGTTATAGTTCTGGGTTTTAGCTATTTTCTACAGTCGCCCTGAGAGCCCAATGCACCCCAAATAAATAAAACAAAAGCAAATTCAAAAAAGAAACATCTTCCCCAACACACGCAGGGCCAATTGTAAACAGAGGAGAGGCTGTGTCTCACAAACTGCAGCAAAACAACTGAGGCGCATATTCTGAACTGGCTGTATATATGCCCAAAGAATGCCCCCAAAACCAAAAAAATACCGGCATATTGGACAAGTCGGAAGATGCTAAACTTAGAAATTTGTCCAATTTGGAATATTTAAAGGGAATATGCTGTTATTAAGACCTACATCAAATTCAGAATACTGCCTGCCTGAAAACACAAAGAAAATACATGCTCCTAACTTAAATAGAGGATTTAATCTAAACACAGTGGGTCTCATTCATGAAATGCTGGTATATGTGTGGGTAGATTTGTACATAAAACATCTTGTTACTAAAAGTCTACACCGATTTCATGAAGGTTGTGGGAACCTCGGCTCTGTCGTAGGCACGTGTATGTTCATGTGCGCCAATCAGCCTAAATTAACAGCAGACAAACAGACGTTCCTGCAATTAGCATACATCCCTGCCGATGAATAACCAGTGACCACCATATAAGAAGGTGATAATTACGATAAATTAGTGCATCCTATCCACCTGCAAACACGCAGCAAACAAAGAAGGAGAGAGAGAGAGAAAAACCTTTTGGATGTTAAGATAAAGTTATTTTTGGGTAGAGCTGAGAAAAAATATTTTATTTACTTTTATAAAACTATCATGAACTGCCTGGTGCTTAAATGGCACTTTTGTGCACGTTTAAATTGACTGAATCAAGAGGGACAGAGAGAAGGGGGAAAGAGGGAAAGTGATGAAACAACAGAGCATGCGAGATGGAAACCAAGAAAGGAGGGCTGCAAGGAGATTTGTTTGGCAGTGTTTGTTTCTGCTTCTCCAGCAGTGTGAGAAATGTGCATAGCATGCAGCAGAGAGTGGTAATCATCATCTGCGCGCTGCATCAGCATTGATCGCCATGTGAACCAGACGCACCGCGGGGCACAGCCTGCTTTGCTGAACGTTTCATGTACGAGATGATAGTCTAACAGAAGGAAGAGAAGATGGAGAACTGTTGCAAGAAAACACACCAGGCCTAAGCTTTAAATACAAATACTTTAAAAATATATATTTTACTATATGTAAAATAATAAAAGCCTATTTTGACATTACAAATTTATGTTTTTAATCAGCCTCCGGCCCAAAATACCAACTGCCAACTAATTTTGCTAAATATTACTAAACTTTTGTCACGTTTAGTTTGCGTGGTTCAGAGGCACCTGTGTGTTGTGAACGAAAAAGAGCACAATCCGAATTAAAATGATAATCTCTAATAATGAAAGCAAGATTTATATACAATGCCTATTTACACAAGCACCACGATCAGACAGAGGCAGGGATACATTTTGGTGACACCTAAAGAAAGACTTGAGCTGCTATCATATTGATGAATGCCAAAATACACGTAAATTTCCTTCTGCAAACACTTTACAAACAATTTTATTCTGCTCACATTTAATGGATGAGAGCCTGTGTGTTTTAAATTCTGTGAAGAGACTTGCCTTTTGTTTCAGGTGTGTGCTACAGAGATTGAAGCATTTCATCCTCTCTCCTTCAGGCAGCCGCGAGGTGGCCTTCATGTATGCCATCTCCTCGGCCGGTGTGGTTTACACGTTGGCTCGAGCCTGCAGCCAAGGCGAGCTGGACTCCTGCTCCTGCGATCCCACAAAGAAGGGCTCATCGCAGGACGCCAAAGGCTCTTTTGACTGGGGCGGCTGCAGTGACCACGTGGAGCACGCCATGCGCTTCAGCCAGGGCTTTGTGGACGCCAAGGAGAGGAAGGAGAGGGACGCCCGGGCACTCATGAACCTGCACAACAACCGAGCCGGCAGGAAGGTGAGGAGGCACCGAACCTCATTCTGTAGGAATTACAAAAAGGAGTCCACTGATCAGATGAGTTTGTGTTTCAGAGATGGTGTTTCATTCTCAAAAAGATTTAAAACTGTCATTAGTACTGTTCTTTTCTACTACTTCCTGCTACAGTTCATCTCTACATACTTCTTCCTCTCTCTCCTCTCCAGGCTGTGAAGCGCTTCATGACTCTAGAGTGTAAATGTCACGGGGTCAGCGGGTCATGCAGCGTTCGGACCTGCTGGCTAGCCATGGCTGACTTCAGACGCACCGGCGACCACCTTCGCAAGAGGTATAATGGCGCTGTGCAGGTGGTCGTCAACCAGTACGGCACTGGGTTCACAGCTGCGCACACACACTTCAAACGACCCAGCAAGAATGACTTGGTGTACTTTGAGGACTCGCCGGACTACTGCATACGGGACCACGAGTCAGGTAGACACTCTCTGACCTTTACATAACTAGAGGATGTGATGAGACAGTCACCGCGCTGCCTAAATGATTCAGATTAGGTAACTCTAAGTAACTTTAGATACACTCAACTTTCCAGTAAGAGCTGATTTAATTTTGGGACCCCGTGGCTATTGGTCTGACGACAATGTAGCCTCTGGGGGAGATTGCCAATATTTCAGGAGTTTCGGTGTGGCCAGTGGATATGCGCCGCTCATTGTTTACAGCCAGGTTGGCAACCTGAGACATGACACCAGACTTGGAGTTGAGAGAAGATGTCAAAGACCGGATTGTTTCAAAAGCAATCTCAGAACCCATCAGCTATCGGTCTACGATATCTGTTTCTAGAGATTAGTAAAAAGCTAAATCTCATTTTTTTTAGATTGCATTTCAGCCAATGCTTTAAACCAATTTTACTCTCCAAACAGGCTGTTTACCTGCATGCAACAAAAGCCAGCTCAAATGTGATCGGTTAAGATCACATAGAATATAAACAGACGTCAAACGGCGACCAGAATATGTGCAATACCAAAACTGTTTCCCACAGATCTGCATATATATGCAGGTATATTTACAAAGATTGGTACTCAGTACTTGTACATGATGTTAGAAAAATCTGAATTGTTGTGTTAGTCCAACTAAATCTGAACTTTTAAAAATACATGTAAACAGTCCGACTGAAATCATCCTAAGTCCAATGTCTCAGAGTTGGACGAACACAGCTAGATAATGTAGTTGGGGGTTGATTTACTCTTTCGTGTATACGCCTCAATCGGACCTGAACTGGCCTAGGTATTCTGCGCATGCTCCATAGTCCCTGCTCCAAGCTTTGACCTGAAAGTTGAACAGCATAAATTCATAAAACAAAGCCAGGAAAAACAAAACAAGATGAAGGTATGAAATAAAGTGTAGCATATGTATGAAATAAACAGCATTGGAAATGTATCCATGTGTTTACCCATCAACATGCAACCCATTTGCTGCTTGTCTGGTATAAGATGCAATTCATCAACCAGAGGAGGGTCAAATAGCAACTAGCTTAAAGGGGTCATATCGCCACCTACAGTGGTGTAGTCTGACATATCTCCGTCAATAAACAGATTCTCCCCTAGTGCTTGTATACTGGGACAAAGACAGTAGTCCAATTAAAAGGCCTAATCAAGTTATAACTGAGTTTGACTTAACTGTGCATGTAAATGCACTGATCACTGAAAATCAGATGGCATTTTGTTTAAGTCATTTTAGGGAGTCCAAACTACATGTTAAATGGGGTTAAGTGGGCAGCCTCCCCAGAGAAATTTTGAACAACAATCACTTATTTTGCTGCATTTTGATGATTTATTATTACACCTATTTGTGCCTTTTTCTGTACAAATTCATGGTGGAAATTTCATGGTACTTTGCCTCTTGCTTCAACTGCGCATAGTTGCATCATCTTTCCATTTTATGGCAGCTTGCAGCCGTTGCTTTTGAGGTAGCATACTTCCCCTTACTTTACCAGACGCACTGCCATTTCTACAAGTCACATTCTAGTGGTTTGTCGAAATAAAAGTTCTCCGCTACTTTCACATTGTTATTAAGCGCAACAAATGAGCCCACACTGAAGAGGACCCGTCTCCTTTTTGTTGTGCCAGTGGAGGATCCCCTGCACCCATGACAGAAGTCCTAGCTAAGCTTCTGTCCGGAAATCCTAGATACGTCCTCAAATCTTAGAAACATCCTAAAATCCTAGAAATGTCCTAAAATCCTAAAAACGTACTAAAATTCAAGAAATGTCCTAAAATCCCAGAAGTGTCCTGTCATTTTTGCAAATGTGGCCCCTAAGCAAAGCAAGTTTACTATCCCTGTTGTAATTGGTTGTCGCTCCTTTACGTCAGAAGAATTGTATTAAGTCGTTGACTTCCCAAAACCAGGTCTCTGGGTGGCTTTTATCAGTTAAGGTTGATGCCAGCCTTATTTTTAAGGTGAAGGGTAAAGTTCACAATGAACGGCATCCTGTCATGTCTCCAGTGTGTAAACAGGAATTTATATCAACAGATTTCTCTACACAACAAATCTGTTTTACAGTGTAATTATGGAGCCAGTGGGCTCAGCTTGCATTGATTGTATTCCTGCAACAGTCTGGACTTTCTGTTCTCTGCAGAGTTTAGGAAGCTATTGTAAAAAAAGACATCCTTGTTTTCTTTTGGTTGAGCCCTGTTTATGTTAGTCCAAATTCTAGCTGCTGTACACCTGGATGATAATCGTCTAGGTCTTTCTGATGTTGAGCCTTCTGTATTTGAAGTGATTAAACTCCTGACATAAGAAAGTAGATCTTGAGCTCCAGAGTCAGCTCGCCCGTCACACTTATCTTAATGTCTCATCAGGAGTGACCGAATCATTACAGCTCAAGGCTGCAAGTTCTCACTAAGAATTGAGTATAAAAATACTATAGGAGACTATGATTTTTTGTGGAGTAAATAAAACACACTCAACCTTGCTTTTAATTTGTAAAGGAGTTTTCATCGGGCCAGAAAAACAGATATTGGAGTCGAGATGCTGGTGTTAAGACAGATAAGCTGTTGCAGAAATGTCTATCTGAGTGAAATCTGTGCTCATGTATGTGTGTGAGGCTTTGAACAGGACAGCGAGTGTGTAAGAAGGAAAATGTTTGTGTATGGAAACTGTGTGAGAGAAAGATCAGTGTGTGTCTCTGTGTGTGTGTGTGTGTGTGTGTGTGTGTGTGTGTGTGTGTGTGTTCCAGAGGAGGTGGATGCCTGTCAGGCAGCAGATGATCCGTGGCGATCGGGTGTCAGCCAGTTTAAGACCCATTACACACTTCTGTGGGCTGAAACTTTAGAACACCACAGATCACTATAAATCACCACCACTGGAAACACACACACACGCCTGAGGGCATGATTGGCCAGCAAAGATAAAGAATATTTCGGGGCAGGTTGGATCACACAACACAAAAGAGTGCAATAGTTTACAGTGAGTTCTGTGTCAAAGTGAGACGATTCTCCACAGTCTTCTCGACCCCTTTCTCATTACCCAAAAATGTTTTTAATTGTTATTTCTTCCCTTTAAAGTCTGCTTGAAAATGCAGTTAAAAGTGCGGGTTGATGAGAAAAAACTCTACATTCATGTAAAAACTGTATCCTAGTTTTTGTTTCATGACTCATCCTGAAACAAAAACAGGTGTTTTTGAAATGATTAAACACTTTGACTTGCACTTTGCTGTGAGATCAAGCCCCAAAATGTTTGCCATAGTGTGTTATACATGTTGCTCAAGGACACTTGTGAGTCAAAGGAGACTTTGGATGTTGTGGCAAATCAAAGCTGGGATCTGTCTGTCATGGGACGGTGTCATGTACTCTGCGTGCAGTTTAAGTTATCAGGCACTTCATGGTGATTTTTAGGTGCTAAGAGAGTTTTACGACCTTAAAAGGAGTCTTAACTTTAACCTGCTGTTTAACCTGCTCAGATATTTTCAGAGGCATGGCTTTAATTTAGAGGGCGAGACTGTTTCATGTCTGGAGATGAAAGCTGCGAGAGTGTTTTCTAGTCTTTGAGCTCGGGAGTTAATTCTTGTTCTTGGGAGCTTTTGACGGCATCTCACTGTCACTGCTGGAGCAGGCTCATGTTGTCATATTTTAGTTATTTTGCCTTTTAATAGTGGCAGTTTAAGTCCAGACAGGAAACATGTTGTAGGTTACAGCATGCAACAGCAGGCTGGAATCAAACTGGAGACACTGCATATACATGGTTGGTACCATCAGGCCACCAAGACCCAGAAAAACTGAATTTATGGAATGTTATTCATAATGTAAGACACGGATAAAGACATGGGACACTTACTATCACATTGGCAATGCAACTTAATTATGTTTGGCAACTCTGACCAGCAGCATTAAAAACAAAATAAGACAATAAATATAAGGTAATAAAATGTAATAAATGATAAAAAGGTATTGAACAACAAGTTTATATTAGGTGTTAAATGCATCGGCAGTAGCTGGGGGCTGAGAGGTGGGTGGTCATATTTACAGTCCTACAACAGCTACGGGAGGGTGGGGGGTGAGGGAGGCACTTGGGAAAAAAGCAATTCTTTGGGCTGAAACTTGAACTGTGGAATCAAACAGTCAAATAGCAGAACATGAAATCAGTTGCTGTTTTGATTTTTTTTTCTTTTGGCAAGAAAAACATTGTCAAAATCAGCTTTGTGATTTTGATGATTGCTACTTTCTCTTATGTGATAAAACATATACACTATGTATGGGTTTTAGGTCGTGGACACATTAAGATGCCCAGGGCGTGTCCTGGGGTGGCATGGGACACCCCTGAAATCTGATCTTAAAAAGCAGTGGGTGTAGTTGACTTTAGCTGCACCATAGCACACAGTGGAAACGCGGCATATTCTTCGACATTTTATAAGAGGGTGAGGTAACACACACACACACACACACACACACACACACACACACACACACACACACACACAGTGTTGGGCCTGGGCCTCTCATGAGAACTTAACTTGCTCCCTCTCTGAAGACAAACCGACAGGGACACACACTCACAGACAGGCAGTCGTGACACATGCTGTATGTACAATCTACCTCTCTCTCTTTTTTTAGAAACACACACAAACATGAAGCACAATTCTTCTATTCTTCTTGACACACACACACACACACACTGAGTTATTCATGTCTGTTTCTTTCTCCTGTCACACACACACTGAAAAACCTCTCCAAGACATGCAAACTCACCCTCAATCATTCTTAATAACACACAGACTGAATCCATTCTCACAGACAGATGAACACACACACACACACACACACACACACACACACACACAGGCTCAAAGCCCACAGAGATAGCGAGACAGCCCCTGTGTGCCTCTTTAAAGTGTGAAATCAATTTCCCTCGGCCCCGGCGAGGCTCAGGTGCTAAACTCATCTCTCGGCGCCCCCTCATCTTAATTCAATAAGCAGACGCAGGCAGAGCGAAGGCTGCGAGGAAGACTCTGGCCATGATGTCATCCCTCGCAGGGCAGCATACCGGTGCATGACGGGCGGGCGGGGCTTTGGGTCATGCCCAGACATATTACCTGGCGACGGGAATGGTGCAGAGACAGTGCATACACACACACAGAGCCAAGCAGAATGTAAACACGAGCGAATTCCAGAACAATGTTCGAGATGGTACTTGAAGCCGGCGCATAATTTTTTCTAAACCTTTATTTATACAGGAGAAGTCAGCTGAACACACACATGCTGTTCTTCAGTAACAGTCAGTCACACCTGAACATCTGCAACACAACAGCTCAGAGGTTCAGAGAACATCTGCAAGGTAACAACAAAACTAGAAAAGACTGCAGACTATGCTGCTTTTTTGATATTTATGTATGGCCTCAGCTATGTCATCATCAGCCAAGTCATTCATACCTTAACCTAGGACATTTCACAATACTGGAAAGTATCCATCACATCCTTTCAAAGTCCATGGGGACATTTTTTTATGTCTCGTC
The DNA here is from genome assembly GCF_008729295.1 of Plectropomus leopardus. Taxonomy (NCBI): domain Eukaryota; kingdom Metazoa; phylum Chordata; class Actinopteri; order Perciformes; family Serranidae; genus Plectropomus; species Plectropomus leopardus. Next base: position 17,007,294 of record NC_056473.1, on the reverse strand, counting down.
AATGTCAAATACTTGAAGAGAGCACTCCTAGGGTTGCGGGAGAAGCAGCGAGTTCACCTGCGGGCATATTTTGGGTGCATTTGGAAATTATCTATACAGAAATACTCTGGACTGTTGGTAAATTCGGAGCGTTGTTGGAATGTACCACTTGGTTGTTCAGAGCCCCCCGCAGACAGAGCAGCACAGCGCCAAGCAGAGTGAATGTGTGGTTAAATTAAGCGTTCATTATGTTATGTAGAAATAACAATGTATGTTTAATCTAGAAATGTTCATGTTATGTTTACAGGTAAAAGATTGTCATATAAGCATTTAATGAGCTACTTACATTTGGTGCAGTTTTGTTTAGATTTAAGTGGACATAATTCAGATTTGTGAAGAGTGAGCTGATCCTTTTCTTAGGGGCATTTTCAGGCTGTAATGTCCATCATGAGGCTTTACTGACGCGTCCATAATCTTTAAGAGCCTGATGTCTTCTCTTGACATTCCTATTTCCTCTGAGCTTCTTTCATTGAAGTCGTGATTCTACTGGTTGCTCAACATTTCCTCCAGCTTACATACGGAGATCCTATTGGCGGCAACCACTGAAAACCCTGTTTTAGGCCTGCTGTACTCTCCGTCCCGAAGGGGACTGTTAACTACAGTTCTTACTGTGCATGGGCCTTTCCTTGGCTGTTGACAACCTCCCAGGGTTTCAATACTTTGGGGGCATCTGTGCCAATCAACAAGTCAACATTGGCATCTATGCAGAGCATCCAGACATCAGAGAGGTATGGCCACTTTTCCAGCTCTTGATGTTCAATAAATATGACAAGATCTTTGAAACAAGCTCTGCCATAGTACTGCTCCAAAACCTCATGTGCTGTTCTCCATTTTTCTCTGAGTTTGAATAGCAGCTTTGTCATGATTGCTCTCATATTGGTTGGCATGTCTAGTTCTTGTGAATACTGATGCTCCCCCATGCAATGCAACAACAATGCATAAAAAAGAGAAAAGGCCTGCAGTGCCTTTACGTCCTCTGACTTTACAGCAGGCCAGGCCAAGGCCTTCTCTATGTAAACTTCAGCAATCCTGTACTCATTTCCAAAGTGTTCTTGTTGAACCTCTTTAGCCAGCTGATCAGGAATCATGTGCTGACAACTCCTCACCAATTCTCTGGGCTGTCCTCTTGTAAACTGCTCCAAAAAGTAAAGGCAGCCCAAAGCATGCTTTTCCTTTAAAGCTGCAGCACGAGCGAGAAGTTCGGCTGTTTCTGCCTCTACTTTAATGAAGCTGTGGTTTTAACACTTTTGTTACTGCTTCACTGGATATGCTGTCATCATTGTTAACATCATCAATCACTCATCCATCATCATCATTTGTCAAACAATGTTCACCATCAGCAATGAAACTCTTCTCCACAAGCATTTCTGCAGCAAACCAAATGTTTTGTTCGAGACTTTCTTAAGTTGGCATTAAAGGCATCATGCGCATTGTTTGCTTCTTCACACAAATGAAGGATTTCACCTCTTTTACACTGCTGCTCTGCATGAGCTCTTGAGTTATCCTTCTCAGATCTTTGGCCTTATTTAATTTATCTTTTCTTACATTTTGAAGCCTCTCTACCTTTTCATAAAGAGCTTTTTGTGTTAATTTAATAAGCCTTTTCTTTTATTTTTCCCAGATTGCGTTTCATTCCCACTTCACTCCATGCAGCCGCAGCCGCTTTGCCGTCCATAATGTCTCCGTTTAACTGAATACTCCACAACGCAAGTCCAGGACCAAAGCAGTCTTATCGCGAGCTCATCGGTGTTATTTAGCGACCAGTGCATTGCAATTACGCTCGCAAAGTCTTGTGCACACATATTTAAATATGGCCATAAAGCTGGTACACATACCTCGGGAAACCTTGGGCCTTTAAAGTTGGACAGTGCGCTACTCGTGGAGCGGCTCAGCTGATCGGCTTCCTCCAGCCAGCAAAACAATCTGCCTTTACGGCAGCAATGACCTCCTTTCCGATTCTACTGTCTAACTGAAGCGGAGTTTTTTGACTTAATATGATGACTTGATTTCGCCAAAACAAAAAATCTACAAGCCGCTGAGGGGCTGCTATACCGGTACCTGCGTAATTTATGCGTAATCTTCCGTGTGGCTCCACTGATGTTTATTTACAATCACGGGGTCCATTCAACGACATAGCCTTCGCCGATCTACACACACGTATTTCCATTAATAACTTTTATGTAAAACAAACAAAAGGCTCAAAGTTTGGCTAGGACAGGAGGACGGTCCAAATACTGTGTGCTTCCCCCGTAAACAGCACACCTGCAGAGTGATTACCACTTCCACTTCCTGTACTTCCCCACACAACAAAGTTCAGACACCACAGAGACACCACCCACCGTGGCAACAAGAGAATTACAACAACAAAACACATTATCTCATTCACAGACCCACAAACAGAAAAAATGCCCCCAACAGTGACAAAACAATTTAATCATTCAAGAGCATAAATGAGTTTTTCCTTTCCAGGGCACACACTGGGCTCTGCAGAATCCAACATATCTTTTTAGTTATTTACATATTTTTCTCGTTTTTGATAAAGAAGCCCCTGTCAGCCATGTCTGGTCACTCATCAAAAACAATGACACATCATTATGACCAGAGCCCTCATCTCTTTTTACGCTTACACAGATTTAATCACAGGCGCTGGCCTCGAGGATGACGTTCGTGTTGGTGGTTTTGAGGTCTATAATAAGGACTCATTTGTAATTACAGAATAAGTGCATCTTTACCTCAGTGTAACAAGGCCTGTTTTTTGTGATGAAATAATAATCTGGCCATGATAACGCAAACTGGTGTTCACGATCATTAGATAAAAAAGATGACCTTGATGTTGCTCAAATTTAATATCAGCAGATAAAAGTCCCTGAAACATCTCCAGGGTGGACTGACAGCGTGTCAGCAGTTTAAACCGTTTAGTAACAATATAGATGATAAAGTACTTAATGACACTAGATCAGGTTCACTTTAGATTTGCACACATTTTTTGAAGGATTGCATCGAACAATGAGTTTCCTTTTTGTTTATTCAATCAAATATTTTCTCAATTAATCATTTAGCCTACATTTTAAAATAGTACATGTAGGAGTCATAGTAATAGTGAAAAAAATTAAAAAATAAAATAAAAACTCCAAGGTGATGGACTGTTTGTTTAACAGTCCAAACCGCTTTACAATTTCCCACTTGCTTCTGTTTGGGAAAGTTTATAGTATTTTTGAAAAAATGGCCCGAAATCCGCAGCAAATCATTTCAGAGACTCAAGTTGCCCTGTTCATTTTTTTTCTCAAAGGCTACACAACATGATGTTTTTTGTTGCTTTTCCAGCGTGCATGTGTGTGACATTATTTGCTACAGGTGAAGTGTTTTGGGGCAGAAATCTGTTCACACTGAATGCACGTATGGGTCACTCCAAAAATGAAATGTGAACAGAAAAATCGGATCTGGGGAAAAAAAATCAGCCATCAAGCTTTTTAATGCATATGTAGCCAAAAACTCACAAAAAAGACGGGTTTGGTTTTGTTTGTTTTGTTTGATAATTCTGATCACAAGAAAACATTATAACACCTGCAGCTACAGTTTGACCATCACAGGCTTCCTTAGTTTGATCATAAATGAAGCTGCAGCTGTCTGTGCAGACACACACCTGAAAGAAAAAGCACTGTAGAAGTGTGTTTGCAAAGATAGTGCTGTGTGTGTGTGGGTGTACACTATCAGTGTGAGGAGATAGTGCTGTGTGTGTGTGTGTGTGTATGTGTGATGGATGTCTCCTTTAAAATGAACAGCTGATGAAGAGTGGGAGAGCAGGCTGACGGCTCCTATCATCAATCTCTCATCTCTCCTTCGTCCAGCGTTCATCATCTTACTCACCCCCAAACCCGCTCCTCACTCCCTCCGCCTCCTCTGCGCTGCACTGCCAGCATTATACTGCGCTCCCATTGGCTCTTGATAACCTGGAAAACGAATCTGATTGGCCACATCTCAGCTTCAGTACCGCCAAGTCACATCCTCATTCCACATCAGTAACTACGTTAAAGAGGCACTTATGTCTTAAATGCAAAGCAATTTCCCAAGATGCTTCACACCTTTTTTTAGCCTGGAATAATTGTCAGTGTAGGTGTTGCACATTTCCACCAGGAAGCAACGGAAATGTGTTTTCTTGTTTATTGAATCTAATCTAACGCTAATTCTGGAGGAAATTAAGTTAAATCCTCTTGCTGGTAAAATGATTTGGCCTCAAAAAGCAAAGAAGTTCATCTAAATTCAAACACAAGTGAAGACTATATATTTAGGGGCAGTCCCAATGTTTTACTGAAAAACCCTGAAAAGAGATGGTTTTTCCTTTCTAATTATTTTTTATTTTATTTTCATCAAATTAATCCAACACCAACACACTTTGACAGCTTATATGAAAGAATGATGTTTGAAAATATAAAAAGAGATGTGATAGTGTCTTATTGTTTGTTAGGGTTGGTGCTGATTGAATCTAGCCTTTCCCACAGTCATGAAATTCCTGGAAAAGTTGTGAAATAAATGAGAAAAGCTGTTATCAAACCTGGAAATGTTTGGAACCGACAGAATGTTTTGGAGAGGAGTTATTAAGGTTTAAGGTTACACAAAATACTTTTTTGTTACTAGTTTAAGTCTCGGGCTGCACTGCAGGATCACTGAAATTTCACTAGTATTGAGGGACATACGTTGGCAAATGAAGCTAGCTGGCAGCGGGAATATTTAATGTGTAAGTAATGTTACCAAGCGTTAGCAGTTTGTTTATGTGCAAATGTGTTTAATAATACATGGCTTTCAAATGACAGATATAATGCATGGGCAGAGAGAGGCAACCCGAGCCACTCTGGGTGTTTTGTTGCAGAGTTGAATAGTGGCCAAATGTAGCGGAGGGAAAATGAAGTGTGCTTCTCTCTCCACATTTAAAATCGCACCCGGTTTCAAAATGCCTCTTCTCAGAGGTGTCCAGGCAGACTGCTTTAAAGTACTGAGGTAAAGTCATGGAAATCGAGTTGAATAATATGAAAAAAGTTTTAAATTATCATTTGTAAAAATGTGTGGTAACCTGGTATTTTTTTTTTAATAATTTGCCAAAATTGGGGGTCCTGAGGTTCTTTGTGTTTTTCACATTTTTTGCTGCAGGAAATTGCTGAATATGCACAGCTCTGAATAGAGAAAATCCAGAAAACATGAAAATGTGTAGCTGATTTTGCACTTTAAAAAAAATGAATGCAAACATTTCTGAAGATTTTCACCTATTTTTAAAATATTAAATGAAACAGAAATCTGTACCAAATTCTTAGAAATGCAAAGCAAATCAATTGCTGAAATCCTCACTTACCTCTCTCTCTCTGCAGGGTCGATGGGAACAGGAGGGCGTGTCTGTAACCGGACGTCCCGCGGCGTGGATGGCTGTGAGGTGATGTGCTGCGGCCGAGGCTACGACACGTCACGGGTCAGCCGCACCACCAAGTGTGAGTGCAAGTTCCACTGGTGCTGCGCCGTGCACTGTCGCGATTGCCACCAGCAGGTGGACGTGCACACCTGTAAAGGCCAGACGTGAACACTACTGACCGTTAAAAACCCCACTGCTTCTGTACTGGGTTTCCTGTAAGTGACAGTCAAAAGGAAGATGTGACTATGTGACTGGTGCTGTGAGCCCTCCGTGTTTCCAAAAGATCACCTGTCAATCAAACAGTAGGTAGTTCTGTTGAAGTTTCTGTATTCTTTGCCGAGTCGTGCCGTCTTCTTGCTGCTCCTGCAAATTAGAAAACAAGAAACTTCAGTCTGCAAGTTTCCAGGCTCATAGAGCTTTCATCAACAAAAAGATATATCAATCAACACAAACTAGTTCATACTATACTTTCTACAGAGAAAGCTGGTGTTCAAAGGACGGCTGGTTCAATCAGAGTTTTAAAAAGTTCAGTTTTTGTAATCCTGAATCCACTTTGAGCTCCTAAAGAAGAAAAACTGGTGAAGCAGAGATGCTTGTGACAGAAATAATCTTGGGGATCAAGTTTAAATGGTTTGGAGGTCAACGACTGAGCGAAAATACACTGAAAATATATATTAAGTTATATAATCTATTGTAGTGATGTCAGATCTCAGCTGGGAGAGAGTTGCGTCTCTGAGAGTTTCAAACTTTGTCTCAAGCATTTAATGCAAAGCAGAAGTCAGACTCAGATGTTTTCCACTAGTTCAGATTAAGATTTGTTACAGTGGCATCTTTCATTTCTGTCAGCAACTTGTTCATAACAGAAACATCAGCGAGTCCAAGCTGATTGAAATTCAGAACCGGTCTTTCTCTGCAGTATGTTTTCACTTTTTACAGTTTAATTTGTATTCCTTACCAAAGAACATATATTAGTTTTTGTCTTGTGTTTTTTTTTTTGTCACTCCAAAACACTGGTGTTACTCTTCGAGTGTTCATTGTTGAGGCCTGCAATAAAAAGGTGAAAGTTGGTTTAACAGAAATACTTCAGAGTTTTTGGATCCATACGCACAAAAAGTGATGAGTTTGCAGCTGATTGTTCTTTACTGTCTGCTGGTTTTAGGGTTTCTGTTTAGGACTTAATGATTCAGCGAGTGTGATTACATGCACAATAAATACAGATTTCACAGGTTAACATCTTGTTGATGTCATTACTGCCAATTCTTAAAATGCTGATCAATAAAACGTTTAATTAAACTCTAAAGGCTGCAACAAGGGGAAAGAAATATGGAGCTGTAATCAATTTAAAATAGATATATATTTATTTGGCAGTTATTAAATTATTGAAGTATTCAATACATTACTTATGTTTGGCAAAAGGTGTGAAAAAAAAGACATGGTTCTTATAGCATGGATCCAACGCCTACACACACACACGCACGCACGCACGCACGCACGCACGCACGCACGCACGCACGCACGCACGCACGCACGCACGCACGCACACACACACACACACACACCTGTGCTGTGGGTGGTCCAGGTTGGCACAGAACTGCAGGTCTGAAATTGTGGTTCTGCAGTTCGATGACGTGGTCTTGACACAGCTTCACTCCTCGTGTCTTCTTAATTGCTGCTGTTAAAAGTCGTCTGAATCAATGAACACAGTTAAGGAAGGATTTCAAGGACGAGCTTTCCAAATCAGCTTTCAAAGTAAATGCTTCAAGATAACATTCTGTGTAGGAAACGCACTGATTCACTGCAGCCTCTAAATTCAGAGCAAAAGTATTCATTAAATCAGACTGAGACAGATACTGCAGCCTGAAAACACGTTCAGTGTAATAAAGTTTAATGAAAATACCAGCATGTCACCAGTAAAACCTGCTGTTCTGTCACCAGAGGTGTAAATCATCCATTGTTTCTTCTCCTCTTTCACTTTATTTATTTACTCTTCAGTGTGTAAAAATGGATCTGTGAAGTCCTGTCTGACACAAGAGTCTGTAACCGACACTTCAACTGTTGCATCAACTTATCCCAAGTCGTCACGTTGCCGTTTTGCCATGGACTTATGCGTCTACATATTACAATCTAGTATCTGTCTGTCTGCTGTTGTTCCAGTGTTTACTGGCCCCAACTCAAATTGTTTCCTAAGTGACCGTCAAATAACAAAAAAGACAAAAAAGACTAAAAAGTTAACTGTCAAGAGAAAACAAACCAGTTTTAGCAACCTTTCTTTTTGCAGCAAACGGTGCAAAACATCCTCTAGCACAGTGATACTCAACTTATGGCCCAAGGACCAAATCTGGCCCTCTAAACATTTTCCAATTCACAATAAAGTGATTCACACTGGGAATTTTTTTTGTACTTTTCAGGTGCCAGAGTCGTAAAACAGCATCAAAATGTTGCTTGGTGATTGAAAAAGTGCGATTGCAGGATCCCCTGCACGCCCCAAAAAGAAGTCCTAGATAAGCCCCTCATGTCCTAAAATCTGAAATGTCCTAAAATCCTAGAAATGTCCAAAACTCATTGAAACATTCCTAAAATCCCAGAAACAACCTTAAGTCCTAGACATATTCTCAAGTCCAAGAAATGTCCAAAAATCCTAGAAACACGTATTGGGCTTTTGCCCCCGGCCTCCTATCATTTTGCAAAAGTGGCCCCACAAGCGAAGCAAGTTGAGTATTCCTGCTCCAACGCCATCCAAATAATCTGTTTCCAGAATAACTGAAATGTTTGCTTGAGTTTCAGCTCATAAATGTTGTCTTTCCTTCTCCACCATTTTCTCATGAGTTCCTGAATGGTACTGTGCACATGCAACTCTCAGCTAACATCAGAGGGAAGTGAGACGGCTCGCTCCTTCGCTGCTTCCTTTACCAACTCTGGAAAAAACGATGAGCTTAATTATTTTTTTTATCATTTTATCTGATTGGACAAATGAGTTGCTAGATTTAGTAGCACAACGTGGTTTTACTTGTTCCCGGCAATGGAGCAATCCTCATAGTTGAGATCTGAAGTCTGCATTAATGTTTGTTAAAATCACTTTATCATTCCCTGGTAATGCAATTTAAGATCTGACTGATTTAATAACTCTGACACAAATAATGCGAAGTGTTTGCTGTCTGTATTTGACTACACATCTCATGCAAGTTTCAAGGGTCTCCCAAAAGGTTTTCATCAGAAACACATGAAAACCACATCCGCCTACAACAGGAGAACAAATATGTCCAAATTCTTAAAGTAAAGAAGCTTAATTTTAAATAATATTTTCTGTGATTTATAATATACACGAATTGTAGTAAATGTGATTAAAATCTAAAAAAGTTCTGGTCGTTTATAGTAGATTTTGTGTCAAATTCAGAATGAAATGTTTTTAAAATAGATTTTAACCCTTTGAAACGAAAAAAAAGAAATTAGTAAAAAGTTAGAAGAAAATTACATTAAAATAAGAAAAAAAATTAGGAAAAAAACAATAAATACATACATGCATACATAAATAAATGAAAGAAAATGGAATTTAGAAAAATACATTTTTTCTTTAACTTTAAATAATTATTATGAGAGTTATAAACATAGCTTTCTGGAAATTTTACCTTGTTTTTTTGATAATTTCTAACAATCCCCACCATCTAATTTTCAGGTAATTTCCTGATCACCTTTTACTATGGTTTCTTGTCAAGTTGCTAATTATGTTTTTTCATTTGTCTTTGAAAGGAACAAATACAATTTCCTCAGGTTTCAGAGGTTTTCAATGGTTGTGAAAGATGTCTAAAAGCAGCACTAGAGGGCCGATGTTGATCCAGGTGTTAAATGGATAACCAAAGTTAAGATTCCTGATTCCCTCAGCATCACTTCAGAAAGAAGCAGCGGGAGGATGCAGTAAAACCCTTCGTCTCCCTGTGGAGTGAGATGTTAGTTTGTGAAAGAAAACACACATTAGAAAATACCAAAGATGCAAAAATTTCCACAGAAAAACAACGAAAACCTACCAGGTTGTTCCTGATGATGTCGCTCCGGCCGAGGCAGTTAAACTGCAGCGCCTGAATCAAAGTGGCGGGAACAAGCCGGCTTGCAGCAATACACAAAAAGTCCTTTATTGTATTTTTTTGTCTTTTCACGTTTTTTTAATGATGGCAATTGAACACCTCTTTTTGTACAACAAAAGAACAGCTTTAAATGATTGAAAACCCAAAAAATGCAAACATATCAAATAAAGTCAAAACCAATTCTGGATTCAGTTGTTTTGCCTGTTTGTTTCATGCCTCCTCCTGTCGCCTTCAGTTTGGTTTGAACTCGCTAATCTTGGCACAAAGGTGTGTCAGTCCAGTCCAACGCAGCATTCTGGGTTTCAGTTCAGCTGTTTCTGTGTGCATGGAGGTCGGCTCCGGGTCCTGGTCCTGGTCCTGGTCCTGGGTCTGTTTCTGAGTCTGGTCCGGTCCGGTCGGGGTCAGATGCGGGTGAGCTGGTGCCAGAGGCTGGACGGCAGGATGCTCTCCACCTTCTCCATGATGAAGTTCAGAGGAGCGAACAGCGTGCTGAGAAACTACAGAGAGCAAAACAACAACAGTCACACAAACATGAACTCCACTGCAGCTCCACAAAACACAACCTCGCTTACTCCATCTGCTCGCTTCTCTCTGTCACAGATTAGATTTTATCAAATTATTAAAGTATTCAACTTTATTTTGGAAAAAAGGGCATCACAAGTTTCCAGAGCACAGATGTTTTCAATTTGCTAATTTTGTCAAAATTTTAAAAAACTAATATATTAAGTTTAAAATAATACAAAACATCAAAGATGAGAAGCTAAATCCAGAGAATGTTTCCATTTTTCCTTCATAAACTATTAAACGTAATAATCAATTTAAGCATCAAAGTTCATTTTACACTTTAATATAATAATTACAACACACGGCCCACTTACTGTCTTTTATAGAAACTTTAAACCTCAACTAACCGTCTGCATCAGCCAAAAAAGGAAGACAGCTAACAAAAGAGGACTACTGATGAAGACCATGTGATACAGTTGAAAGATCAAAATAATTAAAAGCTTGTATGTGGACCTTGAAGCAAGACTGTTGTTGTTGTTTTTTTAAATGATTTCAAATGTATCTTTAAATTTAGTTTTTCATTTTTTATGTACTTATTTATTTAGTATTTTTTTATGAAGTCATTTATGTGTTCATATAGTTTCCAATTTATTCATTATTATTATTATTTACTGAGTCATTTAATTTATTTATTTTTACAGCTTTAGTCCTCAGCAGATGCTGGCATCATACCAGATAATGTGACTATCTTGCTGTTCCTGATAAATTACATCGAAAATTCATTCTGCTGAGTGTCAGAATTCTGGAGACTAAAGTTTCTTACTATAAAAAATGTGTCCCATGCCCGTTTTTTCGTATTTCTTTTACCCCCAAACTAGATGAAGGTTCACACTTCTTCTGACTGCGGCTGTGAGTAATGTTCAGCTCGCCGTCAGGTCTCGTCCTCAGGTTGGTGTTTTGGCAACAACCAGCAAAGAGGAGGCTCAGAGGAGGGGAGGTTAGAGGGTAATAGGGGCTCCACCAGAGCAACAGCGGGTCATAGAGGTTCCCAGTTTGTCAGATGGCAGATAAAAGCCATGACAGTCTCCTCTCCACCTGCATGTGTCGGCCAGGTAGATGGAGGTTTGCATGTTTGAGAAGTTGCAACGTCTGCCTCACACATCGTATCACACATCTCAGCTCCAGCTTCAAAGAGCACTTCAAAGTAACGGTGTGTGTCCCGTGTGTCTGAACTGCGTGGGCGGTCCCCTGGGAGAGACCGTCCTGTAATCCAAAAAGTCGGGGCGCACCATTCTGATACACCTGATCAGCGTCGCCACCGACATCATGAAGAGGATCAGGGCCACAGGTTGACCACCTCATGAAAAAATGTCAATGCTGCACATACTCCATCTCAACATGCAGATTACCAGCAAGTTTGCAATGAAAGTGTAAGATTTGCACAAGCACCCGAGTGTCTGCTAATGATGTGCTGGGCCTTTGAAATACCTGACATGCAGTATAAATATACTTACAGCAGTGTTTACCTTGTTTAGTAGTGAAACAATTTTACTGAGGGAAATACAGGGTGCCATCAACACATCAGCTAAACTTAAGCTAATGCATTAATGCACCCAGGAGGAGAAGTTAGTAAATTACAGAACAAAAAAACAAACAGCCACTCTCAATAAATATTTAATATCTGCCATGTAAACTGGCAACTAAGATTCACTGCATTTAATGCACGGAGATAAACATTAGAAAGTTGCTTTATGTGCTGGTCAGAGGTGAATAAACTGCAGGGTGAATATAGTGTGTGTGTGTGTGTGTGTGTGTGTGTGTGCAGGTACTGTAGATGGTATCTGCTGATATCGTCACATCAAGGGGGAGAGATGAGCTAAGGCACATTCCAGGTGAGCAGCACAGTGCTGCAGGCTGCAGGTAGGGGTGGGGGAGGTGGCGCCCTCCACTGGCTGCTCTGAGTACAGGCGGGAACGCTGAAGGTGGCTGTGTTTAGTAGTGAAGCTGGGAGAGGACTTTTAACCGCAGCAGGTACTGTAAAAAATAATGATCCGACTGCCTCTAAACTTTGATAAATGTCCTTCTCTCGGTTGCATGCGTGCGGCAAAACCTGCAGATTTAATTCACTGACACAACAGCTGAGTGAATGTGTTGATGACTTGGTGCAGCAGTCAGTTTAAGGATTGCTATACCAGGCTGGTGGAGATAGTCAGAATGTCTTAACAGTTTGGTATTTTAATTTGTCCTTTATCTTTTTATTCTGTCTTGATCCTGCTTAATATTGTTATTAATATTCTGTGTTTACGTGTTTGCTTTTGTTCTTTAATTGTATTTTTTTTATTTATTTTTTAATAGTTTTAATCTCTGTTTCTCATTAACGTCCGTTTTCCTTCTAATATGTTTTTGCCTCTGATCTTGTTTAATTCTACTTTAATTTTAGTCTGGCCTTATTTTGGCATTATTATTAAGCTTTAACAGTTATATTGCCCCTGTAAGAAACCCTTCTTACTTGTACTTTGCTTTGTTTGTCAAAGCACTTTGTAGCTCTGTTTTTAAAGGTGCCATATAAATGTATGCATTTCTATGCCTTTTCCTTGACTTTGGGGCAAATTTTGCAAGTTTTAAAGAGCATACACTCTAGAACAACCATCGCTACTCCTTACCAATTGTTTTTCGTTACAATGTAACATTGCACACAGCCGGAAGTTAAAACCGTACAATGTAACAGTTTACGAATGACAAAGAAAGAGGGGATTTTTATGAAAGTATCCAATGCAATAACAGATAATGCTGTAATTTTGGAGCTCCGACACATGGAGGTTCAAAACACAAAGTTTATCCTGAATGTGGTGTTGGAGGAAAGGTCACAGGGTTATTCAAATAATGGCAATCTGCCATTTAGATTGATATTGATATTGTGAGCAAAACAGACATTTTGACCCGAGGGTGGCACATGAAGAAGGTCAGAGGTTAGATATATTTTTCCCATCCAGCGGAATTTATGTTAATGAGCCGATTAAGTTTTTAGCTTTAAATTGATTTTTGCTGCGATATGCTGCAGCAAAAATCAAAGTAAAGACGTTACTCAGTGTGTGTGTGTGTGTATGTGTGTGTGTGTGTGTGTGTGTGTGTGTGTGTGTGTGTGTACTCACAGCTTTAGCAAACACTCCCATGAGTTCAGGGAACTGGTGTGTAAGCAGAGCCAGCATGGCGGTGAAGGAGCAGAGACCGGCTGTGAAGAGGATGAAGAAGGGCAGCTCCTTCTTAGGGTAGACTGATACCTCGTGAAACACTGCTTCCACGTGAGACACGCACACACGCACACAGACACACACACAGACACACACACAAAAACAAACACACACACACAAAAACAAAAACATTATTAGTTTAGACATATAGTACATCACATACATCTGAAAATGTAATTTATTGTCTGCACATTAGTATTTGTTCCGGCCTGAAATGGCTCATTTCGTGGCAGTTTTTCATACTAATTTCAATGCAAGTCCCGAATATTTTTTATATTTATATAGGATGCACATCATGATATGATGCATTTTCAGAACAAATATCCAAGTATGCAACAAATATATATATAAGATATATAAAATAAAAAAAAAAAAACCGTACAGTGTGGTCCAAAGTTTTAGAAAACGCAGTGATTGACTGGACGAATAGGCCACATAACAGATAAGAGAGCAAGAACGAAGAGCACCTCACAGCTTCACCATGAAAGACTTGGGGATCCCGACTCAGAGAGTTTCAGTATCAGGTGAGGGAGAGCCCGTCAGCCTGGTGTGCCTACAACAGCTTGACAGCGGTTTTGACCCTTTATAGTTTGTAACGTTAGAAAACTTCAACACTTGCTCGATACAATAATCTGTATCCAGAGTTCTGGACCACTCTCTTAAAGTGATAGTTCAGGATTTTTGAAGTGGGGCTGTATGAGATACTTATGTATGGTCAGTGTATTACATATAGTAGCTGGCGGTCGGCACACTCCCGGTTTGCAGAAACAGATGACACTCCTAAAAATTGATAAGCTCACTGACTAATAAAGGGAAAGAAAAAGTCATCCACCTGATGGATGTATTTAACCAAGTAACCACACATACAATTTTAATGTAAATGCAATTCTAAGAAAAAATATTTTCTGACCAAGTATGTTAAAAAGTAAAAGATAGGGAATAACTTAAATTTCAGATTGTTTTGGTGCAACTTAACTGACAAACTTCCTCTGCTGTTAAAAGGGAGACTTGCAGTGTGATTGTATGCACACAGGCATGTCTGATCAGGTAACATACAGTTCTGTACAGGATCTCACATCCAAACATACAGTATATGAACCATACTGCTCCTGTGTCAGAAGAAAAACACTGCTGCTGCTGCTGCAGCCATTAATACATTGTCATTCATGTGTCAGTTGTCATTAATGAGGCTGTTATTTATAACCAGTTAAAACCTCAGTTTTTGTCTGAAGAGAAAAAAAAGTTATGTTAATTCTTCACTCAGCACAGTGTGTGTTGCTGCTGGTGGCTGGAAGCCAACTTAATCAAGTGAAGGTTTGTGTGTGAAGACAGACGAGCTGCTGAGCAGACAGCACGACGACACACACTCCACATAATGCACACACACATTATGTGTCCTCAGCACTAAGGAGGGAGTTTGTCTCATAACAGCTACTAATGAAACATTTAACTGCACATTTTGATGTGCCAGACATTAAAATTAACATCGTTATTCTAAATGAAAAGACCAAATCTACATCAGCCTAATAAATACGAACAAATAATCACACTTTCTCCAAAAGAATAAAGTCAAGACTTAAACAAACTATGTATCTTCTACAAACCAACAACTCTTCGTATCTTTCTGGACAAAATTAACCGCCAACACCGCAGTGAATGAACGATGCCACTGCAACCACTAGTAACACTACACATTAACACTGTTTGACTTAATTTCACCAGTCACCAGCTGCACCAACACAACCACTGAAGTTGTGTTGGCGAAGGGTGATGTGTCTCGGCCGTCCGCTCGTGTTCAAATCAACAAAACGCATGTTAATACCAGGTGTAAACAGGCTCTCAGAGTAACCTTTTTAACAAACAATACAGACCATATCTTTTTTGTTTTTGTACTGCACAAATACACCTTGTGTTTGTGTAAAAATGTGTGTTTATGTCAGAGCGTCTCTTACTGGGTAGCAGCTCTCTGTCGGCCGTCTCTGTGCAGATGGGGTATGGATAGAACAGGTGACCTTTCTCCAGAGGATATGGGATCATTCTGAACGCTGCAAACACACAAGAACACACGGTTTTAATTAACAAAGGGTTGCGGATGGCTAATTACATCTTTAATAATTAACAGTGAAGTTCCATGTGGGAGTGTGTGTGGTAACTGTGAGTGTGTGTGTACTCACTGCCCTCCCAGGTGCAGTGTAGCAGGTTGAGCGCCCCCTCTACTCTTTTCCAATGCTGCAGGTGGAAGAAGGCGTAGGCGATGGCCTCGCTGTCTCCCCTCTTCAGGATGTGCTCTGGAGGAAGAATCAGACTCTTCATCTCCAGCAGATACTGAGGAGGAGGAGGAGGAGGAGGAGAAGGAAGGAACAAAGACAGATTAAGTGACAGCAGTCATTCTGAATTTGACACAAATGGTAAACTAAATGTAGCTGAGTGTAGAAAAGAAACTGCATGTAAATGGGCGCATATAACTCAACCATAACCTGATTAAACAAACCAACGCTGCACCCACTTCAGCGACCTTTTTACACAAAATATTAAGTAATAATCAGCATGACTTATGTCTGACTTACACTAAAAAATTGTAAACTGTGTTTGACATTATTGACAAATAATGTCTCTGTTATACAACATGTCCTGCTCAGTATGTATGTTGATTGTTTCCTGAAGTTTGACCTCACTGTTAACAGAAATTGATTCTTGTCAGAACATAGTCACAGCCAATTTCATTTCACATAAACACTTTAACACCTTTACTGATGGGTGGCGAGTATGTGTTCGCAGTATGACTTCAGCAGCTGTGTTGTGTGTATGTGTGTGTGCTTATTGTGAGTATACACGTGTCTCACTTTGGGGACGTGAGGGTTGAACTCCACCGCTCTGTGGATGGCTTCTACTGCGTTCATCTCTGCTGTGCTCAGTCCTCGCCTGGATGCTGCTTCTGGAGAGAATCTACACACATGTGCATGCACACAAACACACACGTCAGTAATCCCACTTGGGATTACACATCACCATATGATCAAAGTGTTTGAAAAAAACTCCCATGGTGCCGGATAACGACGTCCAAATCCAGACGACTCACACATCACTAACCAGCTGCTCTGTGTAAGAACGTCACATATGCAAATCCCCAACATGTAAAAGAGTGCCTGTTTCTCCAGTACATCTCCAACTGATGCTTTTTTCATTTCAGGCTGAATATGACTGATTTAATGCTGAACGGACAGGGGATGTATAAATGGATTATTAGTGGGAATAATCATGCCATCCGGGCAAAAAGAATTATGATTCACGATACTGCGTCCTGGTACCAGGGCTCATTGTAGCCTTTTTTCCCATCATTCTTTTTGACAAACTTAGCTTTTCATGATTTATGCTTCAAAAATATCGCAGGTAATTACTAAACAATGTGACTATATACAGGGTGAGAGAAATCACAATGACGGCTATCATACTCTATCTGTGTTTGGGTGCAGATTTGTGGGGATTTTTGTTCACATTGTGATGCTCTAAAGCATTCAGATGTTTCCTTTAGGTAAAGCTTTCTGTTTGCTGAGATCATTATCAGGTAAAAACAGGCACAGCTGGTTCAGAGCTGAGACCAGTGATGTGGCTGAGAGATTATTTTATTTATGATATTTATTATCACCACACCACAGATCTATATTCACCTATTCACTAAGCACTTTGCATGTTGCTGTGACGCAACCCATCGTTTTAGTTTGTTTTGTTAAAACTATCTATATTTTCTTCTCCATGTCTTCTTAGGGGCTTCATTGTAATCACTTCACATTTACATGTGAATTAATACATTTAGCACATTTTTGTACATTTACCTTACATTTTGTGAAGAAACAAAATACGAAAAACAAAATATACTGTATGTATATTCTGTGTGTGCCAAACAAATATTCATACATACACACAAACTGGTGCTCATAACTAACTAATGATATTTGTTTATCATCTGTTTTTTAATAGCATTTTAAAATCTATTACGTGTTTTACACATTTTCAGTTCCTTTTGTTTTGCATTTATTCTAATATTTGTTTTTGTAAACATACAAGTTCTTCTTTGTTAATACTGACTTGTTAAGTTTGAAAAACTTATGGACACAGACTGGAAGCATCTTTTCTTTTTACCAAATCTCTAAATTTGAGAGCATCTGATGTTATCAATAATTTGTTGGTTGGTTATCAATAATCATCCCTATTTATGATTGCTATAGTTCTCTTCTGTGGCAAAAAAAGGATGTGTGTTTGTTAATTATCTATTTATTTATGTATGTATGATGTATAGAACTATAAAATAATAAGATTAGAATAAAATCATACATCCTTCCAACCCAAGTTTGAAATAAAAATTAACATAATAGGGACAAAAAAATAAAACAATAAACAACAAATATAAACACTGTGTGTGTGCACATACATCTAAGTTAAAATGGAAAGTCCGGAATTTTTTTGTAAGTTTTTTAAAAGCTATCTCCATGGTTTACTGTGCACCACCATTAAATATTTTACAGTCATAAATAACACTGTACCTCCGGCTGACAGGAGTGCACTGACGAGACCGAAGCACTCACAATAACACTAATCAACCCTCGAGGCAGCTCTGCACCAAAGAGCTAAGTAACTGCTAACCCACTCTCGCTACAGCAGCTATTCTCTCCTTACACTGAACACGTCCTCCGGCCATTTTCAGCTCTTAAATAGCAGAGCAGGTATGTTGAGCCTCCTGTATGAGCATTGTAGCTGAAGAAAAGTGATACTCACTTGTCCGATACCGCCCTGGCTTTGAGCAAGGCTGCTGTGTAGCATATTGTTGCAGATTTGGGTAAGCTAATATCTGTGGAGGAGACACAAAGCAGACATGGACAGAGAGGAGGGGGGTGTTTAGGAGAAGTTTGAAATTACAGGTGATAGTTAGAGGGGAGCTGCTTTTAAAAATACTTTCGCAGCCCAGAGGATTTTCTAAACAAAGATAATGAGTTTGGGTTTCATTGCTTTGGGGGTATTTAGGTACTGAGTTTTTCTCTTTTCCAACAGTTCAGTGTGATATGCCTCTTTTTTTACTGATGTAAGCACGACTCCAACACTGAGGCTGAGATACCCTGTGGAGCATTAAGGTGGATGGATAAAAGATAGTAACTGTAACAGCTTTACTACTGCGGAAACACCTGTTGTGCTCCATCCTAAAAGATGAATGTATGTATGCCTCTGTGCAGTTTCTGTGGTACCGTCTACTAACTCCTGCATCCCTGTCCATTTTAATACCACTAAGTGCAGTTTCACAAATCAATGATATTTCAACAATTTATTTTGTGGATTTTATGGGCAGTTTTTCTGATAATGAAATAAAAGGAAAAAAATAAACATTTGTTATGTACGACAGCCGAGACCATCTGCGCTTGCAATTTGTTTTTTAATACTGTTAGATCATGGTAAATGGTAAATGGACTGTACTTGTATAGGGCCTTTTTAGTCTTATTGACCACTCAAAGTACTTTCACACTACAGGCTACCGTACAAGGTGCCACCTGCTACTCAGCAATCATTCACACGCACTCACACACCGACGTGGCATCAGGAGCAATTTGGGGTTCAGTATCTTGATCAAGGATACTGTGACATGTTGCCTGGAGGAGCCAGGGATCTTTTCTTGGTTGTTTTCTTCCTCTTCTACTTCTTCTTGGTCTTGTTCTTCTACACTTCATGTACTGAATTAGTTAAATTTTCTCAATAATATTGGAAAAAAAAAAACAACCCAAAAACTTATTATAAATTATATTTCTAGCAGCTTAAAGGCTTCAGAGTAGGTGGAACCACTTTGCCCAAATCAAAAAAGTTAAATTCTAATTAAACGCTTTGGGGCATGTGAACACACGTCTCATCAGACCTTATTATGCGTCCATGTAAACAGGTAATATTCTAATTATAATGACTTCAAGCCGACTGAAGAAATATTGTTACTGTCATGACTGTCAGGAAGGCGTTAATGTGTAGTTTTTGGCAGCTTAGATCAGTTGCTACAGTTGTCTAGATGCCATCTATGTGTGCAGGTACCTGATCCCTGATAAACATTATCAGTAAAAAGTGGAAACAACCAATTCTTTTTTCATTTTGTGATCTCAAGATAAGGGCATAATTATAAAATAAGTAAATAAAAATAAATAAATAATTGCAAGCACAGCTGTTCTCAGCTTTCGTGGCTATGAAAGTACAGGTCTGCATTATTACATTTCACAATTTCTATGTTCAAAACAAACATTAACCAGTCTGTAGAAAAACAGGAAAGTTATTTAATCCTTTGAAACCCAAGTAAATTGGCTTGATTTCTTTAAAAAAAAAAAAAAACATAGGATGGAGGCAATCAGCAACAAAAGAAGAAAGGATGCAAAAGTTATCAAGAAATTAGAAACAAGAAGAGAAAATTACCTGTAAAAAAACAAAGAAAAGAGAGAGAAAAAGGTTTGACATTTTAAATACTTCTGTAAGGTGTCTGAATGCAGCAAAAGCAAAGTGATGCTGCTCCAGGTCTAACACTGTTACTGAACCTTTAAGTGGGCTCACCTCACAAAATCATTCACTTGCAAAGTACAGTTCAAATTTGCCGTCATACATAAAAGCATTAAACTGTTTGTTTGAGTCTCTCACCGTCGTACTTGGCCAGAACAGCCTGGACATCGGCGTAGTTCTGGAGCTCTAGTAGCGACTCCAGCAGGTTTTCGTGGATGTTGAACATACTGAGGAGAGGGAACTCCTTCATTAACTGGAAAACACACAACTGTTGTTACATGTAATACCGGACAGGGGGCCACACATGCACAGTCAGCAGACAAGAGCTTTGGGTCATCATTATGCAGTTACAGAACACTGTCTAGTTAAAGCCGTGTAATCTCAGTGAATGTCTGACATGTCGTGTCATCTCCTGACAGCCGTAATCACACTGAGAGCTTTTCATGTCATCAGAATCAAAGAACAACCTCCTGTCAGTCGTGTGTGTGTGTGTACGTGTGTGTGTGTGTGTGTGTGTGTGTATTCTTCTGGCAGGCTCTATACTTACATCTCTCATCATTTTTACAGCTTCTCTTGTTCGGCCAAGTTTCCTGGAACACATGGCCAGTCTTCTTTTTATGTACACCAATACATTGGTGTCTCTTCCTGGTGGACGCACACAAACACATAATGTAACACACACAAACTACTTTCTATTGTCCACTGTTGTCCATATAATGAAATTATGGCAAGCATGATGGACCAGTTTCCCACACGCTCATACTCACTGTGCTGAGCTTCATATTGTGTACCGTGATGTTGGAGCTGTTGGCTGCGGCGATAGCAGCCCTCTCCGGCTTTTAGCGCCTGTTTAAACAAACGTTCAGCCTCCATGATGGTTGTTGCTTCTTCCTCTGCCAGCAGGATGTACGCTGTCGCACAACTACAGGAGGAGAGGAGAGGAGAGGAGAGGAGAGGAGAGGAGGACCGGGATCTGTTAACCAGGAAATTACAAACTAACTTATTCTCATATCCTCATTCATTAATTTACCAACTCAATATACAAGGTGTCTTGTTTGTCTACACAGCGTGGCATCTCGGTGCTATAAAACTGCTTTTACGCTTCATGTATTGGTAAGAAGCATCTGACAGAGCACTGATCAAAGAAGTTTGCCTCTGAGTCAACGGGCTGTCACGGCCTTGATATGAGCTGAAAGCATTGCTACAATTCCTCTGCAGTGACTTTGTAGTCACAGATGTGACTAAAAATAAACTCACGCTCCCATGAAAACAACTCGTCTTCCCCTATGAATGATGCAGGTACACAGACGGCCAATCTGTGATGAGATGCATCATCCCTCCCACCAACAAAACCTGCAGTTTACTATCTTTCAGGTTCTTCCATATGGAAGTCTGCTGACTTGAGGACAGCATTGGGATTGGGATCTCGGAGCAGGCAGCCAAAAGACAATCTGTGAGTTCTGCAATTCGCTGGAAGACAGTAGATGTCATTTATGAAATGCTAGTACATCTGTGAGTAGATTTGCACATAAAACACCTTGGTACTAAAAACCTACACCGGATAGATGAGCGTGGGAAACTCTGATTTGATTTTAGGCACGTGTGTATGTTTATGAATGTCAATCAAGCATAAATTGACAGCGCACCCCCACTAGTCAGCAATTAGCATACATCCGTGCCGATGAATAGCCATATAAGGAGGTGATAATTACTATGGATAGGTGTATCCTGTCAAACACGCTGCAAACAAAGAAAGAAAGAAAGAGAGAAAAACATTTCTGAGTTTTAAGTTATTTTGGGGTAAGTAAAGTTAGGAATTGTTTTTTGTTTTTTTCTGTTGGTGGTGGTGTTCGGGGTTCGGGCAGGCCGGGTTATAATTTCTCACTATTCCATCGGGCTTGAATTGGGTCGGCTTCTTGCAGTAACGTTTCTGTATTTTCTTTTCATTATGAAACTGTCGTGAACCGTCACGTGTTTAAATGGCATTTTGGCAGGAGTTTTAATAGACTAAATCGAGAAGGAAAGTGAAATAGAGGGGGGAGAGAAAAGGAAAATGACATAACAACCGGTGGAGAGAGGGCACGCATTCAAGAGAGGGACGGAAAATGAGAGGAAGAGAAAGGAGGGCTGCAAGGTGGATTGGTTGGCACTGTTTGCGTCTGCTACTCCAGCAGTGGGAGAGATGTGTGTAATATGCAGCCCAGAGTGGTAATAGTCTGCGTGCTGCATCGTCATGGATTGTCAAATTAAAAATTGCGGGGCACGTCATACGTTCTAAGGACTCCCTTTTTTACTGGGTGTAATCATTAATTGTCACTGCTATCAGCACAGATGAATTAACATATTCATAGAATTTTAAAAACAAACAGCAACACAGAGAGGAAACTATAGAGGAAGTGAACTCACTCTTCGAGCTCCAGAGCTTCATGTGCTGCAGAGATGCGAGCCTGTGGGTTCCTCTCTCTCCATGCCTTCTGCATAACTGCCACCAAACAAACACACATAGAAACATATTTAAAGGCCCAACTTTGTATAAAAAGATAAGAATCATGTTTTCCCACCACACACAGCTCTCATGTGCAGCGTTTTTTTTTGTTACTAACTTCCTGTAGGAGGCAAACTGAAAAGAATAAGTGCTTGAAGACACAACAACATCGAGTGGATTTTTTTAGCATTACATAAACCGAAAGGTAGAGATGGCTCAATCAGGTTGGGTTGAATTCAACACAGTTTTCATTAAGATATAGAGAGTTAAAATGTGCTCTACCAAACAGCTGAGCAGGACTTTAAAAGGTTGAACGATTGGGAAAAACAGTAATACCTGTACTAAAAATTAAGGTGCTGTATTTTATGTGCAAGTGTTTGCTTACTGGCGTCAGCAGGCCGGAGGTGGTCTGAGTCACAGGTAAAGAAGGTCTGGTGGTCTTGTGCCGACAGGTTCATGTCGTAGTATGTCAGCGGCTCTCGACCTGTTACCCACGTATATCTGAACACACGCACAGAAATTCATAATCAGCAGCAGACAAAGTGAGAGAATGAAAGACCTGAGCTAATTTAGTTGCTCAGATGTGAGCAAGATGTCGTTCAGATAACAGTAAATGAGTCATGGGCTGTGCTGGCATAATGGGTTTTGTACTTGAATGAGATTGGCCTAAGTTAAGAGCTGGAGCTCAACATGCCGGTTAATAGGTAGAGAACATGACGAGATAATTACAACATAAGAAATGGAAAAAAATGGAGGATGACACATGGAAGAGAGAATAAAAGGCAGAATGACAGAGAACTAAAACTGAAGAGAACAAACCAAAAGGGAGGAAAGATAAAGAAACGTGAAGGGAGAAGAATAGATGACAAGATGCACAGGGAGAAAAGAGGAGGGAGGATAAGGAATGAAAGATGATCCAAAGAGAAAATAAATGGCGTGAAGACAAAGAGGAGAGAAAATGAGGAGAAAACACCAAACAGATAAAAGAATGCAAGGTGCAAAAAAAAAAAAAAAAGAAAAGAAACAGCATATCAAAGACAGATGAGGAAAAAAAAGAGTATAGACACGAGAAAGAGTGATTAGGAAAACAAACATACAGATCAGAGAGAGGGAGGAAAGAGAGAGACAGTGGAGCCTCCAGAGGGTTTTCAGATGCAGGTTGCTCAGCTGCTGTCACTCACCGATTATATTCGGCTCCACGAAATAAATTCAGCGGATTTCTCCATACTTTACATTCTGCAGGAAGGAAAGAGAGAGAGAGAGAGAACAACACTGGTGATCAGTGTCGGGGGTAAAGTTGACACTGAGCCTCCTCGCCACACTTCAAAGGGCTCGACTGTGCTTTCTGCCATCCGCCCTGCAGCTGCCTGACTGGCTATCGACCTCTTTGAGAGCACAGCTGACAGGCAACGGGCCTAAAAACTCCTCAGTGACCAAAACATGCTTCTGCACAAACTCTTAATGCTGTCAGGAAACCGAGTCTGTGTTTTGGCTAACGGCACTGAACAGGGGTCTGTACCATGAAGCAAGCTCAGCAGAGCCAGACTCTCTTTTCCTGAGGTGGCCTGACAAACCTTAAAGCCTCAGTCAGAGATAATGGTACCACGAAGGTGGTTATCACCTGTCTCTGTTAACTCAGGCTCTAGGCTTTCACATAAAACAAGCCAAATGATGTGTTCAGCCTGTCATTTGACACTTAAAAATGATCAATTGTGTGCCGCCTACTTCTGCCTTGTAATAATTTATTAAAGTGTTACAGTAAAAAGCAATACTGTTGCTTAAATTAAGGCGAGAGGAAAGCTGGCAGAAAATGACTTATTGTGTGAATACAAAAGTTTATATAGCCTCTTCATTTTATCACTAATGTGACAGCTGCTCATTCTGCAGTCCTGAAACTTGATGCAGTGGATTGAAACATCATAATCATCTGAAGGGATTATATCGCAATGTGTGTCCAGCTAACCTCACTCACTTCCCACAAAAACTCAAACCAGGTGCATGCTGGCCCACACACACACACACACACACACACACACACACACACACACACACACAGACCTCTCTTGTTTTGCCTCTTTCGCTGCATTCCCACCAAAATGAACATGTGCTGTTTCCCTTTTTTATTATTTGATTTTTGTTTAATTCTGTTTTGGCAGAAGTCAGTAAATCTTTGATATTTTGCCTTAATAAATGACTTCAAATGATCAACTGTTAATTTAATCAACTACTAATTTCAGCACTAGCCTGTATCTTTATATCCAACCACTCTTATGTCCAAATCATACCAATGATTCACATTTTTTACTTTTTATTAAGTAGGAAAGCCACTGCAAACGGTTTCAGGACAAACACTAAAGCCCTTAATGAGGAACATTAGAATCCATTCAGTCACACGCGCCTATTGAATTCATGCTATACTACATTCGTTCATTTCAAGTGTAGAGCCACAACCAATCAATCAAGTGACTTAAAACTGTCTGTCTCAGACTTCTGCTATAACAAAGAAAGAGAATATGCGACACCCTGTAACTCTGATTTCAATGGAAGGATTTACATTGAGTAGATTATTAGCCAGAAAACTGAGGATTAGTACAGTCGAAATAATTAGACTGCCTTTCTTGCCTCAGTCATGGCTTGTTGATTTAACGCAGCACACATAATCCTTTTTAATGCAAAGTTGTTTGGCTGAAAACAAAAGCAGGCTGCGTCATGCTTCCACAAACAGTTCAACAACATCAACCTTTGGAAGAAACTTGCAGAGATTATATTGATCAAGTGACTTCATACATCATTACCATTTGAACTTCAACTTTTATTGCAGCTTTGGCTTGCTGCTAATACGGTTTTTATTGTATAGGAATGCTGCTGTAAAGACGCAGACTGAGCTTCTTAATGCATGCTGCATTATGGATGCATATGTAGGATAAATGTTTTCCTGTATTATCTGCAATGGAACCAAAGGAATTATTCAGTGCAAAGAAGTCTCCTCTTTTGAAATGAATGATTTTCCACAGGGGAGCAAATTCACATATAACGGATTACCCACGATCAAAGCATCGCTGATGTAGAACTGAGGCTAAGAAGAGGCTAAGCTGAGCTCACTCTGAGTGACTGTGGAGGATATCGCTGGACAGACTTGAATTTCTAAGATCTCCTCTGGTGGGGTTCAACAAATACACTGTTAGTCACTCAAAAGACAGTATGGCCCTCACAATACTGAATGTTAAAAAGAAAGTTCCCTTCTTAAACCATACTTTTATACATACTTTACGAATCAACAGATCAATTATCCATTCATGAGTGACAAACTGCAGCTGAGGAAAAAAAAGAAGTCATGGAATGCTCCATCTGCTGCGATGTGTTCACGGACCGCGAAAAACACTGGACATTGGAGCGATCAAAGAGAATGATACATGGGGACATATGGATTTTAAAGGATGCCAAGAACAAAACAAATAACAAAACAGCCAGTCTCTGGAAAACACTGAAATTGTAGCTTTATTCAGACCAAAAGTTCAAAAAGAGAAGCACCAAAGTCTCAAATGAAAGCATAAAACCAGTATATGTGTAGTCAATGATCAAAATAGCTGCTCCATAAACACTAAGAATAGTGAAACCATAACTATAATAAAGATATATATTTGTAATTACAGCAGGAAGCAACACACTGAAACAAAACTCAGCTGGATTGTCTTAAATGAACCCGCGATATGCTCAAACAGACAGTCTATGATTAGATGTCATTTCATCAACTCCAAAACCTCTTCCAGGATGACGTGTACTGTTTTAGTGGTAATAGCTGTCCATATGTGCCACAGAAAATAATAATTTTGATATAAATACAATATAAGTAAAAACAAGTGTGAAAGCCTCTCCCAAATCATACAGTAAAATCAATGTTTCATTGCCTTCAGCAGGCCAGTGGGGTTTGTTGCAGTACGGCTGAAAAACTGCTTTGACATTTCACAACATTTTAGCTCTTTAGTTCTCCTTTTTGAAGTTAACACAGCAGAACCGAACTGAAGGGCCCTGTATTCCTGCAGCAGTGAACAGTCAACCAACGAGATCTGGAGCTGAAAAGCTAGAGTGAGCAGGCACTCTGAGCCAGCCCTTTGGAGCAGTCAGATAAATACATTACGCTGATCCAAGCCGGCAGTCGACTGTCGGTCAATATTTGGCCGTCTGTGAGCGTCAGTGGCCCTAACAACCACATGAATACAGATGTTCGGCCCCATCTTAACATTACCAATCCCATCTGACATACACCATATACACACATACATGAAGACACAGACACAGTCTCAGTCTCACTCACACTCACACACACACACACACACACACACACAAAAGCTGAATATTTGTTATTAATATTCATATTTGTTTATTCCTATACATTTTTAATCACTCCCTTATAATAACTGGCCTATTAATTATTTTTCAATATATGTATTACTGTTATTTTATTGCTGTTATGTGTTTATTATTATTATTGTTATCATCATTATTTTATTAGTTTTTTACCTCTTTCTTCCATATTTCACATCTAACAGACTACCCATACAACAATTTGTAAATATGTTACTGTAAGTGACAGTGACCCCAAAATCTCAACAGTACAATTTTCCTTATTTGGCTTGCTGAAGTTTTTTTTTCCTTTTTTGTTTTTTTATATTCACCTTTCAAGTTCTGTGTTAAATTATTTCTTTTTTTGTCCGTGTGTGTGTGTGTGTGTGTTATTTTTGTTCATTTTTGTTTTGTGCCTTAAGTCACCATTGTTTAAATTTGCACCAATTCAAAAAAAAAAGTTTGTGTGTTTGAGTTAAAAACAGCTCGAAAAAGTTGCTTTTTAAGGGACCAAGGTAGATTAACAGCATCAAAACTTTATCTATTGTACAACACTCTCTTGATCTCTTAATGCATACTTTTGCACTTAGTCCTTGTTTTTACTTAAATTTACCCAAGTGTGAGTTATGGAAAATATTCACTATGATGTGAAACAGCAAAACAAATCTGTATTGAAAGTACGCTGCCAAGATTCTGCTGTAAAATGTAGGCGCTGTCTTGCTTTTTGTTTTGATGCATCTAACAGCTCTATGATGAGCTCTTATGTCTGTAGTGTATATCCCTATTAGCGCTTACCGGACACACTTTGTCGATTGGAATCGGCCTCCCCATTACTGGTGTTGGAGTTGCTGGGGGAGCTGCTGTCCACTCCACCCAGCAGGGGGCGCAGGTGGCTCACAGACACCTGCTCGATGAAGGAGGTCCCATATTTCCTGAAGTACCACCACTCAAATATCTGAAGGAAAGGGGAGAGAGAGAAAGAGAATATTTAACCCTTTAATAATAATCATTCATCATCTTTCGTTCAAAAACTTGGGAAGACAGCAATGAACAATAAAAGGAGAAATTACCCAAAAATTTGCAAGAAGTTAGTTAAAAGGTTTAAGAAAATTACCTGGAAATTAACAAACAAGAAGGAAAAAGGAAAAAAAAAACAAGAACAAAAAGTAAATGAAAAATGGAAGTGTTCTTCTATAACATAATGTTCAATATATGAGTATGATAATTATAAATATAGTTTTTCCCTAGCTTTTTTCTTTTCTTCTCTAGACATTTCCCCAGGCTTTTAAAAATTTTTTTTCCAAATCTACTAATTTCTTCGTGCAACATTTCCCATCAAATTGCTTATTGCCTTTTCCCCCATGTTTTTGAGAGAAATCACATCAATTTGCTCAGGGATCAAAGGTTTAAATATTGTGAAAGGCATCTAAAAGCAGCACTGGAAAAGTGATGTCACTCCAGGTTTCAAAGGGTTAATTTAACATAAGGAAGACCACATGGAGAGTTGTTTCAGTTTAGATGAAAAGGAATATTTGATGTTTCAGTCCACACAGAGATAGTAAATCTAGAGGATCCAGACACACAGCGATCCCACATAAAACAGGATGTACATGCAAAGACAATTACTGGCTGGTAAATGGTTCAGAAAAACACCTTGTCAGCTGAATAACTTCAGCTCTGCTTCGCTAGAGGCTATTTCCTGTCTGCTTCTCACACAATTTTTATGATTTTAATTAGAATGTGGACTAAACTACTTCAGCGATTAACACTGTCTGCATCACTGGGTCTCAGCCGTGTGCCACAAAGGTCCAGGAGTGTACTTCTCCAGAATTTTACCAATCACCACCTTCATCCAGGGACCAGCAGAGAGGAACTAATCAGTGAATCCTGCTGTTTGGTTGGATTGAAAATCTGCACTGTTGGGTCATGGTGGCACAAGCTTGAGAACCACTCAGGTGGCAGAGTGGGTCGTCCATTAATCTGCTGTTGAAGTGTCCCTGAGCAAAGTACTGAAGCTGAGGCTGTTCCAGATGAGCAGGCCAGCGCTTTGCATATCTGTGTGTGTGTGTGTGTGTGTGTGTGTGTGTGTGTGTGTGTGTGTGTGTATTTGGGTGATTGAGGGCACTGTAAAAAACTTTGTTGTGCTCTCAGGTTAAAACCACTGCATACTGTTAGTGCAGTCCACTTCCCTTTCTGTCTTGCCCCCTACTGGGTTTGAACATCAGTCTTCTGTAATAACGGTATTCACTCAAGTTTCAAACACAACATCTGCCTTGGGATACTATAGAACCACTTTGATAATATCTTAAGGTTGCTGGTTTGACTCCAGAACAGCTGTTAATCTTCACAAACACAGACTAAGGATGCCACAGTGAGAACATGTTCCCCCTGGTTAATAAACTCAACATGACACTGGTGTTACTGATTACATCAGACATCTGACATGAAAAGATATTTGCAGATGACACTGAATATCTGTAAAGCACTTTCTCTTATCTTTAAGATTAGATCTTCAGATATCCCCCTTATGTTAAACAAAACGGCACAGATTAGGTGTTGCTGTGGTAATGTTTGCTTTTCTTTTCAATAAACTGCGGCTCAGGCCAGCAGCAGCTCCCTCCTCCTCCTCCTCCTCCTCCTCCTCCTCCTCCTCATCCCTCTGTTCTCTCACAGGGTGCATTCTCTGTCCGAGATGACTGTTTCCTCCTCTATCATCCTCTTCATCTCCTCAACATTTGGGTCATAATCCCCACAGTAGTGTTAGTAGTGCTGGTCCCTAAATGTTACCTTGCACGTAAGGTCCCAGCTTGCCTTTGCGTTGTGACTCTGCTGCTGTACAGACACTTTCAGTTTGCAGTAATTGAAAAATATGTATTATTAATTAAAGTGTCCATTGTCCAAGTTTTGATAACACAATTAGTATTTTACAAATTAGAGTTTTTATCTGATTGATGTGGGCACTGAATATAAAATAAACTGTTTTGAAAAAGAAAAACAATGTTGAAGGTGATGGGAAAGTAATATAATCACTGTGATCAATTTATGCACAAACACGGTGTAAGGGCCCTGACACACCAAAACTACAGTCAGCCGAGGTGACTGTTGGGCCGTTGGTTAGCATCCGTTGCTCTAGATTTTGTGGTGTGTCCCATCCTGTTGGCACGAGTCAGCCCTTGCATATTGAATTGGCAGTGGAGCCCGTCAGTAAATGAAATCACTCTGATTGGCAGTTCAGCTCAGTGGAGGAGAAGCGAGGAAAGAAAACAAAGCGCTCAAGTCAAAACTGCGTGAGATCAAAACAAAATTTGTTTTAGTAGTTATGATTATGTTTTTAGCCATTGAGCTCTTCAGCAGAAATGGTTTGTAATAGTTGGTATTATTGTTCGCTGGAAAGTTAATATATACTATATAATTTGTTCTTTCAACACTGGGTTGTGTTAGAAATGTGCTAAATGAATCTGTCCTATCGGTCCTCTGGTTTCTCTATTTTGAATGACTATTACAAACTACTGACTCCTTCTGCTATGGAGAGTTTTTTCCTCTCACACAGGCGCAGGATGTACATGATGGTTGGCTGTTGCCCGTAGTCTTTGCGATGTGTTCAGGTACAACTTTTTGGCCAACACACGAGATGAGAGGTGACGCAACAGTCGGCCACAGTCGCCGCTAGTTCTTTGATGTTGGTTCGGTGTGTCTGTGCCTTTACACCAGTAACACCAAGTACCACAGCAAGCTTGACTCAAAGTGCACATCAATGAAACACTTTCCATATAATCAACAATTACCACCAAGCTGCCTGGTGGAGCTGTTTAGTGGAGGGCTGTGACTATAAATATTAAGTGAGAACGTTGTTCAAAGACTGAAGAGAAAAAGACAAAGCAATGGCTTGAAAATATACTAATATAAGAGCCACTCGTGATAACACTTTTAATTACTGAGTGTGTGATAAACATCCCGAATACTGATGAGAGCTACAGTATTTTACTAAATATACAGACTGCCATCTGGCAAAGCTGCAATACTGTCAGCCTGTGCCTGAGGGAGGAAGTGATTTTTTGATGGGACTTATCTAAAACACCTCGGTGGAAACCTACCTAATTGGGACATAAACATATTTACCATTTATATAGAAATGACAAGAGCCAGTCCAACAAAACCAACTGGCTTCCACCAGTTTCTTCATCATCTCACAGAGCATGTGCAAAGCTCAACACCTTTTCCAAGTAGCCTACGCATGTTGGCCAATAGCCCGCAGGGAAGAGAGAGTGAGTTAATTAAGAGAGGAGCTATTTTAAAATACAGACCAACCACTGCTGCACAGTTGGCTGTCTCTGGGAAGAACTTGAAAGAGAGAAAAAATACCTGCGTAAGTAGGAAAAACCTTTCCAGCAGTTTCACTATATTTCTTCCCTGCTTTGATTATATTTTTTCACATCTTTATTTGTTCTAGTCATTTTTTTAAAGATCGACGTATATCAAACATTTTTGCCTTTACTAGAGCAGCTGAGAGAGAAGTGGCAGCTCAGTATGCAGGTCAGCGATTTGGCACCACTAGTCATCAGTTAGGTGCTGCAACCAGATTAACCGTTTAATGCACGGAGATGCAAAGCTCTATTAATAACTTTACCCACATCCCACAAAACACCCCAAAGTGTGTTCTCAGTAGTTTCAAAAGCGCTAAAAGCACTGAAAGTATGTTGTGGTCTAATACGCCAGGAGGCAGGATGGGACGGGGACAGCCATTTTTTTGCACTCATCTTATAAAAGACATAATGAGTATAGCTTTCCTCTCTCTTCAGCTCTTCTTGGCCTCTGAAACTGTGATTATAGCTCTAAAAAATTACATCCTGGGCTCATAATGTCACCTTGGGATCCATCTCTAAAAATTAATTTTTCTCTCTCTAACATTATGAATGAGAGTGTCAATTGAGAGCGCGCAGTCATCAACCTTAAAGCGTCATTTTTACATTTAGCTGATGCATCAGAACAACGTACAATGGGTATTAAAGCGGGAGGCTGAAAGCACTGAAGTTAATAGCTAAGAGTCATACCCACTGTAGTTAGTAAAGGCAACCCTTTGAAACCTGGAACAACATCACATTATTTTGTGCTGCATTCATACATTTCAGAAGTATTTAAGTATGTGAAACCTGAGCAAAATGGTTTGATTTATTTCGAAAACATGGGAAACAAGGCAATCAGCCATTTTGCAAAAAATGTTCTGGAAATAGCAAAACGTTAGTAAGACTATTATTATGATCATAATTTAATATTTTAAATTACAGAATTATCTTTTTTTACACACTTTTCTGGGGTTATTTCCTTGTTTTTTCTTTTTCTTTTTAATCTTTGCTCCTTTTTCCTTCTTTCTCACTAATTTGCAGATAATTTTCTTGTAACTTTTTTGCTAATTTTGGGGGATTTTTTTTTAAGTTGCTTTTTGCCTTTTTCCAATGTTTTTAAAAGAAATTAATTTCCATAGGTTCTACAGAGGACTGCACCTTATTTTGAGGGTGGAGGGGGTAGAGGGTTTTTTTATGCGCTGGGGAGGGGGTTATTTTTTAAATTTTGGATTAGGGTAGGGACATACAAATTTAAATGGTTGTAATTTTTAGTTATTTTTAAAACCTTTTGAACCCCAAAATCTGATGGTAGGTTTGAAAAGCATGTTTTCTTCGAAACTGTAAAAATCCCAACATTTATTATCGCTACAAACTCTGACATACCTTGAACGCATCATGCAGGAAGAATGTCGGGAAACATAACCAAATCTAAGCTTAAAATAGTAATATTTTACCATAATCAATTTATTCTACATGTCTCATTTAAATATTCACCAAAAATAAACTATTTGCACTTAAGAGATCCTGTAAAAAAACATAAAATTCTGCACCCCTGCATGCTTGCCAAAAATGAAAATCCAAAGCTTATTTCAATTCTAGGATTTCGCTTTGAACTTTCAAACATTAAAAGGTCAAGTTTTTTAAAATTCATTAACATCCGCTTTGCCAAGTTACTGAAATTATTCTGGCCGGCTGCTGCTGCCACAGTTATGTACAGTTTATTTGGCAAAATGTGCATTATGCACACATTGCTAATGCTGGCTTTGCTGGCAGCTTTGAGGAGGGTAATGATTAAAAAACAACAAAATCATACCCCAACCACCCCCCTCTCAGAAGAACAATTATTTTCAACAGGTGATATCTATGATTTGTGAGATCATTTCTTGTTTTAAAAATGAATACTGCTACCAAAATGATGACCAACGTCATATTAAAAGTCAAAACTGCATTTAGTAATTTCAGATTCATTTAGAAGTCATACTCTGAACTTTTGTACATTCCCCTGGATAATACTTTGCACATTTTTACACAAAACTACCACTACTTAAACTGTTTAGCTTTTTCCATTTTAAATCAGATATATTGTACATATTTGTATTATTTTTTTCATATTTTTATTGCATTTATTTTACTATTCTATATTTATGTTTGTTGAATTTTATTCTTTGTTTTCTTTTTGATTTTTCTCTTTAATGCAAGGTGGCAAATTTCTTTTATGTAAACCTTACTTAGACATAAATCAGATTCTGACTCTGACTGAAATAAGTGACTTTTCTTACCAATATGAGTCCTGATATGAGGGAGGAAGTGCCCGTCAGAGCCACATAAAATTTGGGCGTCAGGGTGTTGAGAAACATGCTTACTGCAGAGACACAAAAAGAAGAAAAAACAGATAGGTTAGACGATTAAACACAACAAATCTCTTGTCTGGACTGAAAAGAAATATATATCAGACCAGACATTTGTAGAATCAAATGCTGTATATCAGTATAAAACTAGGTTACACCTGCACAGAAGACAAGTAAAGACTGCAAGAACAACTTAAAAAACACTCAAGCACGCTTGTGATCACAAGACATGAAACGTTTCATGCTAAAACATGGCATCTACATGCAGTGTTTGGCATATCCCACAGAGCCTTGCTGCTGAGACGTGAAACTGCACAACACCAAGAAATCGGGGTGAGGCGTACAACAGAGTGAAGACACACTGTGGTTAGAAAACCAGGGAGGAAACTGAGCTTGACTGGCAGCTGAAATATACTATTTACAAGCAGTTTACAAAACTTTGCCAAGAAAAAAATGACTTCTAGCATGGAAAAAGTCACGTACATGGTGTCCTAATGGGGCTTACAGAGAAGAAACAGCAGTCACTTTACCTGAATTTGACGTAATGTGTAGCTGATAGTTAATTTCCTGAGCCTGGCAGTCAACCTCAGCTAAAACTGTCCTGAACTCTGGGCTACTGCAGCAGACAGGAAACTACACATTCGCTACTACTCTAATTAGAACAAGCAAGTCTCATCAGTGCTGTTAGCGGCTATAAAATGTGATAGAAGTCAGAATGGACTATTAAAAATGTAGTTAAGTATTATAAGCTTAACTTAAACTTAAAATAAAAATATTCCAAAACCAAACCAGCCCTCATCACCTGTCAATCCCCTTACATTTAAGTCAGTTTTCTATACAGGGTTAGCTGTAACCTACTATATTAGGCCAGGGGGTTTAGCAAGTCGGCCATTAAATTGATCAGTTCATACCTTTCAGGAAAGACTCAGGCCGCATTCCCACTGCATGAAAAGCCTGCTAACACCACTCGCTAACATCTGGCTTTTTAATGCAATGGTAATGCGTACAATCTGCATTCAAACTCGGGTCAAATGACTGCAGTAGTCACAGGTGTTTATCATTTCTGGCTTCAGTCGGCATTAATGGAAACACAGCACATTTTTTACTGTTGGTATTTTGTATATATATATATATGTATATAAACCTTAAACTGTTGTTATTATTTAATTAATTAGCATTATCTATTTTTATTATCATAATTTCATATAAAGTCCAATGTCAGGGAATGTTCCTTTTTGTGAAAATGGAGAATAAAAACTTAAAAAAAAAAAAAGAAAAAAAAAGGGAGATGACATTCTGATTGGTTAAATGCATGTAATGCCCAAACACATCTCTTGTGCCTTACTTTGCTCCCAGAAAGTGCACCATTTAAGTGGTTGGACTCCCCTGACATTCACTTTCACTATGCATTTCAGACTTTCTGCTATATGGTTAAAATAGGGCCCAGAGTCAATGATCCATATCGAACAGGTTTTGCAATGTAGAGCTAATCCATGCTCCTCTTAAAACGCCAGCCTCCATCAAAAATTATGATACATTTTGGCCAATATGTATTTCTATTCTAGCTGCTGTGTTAGACGGTAATGTATTCATAGTTTATGTAGCAGATTATTTAGAGATTTTCATGTGCTGTGAAGAGTTATTGTTGCAAGTTAATTTCCTGCCCCGAGTGTTGGAAGGAATGAGCGTGACTAAATTGTTTTAGCTGAAACACTTGTGATATGATTTTGCTTTCAGGATGAAGCAACAAAAACAGTGTCACAGTGTCCTCCTCTGCCATCTGTTTCCAATTTGTGTTTTCAATTTCACAAACATCCCTTTGAGACAAAAAATCACTGTTACAAAAGTGACAGATGATATTTGGAGCTATGACCTTTCTATTTATTAGCTGAGAACTACGTTTATTTAAGAATGTAAAGTTGAAGGTGAAATTCTTTTTTTGGTGGATTACAATGTTGATTCTGCATTTATGCTTTATTATCGGTCTCCTTTAGTCATGGAAATATAAGCTTAAAGAAAAATAGCAGGGTTAAGTGACTGAGGGGGAAAGCATGCAAGTAGTGATCTGTTTGGAGAGATTAGCACCTTTTACACAGCCTGTGGGAATATCGCGTCGTTATGCCGCGTCACCATTCCGAATTTAGGGTAGGATTACGAAATGGAGGGACAAAGTTGTCGCGCATTTATGCCAACATGCAATGTAGCAACAGTGCCAAAATGGTGTCTGGAAGGAGGAAAGGAAGCTGTTGGTAGTTAGCGGCTAACTCAAAAGAAGAAGAACAGTGGCAGTACGTGTCCGCAAATTGGGAAAACAAGATTTGGAAGTTCTTTACCCTCTGAGCAGAGGACGAGATCAGCCGCTTTATAACAGACAATGTAAATGTTTGTGACTGACATGTTGTGCCACTGCTATAGTTTATAAAGCACTGTTGATGCGTATTTCACGTGTCACACTAGAGGTTGTTGTGTTAAATGTCACGCCTCTTTTGCTTCTGCGATGCCGGCATGCTATCTAAAATACCACACTGGAGCGACATGAGTCCACCATTGTTCGGTTCTGTGTAAAAATTTAGGAGGCATAAAGAAGGGAATTATTGGCAGTCCTATAGCATGGTCTCTGAGTAAAAAGGTCTACAAAATGCTAACTGGCTGGTAACACCTGGAGTAACGGTTATACAGTCCAGTCCTTGCAGGGCTGACCACTCTGTGCATTCTGTGTGTAGACATTCTCCAGCACAGTTATCATTACCAACAGATGTGGCAGCAAAAAAAAAGAGGAAAAAAGTAAGTGATATCATTAATAAAGCAGTTCATTCTATACTTTTTTAAGGATTGTTTTTTGGCTTTTCAGCCATTATTTGTGATAGGACAGCTCCAAATGTGAAAGGGGGAGAGAGAGGGGATGATATGCATCAAAGGGCCAAGGCCAAAATCAAACCCACGGCTACTGCGGTGTGGACACAGCCTCTGTACATGGGTTGCCGGCTCTACCAATTGAGCTACTCGGTGCCCTACATTTGTTTTTTGGTGGTCTGCTAAATTGCACCATCATTTCTGCTGGTGGCTAGAGGCGACCTTCCCCTCCTATATTTGGCTGAGATTCTCCAGGCTGTAGTAAATGATGGTCTACTGATAGACTACTGCTCCATCATTGTGTTGGGTTGTCATGTTAAATCACTAGGAGTCACATTGAGGATAGGGAAGGTAGGAAAAAGACCCCACTCTATGCACCCCAGCGTAATACCCACAAAGAACGCACAAATACCCACAGACACACACACATACACACACGTGCATAAACTAAGTGCAGCTGGACAGCTATTCACTGCTGTGAAGTGGAGGCTCTCGTCCTTGCAGAAAAGGGTCTTTCAGATTGGCCTGGGGTAACAGCTGCTGTCAGCCTGCACTGATGAGAGGATACTGCTGTCTGGTTGGCAAAGGACTCTCATCTTCATCAAGCCAGAAAAAATGTCGCCATAATTGACATACGGTCTATTGACAGAAAACAACGAAGCAGGGTGGCTATAATCCAAAAGTTACGAGTGGAAACAGATAACTTTTAAACTTTGTCTCTAGAGAGATAACCATAAATCAGAATGCTTTTACACAATGTAGGAAACTATATAAGGTAAATGGGAACTTGGAATAACAAATGGTGTTTGTTGTGTTGAGGTGGTTTGTTCCAATTCTGCCAAAAAACCTGTCCAGCACTTCACATAGAATAAGTGATTCTTCTGTACTTGTGCCATGTATATAACAAGGTCAATGAGACATGTTCGGGATCCCGCTTCATGTGCAGTGAATAAAACAATCATCAATTGAGCCATAGAAAAGAAAAAAAAAGAATCAATACCACCAGAAATGTATGAACCAGTGGTTAACTGCAGAGGATATTTTTGACCAGTAATGTATGCAATTTTGCTTATCTTCAGTTTACTGCACTGTGCACCACTGGGGTCGCTTGGGCGCTAGCTACCGGCGCCACTCATTCAGCGATAACTGCTAGCAGCACTGTCCTGACCCAGCAGCGCTGCTGTGACAGTATTGTGCCCGCCCTCCGGTCTCCCCCAGGGTCACGCCACTTAGTAAGTGGCTTAAGTTTGAGCCACAAACCCCCTTTAGCCTTTTTTAAACATTACTGTTAGCTCTGTTAGCACCATTAGAGCACGACTAGAGGTGCTGAAATAGTTAACAATGCTTAAGTCTATGCATGTTAACAAGGCTAGCAACCTGTCACCAAAGTCAACAGGAAAAAAGAGCCAAGACATCGACAACACAAAATATTAAAATGTCACCACCTTTAAATAAATAGTGCTTTACAGTGCCAAAGCTTACTAAGTCAGTGGAGGATAACTACAGCAAGCTACTTGGGAAAACAAAAGCGCTCTCCTCTTCCTGATTTGGTTGCACAATGGTTGACGCACTTCCTTGCTGAGAAGCCTTCAGTTTTTTACCCGGTGGCAGATGTAATTGTGTAGTGAAAGCGAGGCTTATAGAGAAACAATCTAAACACTGATGGCGTCACTATTCTAAAGCAATTACACTGTGCAATCAACATTTACTTCACAATGATAAAGGTTAAGGCGATAAACGTATCTATTGCCACTTTAAATTAAAACACAAACAAAACTTTAAAATCTGCATCAAACAGTTGCTTTCACTAATGAAACGATTAGACAATTGAAAAGGGATTTAAGCCATTTAATTTAGTAGATATAATACATAAAATGTAAAACAAGCCATTGGAAAATATCACCTTGGGCTCTGTGAACAGGTGGTGGATATTTTTCCTCATATGGAGACTTTCTACAGACAAAAAAATATCAGCGAATTAAAACAATTGTTCATTGCAGCCGAATTTGATTCATCTTTGTGCAAGACACCATTAGTGGGGTTGCGTAATTAAAAAATAGATCTTTTAGCTGGATGCCCTGGAATAAAGTCCTGCAGACAGAAATCATTCATCCTCCTTGTGTAATTTAATTACTTAATCCACAGGCAATGTTATAACACAAATTTCTCATTTGGAGATCAACTGAGTCTCAGACTAAATTAAACCAAAATGTAATTACGCTTCAATGTCACACAATTAACTTTAGAATCAGAATGACACGGCTGATGCCAAATAAGATGCTCAAGTCTCACGATGAGGTGGATCAGGGACGATCATGAAGCAGAATGGTTTGGACAGAATGCTGTTCAAGGTAAACAGACACAAGGAATAAAAAATGTGTTTATTGTGTAGTCAGATGGGTGGTATTGCCTACAAACTGGTCTTGCACTTTCCTTAGATTTAAAGTAATTCTTCTGTACTTCTGCCATGTGTATAACAAGGCCAGTGAGACATACTCGCAAACCCTCTTTGTCTGCAGCAAATACAGCAATCATTCAATACGACTTGGAATGTATGCACCTTTGAACACTTAAATTACATACAGGGGAAGAGAGGGGATTGTCTCTCTCACGACATCTCACAGCAGATTTGGCTTTTGTGGAATTCAAAATCAGCCCACTGATTGTGGCAAGCCACCCTCAAGTCAAACTCCTTTTTAACCTTCGTTTATTTAGTTCTGCACAATAAAGATCTGCAGATTCTCCTCACATTCAGCTCCTTACCAGCTGCAAATATTATTTCGAGCAGAACGAGTCTGTCCGACCACATTGAAAAATTTAAGTATTTATAGTAGGGATTGTGCTTGGGCTTTGTGTAATATTTCATATGTGATGCTAACAACCCCTCTTACGACCACTAGTGCACTACTTATTTTCAGCTTTTTAGACTAATAAATACATTAGAGAAACCCACAAAATGTTACAAATAGTAGTATTCTTACACCTATTTTTCTTACCAATACAAAAATACAACTGTACACCTTTTGAATTCAACTTTGTCCTGGTTACAAAACACTGTAGAGGCTTAACTGCTCAATTAACTCATCATAAAACACACTTCATTCAAACTTGACAGAAACAAAATAAAACTCACCCAAACCATTTTAGTTACTCTTACCAGTAGTGTAGTTGTCCACTGTTCCAACAATCACCTGCTCTGGTTTGGCTTGACATAAATACTTGACTTACCAAGTTAAATTTAAAAAACATGCTGTTACATCACATGATCTCTCTCTGCCGGCCGATTACAGTCCTGTAACTTATCCCCTTACCACTAGGTGTCATGGTGTCTTTCAGCTCAGCTGCCTGTTCTACCAGCAGAGACCAGAGACGTGTAGTGCTGAGCACTACATACAATGAGTTTAATAGAAAGAAAGAGTGCTTTTATTGAAAAACATATCTTTTGAATTTCTAAAGAAAGAATTGGTTGTACTGAGCTATGTAGGGTCTGATCAAGTTCTTTGTTTTACATCAACTGGGGTGATGTAAGGGGTGCACACCCTGCACAGTGCTATACACTGAGTGCCATAAATAACGACAAAACGAAGTATGAAAACCTTTATTTATGTAATTTATCTATGTTTTGATCACTTGTTTCATCTGAGCTCAGTGTGAGAGTCCCCTGAGTCTGGCTGTCATCTGCGTTGCATGGTGTATCACTGCCCTGCTCGGAGGAGAGACAGACAGCAGTAGACACAACCACACCCGCTACGCCACTGCAAGTGTAACAAAAGCCCCACAAACAAAATGCCAATAAGAATTTATTAATGTAATCCACACAAAGGATGTACAGATGATGAAAACTGACACAACCCCCTAGCCCACCTCACCTGATCTGACACCAGAGAGGTGTGAGAGGAGGGGATGTCAAAGCTATTTGAACATACAACTAGCAGTCCTGGCTGAGTTTACTAAAGGCTTAAGCCCCTCACCAAGTGTATTTCTCTATAGATAAGATCACCAAAATGCACGAAGTAAAGCTGCAAATTATTATTTTCATTATCGTGTAATCTGTCACTCATTTTTCACATAATCTCTTAATGTCTTAAATGGTGAAAATTTCCTATCACAAGTTCCAAGAGCCAAAAGTAAGATCCTCAAATATCTACTCTTGTACAGCACACCAAAAATAATTTATTAACAATAGGAATCATTCATCAAATTCGCTTCCAGTTAATTTGCCCTCACTTCATACGACTTAACTGATTCATCAACTGTTTCAGCACCAGCCTTGCGTCCAACACTATTTTTATTAAAGGGAGGAGACTATTTCTTATTCACAAATGTTTATTGCTTGGCCCATATTCAAACTGCTGACCCTGTTTCTGACACAGGTTCACTTCTCTACCTCTCTGGCAGATAACACTCCCGTGTGTTTACACTGTTAAGGATGCAGCAGCCAGAGAGCATGTTGGGAGGATAACGTGATAAACTGAAGGGACAAATTCTAACAGACAGACTGAGGACTAAATGTCACCGGCAACAACAGGAGATGTGACCTTTACTGAAGAGGGGCTGGTCGGCAGACTGCTGGCCTGACCGGAATGATAAAAGACACAGACTGACACACACGTGAACAAGCACACATTCAAACATACTCTGGCTCTCATAAATGCACAGTCACACACACACATAGATCTTTGTCCTTTCACTACAAAAGAGAACAAACGAAACGTCTATTTCATTATGCATTCATGAAAAGTTCTTATGCTTTTCAATGTTAGTACCATCATTTGTCAGACAGGGCTGACACGTATTCTGCCCTGCAACAGCCTTCAGTAGGTCAAACTGAAAAAGACTCAGCTGCAACTTACAATTATTATATATATTATTTTTCACGATTAAGTAGTTGCTTGTTGTACAAAACAGTAGAAACACTGAGAAAAGCCTGTTACATATCCTACAGGCTATAGTGACTTCATTAAATATCTTATTTTGTCCAACCAACATTTCTGAACCCAAAAATATCAGATTCACTAGAATGTAAAGACCAAGGAAAGCACCAAATTCTAACATTTCAGAATGATTTAGAGGATTAAAAATAACTACTGAGTGATTTTCTGTTGAGTGAGTGATTGATTACCTTTCTTATGCTTGCAGCCCTACATAGATTACTTAAAGTAACATTTTGTCCAAAGTATTGTTAGAACAGATGTAAATAGCAGAGACTATCGACTGCTGACAAACTCTATAAAGTAAAGTCACAATGTATTGGGGTGTGGCACATTTTGTTAGCATTGTGCTCATGTACGCTTAATATGACACAATGAATTTATGAGATTTAAGTGCTAATATTCATACTACATAACTTTATTAGGGAGAAGCCCAGTTTTATGGTCAACTCCTCATATGTTGAACAAGTTAACACAAACTTATCTCATTTTAGGGATGTATGATAATACACACATAATTGATATCGGCTGATAATGGCTTTAAAATGAAACACCAGAATCGGCCAACATTCTGATTTCTTTCACAAACCATTCTTTTTTTCACTGACATAATGAACGTGTACAAAACCTCAACCCTAAGATAAAGCATTTTCTTACTTTACACAACACATGAATATTACATATACTGAAAAGCATTGTATTTTATCATCTGCTGGTGGCCCATTGTGATAAAAGTATGCACAATATGATATTAATTCCACTACAGAAGAGACTTGATGATCACTAAAATTAGGTGGGGGAAAGAAAGCGGATATATTAATATCTGTTATCTGCCAACTGAGTTGTTAGATATCTGCTTATCGGATATTGGCAAAAAATCCAATATTGTGCATTCCTTCTCATTTTTATTATTTGCAAAGCCCTTTGTGAAGTTTCCTACCCACAGATATACACATCAGCATCAGCAGACCTGTTGATGTTTGAACTAATGGCAATAGAACTATATAACTTACTTGTCTTATACGTGTGAAATTAAATGTTTAGGATGGAAGTCTTGCTACACTGCTCTAAACCGGTGAGACTGAGTTGAAGTCCTTACTCTATTTTGGATGCAAACACCCTCAAACATAAAAGTTTCAACATTTTTATTTCTTAGTTTTAAATCCCCTGTATGTAAAACAAAACAGTGAAAGACAATGACTTAAAACAAAAGGCCAAAGCTACACAGAAATAGCTTAAGAACATCAATATTAATTTACAACAGTAGCCAAATCAGAGTCAAAATCTCAACCCTGTAGCATTAAATTTAGGACTTGAAAACTGCTCATCTAATCATGCTCATCAACAGCTGTACCACATCTGTCGAAGTGCATTACTGAATTCCTTTTTAATGTCTGCTTTGAAAACAGTGATTCAGTGGTGAGTTTTAGAGCTCACATATGGAGCTCAAATGTGTGTCCTTCAGAATGTCTTTACCAAGTGTCACTAAAAGGCGCTGCTGTGTTGTAAAACTAAATCAAGCCATAAAGTACGTATTTACTGACTTATTAATTCTAAGAGTATTTTATAGTTTCTGAT
The DNA here is from genome assembly GCF_008729295.1 of Plectropomus leopardus. Taxonomy (NCBI): domain Eukaryota; kingdom Metazoa; phylum Chordata; class Actinopteri; order Perciformes; family Serranidae; genus Plectropomus; species Plectropomus leopardus. Next base: position 16,964,625 of record NC_056473.1, on the reverse strand, counting down.
TTAATGTTTTTAGATTGTTTCTTAACAGCTTAGTAAATGTTAAGATGGACAAATGACATTGGTTCCAGAAATGAAAAAAACGGAATCAAGTAAACATTATCAAGTTGGGAGATCCTGCAGGCCACCTGCATCCTAACCTGTGAGTCACTCCAGTTCGGCTGCTCATCCCTGAAATGTTTGTTGGCAGGGCCGATTAGGGAACGCCTCATAGCCTGGCTCGTGTGGCTGGCCCTGACTGATGGGGCTGCTAGCAGAGCATGCCTGGGTCTAACTACCTCCTCTGACCTTTGGTCAAGGAGGACTGCAGCCAGCATCTGTCACAGCTGCAGTGGCTGGTAGGTTAGTCTCTGTGTGTCACATGTGTATGGACTGTGTTTCTATGTGGTTATGAGCGTCTGTGCTGTCGATTTTGTGTGTGTGTGTGTGTAAACAATTAAAAGCATGCAGAAAAATGGACCAGCTTTATGAACAACACTGACACATCGAACACTTTTCAGTGCCATCCGCAATTATTGTAGGTTTTTTTTTTACTTAACACCCCGGTAGGCATCATTCAAAGCTGTCATACCAGCACTGCTAAATCCAGACACCTCAAACTTATCTTAAACATAAGAAGGAAATACAAACAGAGAAAGAGAGAGTGTGGCATCCAAGTACAGGGAGAGACAAGAGACTAACCCAAAATCCCTCATTTAGAATTCTGAAAATCTATTTTGGGTGTCAGGAGAAGTTCTTCCAAACAATGGCCGTAGTGCAGAACTAGTACTATATCCTTTATGTGAGGAAACACAGAAGCACCAGCAAAATCTCTCTGCCAAGCAGACCGGGAATCAAAATCAAACAAAACCACAGTTGAGAAAAGAATCATATATAGAGAAAAGAATCCATATAACAAAGTGTGAATCATCCAATAATTATGTGCCTCTCCACCACCAATCTAATGCGACAGATTCAAGGTCACCATGACCTTGACCACCGAAATCGAATCAGTTCATCCTTGAGTCCAATATTTGTGCCAAATTTAACAAAATTCCCTCAAGGTGCTTCAGAAATCATTTCCATGAGAAAGGGCTGGACAGCCGGATGGATGGACAGATGGACAGACAACCCGAAAACATAATGCCTCCGGCCTCTTCTATCACCGACGTAGACATAAAAATGCTGCCTTAACTACCTGATGCACACATGAAAGATAACAGCAGCATTAGATCTCACTTTAAAACTGTAATTTTGAGTTAGTCTTTTTGCAAAGTATCTGAGAATTCATCGAAGGCAGCATCACCTGGACCAGAGGAGCACTTTTTCAGACATCGTTGGTGGTTTTGGCAGGGATCGTTAACAGATTTTGAATGCCAGTGACTGCTTCTCTGTACTGTTTGAGTACATGATAAGAATAAAGAACTTGAGCTTTGTCTAAATGAAGACTTAGAAGGCAAACACTTACAAAAAGAAACATATAAAACAGTCTGCCAAAGAAAACTGTTTTTTTTTTTTTTTAATATCTAGTATTTTACTCAAAATAAAATATCATCCTGAATTTTGTAACTTGTCTAGTTTTCAATATAATCTTTGTTGCTACAAGAAAGTGCAGTAATTCTGCCTGTGCTAGCTACAAATTGAGATGCAAATGTTATTCTTTATACTATTGATTTGTGCTGGTTTAATTTTGTGCCTTCCAAATAACAACATAATGTAGCTGTTCTAATATTTCTTATCATTATGTTTTCACTGTTCAGATTTTTCTATGTCTGTGGTGCATTTTGAATTAAATCCAGCAGACAAATTGCTTTATGGATCCTTAAAACGCTTTGGCATTATCATCATTTTCTTTTTATGTCAATAACGCAACTGGAAAAGAGAGAACCAGAGAGAGACGCATTTATTCATTTTCTTTGCTGTACTTGCTGGCTGATTGATAAGGCAGTTCTTTTGCTGTATTTCTTTCAAACAGCAACTAAGATGTTGTGCGGGAGGCTGCAAAGGCTGCCACAATCTGTCAAACAACCTTTAGTTTTTAATTATTTTCCACGACCACAGAGAATAAAAGTAAATAAAGAAAACAAACATATGGAACACCAACAGAAAATAAATACAAAGACTGAATGACATTCCCTCGCCCTTCCCCAGGCTTTATCTAGCTCTGCTAAAAAAAAGCCACTATGTACACACACATATCTACTTCAGTGATATATACAACTAATACATAAAAGAGGCACAATACACACACACACACACACACACACACACAGACACACACACACACACACACACACAGCAGGGCTTCACCCACGCAGTGAGCAAACCGTCCTCTTCATGAATATCAATATAAAATGTACAGGGACACCTGATGTACGCAGTACAAAGGCCATTTGCAGGGGAAAAGGCCAGAAAACACAGCTATCGTACAGCTCCTGACTACACACAGCATGTCATCAGCAGACCAAGAGAAGCAACAGCACCATTACTTATCCTCCTTTCCACTGGAACATCTACTAGAGCCACACTAACAAGGCCTTTTCTCCTCTTAAATGAAATATATCTTTGGCAAAGACACAGTGAAAGTGCGATTTTGCCACAACAGGGATTGTGTTCCTCCAATGGCTGTCCACATGCATACAGCAGTCTAAGCAGCAGGCGTCTCTCATAGAGCGCATTTACTAGCAGGGGCCCCTGATTTGGCTTGTGTTTTCTTGATTGGCTGCTGTCTGTGAGTGACAGCAGGCTGACGCAACTGTAAGCCAGCTCTGTCCTGCTGTCTTTCTTGTAACCCAGCAGAATAAATACAGAGGGGGGTACGTAGATAGCAGTCCAGCCAATCAATAACATGGATTTTAATGAAGGACTGGGGGGCAGGGCAGGTGCTCCTTAGCCTCCTCCTGCAGAGGTAACCATGACAACCCCTAAATGACCCTACAGCAGACTGGATGAAGGAGCCTCCTCAGTGCAGATTTACAGATAGTCAAGGCTCAGTCCTTCAGTCCTGTGATTATTGTAATGGAAATATTTTTTATGCATCCAGAGGGCATTCATACGAATCCATTCTTGTTTGACATACAGTTACACACATTTGCTCAAAGCATCAGGCTGGTATCACTCCAGTCTTCCAGATGGCAAGCTTTAACGGAGTATGTGGGGGTTAAGTGCCTTGCTCTAGAGCCCCTCAGCAGCAGTTGTTAAGGAAGGGTGAAACATTATCATTAGCTTTCTCTGGAAACACAGTTTTTTTTCTCTTGATCTATTGATTACATCCAGTGACCTTCTGGTCACAAGGCACTTGCTTTCTATCTTCAGCTTGCTGAGATACAAAAGAAGAGGGATGGAAGAGATCCTGGTGAAATTAAATGGCTGATAAGGTTAGCTGCAGCTCTATGTTAGCGTTTGAACGTGATGATGACAAATGCAGTGATTTCCTCTACGAGATGCCACTGAACTGATTCAATTATCAGTGCGCTTCCTTGAAGATCCACCAAGAAGAACTATGCAACAGTCTCCACCAACGGCTCTGCGATGTAGGAGCCCATTTCCAGCAGTCACGAGCAACTGTCAACTGACTGACAGCACAATTGTAACCTTTATTTTGCACAACAATAAGAATCAAAGTCAGAATTGAATGTTTTTTAAAGACAAGGATCCCTCAAAACTCAGAAATACTAACACATACTTCACCCACTCTTGAGAAGTGAAACAAATCATGTCCTACTAAAAATAAATGAATAACTTGCTCTGTTGCTGTGTGTCAGAAAACTCTGTGTCCCAGACAAGAATTACACAAATTCAAACAACTGAGAAATGTGTTTAAAGCCTTCAAAATAAAAAAAAAATAACAGTATGCACGGATAACATTAATGCCAAAATGAACTGCTATGATCATTTTTTGTTAAAAATATACTTTAAGTGAAAGTTTTGGCCCTTTTAAAAATGTTAATGTCCCAGATTTCTGTCAACTTTGTCATATTTCTACAAAAACATCATTTAATGAGGCATAAAAGGGGATAGCTATATCCCAGTGAGTCCTGTCTCTCTTCCTGGTTTCCAGAAACGCAGGAATGCTGCTCAAGTATTGGTAAGCTGTCCATTTTTGGATAAATTGATCAAAATAACATTGCCATCTTGTCTCAACCGTAACAGGTCAAATCCTAAGTCCTTCTTAGTCAAAACTAAATAAAAATTATGGTTTGAAAATGAATTTTTTAACCCGTTGAAACCTGAGCAAATTGTCTTGTTTTCTTTCAAAAACATGGGAAGAAGGCAATGAACAGTGAAAGAAGAAATAATCCAAAACATCAGCAAGAAATAAGAAATTAAATTACCTGTAATTTGTAAAGATAAATAAATAAATTAATAAAATAATAATCCAATTTAAGCTTTAAAAAGATTTCATTTTTTTCTTTTTTTGCAAGACATTTTCCCTTGTTTTCTTACAAAATAATTTTATAAATCTACTATTTCTTGGAATTTGTGAAACAACAACATTTATTATCAATGTGCTCATTGTCTCTTTTTCCCATGTTTTTAAAGACATCGCACCAATTTTCCATGGTTCAAAGGTTTAAATACTTGTGAAAGGCATCTGAAAGCAGCACAAGGAAAGTGATGTCACGAAAACTCTGAAGCAACTTTAAAAAATAAAATGGCTACACACTACGACTGCTGTGAAATTAACAATCAATAACTTTGACAACTCTGCAAGATGTCAACTCCATCAGATCTTACCTCTGTAATTAATCATGTGTGTGTTATTTAAGAAATATAAATAAATCACAGGCAGGCTAACCCATCACAAGGTTTAAAAGTCAAGATACTTATCTCCGCAGAGTAAAATTAAAAAAACTAAAAAGTTTTGTTCCAATTCCCAAAAATCAGTGATTTCTCAAATGTGAAATTATCCCAGCATGTGCCAGTGAAGAGTGTTTAAATCCAGGTGTCTAAACTTGGAACTACTCTTAGATTCAAACAGGCAGTTGTACAGCTGCTACATTAACAGCTGAGCAGCGATGCCTGTAGAGTGCAAACACCAACATGATGAGACAGAAAATAACAATAAAAGCTTGTCAAATTATGTTCTCCATAATTTATTCCTCCTTTTCTAAAAGACCCATAATTTGAATACAATAATGCACCAGAGAAATTAGATGTTTTCTTTGTTTCATTGGGGAGTAAGAGGTTTCTAAATCACTTTCCTTTTGTTATAACTCCACCATAGTGGTCTGCCCCTTAAATCCAGTATTAAATACTCTCTAAACAGACAGGATTGCGTGAGCCAAATGATATTCTGTGCATACCATGCAGCCCTGGGTGTTAATCATATTCAAGCTCTTTCGGCTATCCAAAAACTCCCTTTTCATCAGTAGCCAAGTACACATAATGATTATGGCTGAGGGAGTATGCCAAGAAAAGAGATGTTTTCATTCCTCACCTCGCCCATCCACAGCAGAGGGTCCAACTAATCTGACTAGTTGACACCAGTCCACTGTTGGTTTATGTCATTGGTCATTGAGTTCTTTAATATTTTATCAATGCTACCATCAGGCCTCTTACACACTACGTTACCAGCGAATATTTTCATCTAGACAAGCATTTTAAAGCAACTAGACATTAAATCTCAATTTATTGAGCTCCTGAAGTACTCTGGGTTTTTGAATGTCGATACCTATACTCTGACGCTGCCATTGTTTACAGTTCTAACATTTTCAAGTGTAATATTCTTTAACCTGAACATTTCAATACCAAACACTTGCAATGAAAATGAATGGAAAAAGGATCCAGAACTTTAAAAGCAACAGACCATTGCTGTGGTTTGCAGAGTGATATCAGCCGCAGAGATGTCTGCCTTCTCTTCAACATCATGCAACTAGATGGCATTTGACTTGTGGTGCTCAAAGCGCCAAAGATATACATTTGTAAAACTCAACAGCAATGTCTCTTTTCAGAATAAAATAAAATAATGTCCCCTTTATGCAAGATAATCCACAGACCTTGACAGCAGTTTAATGTACTACATACTTTCTATAAGACTACAGCCACCAACCTTATCACTGTGCAGAACGAGTGTACATCTATTCATGGACGAGAGGCTCATGCTCTTGACAGCACGAGATGTTAACATAAATGGTGTCCTCCTTGACTGAGTGAGTGAGTTAGCAGTAGATGCACACTTCCTTCTGTGTGGTGAAAAAGGTTGCCGGTGTAGTTTGGTTAAAAGAAAATAGTTCAACACTACATGAAACTGCTCACAGGAAGGTCTGACGATTATCTTGCAATCTAGTTCCATTATATTGGAGAAAAGGCAGACATCTTTATGGCTGATATTTCCAACACTCTGCAACTCACACCAAAACAATCTGAAATGACAAATAGCTCTATAGGTAAGAGGATTTTTTTTTCCCTTTCACCTGGGAATGAGCTTTTAAAATGATGCACATTATGACATATAGTGAACTGTTGGAGCCAAAGTGGCACACGGAACATGAGTTAGTGTACAGCGTTTGTTATTTGAAGCCATAATGGGATTCCACCCCAATAAAATCCCAGAATCGGTTGTCTAATGCTTAATATGCTGAGCTCTGAAAAGAAAAAAATGAAGTACAATATCCATAGAAAGTGGGGTGAGGGCACTGAGCTTCAAGAGCACCAGAATGACCTCACCTCCCCTGGTTCTGGCCAAGTCCATGATCATTAAAACTAAAGTCTGAGCTCTGTTACTGTTGGCACAAACTGTGGATCGCTGAAGTTATGGATGGCAGCAGCAAATGAACTGGGAGCTGGTCCTGTTTGCTGAATAGTTTCACCACCAGCCTCAGATCCATATATGGAGATTTTGAATTCCAGTAAAATGACTTTAGATGATGTAACATGTTTCTGGGCTTTTCTATTGAATAGTTAAGATCTTGTCAAAACACCCTGTGGTTTACTTAATCCTACAGTACAGAACAGCTATGAATAATCAAGGCAACACAGTATTCTAAAATTCCTTCACAAAAAAATGAAAGGAAGTAAATTCATTAAAAACACTAAGCCTTGTTTTGTTTGATAAGCACAAAAGAGCTCACAGTGCTGCACAGTTTGTTGCTCCACTGTTTTCACAGTGACATACACTGATAATTTAAGATATAAATAAATATTACATTTATAAGGCAGAAGGTAAACAATTATAATCACTGTCTTAAAGAACAGGTGGTTAACTCAAGTAAGAATAACTTGAACATTTTATATTTTAAGGGCATCAAGAGTTAAACACTTATCTGTTGTCATCTTTAAATGTTTAACATTTCTGGACAAATCATATATGATGAATTATATTACAAAGTGGTGAAAAATAACTAAGTACATTAACTTAAACACTTTATTTAAGTACAATATTAAGGTTCTTTACTTGAGTATTTCCATTTTTTGCAACTTAATAATTTATCAGAGAGAAATATTGTACTTTTTACTCCACTACATTTATAGACAAACTCAAGTTACTAGTTGCTAATGGTGTAAAGCACTCATTTCATGACTATACAACGTATCAATTCTTTGATATCTGCTGATATTACAAAGTCGCTATGATTTTGATTCTGAAAAAACAAAGTATTCTTCTCGACCATAATGTAACACAGTGTGAGTGACTGACATACTACTGACAATTGTGGGTTGAAGGATTCCCTTTAAGTTTCCTCTCTTAAAATTCAATATTGGACAGAGATGATTCCAGATTGTGCATCTGCTGGGTGAGGATTTGTGGTCAGAGGTCATGATCCACGAAAATACATTAGTGTCTCTCTCTTCCATGGGATATGACATTAAGTCCTTACTAAAGATCCTTTATCTTAAAATAATCCTTCTTTTTGGCTCACTCAAGTTGCAGCCACTATGAGCTCAAGAGACAAAAATAGCAGAAGTCAGCAGTTACCACAGAAACCCGATCACTCTGCCGTTTTGCTGTTCTTACGGGGGTTACCACAGCAACAGAGACAACTGGTTGCCGTCAGAGTGCTGTTTGGCTTTCATCAAATGGTCATTTTCAGTAAGCACCTTATTATGCTCATGTGCTCCAACAGTGCAACAAACACAACACACAACCTGGAGTTTCCTCAGCAAGACAGTTCAAAGCCTATTATTGGCTTATCCCGGCAATGAAAGATGATATGATCTTGTCAGGCAACAAGCAAAATAACATTCAGCTTAAAAAAAAACATCATAATGGCCACTGATGAAATAGCACTTGTACAACGCTGGAGAGATATGAGCAATGTACGTGATATAAGGTATGGCCTACAGCAATCCTCAGACAATCAAACGAACCTCCATTTGCAAATTGCATTTCCCTGAGCTCATCCTTATCAGTAGGCATACTGATGGCAATGTGAGATTAATCTTACAGAGGAATAGCCTGGTTTGCAGTTAGTCTAGCATTTTGGTTCCCACCAGAGTATGTGGATAACGTCACATTATTTAAGGCAAGGGGACTCCCTAGAAGACTTTTAAAATCCTCAGTGATTTTGAAGTTCCACTGCATCACATATGTACCAGTGCATATTAAAGATTACTTAGGTCTGAACTGTAAATATGCTCAAACTGGATGATTGGGAAACAACGGTTTCAAATTCTCAATGATATAACAGACATAATCCTTCAGATTAATATGTATATCAGTGCAACATGGTTATGGATTAATGTGGACTTGGAGACAAAGAAGAATACAGTTCTGATTCATTATTTGTATCAAAAAGGGCTGGAGGACAGATGTGGTCAATACAGTAGTACCTTTTAAAGCAGAACTTTAAAGGTTTACCAGACTCAAAAGACATTTATACCCCTTTCCAACAGAGATTAGCAGATTTATTATGCAGATGTTTTTTAATGTAGGAAAACATGTCAAAATAGGCAATAGACTCCTTTCCCATAGGGCTGCACAATATTAAAAAATAATAATATTGCCATTTTTTAACAGCTATTACAATTGCAATATGCATTACGATGTATTGCATTTTATATTCACTGAAAAACATGTAAATTGATGATGTGACTTTTGTTGGGGTCTGTAGCAAACAGGTATGTTCCCTTATGTCTGGAATATAATAGGACGGGCCATCTCATAAACTGTGCAGCCCTGCTTCCCTATTGCCAGTAGAACAGTATGAGTCTGGGTTGTTTTTTTTTTTTTTTTACTGGTTTGTCACATGCAGCATAACAAATGTGCCGGGAAACAGGGTTAATAATAAACAATAGAAAGTAGCATGGAAGCCAGTGAAAATGTTATGGCTGTTACTTCTTTTCTATAGCTGTTACTTAGTCAGTCTCTCTTTTAAACCTTGTGGCGACTAATTTGGAACTAAGTTTGAGCGCTGCTGGGATGGAGATGTGCAGTATTTTGTGGCATTGCATCACTGCATCACGCCAGAAAAGGGGCCAATCGAAACTGGCGGTGATAAATACCCATAGCCCTTGCAGAGTCATTTATCCCGCAAATGAAAGGTGACGGTAACCTTTCCCAATAAGTAAAACAGTCAGATGTTAGTAGGTGATGTGGGTTTTTTTTTTCCAGTGGCAAGGGGACTTTACTGTAGGACAGAAACTATCACTGTTATGAAACTGTCTTTCTGCATTACTATCAACTTTCAGTGTTCCCAAACATATTCATGGGCAAATTTCAAAACTTCTTATAACTTTTTAAGGACCTATAATATATTTCACACATAATTTCTGCTAGCTTGTATACATAAAGGGAAAGACATAACACTGAATGAAGAAACAACAATATGGTAAACAAAGCGCTGTCACCAGTTGCGTAATGTAACAAAGTAAAAATACTTTGTTATAGTACAGTACTATTTCTTTTAACTTTTACATTTTCTTACCACAAAACATGAAAGGAACAGAGGAAGGGAGAAGGGGAGAGACGAAGTAATGAAACAACTGGGAGGAAAAGAAAAACTGGATTTTATTCCTTAAATCCTTCAAGGTGCAAAAAAGACCTTGTTTTCCTGCAAGTGTAATGTAGGCTCTATTTTTAAGGTAGGTTGTTACAAAGAAAAAAAACTCATGATTCTCAAAAATCTGACTGCTTGCTTTTTTATTTAAGCATTTATTTATAACTTGTATTTGAATACTTAGGTACATTTAATAAAATTGTATTACTTTTGATTCTTAAGTAGCCTACAGAAAATATTAGATACTTTACAAAAGTCATTTTCGGTCAAGATATCTGTACTTTTACCCAAGTATGGCTTTCAGGTACTTCATCCACCACTATCTTTCACACGTCTATGCATTTAGAGCTAAAATACATTTGCAGTTATGTTACATTATATGGACAGTTATCCACAGAAGATCACTAACAATTTCATCACAAACTACAAAATTCCATGACTTTTCCAGGCCTGAAAAACATGACTGTGAAATTCCATGACATTTCCAGATTTTCCATGACTGTGGGGAAACCTGAATTTTGGTACAGCCACTCCAGCTCACCTCAATGTAAACTTGTATTCCCTGGCATTTGAAAGTGTTTGCTTCATTTCCTATAATCTCTTTTGGCATAGAATTCCTAAAAGTACCTGTTGGCAATAGCTCAGACAAATATGTAAGTAAAATAATGTTGTTCAGGCTAGGCTTGGGCAGTATGTAATATTTCATACCTTCCTGAAATTTCACCAGGATAAATGGTATATGACAATATATGTGTGCAGAGCTAATATGTTTAAGTTAGATGTAAAAAACATGCTGTTATTCCCACAGTCTCTCTCTGCCATTGCTGGCCACCAGCTGTTTACTGTCCTGTAAATTATCCCTCCACCACGGGGTGTTGCCGTGTCTTTTAGCTTGCCTAGCTGTTCCATCAGTAGAGACTGGACACTGAGTTCTGGTGGTGCATGCTGTGCACTACATACAATGCGTTTATTAGAAATAGGAGCATCGTTATATATGACAGTATTGAAAAACATACCTTTGAGATTTCTAAATACTCTGGTATACTGTTATACCATAATATCACCCAAGCCTGGGTCAGGGTGAGTGTAAAAATTCATCACACAAAAGCATATGTTGTTCAAACCTTACTCATAATTCCCCAAGAGCCAGGAGATAGTCTAGACAATCTTAAATAGGCCAGGGTGTAGGAGGGTCATCCAGAAAAGAAAACTCGAAGACTGTGGTTCAAATGATTGTCTTTGCAAGTATCCACCATGCTAAAGTGATGTGACAAAAGACACTAAACCACTCCAAGTTAAAAGCAAGATGCTCTTAAACTGACCATGCACTCTAACAAGATCTAAAAACTATCAAAATAACAAGCGCACTGGAGGAAAAGCTTTTGAAGGCTTTGTCTCCTTTTACCCTTTCATGTGCAGTGTTTCTTGACATGTGCAAAGAGCTTGCAATGCATGCTCCCTTCATAAGAAATATTCAGTGTGCGCTTCTATAATACTAACTTTGTTTACAAAACCACCACAGGAATGAACAACAAACTATTTCGTGCCATCATAGCACTCTTGAGTTTACAACCAACGCATCCCTCCATTTGAGCATTCAAGATCTTATTAAACTGGTTGTGATACGAACAAAAAGAATGCTGTCATCAATGGTCCCTTCAGCTCACATCAATAATAATAAGGTCTCTATTCCTCTAAGACAATTTGACATCAGATAATCAATAGCCCCAGGGGCTGCAGTGCTGATTGAATGAGCAGAGGTGCATTTAATTTAACTCCAAGGCAATAGTTTAAATCTGACCTGAAGTCTTTTAAAAAGGTATTCACTTCCATTCTCCCACATTTTCTGTCACTGTTTATTGTGTACTAATGATAAAGTTTAAATGACTTTAAAAGAAAAAAAATCAATACCGCTTCGGGTAGGAATAAAATGTTGTACCACCCAGGAAACTGAAAGTACTGACCTCCACTTTGATAAAGTGTAGACTTATTGTACAGCTCCTGAATCAGAAATTTCTTCCTGATAGCTTCCTACGATACACAGGCCTGAAAAGAGAGATGGGGGCAGGGAGGTGACACCTGATAAGGTCAAATGACATAGAAAAAAGCTCATATGATGTGTGTGTGACAAGATAATTGCATTTAACCAGAAGAGTTTGAAGAGGATGATGTTTGTGCTCACGCTGCTGCCAGTAAAAAAAAAAAAAAAAAAAAAAAAAGACAACTGAAGTCTTACAGTTTACATGCCACTCCATTCACATTATGGGTGTTGAATGAAGTACTAATACAAGTAATATGTTGTGCAGGAAGCAGTATGTCGCCCACTTCTTGTTCACAATGTCTTGATTACGATGACAGCTAAACACTAAAATATGTTCTAAAAACATTTTAGAAGAGAAATAGGCAGCGAAGTAACATAATCTTGATTTATATTGAATCAGCACTTTCCAATTTTACCATTTGATTGAAGTTTGGCCTGAGTTTGAAAGAGAGATGGGTGGACATGTCTCCATTTCTACTGTCTGTGTCCGCCGTGGCGGGCATACGCAAATGTGGAGGTACGGCCTGTAGTTTGAGCAACAGCCTGAAAGCAAGCAAAACTCTGCCAGATGAATTTTTTTTTGCATAATCCAGCTGTATTTTACTATGGGGGGAAATGGGGAGCTCTAGTCACTGGTTAGATGGAGGAAAGTTTACTCCAGTTCATTTACGCATACTGCCCACAGTTATGATACAAAGCTGGTTGAAAATCTGCAAAGTATCCCTTTAAAATGGTAAAAACACAAGGAGGGGTCTGTCTACTAGGGATAGTCAGTAGATATGTAAGGGTAATTGTAGCTGAAGTGTAGAACAAACTGTTCTATGCGTATTGTCATTTTTATGACTTGATATAATAAGAGTACACAAATAGGATTTGCATTTTGCTGTACTGAAGAGGAAAAACGTGTTGAAAGTGATTTTTCTGGCTTTTTCACTCCCCCTACCATCTGCCATAATGAGACAGGGGGAACAGAGTCCTCCCTGTTTGATGCCAGGAAGCAATTCGGCACATTTCCCACCAAACCTGAACACTGACCTGCAATGTCAAATGCAGCAAAGAGGTTGATAGAGGCAGACAATTTTTTTCTGCAGTGATGGTTTGGCAATAGACCACTCACAGTAATTTCAGTAATGTCGAAAATTAATGTGGTTATGGCTTATTTAAAAGACACCATGACACAAGCAAAAACATAAATGCGTTTACATTTCAGTCATTTCAGATGATTCTATTATGTTAAGTGCTGCAGAGTGAGGTTGAGCAGAAGGGCAGTGGAAGAAGATCTAGCCAAGAATGTGCGCACCTGCCAGATTAGTGTTGCTGTGGATCTGGATATACCTGAGACCCATGTTGGCTTTTTTTTTTAAACAAAAATCTGACACCCCTGAGGTACAAGTTCAGTGTCTTCTTCAATAAATCATAATGTATAGTGCATTTTTTTTGGCTCCTCTTTTTTGGTTTTCCATTGGCAAAAGTTGTGGATAGTTCTTTTGTTGGTACCACCTCAGTCAAGGTTTCAAGTGAGAGTCTAATCTGCTATGTAAAAGTAAGAAATAGGGTGATTAAGAAGATTGCTGTAGATTAGCAGCTCTTACAGTTTAAGACATTTCACATTTCATGAAAAATCTTGGGCTCCATTTTTCAGGATAATTTCACAAAACTTGACAAAACAAAAAAACTTCATAAACCTGCCCATGTTCATTCCCTGTTGCAGAGTTTGCTGATGCAGTGTTTGCTGCTTGAGAATAAACTGGGACCCAAGCTGTTTCCTAGCAAAGCAATTCTGATAAAATAGCCTATAAAAGGGGCTCCACTTACCTCTGAGTGTCTCAACAAATGCTAGTGAGTTTATTACCTAGACCTACAAAGTTGAATGGGCATTATGTTTTGCACCAATCTGATTGTCTACTGCCAGAGAAATCTCATAAAGCTATGAATGAATTTGCACAAAGCTGTGTGGAATGAAGAAGCAGCTTATTTTTCACAAAAATCCAATATTAAAATGAATAGTTCTGACCATTTGAAGTGGAGTTGTATGAGGTACTTATCCATGGTAAGTGTGTTACCTACAGTAGAAAAGCCAGCACCAACACCGAAGGTAAGCAATGAACTGCTGTGGACAGGGGAAACACTAAAATGTACGTGTATTTTTACTCCTTTACCTTGCCACTGATGGATGGATGGATGGAGGGATGGATAACCTAACTAACTGATTGAGACAGCAGTGGTCAAGCAACTCCTGTGTTCAGCAATGTTAAATTATTGTTTTTATCAATGAGGTTTGATCTGGAAAGAGCAATAAAAAAGTTTCAGTTCCACTTTAGAGATTGCTTTCTGATGGCAAAAAAAAAAAAGTGGTGAAATATAGCATACTCTTAAAGTAGCTGTTTTTTTAGTTGGTTAAAATATGCACTGTAAAAACATTGTTTTAATTTTAAAAAGTTTCCAGGCTGTCTTAAATTTTTAAGAGACAAAGACAAAAAGACAAGTTCTGGTTAAACCAATTCATTCCTTTTACAATCAGTGTAGGTAATACACTAAGTCCAGATAAGTACCTCATACAACCCCTCTAAAGTCTGAACTATCCCCTATAACAGGTATATACTGAAAAGACTGTTTTGTGGTGACACTGGTGGCAACACACACAAGATGGGATCTAGTTAAAACAAGAAACTGTGGGATTTACAGTGTTTCACATAACAGTGTACCGAACCTGTGACGTGTACTACTTTATATAGTCTACCTTGTTTGGTCGAGCACATTGTTGTGGTCACACATAAAGTACCACAAGCAACAAGTGTGTTACCTATGGAGCAGAATAATGAAGGCAACAAGTGTATTTGTAAAATTGGTTATAGCCTGGGATCATCTGTCATGAACAGGCAATTACATTTCTCAGGAAATACAAACACTACATGTTTTGGATTCTCTGTGGCCTTGGTGCAGCACCACTACTATTAAAATACTGCACAGTTGTGATTTTCTAGCACGTAGCACGGTGTAACCAGCAACGTGCTGTCTGAACCTCCCATCGCCAACCAAACACTCCACTCCAGTGAGACACGCTGGGAGGCATGCTACACTAAGCTAGCTCGTTGTGAGATGGTTAATAATGCCATAACCAGACAAGAAATTTAAGATCCTCTGATAACCTACAGGTCTGGCATTTAGAGCCTCTCTGGTTTTGCAGTGAATCATGAAGTAGATGGCAAGGGAGTGGTGGATAAAAAAACAGCAGTACACACCGAGCCACCTTGCAGTTACAGACTCTCCTTAGCAGCTGAGCTAGTAGCAAAATAACATACATGACCCCAAAGCTGAACCACAAGCCGGTGCACAGCAACAGACCCTCTGCCGGTTGACCCAGTATAACACAAAGTCTATGGTTGCACAGCACACACACAAACACACACTGAACCGGAAAAACGAGAGACCCTAACATCAGCTAATGTTAGCACAAAGCACACACCCACAGCAGTGAGCGGTAAACTGAAAGGTATGTCAGCGACTTAGCTGATTATGGAATTTAACAAAGATGTTAACTCATGTATTTATTAAGACTTAAAGAGCTAAGAGAGCTTGTGGGAAGTTGCGTACTTGCTGCTTACACACAGTACTACAAAATTCCCCATCTAATTCTAAAAATTACCTAGTATTTTCTAATGTGTTTAGAAAAAAAACACTGATTTTGCTTTACCCAGTCTTCAACATGCTCATTTCAGCCAGACCGTATATCCTGCTTTGTACAGAGAACAAAGCCCCAAATCATGTTAGTTTTAATACATACAAAAAATAAGGATTTTTCCACAAAAATGTTCGTCAAAATGTACACTTCATGAAGATTCCCAAAGCCTTTCGAAAGCTAAAAAAATGAGGCCAAGCAAACTGAACACCAAGGACAAACTGCTGTCAAACTGACTGAGTGCAAGCACATCACTTGACCCTCAAATGACCTCAAAATTTTGGCAAGAATTCAGTATTTCAGAGCACGAGGACAAGACAACCTCAGCCAGGCTATGGTGGAAAAAAAAAGATGTGATCTGCACCGGGCTATATTCCCAGAATGCTCCACAGTGTCGTCCACTCAGCTGTACGTTTCATAAACAAAGATCACCGCTCAGAGGAGAAGTGGTGCATGACGGCTTTCCATCACTAGACCAACCAGGATAGGGACCAGGAACCAGGATGCACACACACCACAGTCTGTGCATGCTAGCTCTGATCTGATGTCAAAAAATAAGTTACTTTTGGCTCTGACTTTGGGGCCATGACAGAATCAATTAGATCAACTCAGGCTTCCTTGAAGCATTGAGCAGGTAGTGGAGTGAGGCATCGTGGTATTGATCAAAGTGAAAGGTTTTCTTGAGTGGGTGGGGTGAGAGGGGAAGAAAGTGGTTTGCCTGAAGACTTCGGCCCACCTCGAGATCAACACTACAACTCTTCTGTGGGAGGTTAGGAGCTGCACAGCGTCCAAAGACCCACACGTGCACACATACATACACGACGGCAGTATGCTGTGTTAGCTTCAGTAGCATCGGTGGCTGGAAAAGCTTTCCACCTTAAAGCAACCTGACTGAGTAAGAAGACAGAGGAGGCTGATGCTTCTGGAAACGATGCAACTCTGGCGAAAGCATCCATCTTCTGACATGCTCACTCACACACACGCAAACATGCACAAAGACACACTTAAACTGCATTTAACCAGCACGCAATAACCCTAGAGAAATACATATAGACAGGAGATGACTGCACGTACGCACGCCGACACACAGTGAGGCTAAGAGTGAGAGAATGCGAGGCAGGCGGCGAGCTCAGCGTGACCAGCTAGCTTGTAGTACCGACCCTCCGTGCTAAAATGGTAGATCCCAGATTTCTCCCCATGCAATCTGCCACCAACAACCATGGAGGCAAAACAGGAAGAGGAGAGGAGAGGAGGGATGCAGGGACAGAGGAAACCTAGCCATTTCCTTTTCCTCATCTCCCTCTGATAAAACACACACAGAAGCATAAAAAGATACATGGATAAACAGAGAGGAGGCGGGAGGATGTTGGTGGTACTTACATGAGGACTCTGTGCCGAACATGGCTGGGCCGGGAGCTGTGATGGAGAGAGGAGGAGGAGGAGGAGGAGAAGGAGGAAAGAGAGGAGAGAGAAAGGGGAGGGTGGGAGAGAAGGAGAGAGCGAGAGAGAGATAGAGAGGGGGGGGGGGGGATTGATGAGCAGGCAGCTACACAGCGGGGGTCATCAAAGCAACACAATGCAGCCAGCCGGCTGTCGCTGCCTCCCAGACGGCCAGATGCCCCAACTCCGCTATCCGTCGCGGCTTTAAAAGCCCTCCTCCACACACACGCTCAGTTAGTCCGGCCGCGAAAAACAAGAGGCCTTGTGGAGGATTCAATTTATAAATAAATAACTATAAAATAAAAAAAATAAAAAAACAAGCAGAAATCCTTCACAGCCGAGGAAAACTGTGGTCAAATCCAGACATGGAGATGTGGTTGTGGCTAGCTATCGCATCTCTCCTCTTTCTGCAGTCTATGTCCTCCTTCTCATCCTCTCCTCTCCGTCACTCTCTCACTTCTCATTCCACTGTAATATTTACTAATGGAGAGAGAGAGAGAGAGGAGAGAGAGGGGAGAGAGGGGGAGGGTGGGGGAGAGAGAGAGAGAGAGAGAGAGAGAGGCTTTCCCTGGGAGAAGTGAGAGAGAAGGGGGGTGGAAAACTAAAAATCTGGTGAAGAGCTGCTGCCGCTGCTGCTGCAGCCGCTGTAAGACAATAGCTATGCAAACAGAGAGTGACGTCAGAGCAGAAGAGAGAGAGAGAGAGGGAGAGAGAGCCGTAAAAATACTGACTGACTACTGCTGCCAGATGGAGAGAGAGAAAGAGGGAGGCAAGGAGGGAAAAGGGGACAGAAATAAGGAAAAACAGGAGGGGAAGATGGAGGAGGGGAAGGAGAGGGGGAAGATGTGAGAATGGAAGAGAGATGATAGGGCAAGAGGAGAGCAAGGTGGTAAAATAGAGAGAAAAAGAGAGAGAGACGGGAAGACGGAGAAGGGGGGGCAGATAAAGACATAGAGAGGGGGAGGAGGAAGGCAGCTGGGGCTGAGGGGGCACTGGTGAAGAAGAGTGGGAAGCAGGCCAATCAAAATGGTTTGTCTACATGGAAAAAAAAAAGCAAACCGGGAAAAAACAGGACACACACACACACACACACACACACACTGGAAGGAGCAACGGGGGGCAGGGGGGGCTGCAGTGTGTCAGTTCGACAAATTGAAAAGAGTTTGAAGCTGAGCACAGGAGACTGCTGTGTGTTTACCTGCTGTTAATACAACAAACACACACCTGGCCATCAGTAAGCCAAGCAACAAATTTCCTGTTGTAATAATCACAACATGCATCAAGCCTGCATACACATAACCTGTATAACCCTTCAGAAAAATAGCACAAAAATACAGAGTAACATAAAATCATATGTATTAAAGCGAAGTCCCTCCCCTTTCTGTGGTGCACCATTCGACCTAATTTTGCAAACGATATGTACCGATATGAGGGCCTTTTATGTATTTCACCAATACATAAAAGGCCCTCACATTAAACTAGGCAGTCTCTGAAGCAGGAAGATGCAAATACTTGACCAGAGAAAACAGAGAAAAAGGAGGCTTTTGCTCAAGAGGTAGAAAACCTACAACTACCAGAATGCAACGCACCTGATCAAACCAATAAGGGCTCCCGCTGGTGGTAACGTAATGTGAACTGGTCTGTGTGAAACAACGTTGGCCAGCTGGATCCTGTATTACAGTTAAATAGTAAGCTAAAACATGTTTCTGAAAATATTTGAGGCAAGAAATATGCAACTCAGGTCTGCACTGCTTAGTTTCACCATTTGATTTGTTTTTTCAGCCTCAGTCTTCACCGTGCAGGAAGCAGTATGGCGGTTATATGTAGGCACAAATTACCCCTTTTAACTTAAATGGAAAGTCAAAGGAAACATAATGACAACAACTCTTATGGTGGTGGTATTATTTTTTTTTTCAAATTAATCTACTGAATAGGGTTTTTTCCTTTTTATAGATGAATCTTCTGATTTTCTCAATCATTTAGTCATTGTATTGTTAATTAAAAAACAATGGCACTATAATAGCTTCAATTTTCTTGTTCATCCTGACTAGCAGTCTAAAATCATTAGATATCCATTCATTGTCACATATGACAAAGATGAACAGAAAATTGTCACATTTGGGAAGATGAAGACACATAATGTTTGGCATTTTGAATTAAAAATGACTGAAACCATAAATCAATCATCAAAATAGTTGCTGGTTAATTTTCTGTCAATCATCTCATCTTTTAATCAAGTAAGCTCTGCTACCGTACACAAATTATGCAACGTAGCATGGCTGCTGAATTAAAAAAACCCGAATCCTTTTCAAAGCTCAAAATCTTAATGATTTTTTTTTATTCTGCCTTTTTTGGGGATGCCTGGACACCCTGATGTGCATGTAGGGAACATGCTCTAAGTGACAAGTCTTAATGAAGACTAGAGTACGGAGCCATTAAATGTCGTAAAGTGGACACAACCCAGTCACTGTGCAGCAGTGCAGCAGTGATGCACACGGCCCTGCGTTGAGCACATGAATGGGTACAGTGGTGAGTCTTTACAACAGCCTGCTAACCTAAATAGATGGGAGGTCAGCCGGACGTCCTTGTGACCCCCACTCTGAATGGGGTGATGCTAGCTAGCATGTGGATTAGCTCAGCTGCTGAATAGAGGAGCGTGTACTGTCAGAGGCCTCTGTTCTTTTGTGTCTCCCCTCCTCCTCTTCTCCTCATGTCTTTGTCCTTTTAAGCACAGGCAAGAGACCCCCTCTCCACTCCAGCTTCACCGCAAAAAAAAAAAAACATTTGAATATAATATACATCAAAAATAGAAATGAGGCATGTCTCCATCAAGACGTTTTGACCGCAATTTGAGTCCTTTAACCCCTTTGAAACCTGAGTCAATTGGCTTGATTTCTTTAAAAAACAGAGAAGAAGGCAATAAATAGCCAACGAAGAAATGAATACCAAAAAAAAGAAAGAAATAAGCACCAGCCAAGAAATTAGTAAAAAAAAAAAAAGTATAAAAACTGACCTGAAAATTAGTAGCAAAAAAAAAAAAAAAAGTAAAAAAAGCAAGGCACAAAAGACTGGGAAAAAGTGTAACATTATCTTTAATATGTAATTATAATAATTAGAAATATAGTTTTTCCCTGTCTTTTTTCCCCTAGAAATTTTTTTCTTACCTTTTCTAAAAAAAAAAAAAAAAAAAAATAGGGTGTCAGGGTTCAAAGGTTTAAATGTTGTGAAAGGTGTCTGAAAGTAGTAAAAGGAAAGTAATGTTGCAGGTTTAAAAGGTTAATTCTGCTTGCTGGCCAATATTTATATTTGCTTAAATGCTGATTAAATATGTATCCGACAGACTGAAATAAAAGCTGTGGCCTACCTAATCTGACTCACCGTGTTTTTCATGAATTAATTAATTAATTGATTAATTAATCAACATTATAAATGCAAGATTAACTGAGAAATTGTGACTCCTGAACTGACGAGACACGTTCGGCTACACAAAAGAGGGTCTTCCTTATAAATGATCTGTGGGGAGGACAAACACTGTTGCAGATAGCACTTAAACCAAAAAACACACCAGTGACAGCTGATATGATCTGCCACTGGGGACATTTGTCGTTTTTATAACTTAGAGTGACAGCCTGCCACAGCTATAAGTGGGAAGCTGCTGGTTGAACGTTTTTTATGTTTTGTGCTCTGAAAGTGAAACTGAACTCGAAACAACTGCGACTGTCTCATCCTGCTTGCAGTTTAAGATTTTAAGACTGAAGATTTGTTAAGATTGATGTTCTTCGCAGTGCTCTGTCCCCATCCTGACTTAAGACATCTCCTGGGGTCGTGTTAATTACACAAGGGGGCTCACTCTCAGACGCTCCTGTGAGGTGAGGAGGAGGTGAGTTAGGATCTGTGTGATATACCACCATCTATAATCTCAGGCAGTGTGATCTGCTCGCACATTGGTATGATATAATATAATATCTAATATAATATAGTGTGAATGGGGATCAACAGCTGGGGTTGGGGGGGGGTCTATGGTGCTGCTGTGATAATCACAGGAATTGACCTAGGCAGGAGGCATGTCTCCCAAATTAGTGATGTCCTGATCAGGTTTATTTTAGACACAACCCTAATCCAGTCCTTTGAAAATGGTCATCTGCCGATATTGAGTCCAATCCGATACTTATATTTACCTAACTTACATATAACTCTGTTGTGACATAACACTCAGACCTGGACAGTATCACAGTATTGCAGTACCAGGGTATTTAGAAATCTTACATAAATACAGGGGCTCCTCTTTCTATTAAATGCAATGTATGTAGTGCACAGCACACACCACCAGAGCACAGTCTCCAGTCTCTACTGGTGGAACAGGCAGCTGAGCTGAAAGACACTGCGACACCTAGTAGTGGAGGGAGAAGTTACAGGACTGTAAACGGCTGGCAGATAGCAACAGCAGAGAGAGACGGAGGGGAATACCAGGGTGTTTTTACATCTGACTTGGTGAATAAAGAATTAATTCAGACCAAACTGGAGCTGGTGAGTGTTGGAACAGTGGATTTACTAACTAGATTACTAACAATAGCAACTAAGACTGTTTGGGTGAGTTTTCTGTTTGAATGAGGTCTGTTTTATGATGAGTTAACAAGGCAATTATGCCTCATCAGTCTTCCGTGTATGAGATAATGTTGTATTTCTGTTTAATATGGAAAATAGGTGTGAGAATATTACCTTTTTTTAAAAAAACATTTTAGGGCTTTCTATTGTGTATTTATTAGTCTGAAAAGCTGAAAGTAAGTAGTGCACTCACTCTATGTGTGTGTAGTGTAACACCCCAGAGTCGGGTCCAGTGGGCGTAAATACTGTGTATGCTTTGTGCCTCAAGGTCTTGGGCTGGGTGGAGCTGACTGCTTGATCGCTAACACCAGACCAGTGATCCTGATTATTTAAACTCCTCTGCAGGGAGCCCCAGTGTTGCCTCTGCCTTGCCGACAGCCAGCCTCTTGGCCCTGCACCACATTTTGTTTTATTTGCACTTAAAACATGTACTACACATTAATCGCAGCATCCATTCACATGCATACACTACTGACTCCCACTACCACATGTCATTGCCTTTTTTTCTAATTTATGTTAATAAATTTAATTAGATTATGTTACTGTCGAGTACATCTCCCATATTTGTTGCAGCCTGCGAGCCCGTTGTAACATAAGGTCGGGGTTAGGGCTGCTTATACTACCAATACTGCCCAAAACGACTAAGTAAGTAATGTTTATTTAATTTTGCACCTTTCATAAAGCTAGGTCACAAAGTACCTCCCTGGATAAAATTGTTAAAAGTAATGCCATAAAAACATTGGTGTATTTACCACTTTTGATGATGCTGCTGGAATAAAAGTCAGAAAGACTGACTGACATGATAAGTAAACTGTTTTTGGAAATATGTCTCATGACATACAGGATAAAAATGGAATCATTATACTTGTAGAATCACAATACTTAAAAATGCAACAAAAAGCCCTAGTATCATGAAAGTATCAAACTGGGAGTTAAGCATAGAGTCCCAGCTCGCATGGTTTTCTAATCAATATGCACCAAAATTTGTTACTCTGTGTTTGTACTGCCGCTTCACTACCTGTCAATGCATCTTCTATCAAAACACTGCAGGCTTCACTGAGAAAACATATGTAGCAGTAACATCCAGTGCTCTGAACTGTTCAAATTGCCTAATTTAATTCATAAATCTGAAGCCTCAACAAGGGCCCACGCAGCACTGCATTTCGATCCAAAATAATTCAGTAACTGAATAAACTAACTGGACATCTGGCAGTTCAGAGTGTGCCTCCCAATTTAGAGTATTAAGATGTTTTATGCAAGACTGCTAAGCGCAGTTGAGTTCTATTTTGAAAGGAGGATCAAGTATCCTGCATCAATGTCACCTCAAACTGATAGTTTTATGTTTATTTATCATAAAGTAGTAGTGAGATTGGTCATGAAATGCTAAGAAGAACAAGCATTTTGCCAAAGCCCGAAGAGACTGAGAGTGAAGAGCCCCTCACTGTCAACTCCAGGCGCTTTCTCTTTAGCCAAAGCATGTTTGAATCACACATGGCCTATAGTTACACACCCTGGCACCGGGCGCTGCTCTCACTGTCACACTGATAATTAGGATGCAAACCCATTGCCACAACAGCAGTGAAGCCCAGGTGAATAGGGGTGCTAATTGAGTCAGACACTGAGTAATGGAACAATGCAGTCGTTCAATGAATGCTTTACTTAAAACAGTGCTCCTCACCTCCTCTCTCTCCCTAGTGGAAGTGCATTCATGAACCATTTATTCCTGAACAATGCACACCTCCCCCGCTTCCATCACCAAGTACCACCCCAAAAAAGCATCTCTTCCTGGTTGCTAGGCAACTGAAAATAAGCGTGAGAGGAGTGTGGCCGTCCTTCAGCAAGAGAAAAAATGAGGAGAAGGATAAAAGGAGAAGGAGAGGGGCAATCTGTTAGAGAAAGCCAAGCTGAGGTACTCCACGAGACTTGACACAAGTGTTGATACTGAAGAGCGAAGGGGTGTGAGCCATAAAAGCAAAACATCCCAAACAAATAAAATATCCTATCAGGCCAGCGGGCCACCAGCTACATCTCCTCCTGTGTTTGACTTATGTTACAAAGACTGAGCACGGTTTAACATCAACCACAAATGTCCAAAAGAAAAAGTAACAACTGGGTGCATATTAGTGCAGCACAATTAATCAAAAATTTGTTTCAATCACGATTGTTGCTTCCCACAAGTAAATGAGCATGATCAACTGCAATGCTAACGTTTAAAATGCGTGCTCAGCTCATAGAAATGTGCTTCATATATAATCAAACTGCTCCTAAACTAACAGCTAGCCTCCATTTTTGAGAAGTTGTCATGCCGCTACCAGCTCACCCTGCAGTGGCAGTCTGTTAAAAACTTTGCTGAATCTTGCCACTGCAGATGGGCAAAAAAAAAAAATAAAATCATCCATCATCAACCATCATCATTCATTTTTTTGGTAATATTTCAGATTTAGAAGAAAATAAATCATATGCAAAAGTGTCTGTACCTCCAAGCAACGCAGCAAACTTATTAAACCAGAAAAAAGAGGGATGGCTGGTTGCTCTGTATTATCAATCGCATATCAAAAACTTGTGTCAGGTGCTCATGAAGAACAGGAAACAACGGGATACACAGGAAGGCAATCCAGGCACTCAAAAATGTAGAAAGAAAGGAAGGATTCAAGTAACTCAGGTGAAGAAGTACCTTAATTTAAGTTTTGTTTTGATGCAAAGATTTAAAATTAGAAGGTATGTAGCAAAATGGTAACGTAAAAGCAAAGTCTGTGAATTTAATTACCAAAAAGCTTTGGTACAATTTTATTCATATTTTGTTTCTTGAAGATGCACTGTGAATAAGGACCAGTCTTATTTTAATAGGAATGTTGCACAACATGGCAGTGAAAGCAGTGCGCAGTTTATATAGATGAAAAAAAGTGCCATAAAAATATTTTTGTCTTAAGAACAATGAATAATTGTGATAAAAAAAGTGATCTCAATACTTATCTAATAATCGTGATTATCGTTTTTGACATAACTGTGCAGCCCTACTGTCAAGCAATACAGATGTTCTAAAGAAAAGATAGCAATTATATACCACGGTTGCAACTGTATGAGATTTTCATGGTATGGTAATTATCTCAGAAAATATCGCTGCTTTGTAGCATCACGGCATTACAGTATTATTAGCATTTACATTACCCTTAAAGGAATGAAAACAGAAGGTTGAACAAATATTTTATTCTTGTTTTTAGCCTGACACCATTTTTTTTTTGGTTAAATAGGAGTATGTGTAAAAAGTCTCCCTTTAAAAAATGACTAAAATAAAGGTGAGATTGTCCGCCGAATTGCATTTTTTTTTCAATACCATGGACAAGCAAATGATAACCGACATTTTTCATACCACAGTACTTTAAATCAGTATACCAATAGAACCCTATTGCACACAAATGCTGACATTTTCTAAGGAAGAATCTGGGAAGAAAAGTCCTTTTGCCCATAGGTCATTGGGTCTCGCACCTCCTAAAATTCACCACCCTGTTTCAGCATTTCCCTAATTTAGCAGATTTTCGGGAAAGGCCATGGTCTCAAAATCATAGCAGTTTTCCCACAATGTTTCTGTCAGAGTTGAAAAACCACCCAGCAAGAGGCACATTTGTTGGTGATCATATTTAGATTTTAACTGGAGGTCATTTCTTGAGCTGATCAAGATGAATTTACAGCTCCCAAAATTATCTGATGTGAAAAATGGATAGTGCCCAACCACATCCACCATGCAGACAACGGCAGGAATTGGCAGCCCCCAGACTCCACCACAAAAGGAAGGTCGGTGAGGGTTTCATTATCTCCACACGGGTCACAATTCAAACGTAGCGGCACCATTCAGCTAACTGGGTCGGAAACGCTGTGACTGTCACTGCTGACACCAACTGGTCAAAATGGGGAAGTGTGCGGCTGCAGCCACAGATAGGTGCTTTTACCACTCCATTGCCGAATGAATAACCAATTAAATCAAATTAATTACAGTCTACTGGTCTGATACAGATACATTTCAACACAAGAGCACAACCCCCCATCTAGTATAGCTGAAACCTAAAGACCAAAATTCCTTTTAATAATGTGTTTTAAAAGAAATATAACTGCATTAGTGCATGTTGGATATGACAAAAACACCCCCAGCACCATCAATAAAATTGCTTCAAAGACAGAGACCCTGTGACTGCTCAAAGAAATGAAAAACTTAATAAGAGAGGGGGGCAGTGGGCCGTCACTTGTTCTTCTGCAGATTCTTTGAATGGAACTAATCTGAATTTGTCCAGACAAGCTAAACTCAGTCAGGGGGGATGAGGCAGGACGGATGGATTTATTCCTTTAAAATCTCTATCCAGAATACATTTGCTAAGCACATATTCTCTTTTTCCAACTTCATACAATTAAGATGGCAGTATACTAAAATCTAAATTTAAAGTGTTGCTGTTGATAGGAAAGCGCAAGCTCTACATTCATAAATCTTCTTCCTCCTGGTTTATTAGCTGTAACTTTTAGCACAGCAATAGCTCGTCATGTCTCATTTCCCCAAATGGCTAAACTTCAACTTTACTTTCTGGTTTAGAAGGTCCAATCACCAAGCACCATATTCAACCGCCTCTAACAACATGCCAGATTTGGTTTAAGTCATAACTATTCACACCGAGTCTACAGTAAAACCAGTGCTTCCCCTCTGCCACTAACCAGGGTTTTGATTTAGCTCATAACAAAAAAAAAAGTCAAAAAGACTTTTCTCTTCCTCTTGTGGTACAACCTTTGACATCAGAGAGTTGAATAGTTTGTATTTCAACTATATGACGTATGTGTTTGTCTGTGGGTACATGTGTCTGTGTGTCCATACAGAAGTTTGTAAGCAGTGGTGACAGAAGAAGGAAAAAGATCCACCCATCCATTTTCTACCGCTCATCCAGGGTTGGGTCGGGGGGGCAACAGCCTAAGCAGGGAGTCCCAGACTTCCTTCTCCCCAGCCACTTCGTCCAGCTCTTCCCAGCTGAGAGACATAGTCTCTCAAGCGTGTCCTGGGTCTTCCCCGGGGTCTCCTACTGGTGGGACGTGCCCTGATCACCTCACCAGGGAGGCGTCCGGGAGGCATCCTAATTAGATGCCCAAGCCACCTCATCTGGCTCGTCAACACGAAGGAGCAGCGCCTCTACTCCGAGCTTCTCCCAGATGACCGAGCTTCTCACCCTGTCTCTAAGGCCCAAAACATTTTTAGAGGGTTAAGAAAAGACTATATTTAGTAAATATAGTCTATAATCGATGTCTAGGATTTTTGAATCGATTCTGATTCGTTAAAAATGAGAATCGAGATTCTTATATGAATCGATTTTTTCCCCCACCCCTACTAATGAGAGCTTGAGGCAGACTGTGTCAGGTATTAGGTTTTAGGGTTAATTCTGTCATATAGTTTTCTTAGATTCAAATATGCGCAGGCAGTCAAATCTGGAGAATCTTAGGTGCATTTAAATACAAGGCCACTGAACAGGTCATTCATCAAACTGTGTCTGTATGCAAAGTTGAAAGCCAGGATGAGGAACAGAGGGTGGTGAAAGAACAACCAGCTGACTGTAGCTGTCTTAATGACTAATCTCTGTGCCATTGTACAGAGTTTATTTTCCTATTTGTTACTGGGGCAGGCCCTGACAGCAGTGTTCTGATGTGGTGACACCACAAAGGTTATACTTTAATTATTTAGCCAGACTTGCTGCAAAAATGCATTACTCCATCACTTCAGATATAGAATAGCAGATTCCTGGCTCCTTTCCCAAAAGTCCCATCGTAACTTAAGCCCTTTTTACACAGAAATCTTGTATAGGGCGACTCCAAAGTCCGTTCTTTATGCCCCCTTTGATTTGATTTTAGACAGCATGCTGGCATCGCGGAAGTAAAGGAGGCGTGATGGGAGTGACATGTAACACAACAGCGTTGGACTCTGTGACATATAACGTGCATCCAGCAGCACTTAATAAACAATGACAATGGCAAAACATGCCAAAAACAATAATTTTCTGTCTCCATTATAGTATGGCGTCAGATCTTGTCCTCTGCTTGGAGGGTAAGGAGCTCAATAACCTCATTGTTTTTTTCAATTTGCAGACATTTTGTGCTGCTGTTCTTCTTTGAGTTAGTTGCTAACTGCTTGTAGCTGCTTTTAAAATCTCCCGGCAGTCAGGCCACAAATAACACATCATCAAAAAGTCACACACATGGTCCAGTCCTGCTGGTCGTCCTTTTTACATTGATGTTTATTCGGAGCTGTCACTAACGCTGCTGCAGGCTTAACTGCAAGACAAGTCTGTCCCCCCATTCCGCAATTGTTCCTTTTACAAAGAACAGCACGCAGAGGAAGGGCACAACATCCCCACCTTTGACAAGCAGTGTAAAACGGGCTTTAGAATGGGTGGACAAACCCCCACAAAGGTTTCTGTGAATGTTAAATCTGGACAATCTGGTAGCAAGTTACCATCTTGTTAAAACTGTTTTATCAACCACAACCACTATTTTATCTGTCATGCAGACAGAGAGGGAAGTTTCCTGAACTGCTGATAAGACCAAAATCTAAAGCACACAAACACTGCAAAACACTCGTTACATGCACTGTGGCCATGGCATTCACTTTTAAGGAAAACAAAATCAAAATAACGGCTCAGTTTCCATTAACTTGACTGAAACACTGACAGAAATATTCTTTACTTAGCTACAGCCCCTTTTGCATATTCCACATTTCAGCTTTGGCCAAACTTTTTTTAAAAAAAAAAAAAAAATCCTTTTAAGTTTCTAAGTCTCCAAGCTTATTCTTATCTAGCTCTCATCGTTCACAACTGCTTTAGATTTAGTGAGGGGAATACACTTATGCAGACTTTTACCTGGATTCACCTCATCACTGTACTTCACTAGCAGAGTGTCTTTGATAAATTTTTACTGTCAGGGTGCCTAGCAGCTTTGACCTTTGTCTTACTTGGCCAAAGTCCTAACTGGCATAGCCGATCAGACATCAGAAAGCCAGCTGTGAGGGCTTTGGAGTGTTTGCCTTGAATTACCACTTTGGGTGTTTCACGGTGCAAAGGGTGATCCGGGCTTTCTGGTGTGGATGTTCTCAGTGGGTACAGCTGATTGAATGCGTTGATGAAAAACAGACTTTGACTGTGGAGGTTTTCCCCAGCAGGGCAGGGTAGGGCAGCCTGTCGTGTCAAAGGTAGGGCAAACATTTCTGTCTGAGATCATGTTACCAAAGCAGTGCACAGGTTCTAAATAAAGGTTCCTGACCAGTCTGATCTGGCTTTGTGGTAAATTTCAGGCTGTGTCTGTGTGTGTCACATCTTTCCGCTAACTCAGAAGGGTTTTTTTATATTCTTTAATTTTCATTCTTTGTACTGTACCTTCACTTTGTATTGGACTGTAACACTTCTGTCAGTGTTGGGTGTGGACATGTTGGTCTTACTGCACTGTGACAATATCAAACAAGAATTAATGCCATGCAGTTGTATGCCTCTTCACACCGGTGAAGTTGCACTTATAGTTTACATCCATGTCTGTGAAAACATGAGTGCTTCACCCACATCTTCCCCCTGGCAGCACAGAAGATCTATACAATCAGCATAGTTTCAAGATGGACACCCAAGATTAGTGTCACCAATTCAGTATCTAAGCAAATGTTTCCCCTTCTGTTCCTGAGATATGACGTTGAGTAAAGGCCAGAGAAATGTTTATTATGATGTCTCAGTGAAGTTGACCTTTGACCTCTTGGATATAAAGTATCAGAACTTCATAATTATATCATTTTAGATATTTGTTTGAAATGTTCACATTTGAATTCTTGGGACATATAAACATGTTTTATGTAGTCACAGTGACATTGACCTTTAACCTTCAACCACCAAATTCTACTCAGTTTATCCTTAATTCAAAGAGGACATTAGTATCAAATTTGAGGAGACTCCCTCAAAGTGTTCTTCAACTGTTTGTGTTCAAGAAAATGAGACAGACGCAACGTCACAGTGACCTTTTACCACCAAATTTAATGTTATGAATACGTAGATGTTTGTCTAAAATTTCAGAAAATCCCTGAAGATGTTCTTGAAATATCATATTCACAAGAATGGGACGAATGCAAGGTCACAGTGACCTTGACCTTTGACCACTAAAATTGCAATTCGTTTTTGACTTCAAGGTAGAACATTTGTGCCAAATTTCAGGAAATTTTCTCAAGGTATTCTTGATATATCATGTTCATAAAAATGGGACGGACAGACAGATGGAGGGACGGACAAACAACCCAAAAACACAACACTTCCAGCCACAGAGGCATAAAAAACATGTCCACACTTTTCAGGGTTTATTTGTGTATTTTAAATGACCATTCCTTGTCCCCAGAGCTGTGATGACCTTGTTCTTCATATAGAGGCTTCACTGTCCCATCTACAACTGACAAAGTTGGAATCTTTATGCAGTAAAAATTTCTTCAAAGAGGTTTCATTTCTGATGCATGAATGAATCCTCTGGGCAATGTAAGCCTGGGAAAATGCTGTGTGGAATCTGTCTGAACCCAGATACAAGTTATCATCAGTGTTTTCAAGTCTGCCAGCATTCTCCACAAAAAACATGAAGACACATCACATGCCATTTCTTCACTGTCAGCACTGCTCCAATGGTCACGGGTTGATATGGTACCACACAATGGTCCATAAATCTGAAAATAAATTTGACCTTTTGAGTGTTACGGCTTCACATCAAAATCCAGAGTCCAGAACCAATCATTTTCAGTAACTATGCCACAAACAGCTTATTGCTGAGCTTAGCAATCAACGCAATGGTGCTAAATGACTGGAAAAAACAGAGAGAAAGGACACAAGCTCAAGAGGTAAAAAGCCAACAACTAGAAAGCTATTCGCTAAACAGACCAATAAACACTCCCACTGGTGATTGATGTAATGTGGACTGGTCAATGTGAAACAATGATGGCTGCCAAATCTTATTTAATAGTTAAACAGTAAGCTAAGCTGTTTCTGAAAACATTTTAAGCCAGAAATATGCATCTCAGTAACAGAATGTTGGTTTATATTTGATTTGATATTTGATTTTTTTTTCTCGACATTTTCACTGTACAAGGAGCTGTGGCACCTACTTCCCGTTCACAAACTCTTGCCATTACGGCGAAAGAAGACATTAAAATACATTTCTGAAAACATTTTACGCAAGTAGGCAGTGCAGTTACATAATCTTGATTTATATTCAATCAGCGCTGCCTAGTTTTACCGTTTGATCAGATTTCTGACCCAGTTTGAGAGACAGAGGCGAGTGTGTCTCTTGATCAGCTGTATACTCTTTCTGTTCGTAGTGGCGGCAGCATGGGTGGCAGATTACACGAAAGTGTGGAAATACAGCCTGGGCAACACTCCCACTTCCAAGAGCCAGCGAAGCAACACTGGTGGTGACATTTGTATTATCTGGCACTGGTTAGATGTAGGGAAGTTCACCACATTTCACCTACACATACTACCCACACTGATTTGACACAAAACTGGTAGAAAATCTGCGAAGTATCCCTTTAAGGAGAGCTCTTTCTCTCAGTGTTTTAATCTTATCCTCAATGTGTTGTGAGGATTGTACTGAAACACTTCACATTGTTAGCAACTGTTAGTTGTTGACAATGTATTTTAGGGCCAATTATGTGTTTGTATCGCATAAAATTCCCATAATTCATGAGCCAGACATACTGAGGTGTTTTCTGAGTAAACACATCTGGGGACTCCCTGAGAGGAACTGCTGAACGGGGATCTCCCCTGAGGACTAAGAACTTTCAAGGGCTATTTCAGTTTGCATTTGCACTGCCAAGAGGAATGCTGAAGTAATGTAAACTGACCATAGAAGATTCTTATATTTCCCTTTGACAAGTCAAAATCGTGTCATATTTCCGCCGTCGCATATATGGTCAGCAAAGCCTGAGCTTCACCATCAGTCAATTTGTTTGCGTTTTCTTCCATTGTTTTCTATACAAGTTTTGTTGTCTGTTATTTACACAGCTCACAGGTTTTAAAAGTGGCGGTTGACGGAAGTGCATTGGCTTAAGTGTTTGTATCATACGCTTACATCACTCAAGGTTCATCTTGTGGTGAGAGAGGACCTACTCTTAAACAGGAGCCAAGCAGAGTGATAAGAACTACAATCATTACTAGTCCTTGCAGCGCAAACACAATAAAAAGGGGACTTCTTCGACCTATGGAAAAGTTCCTCTGGCCTGAAACATCTATAGATGATATCAAATTCAGCAGAAGGCCTTTTGGCTATCTGAAACTTTAACAGTAAACAGGTTTTGCTAAGAGCTAAGTTTTTTTTCTTAAAAAACACACATGCACGCACGCACGCACACACGCACACACACACACACCTACCCACCCACCCCCACACACAGGAAGAAACAGATCATATCATCATAAAAACTGTAGACAAAAATAGCCACTAACAGCAGCCTAAATACACCACAGTACAATGTAGATATGCTGCATTTTGAGTAAGGGACATGACTTTCACCCTCCCTTGCTCTTGTCATGTTTATTGCTATGGCAACTGTTCTTTCTGCATAGATCCACTCCGCTAAATGAGGCTGTAAAACTGACAAGCAGACCGCTTCAACATTTACATAGGAAATTTAACATGACAGTGAAGGCAGAGTGTTATAACTTTACACGATTCATTCAATCAGCTCATCTTGTGGAAATTTACAGCAATAACTTGCACTATTGTTGAGAGAGCTTAAAGTCACTACAGATATGAGCATCATAAATTAATATTAATCCTTTGGTTATTTCTTTGGATGAGGCAATATGCGTTTTTAACCCTTCATGTCACTAAGATTGGTCACAGATCCAGTTGCAATAAGTCATGTTGATCTATTTAGATCGATGACATATAAATATTTATACCAGGTCAAAGCTTCAGTCTGAACAAGCATCATTTAGGCTTGGGCGGTATCGAATTTTTCATAGCTTCATACCTTCCTGAAATTTCACCTGGTATATCATACAGTATAAATGTGTGGCAGTAACTCCCCATGCAAAGGCCAATGACCTACTTACTTTCAGCTTTTCAGTCTATTAAATACACAACAGATTCTCAAAAAATGTTAAGCAAAGTAATATTCTCACACCAAAAACAGAGAGATACAACTGCAGAACTTTTGAATAGAACTTTCTCTTGGTCACAGAAGACTGATGAGGCTTAATTGCTTGTTAACTCATAAAACACATTTCACTCTTGCTTAGTCTTGCTAGTAATCTAGTTAGTAACTCCATCTACTCCACTGTTCCAACAACCACCACCTCAAGTTTGGTTGAAATAAATCCCTAATTTACCAAGTTAAATGTGAAAAACCACTCCGTTATTCCCCATAGACTTTCTCTTCCACAATCAGTAACCAAACATAAATGAACATTGTATTTGTGTCGGGGAACATCTTCATCACCACCAGAGACAGTTAGTAAATAAAGCTTTTGCCAAATCCAGTCTGTGAAGCATACAATGAGTTTAATAGAAACAGGAGCACCTGTGAAAAAGTATTTTTCTCTGAGAAACTATGTTTGCATGCTCTTGTTCTTCTTTAATCGTTGTCATCTATTCTATTTGTGCCATGAATTCACTTACTGCTGTTTATTCCACTAATGTTAGGCTTGTCACTTTGGTAGCAGTCATTACTGTTTTGAAAACAGCTGCCCGCATGCTACTTGTGCTATATAAATAAAGTTGACTTGACTTGATAACCTACAACGCCATCCCTTATTGGCTGTTTACGTTTCCAGCTACAGAGCAGATCCCTGATTGGCCCAACTGAACTGGAATGGATTGAAAGTGTTTGGGGCGGCATAGAGTCCAGACTGAACAGCGAGAGAGACAGAGCGTTGAGCTCACATCATCAGGATGGTTTCACCTGGCTATAAAAAACATGCAGTTATCCCCACAGTCTCTCTCTGCTTTTGCTGGCCACCGGGTGCTTACAGTCCTGTTACTTATTCCTCCACCAATAGGTGTCGTGTTGTTAGTCAGCTCAGCTGCCAGTTCCACTAACAGAGACTGGAGACTGTCTTGTGGTGGTGCATGCTGTGCACTACATACAATGAGCTTAATAGAAAGAGCAGCGCCTGTGTTTATGACAGTATTAAAAACATGCATTCAGGATTTCTAAATACCCCGGTGTACTGTTATACTGTGATACAGCCCTAGCCTAGTATTATCTGGTAAACTGGCAGCTAACTCTGTGTCCCATGAGCTGCTGGCGATGAAGCTGTCCAGTCTAAAATATAAGCAATGAACTGAATAAATGGATTACTTTCACATTTTATATTCATATCATCTTAGAACTACAATTTGCATTGTTCCAGTTGGCTAAACAACGACACAAGTTTATGACTAGATCTTTTTTTGGTAGTTTCACTGTAGTTTGACTTAAGATCTAAAATAAAACACAAATTTAAAAAATTGTCCTCAGTCACTCAGCATAACTCATGAAAATGTTTTAGGCAGATACACAGGAAGATATCAATTGAGAGAGGACAGCAAACAGTAGTAGCCTCAATATTTAATGACACAGAGGCCACACAACATGTTGGTTGTAAGTCAAAGGACATAAATTTTGCTTTATCCCCGAGAGGGATCGATCTCTCTCCTGCTGTTATTAAAGCCATTTCCATCTAAAGTGTATGACTGCAACAGGAACAGGCAAGCTCTCAGAGGGATACCAAAAATCACTCTGAGAAATGCAAGAAACCACTAACTTCATCAAAATTAGAGGAAGCAAGCTGAGAGAAAGTGGTTGATGTGATAAGCTTCTGACAGCTTTGAGGGGGAATCCCACAATTTCTAGATCAAAATGTTCATAGAAAAGGGGAACAAAGAAAAAAAGAACAGATGTATTATATACTGGTGCTTATGAGAAAGAGGAAGTGAAACTATGTCATCAATGTAACGTCACTATCAGTTTAAGATCTGTATCAAAAGGTCAGGGTACAGAGAAGCTGTAACTTTTCAGTCCCATCCAACATACCACTACAGAGTTACCTGCAACCATATTTGCAGCGAGCGATTACCTGCACATCATTAGTCAAATCTGGTAAAAGAGGCAAATGCTGAGACCAAGGTCAAAAGCTCAATTTAGCTTTAATGACATGGCAGCATGAAAAATAGCCAGTACGCCTAATCATGTGTGTTTGTTCATCCAATACATTACACACCTATCATGCAAAATGTGGCATGTCAGCAAAGGGTTGATTTGATTATGAAAATCTGCTGTTGCTGTACATAGTGTAAAAAATTTAAATGCTGACTCACCAGTTAATGACC
Organism: Plectropomus leopardus; assembly: GCF_008729295.1. Lineage (NCBI taxonomy): Eukaryota > Metazoa > Chordata > Actinopteri > Perciformes > Serranidae > Plectropomus > Plectropomus leopardus. The sequence continues at coordinate 16,929,599 of NC_056473.1, read as the reverse complement.
CACCCACTGCAGAGACATTTCTACCTGCTAAAACACCTCACATGGGTCTGACATCCTACTTGTTTTCAGTGCTATGTTGCGCACAGAAATAGTAAATGCATATGCCAAACAGTCTGCTCAATTAAAACTTACATTGAGGACTAACAAAGTTTGTAATTCACCAATAACTTAATATCAATAATTTTACGACTTTTTAAAAGGATTGATGAAACTGTAAAACTCTAAAAGACTGTATTTAATCAAGACTTTCATTTGTAACTGCCTCGAAAACCAGACTGTGTATTGGATAATCACAGGTCTTTACTGCCACACAGACCCTGTCTGGTTGTGCAGACTTGGTTGGGGCAGTACTATAGTATTATAGTATACCAGGATATTTAGAAATCCTGACAGCATATTTTTTGTACCTTCCGTTACAGTGTAAACTGGCAATGCACGGATGCGATGTCACAGCTGCACTTGACTGCACTGCGTACGTACGTGGTACTCTTCTATGTTGTGTCATTACAAAGTTACACTGCTAACTGCTGGCTTGACATGAATACTACAGCGTTTTCTGTTGTTTTTGTGGACACAACATCATTTTCACAATGTTATCAAATGAACACTGATTTACTCTTTTTTTTTAAAATGTAAATGAAAGACTCTATTTTTCGTGGGGCCATTCTCATCTAAACGGGGCCTCATCCTGTCTCATTGTCACTGTCTTAAAGGGACAGTGACAATGCCAAAAAAATTAAAGGTAGGGTTTGTCATATTACACTTTATTGTTATTTTAATAACTTTGAAGAAGCCTACCTTAAGTGTGCACTGTGCAGCTGTATTTTCTAAAGAAACCAAAAATATTGGATCGGGACTGGTATCGGCAGATAGTCAATATTAAATGACGTGCATCGGAATCGAGGCAAAAAAAACATGACGGTGACATCCCTATAATAAATCTTAATATATCCCAATATATGTTATTGCAAGCATATTGCAAAACATTTAATATTTCAATATTGTATTGTGACTTAAGCATGGTGATAATACTGTATCGAAGGCCCTCTGGTGATTCGCACCCTGAGGATGAACCAAAACGATAATCAGAAAAGTCACTCTTATGACCCCTACATTGGGCGCGCTTCAATAGTGAATTAAATAGCAAAAATAAACTATTCCCCATTTTTCTGGGAACTGCCTGGAACTCCCTCCATAACCCTGGGGGTTCCTGGACCCCTGGGTGAGAAACACTGGTATAGAAAGTGTAAGATTGGGTTATAGGATGCCACAAGCACATTGAACAGATTAAGACTTAAAATAGAACCACAATATACAGTTTAATGGTTCAGTTTGATAGCCTATAAAAACAATACACACAAATAACAGTAACTGTAAGTCTGTCACTTGGTGATCAGGCTCTTAAAGCTCAAACCAAGAATTATTAGCTTGCACACTACAACGGTGCACTAAAGTAGACTGAACACAAACTACAAAATACACCTCCTTATTAACTGAGGTCGCCACTCTGTATGGACGTATGGGGGCATGTCATCATGTTAGTTATCACATTCACTAACCAACCTGTCGCTATTTTTGAATTCATTAATAGTGTCTGTTGGTGAGATGCTTTGGATGCTTTGTGGTGTCCATGGGGTCACCCTGACTGTTGGCAGTGTAAGCGAATAATACTATTTTCGCTCCATGCGTCTGCTTTGTCAACAAGTTGTGGACGGTCGGCAAGACAAGCATCTGAAACTTTATCAGCCATGACTTTCGCTCTGCATCTCACCATGACAGCAATTGTTTGTTTGGCACGCCCACAACACCTGGTGCGAGTAACAGCACAGCTCGGAACAGCACACACACACACACACACACACACACACACACACACTTGCCCTCCGCCTGCAGGGAGTGAAAAGAGCTTGGGACAGCCCGCACTCACACACAGACAGCCTCTCTGTCGTAAGCGGAAAAACACAGCTCTTATTAAACTTATTTACTATCATTCATAAAGTATCGGTATTAACATGGGGCGGCATTGTATCGTTTCGAACAGCTGAGTAGCGCGATACTTTCATAGTATCAGCATACCGTACAACACTAGTCACAATAAATCACTTAAGCCAACAGGAGTTGTTATGATTCCAGGATTACACATTTTCCATTTAGAAATGCTGTTTTCCCGACATAGAAGTTTGTCTATTGGCAGGAAACTGCTAATGAGCAGAATGATATATGCTGTTACAAGGTAGACAATATGATCATGAATCAAGAACTCGGGGATAACATTTATCAAGGTTTAGAGCAATTTCTAGTAACTTTTAAAGAAACGAAAATGGAAAAAAGTAATCATCAATTCTGTTCCAGACATATGTACAAGGTCTGGAGGTTTGTCAGATTGCCAATTCAGAAGGCACCAGCTGTATACGCGCTGTACATTAACACTTTTCCTGTGCAAGAAGTGACAAGTTGAGAGTCAGCAGCACAAATGCCATGTTAAACCTGACACGTAAACCTCCAACGCCCATGCTTCTGGTTATGACTGTTCAATTCCAACCCATACATACACTACTATTAAGACTCCTTAAGCAGCCTAAGTGTGCCTAAAGGCTCTCCTGCCCCCTCTAGTTCGAGCCAGCTGGCTTTCTGAAAGAGCACATTCTTCCATCTGCTGCTCAGCACACAGTCACAGGAGACTCATCACTTGCTGCTGTGAGAGCAATGCGACAAATAACGCCAGCTAGACCACTGAGCCGACACTGAATGCCCGGCTGTGGTAAACACTTGAGATCCACGAGGCCAACAAGCAGTGCTAAAAATGGGATCTAAGTTGAGGCATATACTTCTGTTACAGTTTGCTTAAACGTCCCATATTGCAAAAAGTCAGATTCCCATTTTTTTTTTTTAAATATAAAACAGGTAACGGGGTATTAAAACGCTCAATCCACAGAGAAAGACAGTTTGAATTCTAAAACTGTGCGCTTAAACAAGCTGTTAAGATTTCCATGAAGTTGTGATGTCACAAATATACTATATAGACTGTTTAAAACTAGAAACATAAACATTCGAAATGGGTCCCATTGCATTTACCATATGCTTTATAGTGTATTTGAATGACATCAGCTGATAGAGGGTAAACAGCGACCCAAGCTGTTCCAGTGAAAAAGTAGGTAAAGGTAGAAATTGCTGCCGCTACAGTGCTGTTACAGTCATAACCCCAGCTGCAGTGATGGTAGAGCATGGAAAATTAACTCCTTGAAACCTGAGCGAATTGACTTGATTTCTTTCAAAAACACAGGAGGCAATGAGCAACAAAAGCAAAAATGCCACAAAACTTAGCAAGAAATAAGTAAAATGTACAAGAAAATAACCTTAGAATTAGTTAAAAAAAAAAAAAAAAAAAACTCTTACCAAGTTGTTTATTGCCTCTTTCCCATGTTTCTGAAAGAAATTGCACACATTTGCTCAGGGTTCAAAGGTTTAAATATTGTAAAAAGAATCTGAAAGCAGGACAAGGAGAGTGATGTTGCTCCAGGTTTCAATGGCTTCAGAGAACTGGATACAGCATGGAATGCAGGGCCTCATTTATTCCTATGACAGTTGCTCAAAAGCACAGGAAGCCAAATTGTTAAAATGCCGTGTATAAAATTACCTGAAAGATCTGGTAAAGATTTACACTACTTCTGCAGTGGGAGGCCCGTAGAGCAAGCGCAATAGAGACAGCGGCCGAGCGGGGCTGAGTTTGCCCAAGCAGCTAACTTCCACTGTTGGAACAGTTTTTGCAATTGCAATTCTTGTAGCACTTAAAAATATAACTAACACAAATACTGTTTAATAGAGTGAAGATAAAGGTATTTTGAAAATCATAAATACAAAGTAGCATTTACATGTTATCGTCTTTATGACAATACTGAATGTCTGTCTTAGCTTGAGCAGTTTACATTCCTAAGGACAGTCGCATGAAACTTTATTTGTACGGTGCCTCTTCATGACAAACACAATTCAGCGTTGCACGTGGTCAATACATCACCAGTACTGGCTCGCTGTCGGAGGGTTTAATAACTTGCTCTACCTCTCGCTGGATGGTGTGGGACAGCACTTAATGTGCCAGACAATTAGTGTGAACATGGACATGGAGTGGAAGTGGGCAGGGTAAAGGGATAGGATGTGGTTTGGGAAAGTCCCACCGAGTAGGAATTGACGGATATTGTTTTGTCAGAGCTGATAGCAATACCGATTATTAGTGGTTAATGATACCGATAACTAATATTTGGAACCGATATGCATTTACAATAAAAATAAAAATCTTTCCATCAATATTTAGAATTTGGAATATAAAAAACTCCAACACAAAACATTGTTTAAATTCCTTTAGAAAATGTTTAATCAATACTAAAATACTGAAAATACTGAAATGTTCAACATCGTATGTAGGAAGTTCCCAGCATCTTTTTTTTATAAAGTCAACTGATCATTTAAATAAAAATATTAATAAATAAAAATAGCTAAAAATATCACCCTGGGGTTTTACAATGTGAAAGTTTCTCCCGTGCTGACAATTTATTTGTATTTTATAATTAATTAATTTTATCAGCAATCATTAAAATAAAATGCCTATATAGATAATCAGCAAAATGCCAAATATTGGCCCCAATAATCGGCCGGCTCCATACTCGATCCAGAAACGCTGGCCAATCAGAGGACTGCACTTTTTCAGGTTAGGGATTTAAAGAGACAGACGCCAAAACGGAGCATTTCAGACAGAGGGTGAATAAAGGTATATTCATGTAGACTGTGTGAGAAAAATAAACTATTGTTTCTTGATGTTTTTTTTTTTTTTTTTGTTTACATTAAAGCAAATAAACATGTTCTAGTAGTAACCCAGAATACAAATATGGACCTGAAAATGAGCATAGTATGGGACCACTAAAGTTTGCTGAAAATAACCTACATCTCTAACAGAGTGCCACTCCATAAGTTAAGAAAAAAACCTCGCAGACAGAGTGTAAAATAAGAACACTAAGACATGTAAACTCCAAAGCACCACATAAGGTCAGTTGACTCATGATGGAGACCATTACAAACAATACAACACTCTACTCTCTTGGTTATGGTGCTCGGCAAAACTAACTACTCTGTAGCTCGGAACATCTCCAGATGCTCCAGTTCACTGTGCATTTAACATTCACAGAGCAGGTTTCCGAGCATGAGGATTCCCATTGAAACTTGTGCTAAACGCTAGCCACTCTTACTCCGAGCTAACTGCTAACAAGAGGTGGCTAACGTTTGCATAAAACTTTAGTGAAAGTGAGGGCAGCGTGAATGGCAGCGTCTGGAGGGCTCATAAAAACGACGTGTGTGTCTGTGTGTGAGCTTACCTCAGTTTGTGGGAGTGCGAAGGCCAGTTAAATCCTTATTTGTAGCGAGCATTTCTTCCACCAGCAGTTCAACATGTGTGTGGTTTCCAGCAGCAGCAGCAGCAGCAGCAGCAGCAGCGGACTGTGTGTAGACGTGTCTGCAGACGGAGCTGGCAGCTAGCTAACGTTAGCTTTACAGTTACCAGTTAGCCACCGGCTCGCTAACCTGGACAGTTAGCTCGTGCCGCCTCTGGGTGTCGCTGTCACTGATTTACCTGCGTGTCAAGGCAAGTGCAACCAACACCCATATCAAATGAGTCATGTATTATAATGTCATGTTTATTTTAAGCGATACAGTAAATACAAAATACATAAATACGCCCAATAAAGGTACGCATACATGAAAAGATGAGAGGCTGTTATGGTCTGTCACTGTCAAAACTTCATCCTACTGCGCATGCGCGGTTATTCTGTACATGAGGCATTGATTATGATCAGTTTATAATAATGTGCTCATTATTTTTAGCTAAATTTTACATTAAGATAAAAAAAATAGAAAAGATAGAAAAAAATATTTAAAAAATAAAGAAATTGCCCTTATATACAACTTTCAAAAATCTAGATACACATTTTAAAACAATATCAAAATATCTAACAAAAAAACTAACCAAGCTATTATGCACATCTTACAACTTTATAATTGATTAGGTAAACACCTGTGTGTTTATATTTGTGATTATTTTATTTATTTTTTGTCTCTCTGATTTTGTGTGATTGCATCACTATTACTAAAGTAATAATTAGTACTCACTTGTCTCAATATTTTCATTTGTGAATTTTGGTCATTACTTGCCACTTTATATACAAACTGAAAGTAGTGACCACTGAATGTGCTTTTTCAAAACTGTTAATAAAAAGTAAAAAATACAGTAAAATTTAAAAAATCACAATTATAACCTGCAGGACCTCTGCATATGGTGCCAAATTTCTACACAGGCTTTGTTTTTAAATGTGTTTTCTGCTTTGTTGTTTGTTTTTTTTTTTTGTTTTTTTGTATTTACTGTAAATACCCTCAAAACCCCCAAATCAATAAATGGATTTAAAATTTCTTTTAACTCTTCCAAACCTGGATGGTCACCCCTTTTTTTTTTCTTAATGTATTCACCTTTTAAAGTATTTAAACCTTTGACCACTGAGCAAATTGGTAAAAAGATAAAATAAAAATATATTTGCTAGATTTATTTTTTATTTTTTAAGAAATCAAGCTAATTTGCTCAGGTTATTCAGGTCAATTATTTGACATTAAAGGAAACCACAAAGTTTGTGTATCTTTCTCGATGGAAGGAGAGGTGGTGGCGCCTTTTGCATATCTGTGCTGAGGTGCCTACTGTCTCATAATCCGTCCATGACGACAAAGTTAAGGATCTCAGAGACCCCTAACTTAAAATGTTTCATCTTACACCTTTAGTTTATTTTTTCATTTTTGCATCACAACAAAGGATATCAGAAAATATGAGTGAGCCAGTAAATAGAAAATTTGTCATTTAATGCAACATAATTGTGACTGAATTACAATTAATCTCATGGAAATAAATCACCAAACTGACAGACAGGATGTTTCATACAGGTATATATTACAATGTGCCTTGTTATATAATACAGTCAGGTTCTGTTTTTAATAAAAATAAGCGCTGGAGGAGAATGTGATACGTTTTGATTTTATTGTAAATTGGACAATATGCACATTACCTAGCAACTGATGACTTGTTAATTAAGCTTGTTAAGTGGTCAGGGAACTCCCTGCGCTGAGTGAGAGTTCAGACGATGTCAAGTCAAAAAGGCAATTTAGCCAGGAGCGCTGCCAGCTTGAGATCTCACGTACAGGACAAACGGTGAGGGAAGTACCAAAATGAGGGAACAAGAACATTGAGTTGCTGACAGTGGTGACTGCTTGTGCCAAAGATACCATTCAATGAACAAAAATAACTTTTGTTTTTTTCGTTAACCCTATGGGACGTTAACCGTGAAGTGAAGGTTCTTTTCAGCCAGAGCTCTCTTGTAAATGCAGACAAAAATTCTCCCAATCTTGATTAGTTTCACCATCATTGCAAATTCAAACTGTTTTTTTTTTTTTTTACAGCAGATCAAATAAAAGGCGCGGTCTCACTGACACAATAAATATTGCACATGTGATACTGTATTCTATCAGGATGTTTTTGCATACAAGTGTTTGCCCCCGTTCCTATGTCTTATTTCCTCAAGTTATATTTTCCCAAATACGATTATCACCATAGACTCAATATACAGAGGAGTTAACAGTGTTTGTATAAAAACAAAATAACATCAATTAAAAGTAGACATCCAATTCGTAATGTGACATCTGGCTGTGAGACCAAAACCTTTCTTTGTCCCAGTTTCTCTAATTTCTGTACAAAGACGATACAACTATCCAGTCATGCAACGTTGTTTGGGAGGGGGTGGGGTGTGGGGGGTGGGGGGAGTTGTCTGTTATGTTCTCACATGTATTGTTTTTTTTGTTTTTTTTTAAGCATTCTGCATCTCCTTGCCAATCTTGTAGCTCAGGATTTTGTTCCAATCGATCTTGGTGCGTGTCACAGGAAGCTGGCGGCGTAAGGCTTTGGAGGTAGTGTCCGACATGGTCTGGTAATTCTCGTTGATGGCAGTCTGAAAGGGAATAACGGAAGAACAGGGAAAGATGGAGACAGGAAGGTAGAGAATTATAAATAAATAAAAATATATTCAAAATATATTTAAATTATTTCCATGTGAAACGTCTGGGTGTTGTGTGATCTATTTTGTTTGTTTGTTTTTTTCATTTGAGTTTTCAGACACTTTAACGTTCAAAAACATTGTCACAGTATATCTAAGACGAAGAGTTTTGTAAGAGTTTTGAAGTTTTTAATTTCTTTAAATGAATGAATGACCATAAATGTAAATTTCTCTATTCCAGGCCTATTAAATTGACAGCCCACAGGCCATATCTGGCCCCGAAGTGACCTACAAGTGACCAAGCTTAGGATGGATACCGAAATCAGGTATTAAACAGTGATTGACCGTATCAATACTATGGTCATCAAATTATTAAAGAACATACTATTGATTAGCTCCGACAGTTCTTTTTTTGATTTAATTTCTCCTCATGCTGCAGCCTCTCACCTGCTCTAAACTCACACTCAACAAATACACACACAGTTAATTCAGTTAACAGGCGTAGAGGCCGTGATGGAGACAAAGAGTAGATTACTCAAAAATTACTCTTGCTGATTCCAACTACGCTTGTTACTGCAATAAAAAAATTAAAAAAAAAAAACAAAACAGTAAAACGGCTGTACTTTATCAATACTCGTGTTCAGCATGAAGAAGGCAATACGCTCTATCGGCAGTCTCTCAACCGCCATCGTTATGTTTCACACATGCCCTGCGCGCTAGTTTGGTCAATAGCAAAGTTACAAACAAGCTCAAACAAAAATTGTATGTGGTCTGTTAAAATTAGTTTGCCACATATCTTAAACCTGACCAGGGGTACCTGCAGACAGCAACTGCATCAACAGCAGAGGGAGGAGCACAAACGACAGGAGGAAGGACTGACACTGACCGATGTGTGTTTACTTCACAAAGTATAGTGATGACAGGAATATTATTTATTCTATTGACATGTTTGATATTTTCCCAGTGAGACATTTAATTTATAGCAACTTTGCTGAAGTAAACATGACAGTTGCTGCCATAGACTGTATAAAAATACGTCCTGTGTCTTTTCCTAAACGCTTCACCTCATGAGGTGCTGATCCTGATCAGTTTCTGCATTTTGTGATATGATTGGGTCAGATGCATGACCTTTCTTATTACTAATTTAAAAGTGAAACAATAAACAATGCTTTCTTTACTGCATTCAGTTGCACTTGCATTCTTTGCTAAAAAAAAAATGAAAATGCTCACTACTGAAAATATCTGGCCCATCCACACTTCCTGCATATCTTACAATTCACTTATATTTCAGATAAGTGTAGGAAGCATTATTTTTTTAATGTACACGTTGGCAAAGAAAGCCCACCAGGTAGCATAATCATGTTTTCCCTGTAACAACCAGACTGTAATCTGCATTTTTCACCCAGAATATCCGTTTCATATTTTTACATACCTGATAGTCGTTCTCTGCAGCTTCCATGATCTTAACAAACTCCTTTGCAGTTGAAGCCTCATTCTGAAAGATAAGAAGACACATGTAATTAAATTCAAGCGTAAAGGGGGGAAAGTGTCATAAACAATAAAAAAATTAAGAGAATACACAAGCTAACAACTCTGAAAATAACTAGGGAAAAACACATCCCCAGGGAGTATGTAACAAATCAAAACAGCATTTTTAGAAGTTCAAACCAAAATATCTGGGGTCCACGTGTCTTTGTTTATACTCACAGAAATTGACATGGACTCCTGGACCTCTTTGTGGCTCACCAGCTGAACGTTGCCGTCTTCATAGTAATGAACCTGCAGCAATTAAAGGTGTAGTTACTCTTCATTGTGTACATGGAAATCATTATGCAGCCTAAAAAAACATGTAGAAAAGCAGCAATAAAAGCTGAATGGGTGACATAACAAAATCTCAATGGATCTACAATGCCACTCCAAAAGATAACAAGGCAATAACATCAAGATGTAAATGTACTAGAAAGTGAAAAAGACTGACAGGAATAATACTAAAACTCACTAAAATGAACATTCCTTTGTATCTAGTTGAGTAACAACAAGGTGCTAAGATGTAACACTTGATACTAAAGCATGTATTGGATTTGTGTAGAGCAGTGATACTCAAATTACATCTTGCGGGCCAAACCTTTTGTATATTTAGTATACATAAAGTGCATAAATCAGTATCAAAACTGAGCTTGTTTATCAAAATAGTGCCTGTGGAGGATCCCCCACATCCTCCGAAAGAGGTTCTAGCTAAGCCCCTAATGTCCTGAAATCCTAAAAACATCCGAAAAACATTCAAAAATCCAAGAGATGTCCTGAAAATTTAACAATGTCTTAAAATACTTGAAATGTCCTCAAAGCCTAGAAATGTCCTACAATTTTAGAAACGCCTTAAAATCAGTAATGTCCTAAAAGCCTAGAAACTTAAAATCTTAAAATCCTAATAATATCCTAAAATCCTACAAAGTATATGGTGCTGCTGCAGTTGGCCCCAAGTCTCCTGTCATTTTGCAAAAGTGGCCCCCAAAGCAAAGCAAGTTGAGCATCCCTGGTGTACCTGTGTGTCTCTTCACAGAGTGGAAGATTTAAACAATTTACCTGGATTTTCATGATTCCTGCCACTTGAGTAGTTGAGGGGGAGATGGTGAATTTCCATTCTGACCTCCAGCGTCCATTCCTGTGCAGACAGGAAGAGAAAAAACAAACTTTAACCACGTATTACATCTTTTAATACCATAACTTGACACTATGAAGCAAAAATATGGAGAGGTGGCAAAAAAATCTCAGGAGGCTGATGCATCCATGTAAGATTTATGGTCTGAATCATAAGTTATGATCTTTGTAATCACCAGATGTCACCCCATAATCAAGGTTTCCCATACAGTTATAAATTACAATTGAACAAATTAAACATTTACAGCCACAAATGTTTTCTATTTTTGGAGCTGTGCTGTACATTACCGCTGCTGAAATAGAGATATCTTTCAGTTATTCATTATTATTCAAGCTAATTTTGCAGTTTTTCAACATTAACTTCATCTGTCCAAGTTTGGAGTATACTGTGAAATAAAACATTTTTTAGTGTGCTCTGTGTCTCTGCTTCTAAATCTGCTGTACTTTCATGACCTGGTGACGTCAGTGGTACTTTGAAGAATTATAAGCTTATCAGGGTGTCCCATTTCACACGTCTAATTTTACTTAAAATCATGTTTGTATTTACATTTTTAATCAACTCTGTGAATAAACAATAAGAAGCTATTTCAGCTTGTGTTTCTAGTCTCCTCCTCTGGGTATCTAGCTCTACTTGCATCCAAAAACAAATCTTCCTTCTTGTCTCACATTGAAGACTAGCTGCATGTCCACCAGGGATAATGGCAGCATTTATTCTGAGTGCAGACAGAGGATATTACCAGGATATTTTTTTTACAGTGTACTGGCTGACTCAGCTGCACACCACAGAGAGCCCATGTGTGCTTTACTATGCGTGAAACTTTTGCTCCTCACTTGGATAAAGGTGTGCTGGAGACTACAGTTGGACTACTGGACAAATATTTGGTGAATGGTCGAGTACATCTTTGGCTGTTTTTTGGCATTTCATTTTGCTTCTGCCTCCGAAGAATGACCAATAGTAGCTGCTCGCGTCAGCTGAGAGACAGCAGGGAAATACAGCATGTGAAGCATTTCACATCTTACTCCATGTTATATATCATCGGTTGTTGCTTGTTAAGCTAACTGTGGCCAGCTGGAAAGTCACTGGAGACCTTCAGGATTTCAAAGATAAACAGGAACAAACACTCAGCAGGCCGAGAGGGCAGATGATCACCAGGTGAGTATTTTTGTCACCTAACGCTGTGTTTTGCCCCACAAAGTAATAACTTGTTGCTGTGTCACACAGCTTCCAGGCACATTAGTGTTATTATATTTATGACACTTTTTTCAGGTGTTCTTGTCAAACAGTGGAGTAGGTTATATCCACATGCTGGGTAAGACTGGGCTGGGTGCAATGCATGCATGTACATGTAGGCACTGAGATGTGAAAACTAAGATTTTCTGTTGATACAGCATGAACTGAGGAATTTTAGCTTCCACTGACTTGTCCCCAAATCTGCTTTACAGGTTCCTCATTACTGAAACATGGCAGCACATGATGGCTGTCACTTACACGACGTGTGGAATCATTAAACCCAACAAACCATAAGCTAAGTAAAACCCAGCAGCAAAGAGGATTGGTGCACTTCTTATCCAATTAGATTAACCCGATCCGAAACAGCTCAGCAATGCTTATGAGGGCCAACAGTCTAACACTCCACAGTCAAGTGGCAATTAAAGTAATGCCTCTGAAGCATCTTGTACATATCAAACAACAATTCAGGCTTTTTAAGCTCATTTGGCATTAGTTTGATTTAGAAATCATCGCTGGGAATTCAACAGGCCCAACTGGTCGTTCTTAAAAAGAAGAAAATCTTTGAGAATCTATCCTGTCATCTTTGCTCCATCCTCAAGCTGGAGGGGCTCCTCTTGAATCAAACTGTACTGTTTCGTGTGAACAATGACTTTCCCCTTAGAAAAATGTATATATCAGATATCACGAATCCCAGTGGTGCAAATGCCAAAGGATAGAATTATACATCACACTGAATATTAAGAAAAACGAACCAGAAGTTTTTTGGTTGAAACTGATGGCACTCGATGCACACGATGATGGTTTGATGTCCGTCGATGGTTTTCCCGTAAATCTGAGGGGAGAAGAAAAATATTCTCTGATTTTACATGCAAGGAGGTTTTCTTCCCACAGCTGATGACCACTTTTAGTTGAACTTTACTGCTGCACGTGTGATGCAACTGAATATGACAGTGGTTTTTGGTTAACAAATACAAAATTAAGCTCATGTCAATGTGCAACTGAGAGGGTGTAATATGTACAACGTGCTCAGAAGCAGTTTGACACACCACACGCAACAAATTCACAGTTCAAATCTTTCAGGTCTGCAGCAGAACAGTACTGTTCACTCTGCATTAATAAATAAATAGCACAATAGAAGCTTTGTAAAAGGAAATACTGTGTACCATGGTTTCTGTCATGAAAAGAACGAACAAAGTTAAAAGTCAAGTTGCACACTGCATGACATGATTTAAATACTTTTTGCAGATACAAATCCCACATTTTAACAAAGCATGTCCTTGCAATATTTTGTGATATTAAATCGGAGGTAGGCAGTTTCATTTTGGCTTCAATGAGCAAAATAATGAATGTATATATGGTCTATGGTACACGGTATTCTTGACCATATATGGATATATAGTCAATCTTACTGTTAGGACACTTTTAGAAAATCCAGCCTCTGATGGGAGATTTTGGCCAATCACAAGTCACTTCAGAAAGAGGGCAATCCTATTGGCTGTTCTACAAATACAGATGCATGTGCAGAGAAAGTGGCTATTCCAGCATTGGTGCCAACTGCTCACATTGCAAAGCAACCCAAAAAAGTAAGATGGACTTATCAAAAAGTAAGTCTAAAAGAGAGTCTGACAACAAAAGAAAATACTTGTCAATATTTGGAAAGTGTTTCAGAGATGGAGAGAAAATGTTACTAATAGTTTAGCCTTCTGCTAACCAGAGCTAATGGCTTGCAGGTCAAGTTCACGTTTATGCAGCTAATGTTAGATAGAGCCTTGAATCATAGTGTGTCCTTTGCGTTACTCCCTGCAGCTTCAGACCAACTGGCCAGGGTAAAGCAGGCAGTAGCTCTACATATAGCTTCCCAGTCAGCCACAGCAGCCTGAATCCAGCCAGCTCTTGGGGAACTTAAGAACCTCCCTTTCTGTGAGACCAGGCAAACTTTCTGTTGCTGCCGTTAAACAGGGTAGACTCAGCACTGCTGCTGGAAAGCAGCTTGCTGTGACATCCTGTGCTGGATGGTTTCCCAGTTCTAGCTGCTACAGCAGCCTACTGAATGTCTGTTTTCTGTGCTGCTGCCTGCTCTCCTGGGGAAGTAGTCCAAATTCTGACAGTTTTTTTGTATTCACCTTTTACAGATTTCTGCAAAAGTTTGGGGTTTTTTTTCGGGAAGAAGCTAAGGTAGTACTAAACATGCCTTGGTTTTACATTTGATGTATTTTAAGCAAAGTTACACTATAGCCTCAAATTTCCTTGCTACATTAACTGTTTAGAGTTCAACAGTCTTCTAATATAATGTTAGAGTGAAGGGTGGGATGGAAATGTATTTGTAAAATTGCATCTGTTTTGTTGTTTGACAGATAAAAAAAAAAAAAGTGGCTACATCATTGTGGTGATGCAGCAGAAAGGTACGTACGGTGCAGACTCCACTGGGATAGTGCTCCTTGACGTAAGCCCTGACGGCCGAGTCCACTGTGCTCCTCCAGCCCTCCAGGCTGCTGTCGCCGTCGTGGGGCCGTGGGTCACTGGCCTCCTTCCTCAGGTGGTCAAACTTGAAGGAGATCTTGTTCTTGGGGTCCAGGACCCGGCCGTTCCCAAGGTCACCATGCTCTGTGATTAAGACCTGGAGGGGGTGAAGAGAGAGTCAGAAAAGTGAGGAAAAGAAGCAAAAGAAGTCTCAGTAGAGACAGGAATGTGAAAATGTAAAAGAGCCGCCAACAAGAGAGACAGGCAGACAGGAAAGAAAAGTGAACAAAATGACATGGACATGGATGAACAAAATAAAGATGAAAAGTGGAAAAGACAGGAACAAGACCAGAAGGCAAGAGATTTTGTGGAAGGGGAGATAAGAATCAAGAGATCAATTAACGGGATGCAAGGAGAAAAACAAGAACAAAAAGAGAGATGAAGACAAAGGACAGGAACACAGACGGCAGCTTCAACTTTCCATCGACAGTCTTCCACCTCAACACAGCAGCCTGCTGGGTATCAGACTGGGGAATTTCAACCCGTTATGAGGGAACAGAGGGACATGATGACATCTTTACATAAGCCACTGCAACCATTACAGAGGGTTTTGCACAGACGCATTCATTCACCACCATGTTCAACCTTCACAGAGGCAGCAAGCACAATGGCATGAAAATGAAGTGTTTGTGATCTTGTTTCCTGTGGCAGCAGAGGAGAACACTGGGACTTGTTTGATCCTTTAATCCAACCATCCTTCTCTGCTTTAATGCCCATGAGACCATAATATTAGTGCAATAACAATAATGACTGAAGATGCTCATGGGCTTCCCTGTCCCTTTATGATGCTTGTTCCCAATTTATGTTACTGGCTGTTTTTTGCAACGTTTTAACATTTGTGAAGTACTAGCATATGATAAGCACTATATACTGTATAACTATTTGAATGCCACTCCGCACTGTAAAAAAAAATCTATTTGGCATTGATTTTTGTTGAATTTCAGATTAACTGCAATGGTCTAACAACCTAAACTTTTTTTAAACTACTTTTGTATTTGTTTTTTACGTCATAATTGTGCATTGTTGCTTAATGAGTACAAAAGAAACACAGTAACATAACTATACATTGGCCCTTATGGATTAAGGTTTTAAACCCTTTAAAACTTGAGCTAACCGGCTGGATTGCTTTCAAAAACATGGGAAGAAGTTACGAAGTAAATTACGAATTTACAAGGAAATTATCTGCATCCTTACTGTTTCAAGCCACATTTCGAGAGTGTTTAGAAGTATGTGAAAGCCATCTGAATGCAGCACCAGAAACGGATGTTGTTCCAGGTTTCAAAGAGTTAAACTGTCTGTTTATCTCAACAAGAGTTACACTTTCCTCTTATGTGGATCAGCTATGAGACATTTTAATGCTGTTCAAGGCAGGAATACTGCACCATTATGCCACCTCACTGTTCTGTATAAAAGGTATGATCGGGATGGGGGGACAGTGTTGTCTTGCCTTTGAGCCAGCAACTTAGGTATTAACAGCGCTGAAGAGACGTCTTTTTTAAAGGGACAGCTGACAGGATGGGATCATGGGCTGGGACGGGTGTGATGTGGTGTCTAATGCATGCGACCCATCACACAAGATTCAAAAAGCTGCAAATAGCAGTTAGTGACTAACTAAAAGAAGAAGAACTGCTATTGTAAATGTCTGCATATTAAGAAAAAAAAAAAAAAAAAAAGAAAATGTGATTCGGGAGCTTCTCAACCCCTGAGCAGAGGACGAGGTCAGCCACCATTTAACAAAGATGGTAAATGATTGTTATTGTATGTCACTGTTATTGTTTAGAAAGTGCTGCAGATGCACGTTTTTTTTCTATTTTGTGGGCCATTTCTAGCGAAATTGCTCATTACCTTTTCCCCATTTTTTAGAAAGAAATCAAGCTAATAAGCTCAGGTTTCAAAGGGTCAAATAGCTTGTGAAAGGTGTATACCAGCTCAAGAAAACTGAGGTTGATCCAGGTTTCAAAGGGTTAATTAATTGTTAGTAATTTATTATTATTATTATTATTATTATTATTATTATTATTATTATTATTATTATTATTATTTGTAGGAGCAAATCATGCAATTATTAGTAGTGGTAGAAGTAGTAGTAGTAGTAGCAGTAATAGAAATAGTAGTAGTAGTATTTCATTTATATATATTTATGCACTTGTGTTAGCTTTACTACTTCTACACTTGTAATTTTTGAGTAATCTCTGGCACAAGCATGTCCTTTGGGATTAATAAAGGTTTATCTCATTTGATCTTCTTTTACATATTGTGCAGCAGCAACAGATCCTCATGTGACATGAACTGAATGAACAACAGATTTGAGACAGGCCTGCTGTATAGGGTGGAGAGTGTGGGAAGCGACAGCAAAAGCGAGAGAAGTAAAACAGTGAGCAGATTTAGACCCATGATATCACCCCTCTGCATTTAGCCTCTAAGCTGACACCATCACTTATGGTCACAGCTGAAGCATAAACTCACCTGTTCTTCATGTCCCTCGATTTTCACTGGGGTAAACTGGTCCAAGTTATACTGTGCAAATGCACTGAGGAAAGAAAGAGACAAAAAATTACTTCATACACTCCAAAGACTTTACACAGTCATACTTTAAAGGTTTTGTCAATATTATGTTATATGCTGTTTTGGCAATATGGATGTAGACTAAAGCCATGATAAGTCTATGGCTAAAGACAGCTTTGACTTTAATTTCACTGACTCACCTATTTTCAGATTTAAAAAAGTAAACAAGGCTGGCAAAAAAAATCTTGTTCAATTGAAAACAAGCTGTGTTAAAAGACCTATTAGACTAGATAAGGTTTTTTTAAAGAGACAAAATGTAAAGTAAGTATGTAAGAGTAAACAAAATTAAAGATGGGGCGTGTCAACTGCCATCTGCTGTAGGTAATTCACAGATAACCACCAAGTGATACAACCCCACTTTAAAATATCTCAACTATCCCTTTATTTTTTCCAACAAATTAAAAAAAAAAAAAAAATTCAAGATACTGAAATAGTGCAAGACGGAAGACTTACTTTGCTGCACCCTCCCTGAGAAGACTGTCATTGTTGAGCAGAAATCGCACATCTGAGGACAGAAAATAGTCAGATTATGAGAGAGGAGAGGAAGACGGTAAAAAGACAGAGGGGAGAGAAAGAAGACAGGTACAGCAGATAAACAGCATGACACACACACCAACACAAAAGACAAAGCTGCCTGCAGTCAGTCTTTGCAACATTTACGCCAGAGGAGTGAAGCAGACATGGTAAATTAGCTCAGTGGAAAAGGCTGTAAAATCACACAGAGATGAAAGGGACAAAGTGGCAAGAGGGGACTGTATTTTAGAGTGTGTGTGTATGCATGTGTGGCTGTCAGGCTGTGATAAGAGGCAGACAGACAGTCCGCCAGCGCTCCTCTGAGGTGGCGACATTTATCGAGGTCGGACGAGGCTTTCACGATGCCAAAACACATACACACACTCTCTCAGGGGGCACTACTTTGACAGCATGGTGTCAACACTGGCGCTGCAGGGTGAGCTGCAATTTGGCCGAAACATCAGAGTCTCGTTTTGCTTTCTAGGTGGCCGCAGTGGTATGATAAGTGACACATGAGTGGAAATGACTTTCCATTTCAGCACCTTTTTAGCAACTGCAAAAACAATTACAAATAGAGTGTTGTGAAAATATACCCAGCCTCATAGCAATAAACTTCTGTCCAACCAGCAATTTTAACCTGAAAACATGTAGCTGTTCCTTAGAGCCACTTTGTATATGTGTCACTTTGGCACCACCAATTACATACAGCATACAGCAGAAACCGCAGGTAGGAGTCGAACCCATGGCCACTGCATCAAGGACATAGGCTTTTGTTCATGGGGTGCCCGCTCTACCAGGTGAGCTACTCAGAGCCCCAATAGTTTTTTTTCCTATTCAATAAGGACATACACTGTACATTTATCCACAAGAAGCAGATGTGCAGATGTGCCTAATGTAATTTAATAAAACACCTGTTGTGGGTATTTTTGCTTGTAGTCAGGTGATAGACAGTAGAGAGGAGATAGGTAAGGAAAGGAAGAGGAGGAGGAATGAAGGGACCACCAGGACATCTGAAGAGCCAGTCCTGAGCAATATCATTGCATTTTACACACCAGTAATTTTTCATGTTAAATTATCACCACGCATTACATAGAGAAAGAGAAGCCGAGTACTCACCATTGAATACTTCGTTGAACTCTCCTGGCGGGGCGTGGATGACAAAGTTAGCTGCTATGCGTACCTGCAGACAAAAGGACAAGGTCACTGATCTGACACAAAAAAGGAAACAGTTATTAACATGACAAATCAATCTTTGTGACACATTGTCAAAACTCTGAGACATTACATTACATTTAAATCTGCTCCTTTACTTGGCATTCTGTCTTTTTTGACAGTTTCCAATGCAGAATTCCCACTAACAAAAGCAGTTGTTTTAATTATGAAATAATGTTCTGACTCCTTTTAAAGTCCGTAGAGGTTTTAGTTGATTCTAGTGCTACAAACGCTATGATTGCATTAACTTAACCCTTTGAACCTGAGTAAACTGACATGATTTCTTTTAAAAACATGGAAAGAAGACAATGAGTAATTCTGTATCCTAAATTCAAATATGCAACTTTGAAAAGTACAAATAAAGTTTTTTCCTATTGTTTTCCTTTTCCCTATACATTTCCCCTCGCCTTTTAAAAATACTTTCTAAATTTACCAATTTCTAGCAATTTGTGGAATATTTCTTACCAAGTTGCTCATTGCCTTTTTTCCCATATTTTGGAAAACAAAATGCACCTATTTGCTCAGGGTTCAAAGGTTTAAATACTCATGAAAGGCGTCTTAATGCAGCAATAGAAAAGTGATGTCGCTCATGGTTTCCAAAGCTTAAAAGTGTCCTAAAAGTCCTAAAGTCCTAAAATTTACAATGTAAACACTGACTACATGTATGCACTGTGGCCAACAGAGGGTGTAATGCTACTGTGTCACTGGTTTGGAGGGTGGAGCGAGGCACTTCAGTGTGTCTCTCAGTCTATGGTGCTTGTGAGCATAGTTATTTTTCCCCTTCCTCGCTTCTCTTCTGCTGCTGCACAACAGCACTTCCTGTTTCCAGGTCACATGTCAAACTGACAGCAAGATAACGGCCCCTCCCTCCCCTGCATGGTTTACAACCATATAAGGACATAAAAATGTGCTGAGGACTCTAGTACAGATTTTCTCTCTTGCCCTACCTCTATATCTCTTTACCTCTATCTGTCACAGGGAGGGTGCGAAGGCTCAGTCAGGTCCCCCCCCCCCCAGTCTCAAAAGCTGGTGTGTCAGGGAAGTTGTTCATATACATGTCTGTGTGTGACAGGGTGTGTGTTTGTGTCAGTCCCCTGGGCCCTTATTAGCAGTGTGTGTATACAAGTGCTCTGGCACTCGTGCAGAGCTGCAGATTGATTCCTGCTAATGAGTGATGCTGAGAGAAAGGAAGCCACTCGGGGAGGAACCCGTGTGTGTCTGTGTGTGATGTTGAGATCAAAGTTTATCTGCATTCGTATAATCCTCCGTCATGAAATCATCATGACCCACTTATGTTGGATGATCTAAAATTCGTAACAATGGAAGTGTGTGAGTCTCTGTGAGTGCATGACACATTTGCACACTTGGTTAAACAGCTGGTGGAAAATTGTGTTTGTATTTGGGACTTGACATCCCTGTGGGAAGACTCATTTGCACCGGGTCTCCCTCATTACACTGGATAGCAGTGTAAACAGACTTTCCATATGCAGAGTGAGTATCTCCCAGACACTCAAGGGCCTGTTCAAGGAAGCAGGTTCACATGTTTGTGAACCAAAGTGATCCATATTGGTTATCTGATCAGTTTACATCAGTCCATGTGACATGAGAAGTGCTTATGTGGGGTTTATTCAGCTGCTCCCTGGAACAAGCCCTAAGGACTGAGGTTTTAACTCAAGTAGCTCATAAACTTAAGCTGTCATCTGTTGAGGTCTAGTTTTGTCTTCATTACAGTAGGACTGCCAGATTTCTTATGATCTGAACTGATTCAAAACAATAAATTAATCATGATCTTTATTAAACTGTCCATACATGCCAATTGCCAATAGTCTATCTGAAGCTGTTTAAAAACACCACAGATACATTTAAAAAAGTTTTTCTAAGTTCTTTTCCTCGCTTTTGATTTCCTATCCACACTGGATATCCAGGGTTTCCCACACATTAAATTATTTGTAGCGGCCGCCCATGACTAAAACAACTGCAGCTCCAATTTGATTAGGCTTGAGCTGTATGTAATATTTCATACTTTCCGTTTGGTCGTTTTTTTGTTTGTTTTTTTTAAGACCATTACAATGTCTCTAGTATCACATTTGTTATTGTGAGGTTGACTTTATTCACACCTTTATTAAAAAAACAACAACAACAACAATATAGAAGCTATAGACACATGGAACAGTTAATAACAATAAGAACTGTCATTTATATGGGCATGTGAATGAATAGATAAACTAAGAGCACCTCAACAAGTACAAATACCTGACACAAAACTGAACGCTCTCTGTGTCCAGATCTGGTTTCAATAAAGTCTATTAATAGAGTTTATGTTCGGCTGGATCAGTTTAACCATGCTGGACATTGGGTGCACAGCCTCTTTAGAAATAACATTACAATATGCTTTTTAGTGTTTTTTTCTGTTTTGTCTTGCTGATTCAATGCAATGTAATCCTTTAATGATATCAATAAATCAATATTCTCAAACTCTTATTCTATTCAATGTTGCAGAGTGCTGGAGCCGTACCCAGCATGTGTTTGGCAAGAGGCAGGGTACGCCCTTTACAGGTAGCCAAACTACTACAGGGTTAATACACACAGAAAGGCAAATAGAGTCACACCTACAGGAAATTCTGTTCCCAGTTCACCTGCGTCAAGACTTACAGGTCATCAAAAAAACCTAAGCAGGCCACTACTGTGACATCTCAGATATTGTTTTCCAGCCTGACAAGTGAAAAGCAACACTGGATGCACACAAATAGTTTATGTTTGGCATAAATACAAATTTTTAAGACAGTGAATTCTTAATGCATTGGCTTAAATATTGCTGACTATAGCTATCTTAGTTCCTACTGTGAACACCTGTGTTAGCTTTCTGAATTAATTGTGTAGCACCAAAAGCAAGGGAGAGACCAGTGAGGACTGCACAGGAATGGACAGGGATGGGTTTTCAATCACATCTGACAGCTAACTGTTATAGGAGACTTGGAGAGGAGAGGAGATGAAGCCAAGGGAGTACGTTGTGGTTTAAAATGAATCACTGACAGGAGGAAGAGGAGATGGATACTCCATTAGTGGATTATGAGTAAGGCATTGACTGTTAAAAGATAGTTAAAACAGGGTTATACTTCCTCTTCCTCTAAGTACCTCAAACCAGTTCTACTAATGCACTGAGACAACAGCCTACATCCTCCTATGGAAATAGAAGAATAAACATTAAATGCAAACAATCATATTCACTTTCTACCGTATCTTGCAGATTATTTGTATTAGATTATTACTCCATGTTTACAGTGATGCTGAATACAAATACTGTTTGTAATATACTATGGCAATATCACAGAATACCAGGTTATTTAGAAATTCCGAAGGTATTTTCAATACCGTCATAAATACTAGTGGTACTTCTATTAAACTCACTGTTTTTCTATTTAGTGCACAGCATGCACCCCCAGAGCTCAGTCTCTGGTCTCTACTGGTGGAAAAGGCTGCTGAGTACTATATATTTACACCGTCATATACCACTGTCGTATACCATAATGAAATATCACAAAGTTATGAAGGTATGAAATATTACATACCACTGAGTCTAGATTGTAAGACAGCAAGATTGCACAGCAAGTGGTCAAACCACAAACCTGTTGTGCTGACATAAGGGAGGAAGTCTGCTTCATGCACTGCAGAGAATTTATGATAAAGTCCTCTCGGAGACAAAGAGAATGAATGTGAATGTTATAATTTGGCCAGTGTCTGTGAAACCCCAGCAAAAACTGATTACTTTAAACCAAAGTTATTTCAAAGTTTAATAGATTTAATGGTCCAGTGAGCAGGATTTAGGGGAATATATGGGCAACAAACCAAACACTGGCTCTAGATAGGGACATTCTCATTTTCACGTCAGCCACAAAGTGAGCAGCACCTCTGTAATGAGCACCATCGGAAACAAACTTATTATGTAACATAATATGGCTTAATTCAGTGTTTTTACTGTTTTAAATCACTGGGTACATTTGTTTAACAGAGGAAAAGACCTCTGTGGATAATATGACTCTTGGTAAAAACCTTATTTCAGTGTTTTTACCAGTTTTAATCAACTGGTCTGTTTGGGAGAGGAGGAGTCATCTGTGAATAAATTGTATCCCTGTGAAAAACCCCTTAACAATGAGCACTGAAGGAATCCTACCCAGGAGTTCACGCTTGAAACACAGGAAATGTTTCAGCTGGTTCTTATCTGCAATATGCACTGCTAGATGACACTAAATCCCACACACTGTTCCTTTAAGTCAACTTGTTAACACGCAGACAAATGGAACGAAATGCATGGCCTCCATTGCAGAGGTAATTACCGTATAGAAAGGACTTGAGTGTTGAGCTGCAAGGTTAAGTATTCGTGTGACAGTCTGTTACACTGGGACACAGACTACTGGGACACTTCGGAGCTCTGAGACCTAGTTTTAACCTTGAGCACCAGCTGCTAACGTGCTACATGAAGTTAGAGGCAAGGAGTTTAAGGAATTTTATAAACTAACTCAAAGCTCTTGGCTCTTCCATCCCATCAGACAAACTTTCCCAAACTTTCCCAAGTACCAATCAACTGTATTGAACCCCAAAAACAAGTGTTTTACCACCACCACTGAAGATGTTTGTCTGTTGAAATAAAGACATCTCAAAACATTACAGGTTTGTACAGTTAATCAGTGAACCGCAGAGAAAATTCTGCTAACAGCTTGAGAGAGACCCACTGCCACCGATATAGCACCGCAGCGCCATGATGCGAAGTCTGGGAGAGGACTACCTAAACCTGGTATATCTCAGCCACATGCTGTTTACTTGACTGATAGCCATAGAGAGACACCATCAGAAACACAGCTTCTGATTGCACAACAAATGCAACATGAACTGCTATTGAAGACACTTTATTACAACAATACTGTTTTGACCATGAAAATATGGATAAATAATCAAAGAAAAGATTCAGTGTCTTATTTATCATTCTGGATGTATTTTACAAGTTCTCCAAAAAGACACTGCACCTCAAGGCTGGATTACAAAGAGCTCCTGAAAGTGACACAACCCCCCTCTCCCCACCAGATTATTCAGTGATATCATTATTGTGATATTTGAGTGCTGGTGGTTGAAGTCTAATATGTGAGACTTTGAAGTGGGCTGACGAGTTTTGCATTTAGGTGGAAAATCAGTCCTTGAAGAGAAATAATGAACCAAATTTTATGGATGGTGCCGCTTGGGAAAATTGCACTTTGATAGAGATATTTGCATAAACACCCTTGGACATACATGCAGCTTTGTGCAGTTAAGACAAACAGAGGGACTGACTATAGTTTGGTCATTTCAAGAGACAGAAAGCGAGGCTAACATCTGCTGCTGTGCGTTTTGTCTAAATATGACTCAATCACAGTCATATCTTGGATAAAGTCTTCCTTTTGCTGGAAATAAGGGGTTTTAATCTCCCACATTCAATTCCCTTATCTTTCGAAGGATTCTCAGGGGATTCTAGGCACTGGCATGCCAGCGTGAGCTAACCAAAGAGCTGGAATAATATACTGGAGCTCACACACACACACACACACAAAGACCATGGGACATAAACACCCCCTGTTGTGTGGGATCCTTGTGTCTTTGTGCTCTCTTGGCCTAGACACCAGCTGGTCTCTTTTCTTTCAACTTGCTCACTGTATATTCATCCTCATATTACCAAGCAGCCCCTCCTTTCCTTGCAACAGACACTCCCACTGCACTATCCCAACACCAACCCCACAATCTGCCCTCTTAGGGAGCACTCTTTCTTAATCCCAAACGACACCCACTGACACTGAAACCACACACAACCTAATCCTGGCATCAAAATCGCCTTATCGTGCCAATCCAGATCCATGAAAATAATGATAATAGCACAAAAAACACAGCAGGAGTAAACTGAAGCAATATTTTGGCCCGTGGGCATTTTAAGCTGCATCATCTCTTTTGAGTTTGATCCCCCTCCCTGGCATGACTCCATTTCAATATCCTAGATAGAAAGAGAAAAGCGGGTCCTGGCACCTTGAAATGCTGCAGCAAAGACAGGGCCAAGTTTGGAGGAAAACCTTTCTGATGTGGGTGAATATTTTGGGGAAGGGGGCTTCGGGTGAAGGGTGCAATAATTTATGAATAATAAGTCCACAGCATGATGGGAGAGAGAGGAGGAGGACCGACAGGCAGCCGTAGGCTAACTATAAATGTTCTAATCAAAATGAGGAGGTGGTGGCTGGTCGGCTCAAGATTAAACTGGAGAAATAGGGCTGTGATGTTGGGTATAAATAATGTCAGAAGCAGAAGCTTTACTCAAGGGGGTTTCTTAACAGTAAAGATCATGACTTTTTTAAATAATTGTGACACCGTGTTAAACAGATTAATGACTTTCTGGGGCACTTTGTTCTTTTTTAATACCAGCTGTGTGCTTTACATTTACTCAGACTGACACAGTGCCACCTGCTCCACTGGCTTAGCTGCAGGTTCACATATCATACCTGTGATTTTGCAAGCTGTTCCCCATAAACTACAAATCACGTACTGAAAACTATAACTGACTAATGATCATTGCAAGTTTTCAGATTCCTTTCAGGCAGCTACCAGTTTCAGTTTATCTCAGTCAAACATTAATCTTTACTTGTGCAGACTACATACTGTCTTGGTAATCTGTCATAGTGATAATTTTATCATTTTTCTTCATGTCAAACAAAGCGGGAAGTTTTGTGATAATGAGGCTGGAGCAGCCAGTTACAAAACTCTCCTGACTGGTGCCTTCACTTGCCCTTAAGATTTTGTTGTCTGCACATTCATTCAGCTGATGTTTTGTCAAAAAAAAATCTAACCTGGTAAAAAGACAAAGGTAAGGGTGTATTGTTGTGCCCAACACTGTTTCTTCTCTATTAGGCACAAAAATCTGACATTTATTTATTCTTCAAATGGTCAAAAAAATATGTCAAGCATACTGACAGGAGCCCATCAAGTTAAAGTAAAAAGATATCTTCTTGTACTCATACCAGTATTTTGTTTATTTTGTTTTTGTTGTTATTTAAGTCTCATTTTTTGTTAGGGAAACAAAGAAACCTTCATTTTAAAAACAGCAGAACTGTTTTTAAGTAATTACTCCCTCAATTACACAATCTTTAAATGAGCATACATTTAATCATACACATTTATGAAAACGTTATTATCTACCTTTGTCAAATACTCATTTTTACTGAATAGAGCTTGATCACATCAAATAGTGTAATTCAATTCAACCTCAATCAGCTGTTAGCTCAGGCCACCAGCTGCTAGCAGCTAACATTAACTAGCTCTCCTCCTGCTGACTTCACCACAACGTTTTTTACTATGTGGAATTATGAACTAAACTATTGGATATGTCCTCTGATGCATCAATTGTGAGTTATCTGTATTCTTTTTGTCGCAATGGCATCTAGGGGAAGAGCTCTGTTCGTCTAAAACACGTTTTCTATTGTCTTCTATTGTTTTCTGTTGCTTCTAGCCTGCACAAAATTGATGTGAACCAACAACACACTGGCCACTGCCATGCGTGAATGTCATCTCTTTTGCCAATAGGCTGATGGCAGTCAACAAGGCAAATATCGGTCGATAACGATTTCCAGCCGACAAATTGGTGCATCCCTATGAACAATTATCTAATTGTTGAAAGTATAATGCAAATCCTGGATCCTGGATCCTGGATCCAACCCAATCTCTTTTCCTTATACTGTGCTGGTAAAAGTAGTGTCACTTTACCCCAACCAGCCGGCTATGCAATTTATGGAATATCACTGTCTTGCATTACCACTTTAAGTATGCAAACAATGCAGTGCAAAGTCACTGGTCTTTACACATCAACATTTATCGTTTTATAGAAAACTCCTGGGTCAATAAGGTTATAATCTGTTCTAACCGTTAAACAGGGCATCAGTGTTTAGACAAACATGCATAGTTCTTTCCTTATCTCCAGATCTCTTGCACTGCCTCAGGCATGTACAGAAAACACTCCTCTGTCTCTGCATTCTTCAGTTAAAGGGAGATACCACTAAGTTTTCAGTATCCAACTATCCCCGTGGTCTTAGACAGCTGTTCACAAGCTAAGCCTTGGAACCCAAATAAGGCTTAAGTTTCCAATGACTCTCCAGTTAAAGGCCAAGACACACCAAATCAACATTAAAAAAAAAAAACTAGTGATGGCAAAGGCCAATTGTTGCATTGCCTTACATTGATTGTGTCGGCCAAAAAGTTGCACCTGAACACACCGCAAAGACTACAGCCAACAGACAACCAGCACAAATGTTCTGCGCCTGTGTGAGAGGGAATAACTTTACAGCAGGTGGCAGTAGTCTGTAAACGTCATATTTAACAGACAAGACAAATTCACAATGCTAGGCAGCCAGTTAACACATTAATAGCACAGCCAACACTTAGCATGAGCTAGCAAACAATAACACACATATTTGCAAACCATTTTTTCGAAAGAGCTCAATGGCTATAAAAAAGATCTTACTTATTGTAACAAGTTTGTTTCATATTCACACCCTCTTGCACTTAGTTGTTTGTTTACTTTCCTCACTTCTGTTTTTTTTTTTTTTTTTTTTTTTTGCTTGTGCACTAAGCTGAACATCCAATTAGATCAATTTCATACATACTAAAACACAAAAGAATGGCTATAGACTGCTTTCCCGTTGCCAGTAGACCGGAGCTTGTTTTGGTGTGTCCATTTGACGGTCTGTGAAAACTTGACGGTGGTTACTTCTCTTTATATATCTCACCTTTTCAGTCTCTCTTTCAAACTTGGTGCAGACTAATTTGAAAGTGTTTGAGCTCTGCTTAGGAGTAGACAGACGGTAATTAGCGACAGCTCTTCATTGCATCTCGCCGGTTGGGGAGCTGAAATTAACACATTCACCCGGATGTTGTGTTTCCATTAATACCGATAACAGCCGAGACAATAAATACGTGTGACTACTGCAGAGTCATTTGACCCGGGTGCGAATGCCGAATGTGCGATTTTCCATTGCATTAAAAAGCCAGATGTTAGCAGCTTTTCTGTGCTGTGAGAATGAGGCATAAGTTAACTGACATGTTATGCTAACTTCACTTACAGCAGTGTTATTCAGAGTTCTACTTGGCTGTCCATTGAAAAAGGATCAGCATAAGCCCAATGCTGGTGATAATCGGGTGAACATGGTCTGATGACAATACTAGCACTATCACTTATTGACTTCAAGACATAAATAAATAAAGGGTGCATTATACATTTTAGTTGTGCATTATTTGAGACTAATTCTGAAATGGAACTGAATAGTTAGTCTAGTGCTAAAACTCAGGTCAAGCAGATTTGGGCTGAATACCACAAACAGTGTCTCAGACACTGTTGATTACATTTCCTCAAAAGTTAAATAGGTGCTGTGTGTCATATCTCATCATGGAAGTTGATTGGCCTAAGGGAGGGGGAGCTGGAACTTTCTTTTAGCTTCCTCATTTATCTCTGCTCACTCACAGGGGCAATGCCGCTGAAGTGTTTCATGTGCGCACTTCTGCCAGCCCAGTGCTAAAATTATTATGAAAAGTATTCTTGGTTAATAGTCTTGCGTGCATACAACAAAGTAACACTTGACTTTCAGAAAACTCCACCAAACACCATTTCACTGTATTAACATGTCTTCTGACAACAAAATAGAGCTGCAAACTGATGGTGAAACTTTAAAACATGATGGTACCACCTCTGTGATTTTGCAACTAACCAATCTACAGCTGAAAATATATAATTAACAGAGCCAAAGCAGCATCACATTAATGAGGCTCAGGGAGAACTAAAATTTGAAATAAACCATCTTAGTTTTCCTCTTGAATAATCCACCCTTTTCATGAGATTGTGGATTGTAAAACAGCCACTTTCTGCTGACAGAAAGGTCTGCTCCTTTGTGAAACAGGAACCAGAGCACAGACATCTCGGTTTTTCTTTTAACCCTCAGAAACTTCAAATAGGGACTTATTGTAGGGCTGGGCAATATGGCTTAGAAATAATATTGCAATATTTTGAGGCTATATAGCAATCCATGCTATAAATCTCAATATTTTGAAATCTTTAAACTAATGTAGACTACTGAAACACGAAATGATTAACTGAACTACAGTTGCAATAAAGGTAAGTAATGTAGCTACTGTTAGAATAAAGTTGAATAAAATACTGTTGCATAATAAAGTTTAATCAACGGTAGTGTTATAATAAAGTTTAATTAAGTAATGCAGTAATGCAATAAATCAGAGCAGAACCACTGGTGCGTTTACTTTGAAGTTAAGGCGAAATAAGGGCAGCTGTCACTTGATAACAAATCTAGGTTGTGGGTTGCGGGTTTGTTTGTCAATCAAATTGCCATGTATCAGATCATTTTTTCCACTTCTTTTCTTACAATAAGAAACAATCAAGTTGAAATATAAGATAGATAAAGTGCTTGGTTCCTGGTGCTGGTACCTGCCTGGGCACTTAGGTAGACATGAAGGAACCAACACACATTGAGTAATGGCAGTTTCCTGTAATACTCGTGTGGTTTCTTTGCTGTAATGCGGAAGTTGGCAGGCCACTACCAAAATGACTCAAAATGACTAAGAGCAGCACTTGGTATCTGTGGCAGAGAGGAGACTCTTCTCACTGTTTAATCATTTACAAATGGATGAGACTTTTTAGCAATTCCCCGTCAGGGAGCTCTCATGTCTTTTTCTTGTATAGCAAAATGACGCTGACAGCCACATCAGCAACAGGACAGACATTTCTCAAGCCCCTGGGACACATTTGGGGTGTTTCTCACAGAGACAAATTCTTGGCAATTTATTGTATTTGACACAGGCGCAATCCTGTGACCAAAAAGAAATGTCCGAGGTTAACTTTTCTGAGGCTGCCGATCAAAACAGTGTCTCCAAGCTGGTTTTGAACATAAAAACATCAAATCATAGCAAGTTTAGGTTCCCACAAAAACATGAATGCAGATTTGTCAGTGAATGTGGGAAAATACCAACAGTTAAGTGCCAGGGGATTCTGGCTGTGGCTGATCGTTTTATATCCACTCTGCCAGTCTCTGGCAGGTCACCAATCATCATTTGGGGTTTTCTTTTTATTCTACAAATCACGGTTAGCCAGTGATTTAATTGACTGGGGAATTTTGGAAACTATTACCCACTCTCACTATGTAAGGCAGATGAAAATGCTCATTTACCCCTTTTGTAGTTTTGATCGGAGCTGCTAAAATAAGGCTGAGGGGCCAGAGCAGATGGCTGATTGCTCTGAGCTAATGCACTGGAGAGACGGCCTTCAAAGTACAAAATGCAACTGTGGTGTTTGCATGGAAATGCAGTGCTTTTAACAGCACAACATGCAGTTGATGGATGCATAATGTAACTCACTTGGTCCCACAACAATCATATTCTGAGAGGGAAACGAACAGCTTCCACCAGCTAAATACTGCACATGCCTGACTGTTACTCTGCAAGTCAGCCTTGGCAGGTCGCTAACCATCATTCTTTCAGCTTTACAAAGTCAAACTGTTTGGTCAAAAAGTGTTAGTGGCTTGATATATGTGAAAACCAATGTGGTTAGAGCTGAAAAGAGTTCCCATCCTCTCCACAGTAACATCTTAAGCTATTTAAAGTTTTTTTTACCACAGCTGCATGTCATAAGCACATACCTGAGAATATTATTTATGGTGAAGTACATCCCAAAATCACAAGTTGCCCTGGCTGCAGTCACACACACACACAAACACACACACACACACACACCCTGGCCCTGTAATGAAACGCTGAGCTAACAACTGATGCCTGTGTGTTGATGAGCATGGCGCAGTCATAACCGCGGGTCAATGAGCAGCCTGAACACTAAAAAACTTCTGACTCAGGCTGATGTGGAAAACAGCAAAATAAAACCAGGCCTTGTTCTAGCTCTAAATGGTGTATTACATAACTTAGAGAGTGGCAAGTGAAGAGCTCACAAGCTTTACCAACAAGGCTGCGCGCTATGGTTTACTGTGATATTAACAAGCTTGTAAGGAATTTTAACTGCAAGACCAAGATAGATGCAACACAGAGTTTTAAGTACACATGTACACCCCCTGGGAATCACCAGAGGCCTTTTAGCTACGATACGATATTGCAATTTCAAATGTGTAGCAACATGCTGAGTATTGTAATAAAATATATTGTGATTAAAGTTTTTGGTCTGTTCAAGTCACGTCAATCAATTTTATAGCAAACTTTTCGAGTGAAATGAAAAAGTAATTGGTTGTATTATTCTATTAGACCTCCAAAAGTTTAATTTGTATCTGTATTATAAAAAACAATACTGGACACCGGTGTATCAATATGATACAGCCATGCAAAATTAACGCTATGCTATGCTGTACTAATTTTTACCCCAACCCCTTATATCTTGATGCATTTGTTAAAAAGGCTACCACCATGTCTTGTTTTTACTATTTATTAGCTATTTATATATCTACTTGTTGAGTAATTTAATTTGAACGGAATTTAACCCTTTGAAACCTGAAGCTATGTCACTTTTCTTGTGCTGCTTTCATATGCCTTTCACAAGTCTTTAACCCTTTTAACCTTTTAATCTGATCAAATTGGTCAAATCATGGGGGAAAAGCAATTAGCAACTTGGGAAGAAATGTTCCACAAACTGTAATAAATCAGTAGATTTAGGGGTCGTTGTTGTTTTTTAAGCCAGGGTTAATGTCTTATGTAACATATTTCAAATTATGTTACATAATTCTTATAATTTTTGAGCACTTTTCCCAAGTCATGATTGCCTTGTTTGTTTGGGTTTTTTACTAGCACAAATCGCTTGCTAAATACTTAAATTTAAATGTCTTTTGTTGCTCATTGCCTTCTTTCCATGATTTGCGGAAGCGATCACACCAATTTGCTTGAGTTTCAAAGGGCTAAAATCAGAGCACAATGAGATTCAAAAATACGATTGAAAAATACGCAAATTTTCACATCATCTTGACTTACTAAAGCAATAAAAGTGCTTGTCACAATGTCAATTTATTAAAAAATAGTCTCTGTGGTAGTACTTTAAGCAGCAGCTACCACAATGACATGAGTCTCTAAACGCTGTTTCCAATGTGTCTAACCAAAAAGCAAACAATGCTTAACAGAGTAAACTGTGCCTTGAATCCAAGATTACAAAATGTAATTAACCCATTTGGCAGGGAATTTCAATAAAATGCAAGTCCTGCAGACAGCTCAGATGCATGCAGTTGAACAATCAGATGGTTTTAGGATATTAACTGCGTGTGATCTCTCTTAAGGAAATGAGAGAATGAACAGTATTTCCAGACAGTAGCAGGGGTGTAATGGGGAATAAAGCCTTCTGACAATACGAGTTTGACAACCCAATTTGCATAACAGCTATTGGGTAAAATAATAAATATTGGTAGGAGACTTTTAAAGCTGTAGATGTGGACTTTGAAATGGGAGGAGCACACATGTAAATATATACTGAACCATAACTTCTTAATGTAAAATTACATGTTGGGTCTTCCCATCATGTCCTTTATCTACTGGATCTCATAGTTCCTACATCTTTTTACTGTCTGTTTAACGTCAATAACTAGACGTACAGTGGTAAGCAAGCTAGCTTGTAGGATATATATGGTTGTTGTCACACAGCCAATTCAGTCCTGCTCTGTATTCAGTAATATGACAGTCCACCACTAGCATTTAATTTTGTGTAGCGACAGAAAAGCGGTATCAAACAGCGAAAAGGGCGTGTTAGTAAGTCAAGCTATCTGTTAGCAGGCTATGCTAAACTAACAAGCTAGCGATCTTAGGTGTGTGAAAACTTCCACAACATAAGCGACCAAAGACACGGGGCCACAGACGACACGTCCACGGCACGAAAAGGGTGTGGGAGGTGAATTTATAATATGTACACGGTCCCTATTTTGAGTCAGGACCGTACAAGGAGCCTCCGTTTGAGATTCGCAAATGAGCGGAAGTTGAGCTAAAAATAATAAGAGCAGAAGCAGCAGCGGTTCTGCTGAGGCCTGGGTTTTCTCCAAATTACGTGAAGCCGGTCGACGCCGGGATGCACCGGAGGAACCGACTCAATATGCAACTGAAAATTCATGCGTCGACGCTGACCCCAGCTTGAGTTTATTCTGTGATTAAATTGGCATCTTACCTTTTCGTCGTCGGATAGCTGCTCCTCATGATCCGCCATCTTTTCTTCCGGCACCACCAGCTTGTCAGAGCCCTGTGACGTCATCGCATGGGTGGATTCCCAGCTCGGTTCAGCTCAGCGAGCTCTGCACGTCTGCCATTCATCCTTTCTCTCAGGCCTGCTCAGCAGATCAGGGGAATACGGTGTTTGGTTTCTTTAAATTAAATGAAAGATTTGCTAATGATGTTGGCATTTTTTTCATTCATTTCATTTTATTAATTTATTTTGCAATAAGGGACTGTTCTTTACTTGTAAGAGGAGGTAATGGTGTACTGCATGACTAACCCTCCACCATAAATGAGTTAGTTTTGGTTTCTGAAACTCACCCTTTGACATTGGAAAATTAAAAGTTAAAAACGAAATCCTGCAGCTGGGGGAAAAAGCCTCTTTTTTTACTCTTGTTGTATGCTGATTAGTTAATACAAACCGTTTATATTTGACCAAATGTGAAATGAAGTGATTTTGGTTAAATATTGCTAATTAGCTCAGATCTGGTTAGGTTGTTGAAGTGTTTATCGCACATAATGTGAAAATTCAATGATCATTTTTGTTTTTACAGTTTCTGGCTATGTTAACTCTTGTAATTTTGGCAATTTTCAAAGAAAGGATGCCCTTCAAACCTGCAGGTATGTTTTCTTTAAAAATTACATGATTCTTTGGAAAAATAGATTAATATAGACAACATGTTAGTTTGTATGCCCCTCCCTAAAGCCAAAAAAACATGTTCCTCCCCAGTGCTTATAAAACTATTTGATATGCCTCCCCTCTCATAAATAATAAACAGGGAAAATGTAGTGTAACAAAATATATTTTTTTAAATTTATAAATGTTCATTTAGCAATAACAAAACTTACTTTGTTGTTTTCCAGGAAGAAGCTAAACAATGTGTGAAACTACTCTCAAAGTCATCTAACAGAAAGGCTTTCAGGACACTTAATATCTGTTATAGCTGAAACAGGGTTTGCTGCACATCTTCCAGCAGCATGCAGCTAAATCAGGTGCGTCTCAGCTCAAGGACAGAAAAGAGAATTTCAAGGGGAGCACACTGATCAATCTACAGCCTTTAATAGTACAAACAGACTAAGACACAGTGTTGTTTGCACTGTTAAAAGTTTAAAATCAATCAGCGGACTCTGGAACTTAATATCTGTAAGTTTTATATTTTGTCTAATGTGATATACCCCTGGCTCCTTTTCTTATTGTTCTGTTTGTATATGCTGAATGTACTATCTAATTAAATAAATATAAAAAAAAATAAAAGCGTCAGCTTATTATGCATTTTTAAATAGATATATTTTAGGCCTACATATTTTTATTTATTTTTTTTATATTTTTAGTTCCCTTTTTATGTTTATTGGCTGTTGGTAGTTTGTTCTTACTATGTCTATTGTGATGCACAAAAACAATTGTGCTCTCATCACTGAAGTCTTCTAGTGGTGTAAATTGTAAAGACTGTGTTAATGTTAATATGTGTCCGGTCAGAAATGTCATCTTACTCTGTAAACCTGGTATCTGTTATTACCTGTTAGTCAGCACAAATAACGCACATTGAACTGCCTTTAATTTTGTCAGAAAAAAAGTATCAGTATTAAGCTTCTTTTGTCAAATGCAACCTGACAAGGTATGCATGTTCTCAAAACAGCAATAACTTTTTTGATGTTAATAATGTTAATAATCCCTCACAGGACAAGGCATCACATGCAACAGGCAAGAACTATTGAAAGAGAGCATCCAGCCAGGAAGAATTTTTTTCAGGTATAAGCATGTCTGCGTCACCATCCCAAAAATCTGGGGAAGCCCCAGACCCAGAAATGCCGTCACATAGTGTATGCCATGTTTTTCACCACTAGATGGCGAGCAAAGACTATTCGTTTTTTAAAAATTCTTCTCTGCTTGTGAGAGGGATGAGATCAGATTCACTGTCTGACTCATTCCCTTTTTCACTGCCAGTTTGAAAAAAAGATAACATGTAACGTAATACTCAATACAAATAGCCACACTGAGACAGAGTCAGGGTGAGACAGAGAGAGAGATTTGTTAAATATTATCACAGATGGTGAAATGACTGTTAGCTTTAGGAGGTTCAAATAATTCCTTTAAGCACTGCAGAGAAAGACGGCTGGTTGAAAGGATTTTTTTAGTTCGTTTTTTTGAGTTAGAGTGTCCCTTTAACAGTATTTGCTGCCCTCAGTTATGGAGGAACTTCTCAGGTTTTTTACTCTGTTTTTCTCTTCTACTAAAAGTACTAACACCAGAATGAATAAAATACTCCAATACAAGACCTACATACTTTGCTTGAAAGTGTATGGAGTCCATTTAAATAAAAACAAACTCTTTGTTTTAACTTTTAAAACTTTTTTTTTAAACTCGTCCTCTCAGATTCAGTCAACTTCAAATTAAAGTGGCCTGGACACATATACTTTTTAAATTAAAAAAACAAAGAGTATACTTTTACAATCTAGAATTATGAAGTTGTATAAAATGGAAATAAAACTATGAAGCTAAAAACAAGACAGTGCTGTAACCTTTTAACAGAAGCTACCTTATTAGACTTTTCACTTTTACTGTAACATTATTAAAATGCCTAAAAGGTAACAACTTTTTTTCTCTGCTTTTCTAGCAAGGTTCACAGGTTAATTTGTGAGCTAGTGTTAAGATCCCATTGTGCTACAAAATGAACCCTTCAAACTAAACTACTGCCTGACGGCTACGTTCATCCCAAATGCCTTGCCCTTTCCTTTTCCCTCCAAGACTGTAATTTATACCTCCTTTGAAAAGACTCATTCTTCCCATGATGCCAATACTGTGGCTCTGTGCTTGTTTGGGTGGGGTCACTTCATGTTGCCACCCTATTATACCACTCTTACAGGGCGACAGCAGTAATACTAATCCATGTCTTACAACAAGCCTGACTCTGTCCATCTCTCCATATTCTTTCATCCTTGTGCCATTATTGAATCTATCAAGGACAGATCTAAAACCTGTCCAGTCTTTTCATCTTTATTTGTTGCTTCTGTTTCTCCCTTGTGTTATTTCCATGACATTTCAGACAAAATCCAAACACAGGCCTCGGTAGTCTGTGCTGAAACTTTCTTTTGCCCAGCATACCTTGTACTTTTCACACAAAGGCTGAAATTATGATTGATGAAGCCCATCATTATCACTGAGTCTTTATCTCCCTCCCTAGTGAGGCCCCACCATCAGCACAAGTGGCTGAATAATTGTGCTGCTCCCATATTTGGGATGACGAGGCACGCACCCAAGGGATTTTAAAAGCCTTGTAATCTGCACAGAACTTGAATGGCCTGCAGTGCCGCCATTGTGTCGACATTGGAGCCACTCATCACCTCTGGGGACCAAAAGGG
Organism: Plectropomus leopardus; assembly: GCF_008729295.1. Taxonomy (NCBI): domain Eukaryota; kingdom Metazoa; phylum Chordata; class Actinopteri; order Perciformes; family Serranidae; genus Plectropomus; species Plectropomus leopardus. Next base: position 16,893,221 of record NC_056473.1, on the reverse strand, counting down.
GCATTGAGAACTCTTTGCATCTCAATAGGCGCCTGCTCTGTGACTCACCCCCAGCCACTGGTTAGTCACCTCGGATACTCATTACATGGCTCCCACTCGGACAATAATCACCCAGCAAACACAAATGCTAAGGTATTAAAGATGCAGAATGATGAAATGTTGAGATTGAAAAAAAAGAGGGCACAACTTTTGTGTGCAAGTATCATTTTGGTTACACCATGCTGAGTGATCGAGTTCCTCTCTGTTCTCCAGCCATCTAAGTATCAGTGTGAGAAATGTCTTCTTGGCAGTGCATGAAAGTCGGAGGAGGCAGCGTCATGGGGACGATTGAGACTGTATTTCCACACCTCCTGACAGTATCTGGTGTAGTCTGCTTTGTGCCAGTTCAATAGCTGCTATGTTGACATGTTGGCAACAGCGATGCAGATGGATGAGGGGTTGCGGAGCTGAGCCAAAGCAGGGTCTGGAGGTAGGGAACTCAGGGGAACGTCAGGATGTGGGTTTTGGGGAGATTATTTGTGCAAGTCATTTTTTGAGCCCTGCTGGAGGTGTTACTCTGTTGGCATATCAGTTTCGGTGAGTTGGTTCCACTTTGGTACAGACTAAAATATCTCAACAGCTATTGGAAGAATTGGCATAGAGTTTTGTGCAGACCATTGATGAATTTTAACAGTTAAATACTGGAGCCCAAGATGGTGCCTTTTCAGTCCAGTGGCATTGCACGCTTGGTGCTTACCAAGAGACCTGGATACAGCGACCCCATTCATTCTCATGAAAGTTGCTCAGTGGCGCATGAAGCCAAAAAAGCTCTTTTTCCATGGTATGAAATTGCCTGCATGATCGGTGCTGCCTCCACATCACTGGACCCACAGAGCAAGCGCACTGAGCCTACCCCTGACTGAGTTGGCTACTTCCAGTTAAGCACTCTTGCACTAAACTGAATGGGGATAAAATGATTTAATACTGTGACTCTTTTAGGTGTTCCAAACATGCATTGGACTGAATGGATCCAATCCTGATAGTTTAGTAATTTTGCAGGGGCTGTTGGGCTCAAATAAAATATATCTACTGTAAAAAGTCTTCTTGGGCCCAATAACATCACATGACAGACTTGAGTGGTAATTTCACAGTTTGGCGACAACAAAAATTGGCTTCAAAGCCCGGTGTATGTTCTGGGGTGCAGTGCATACACATCAAAAATCTTCTAGCTTCCAGGTGTACTTCCACAGAATGCGTCCCACTAAATATGCACTGCAATGTTTTTCCCACTAGCTCCACTTTCTAGCAAAAGAAATATTGAATCTCAAAAATATTAAATATTCCTTGTAAAGGGTTAAATAAAATAGAATAATGTTAGAGATATAAGACGACCAAGCTTTGAACCCTTGAACCTTTGAGCCCGACAATTTTCTCCCCTATGATCTGGATGTCTTTTGCTATATTTGCATTTTGTTTGAAGACACAGAGTTATAGGTTTAAACAAACACATTTATATCAATATTTCTTGGATCAGAAACATTAAGTTGATTTAAGTGCTACAACCAAAGGCTTGAGTCGGCCATTCTGTTAAAATATGACATGGTTTCTGTATTTTTCTTCACAGTGAATCATCCCAATGTGTGTTTTTAGTTGATGAACATCTCAGTTTGGCACACATTTCTTCTTTCCTTGCTAGACACTATTTATGACACACCAACCTGTTTCTACTTTCAACAAATCAAATATAAGCTACTTCTCACATTTTTCACCTGCAGCTGCATCGGGGTCTGTGTGAGTGAGGCCTAAATCCATAATTCAACACATGGTCCATGTATGGTGAGCAGCTCAAGACCTACACGCTTGTTGGCTGAGGATGTTCATTCCAATCGCCTCCAAGGTCAGCAGATCTTTCTGTATGACCCTGACAAGAGTTAGGGAAAAGTTCTCATTTTCACCTGCTTAAGATTGTATATCATCGCAAAAGGCTTCTGCAAAATCACAAACTAATAGGTGAGAGGAGAATCTAATACATACAGTATTTGACACGGGAGAAATTAAGCATCAAACGGTCACCTCACTGTAGCTTGCAAGTGTCTGAGAACTTAATCTAGAAATGTAAACATGAACTCTCAAATTTCTAATTGACCAATAAGTCTAGTTTAAAACCTAAATAATTCGGCCATCACCCAGAAAATGTAATCACTGTGAAAGGACCGATAATCAGGAATGGGAGTGGTGGTGTACCAAGGAATTCCAGGGGAGTGTGATCACAGCCAGACTGGCGTTGAAAGCCCATATCCATGGCTTAGTGGGGCACCACAGTCCCACAACACTGTGTGGAGGGTTAGAGGTGGATGTGGTTTTAAATGAAACAACCAGTTAACAGCAAAGAATTAACAGCAGTCAGAAACCAGACATGCATTCATTGGTCAAATTCTGTTTTTAAAATCTTCTGTGCTTATAATATAACATACAGTAGTTTACGGTGACTCTGTAGCTGACAACAGAACGAGTGAGCAAAAACTTTAGAAGCACTTTCACAAAAGACTGTGCAGGTTTGAGGAATGACGCACATAAGTCGGAGGTATGACTGAAGGTTGCAGCTACTGATTTAGCACTTGGTAGAATCATAAATACAGAGGCAGTTCATGTAATATGGCCTTATAAAGAAATGAGAAGACCTTCACTAAGCCTTCAAAAATGTAACAGGTGTGGTAGGACCCAATTGCAGCACAGTGAAGCAGATGAGTAATTGGTAATGACCTTTACCTAATGTTTTGGCAGGTTGAATGGAGCAAAGCAAAAGTAGGGACAGTTATCAGTTCTGGGGTCAAGCAGAGTACGTAGAGAGACTGGGGTGAGCTCATGCTCACAGGTGATAGTTCAGAGTTCGAATGGGGAGTAAAAGTATCAGGAAAGTTGCAGAGACACTTACAGCAGGGAGCCTATGAGAAAAGCAGGGACTCCAGAGAGGCAGGCAGGACTCGTGGTCAAGGAGGAAGCAGAGTTGGCGTCAGGCTGGCAGGGAGGGGAGCAGACGAAACCAGTAGGAGCAGGCAGCGGGATCAGTGAGGACCGGCGGGGAATCATTGTACCATCAGAACAATAAAAACCAGAGGAACTCACAAGGAGGGGATGTTTCTTGACAGGAGGCTCTGAAGACGGCCCGAAGAATGGCAATCTCTCTTGACGGAGCCAAAGCAGTAGAACACCGCACATCCACAGGCAGAACGAGAACCAGGAAGTGCACGGGCAAAACTCGTGGTCGGAGACAGAAGGCTGTTAGGTTTACTGGGGCAGCAACAAGGAGAGATGGTCAGAGGTGAGCTAAGTCAAAACCAGGAAAACAGTCCAAGAGTGAGTGTTGAAAGGTCTGAGTGAAGTGAGGCTGCTTCAATACTGGCTTGATTGGAGATGAAGAGCAGCTCGGAGCGCCAGGTGGAGGTGATGAGGCTGATGACGGGAAGTGGCCAGGTGGAGAGAGAGGAGGGGCCGGAGTAAGTGGGCAAAATTCCACAGCAGCAGGAGAGAGGCAGAGCAGACTGTGATAAATAAAACATTTTTCTTCAAATGTTATCATACCATTCATGAAATGTGTTACTTGAAGCACGGATATTCGAAAATATGTCGAGTTTTAACAGACACAGGAGGTAGGAATCCAAACTTGGTGCTCCAGTTTTTTCTGTAAAAGTTCAGTGATGTTGCAGCCCGTTTTTCATTCTGGAGTCATCAAACACCACCACTTTCGCAGGGATTTCGGTGTGAGATCCCAATGCCAAAAGCCACTTTTCACGGCTGTATGATGTGTCGCCAAGTGGCGTCAGATGTGAACGGAACCGGTCAGAGCCAGTTATGGTGTTATTTACCACTGGACAGCCAGACTGGACTGCGGCATCATGATACATGGACAGGTCGCTTCAATTCAGAATGACTGCATGCTTTGCCGCTGGATGATGTGTTAAATGCTGCTAGTAGTGACATAATATAGGGAGCATGAAGGTCCCTTTAAGGTGGGTGAGAGGGGTTGTGACAGAATGAAGAACATAAGTCCTACACGAACATTAAGGAGCAGAAATCAACTCAGCTGTCTTTATCCAACGCTTTTTTTTGTAGAGGCAGTTTACTGAGAATCCCACAGTTGTAGTCTTGATCAGTCTTTAAATGAAGTCCTGAGTCTTTGAGACCAAGACAAGACTTACTAAAAATCTTGTCATGTCTGAGAGGACCCCAAGACCTTTAAACAGTTGTCTTTAGACCAATCTTGAGTACCACAACACTGCTTAGATACTGAATTGTTTTGAAGTTTATGTGACTAATGCACTTGGAGATAGACACAGCTTTTCCACTCCCAGAAAATCCACTGATAGATTTTGACATTTTGGTGCAACAAGGATAGGCCAATTTGAAAGAGAGAAAGTGCTATAGTACTCAGAACTAAGTAAAATAGCAAAGCAGGTGCTGCTGGAATTGATAACATCTACAAAAAAGAAACTTTTTTTTGGATGCTGATGTCTGCCTCTTTGCAACTCTGTAATTCACCCCTTGTTGTTTTATGGACTCACATATCAAATCAAGCACTAATTGTAATCTTTTATAACTAATAGGTGCTGCTTGTTCGCAGACAATCTATGACTCACATGCAGCAGCTGCAGTGCAACAATACTTCAAAGTCAGAGTAATTCTCTTTCATGTGGTGTTCCCATTATTTTGTCCACCACTCATATGATGGATGAAGTGTCAGTGAAGGTGCAGAAATAATGCAGAATCAACAGGGGGCACCAACAATCCAAAAACAAGCTTCTCTGCTGTAGAGTTAAAGTATCATCCTGATAAAGTCAACAGAAATGAAACTATGAAATATCTGATGAGGATCGTTAGTGGAAGTATACAGCTGAAGTATGTGAGGTATGTGTGTATGTGTGTGTGTGTCTGTTTGAAGGTGGTGGGTGTACTTTACCATCCAGTGCCAGCTACCACACTGTTTTGTGATTTGCCAAAACCCATTAAGGGTTTAATGATTTGGAGTTGACTCAGCAGGTCAGAACAGTATCGACTGACTTTGGTTGCTTTATCAGATAACAAAATTGTGTCTCAAGATCTTTCAAGTATTAAACGACTCCCCCTTGTCCAAATGACCACAGAAACTTTTTAAAACCACTCCTGAAGCATAACCCAGACCTCCACTGCCCCTACTATGTCTGCTGAGTGTGTAGCTAAAGTGGTAACACAACTGTGTAAAACTGCTTTATCACAATTAGAAGTCCTGCACCAAGAGTTATATAATTATCAGGAAGTAAAAAAAAGAATTACAGATCTGTTATTGGCTGCTTGATGATGTTAGCTGAAGAAATCAGCAAGATACTAAGTATCACGGCGCTGATGGTCCAAATAAAATACTGGAACATTTTTGATAGTAACATTATTTAAATATGACTGTAATTTATTTTCCAGTTTTCTGTCAACATAATGACGGTCAATCAAGGTCAGTCCTGTATTTTTCACTTTTTGGCTGAGGCCTTGGTGCTCCTTCTTGGCTCAGTGTGTGAATACGAGTTAGAGAACGCTCTTAACAGTCTCGGAGAGAAGCGTCACTTATAACAAGGATTTTCTGACAGTTACATACAGAATCTTTAACTAATTGAAGGGGAAGTCCACCAATTTTACGCATTGACTTCAGTTTACTCATCACGAAGAGTGACACTCAGCCTGTGAAAACAGCTGCATGATATCTTCTGAGGCTTTGGGAGCTTTCCAAAATTTTCATGATCAGAGTTATCTAAGTTTGGGCTTAGAGACTAATAACTAACTTAATTTAAACCAATTTATGACAGAAAACCTTTGTACAAACCAAAGGTGGGTTGAAACGACCTTGACATTTATGTGACACGAAGGGTCTGGCGAAGGATGCTACTGACTTGGACTTTTGGAAATAGGATCCAGTATTTTTGACCAATAACAGAGACTATTATGCATCTGCTGCATTACTTTCAAAATTAGTTTTTATGTTTCTTTCAAACAAACCACAATATACAACATTACTATAAATATTTCCCTCTGAAAAGTTGATGAGTTTGCATGTAAAAGTATCATATTATATGTTTTTCCCACTGTGAAAACTTGTTCATGTTAATATCTCATGGTGACTGACTGAATTCAAGCTGTTCTCCATCAATGAGAGAAGTGTGAAACAACCAACTTTGAAACCTTCAGGGGGTCAGTGGACTATGTGGACTTTCTCTTTAGCACGTGTAAGTACATACTTGCAGTTATGTTTGTGCATACATTCAAGTGTGGGTATACAAGGTGTGTGTGTATGTGTGCGTTTGGGTTCAGCAGTTCCTCTGAGCTGCATACCAACACTGCTGAATCACCTGATGACTCCCGTACAGAAACCTGCATCCTGTTTAACTTTTTACTGTGATCCTCTCAGTGGCCGCACCTGTCCTCTCTTTGAACATGCGTGTGGCCGTGTTTTAAGCTTGTATCACTTACAACAGGAGACAAACACACACCGACACAAATGCCCAAACTAAGACAGGCAGAGAATATGGGGTAAAAGAATTAAAGGCTGCTGGTGTTGATTTAAGAGCGGATTAGGAACAGGGAGTGGAGAGGTTGACTTGAGACTGCTAATGTGTTATCATGTAATGAATACTCAGATTGCATTAACTTAATGCATTCATTTTAAATATTTATAATAACATTAGTCACTTTTTACAACACAATGTTTAATTTTTGTATGGTGTTGTGCTTTAGAACATTTCAAGTAGAAAAAGCAACAACTAAAAGCCTGTTAAGAAGTCAGTCTCGCTTTGCAATTTTAACATTTTTAGGCAGAAACACACTTGTTTTTTATTAAGTTGCAACATTTGTGACTTTGTTAAGTGATGCAAAAAGTGTTTTGTGTCATGTGCATGCACAAGGCTTTACTGTGTCAAAACACTATCTTAAACTCATGATGATTGGAGAGCAGTAGCACTGGAGGCGGCTGAGTGAAGGCCTGAGTGAAGGGGGATGAAAGACAAGACGAGCCTGGTGTGGCAGGCGAGATGGATGCTTAGAGTGAGATGCAAAGACAGACATGCCTCATGCTCATGTTAGCCGGGGCTTAACATGGATTTCACAGAGATAAATTAAGCCTTTGGGCAACAATACTTCAGCGAGGTGGAAGATAACTACATCTGATGGTCCCTGTTGTCTCAATGGCTTGGAAAATTCCATTACAGACATTTCACCTATGTCTGTTTCTCTCAGCCTGCTAGTGTCTCGCTTACAGGCTCTTAAGGTGTTGGAAAACCAAATGTGAAAGTTTCACCCCCCTGAAAGGCTATTTTTATATAATTTACTCACCCAATTTTACATTCATGATACAACTGTTTTTAATACTTTATCGATGGCAACATGCTACATGTAGCACCTTTCAAATGTTATTTTTACAACAAGAGGATCAATGGGCCTCAGGAGTCAGTGTTTCAAGAGTGGAAATGTATTTTCATGCATCTTTAAAAGTCTGAGTTCCCTAATCTCTATGAAGGCAAGTGAAACCATAAACTGTATGGTGTGACTTTACAAAACTCCTGCATCGCCAAGCAACTGTGAAAGGATAACCTGTCCTGAAAGCCATGGTCACAGCTCAGTTCGACAGAGGGAGGGGGAAAGTCTAGACCACAGTACTTATAGGGATCAAAAGAAGAGGGGGGAGCTGGAGGTGAAAGGTCAGAGGTTACTGCCAACGAGTGGGAACAAAAAAGGGTGACTTTCTGTTAACAAAAGGCAGACACAAAAGAAAAGGACTGTCTGCTCAAAATGTTCCACCAGCATGAAGTGTATTGACCCAGTGTGAGGACAAATAATCATCTCTCTTTGTCTTTATGAAGGTTGTTTTTTTAAACCTTTGAACCTCTTAGAGGTCGAAGATTTAAAGGCATTTAGAGGTTTTCCCCAAACCTACATTAGCATCAGACTGCATCTACAGGATCTATTCTTATTGCTCACAACCCTAACCCCTGTAAGAATAAACTATGTGGGTAGATAATAATTTAAATAGTAAACAACAGATACCTGTAACTGAAGGGACAGATCACTCCCAAAATACATAGCTTTCCTTTTACCTGTGCAGATATTTATCAGTCTAGATCAGGGTAACTCAATTTGCTTTGCGTGGATGCAACTTTTGTGAAATGACAGGAGGCCCAGGTGAGCTGCAGGTGACCCATACGTGTTTCTAGGATTTTAGGACATTTGTCAGATTTTAGAACATTTCAAGGATTTTAGGACATTAGGGGCTTAACAAGGGCCTCTGTTGGGACTCAACTTAAAAAAATAAAACAAATCTCCATTTTTATGCTGTTTTATGCACTTTGGCACCTTATGTGTACTAAAAGTATAGAAACTATCTACAGTGTTAATCATTTTATTTTAATTGAATTTGAAAATGGTTAGGGGGTCACCTGTCATCTTATCAAGGGCCAGATTTGGCCTGTGGGCACTAAGTTGGGTATTACTGGTCTACATAGTTTTGGTGTGAGTTGCAGATTGTTGGCATTATCGACCATTGAGATGTCTGCCTTCTTGCTAATATAATAGAACTAGATGGTATTTGACCTGTGGCGCTCAAGCCTTGCAGGTTTCAGCCTGACGTCTACTTATGGACAAAAAGCTTGTGATTGCGTAAACATTAATGGCATCGTCTTCGGCTGAGCTAACACAGCTGGCACAGTGGTGTTAGGAGAAGTAGAGGATGCATGCTTCCCTCTGCACATTTATAGATGTAGTTTGGTAGAAAGAAAGTGGTTTCTACACAAAAGTGCTCACAACAGGGTGTGATTCTGGGGGTTATTCTGAGTACGCGGGTCATTGCTGTTGAGTTTTTCATATGTTTGTTTGAATGTCATCTACTTCCATTATATAAGTAAAAAGGCAGACATCATTACGGCTAATATCTCCAACATTCGGCAAGAGGTAAAATACGTATTTTTGATCTGAGTATTAACTGTCCCTTTAAAGTTCTCCACAGCTGTGCTTTATGTTTGACTCAGGTTTCAGCTGTTTGTCCTGTAAAAGAAACGGCATAAAAATGCAGTAACTGCAATAATATAGCTTTATTACACTGACAGAGTTGATTTGACACTACATAGGAACATGTACCTTCAGGATTTTTTATGTACAACAAAATCATACACACACTTACACACACACAGAACAGACAGTGTTAAGCACAGACAAAGTGTTGGAGAATCATATGACCAAAATGACAGCAGTCTGTATGTGTCATGAGGTTGTGAGGAGGCTCCAGTTTGCTCAGCACTATGGTCTTTACTGTTTGCAAAGAGATGTTAACTGAAATGATCAGGAGCTAAAAGAGCATCCGCCCACACGTTCATCAGACAGATGCACGGCTCTGCATGCTGCAAGCCCACACAGATCCATACGATCCCCTATCTTTATTTACAAAATGGCAGTGGTCCGTCTAAGATTGATTAGGTGGCTTTGTTCATTGTTCATGGCACTATTCACTCTTCACTGGTCTTCCAATTGGACCAGATTTAAATGAAGAAGCTCATCATCAATACAAAAATATAGTACAGCAATTTTCTTGTCATAGCAAACATTCATACCTGTCCGTCAATGGCCCAGTCAGCAGCCATTAGATAAAACAAACAAAAAAAAAAACATCATTTGCTACACAAAGCAAACAGAAAAGGGGGCACTGACCTCAGCATTGATTTGCAAGTTTTAGCACATTTGTAACAAATTATACATAATCTTCATCACAGCTAACCTTAAATCAGACATATGTGTTTTAGAAAATTTCATGTGTTTTCTTTTGTTCAAAGCAGCCATCAGTTTCCATTCATTTCAGCACAATATGAGAACTCTTTAAAGTAGCCTCAGTTGTGTAACCTATCATAGAATATAGAAAATGCATCGCCAGTAGATTACTACAGCAAACTGATGAGGATGTTTACACAATATATGAAAACATGCACCCCCGAAAATGAATCCTCAGGAGCCTCAGAAATTGGCATTTGTGTATTCAATCGTGAAAAGTTATCGGCACGTCTCTACATTACTGTATCACGTACTGTAGTACACACTATCTGCACTTGAACTACATTACCACACAACAATACCCGACGAAACTTAACGTAGACCTGATGATGACTGTGATGGATGACAAACTCGAGCAAATTTGAAGAACCTGATTTTCATACTGTACAGAGATGAGCTGAAGGCTGCCTGAAATGGGGGGAAAAAGTTTTTCAAAAATGGTCAACAAAAGTGCAAATTCTACATGAGTTGTGGTTAAGTAGCTAAAATTTGCAAACACACTTGTGACTTTTTAACATTAAAACATTTCTTCATAATGACTCAATGGACAGTTGTCATAAAGTTACAGTGATATACAGCTGTCACTGATAGTCGCATAACAACACTCCTGGTTTGAAGCCAGACGAAAATATGGAACTTTTTGAGGTAAAAGCTATACTCAAAGCTCTTTACGGAAAAGCTTTCTGTTGAAATTTTGACCAAAAGTTATTTCATTAATGACATGTTAAAGATGAACTTTTAGGCCTCTGGTTAAAGCATGTATGTCCTTTGCCTAGGTATTATTTTTTTCAGGTACAGTTCTGTCAATGAAATGCAAGATAAAGAGACAGATCTGACATGCACTGAGCCCGAGACATGGTTCTCATTTGTCATTTGTCATAGCTTTCAGGTGTGTGCATGCTGTCAGTTATACTGTTTTGACACGATGGGACGATTCAGGAAAAAGAAAAGAAAAGGCGTTCTTTTCCTTGAAAACATCTGGAGATTTCACACAGGTGAGTCACACAAGGTGCTTTTTTTTTCTTCCAAGCACATCAAAAGCAAATTGTCTAAATGCAATTATACAAATAAAGCATCCAGTGAACTGCACACAGGCAGCAGGATTTTTTTTCACACGTCCCACCTTACACCTACACTGCCATCATCGATGTCCGCAGCGCCTTGGTTTACTGACCCGAGGCGCCTCAATCTGTCAAAGCAGGCTTCAGTCTCTCTCTTTAGTGAAGGCGCAGGAAGTGTGACGTTTTCTACACGACACAATACATGGCCATTTGTCAAACATTCACATTACAGACAGCAAAAAATGTTCTAGCCAGATCCGTGTATATCGAAGCACATGCCACCCAGTGAGGAGCAGAAAATCGATCCCTTCTCTGTGTGGGTACAGCAGTCAATGAGATTTTTTTGGGTGTTTGATGAATTGTGCTTCTGTGACGGTGGCTTTGTCCGCTGGGAATCTTTGAGGAGGAGTTTCTGCGCCTTGTAATTATCTTGTAGAGGACACAGGAAGCTGACCTCATGCTCCCTGGGGTCAATGAAAGGTCAGGAAAGGTCTATAAGGTTAGCCATGTCGTTCAGGGAGGAACCTGTCGTGTAGCAATGCTCAGGGGGATCAAAGGTCGACGATCTATGTACATTGAGTGAACAAAAACAGTTTTTCCTCAGCATACAGAGTCCAGTGTTTGGCAAGTCCATACAGTAGTTCTTCATCACCTCACTGCTTTCTTCCTTGCTCTTGTTCTCAGTCTTTTTCCACCATCCCTCCGCTATCCTCTCTCAGGTGCAGCAGTCTCTCTCCACGTGGCAAAAGAGGGGAGACTGGGTTGGCAGGGACGTGGAGGTGGAGGGGTCAGATGAAGAGGACAAAGAGGAGGGAGCAGTGGTGGTGGAGGCGAGGAGGGAGGGGTAAGGGCTCATCTTTTCGATGTTGACATAGGTGGTATTGAGCAGGACATAGTGTTCCCCACTGAAGCTGGAGAAGATGGCGGAGATGCGGGACACCAGCTCAGAGAAGGAGGGCCGTCGCTCCGGCTTCGGATGCCAGCACTCAATCATCACCGTGTAGCTGGAGGAAGAGGAAAGAAGAAGAGCCTTTTTTCCAGCTTTCCATGTTTGAATATTTTCTGCATTTCTGTGTTTTTTAACACAGTAAATTTAGTACATTTTGGCTTTGGAGTGTTGGTTGAACAAACTAGAATTACTGCCTTGCAGTTGTTTGCCTCCACACACCAGTCAAGTTGCACTTAAAGTTTGCATCCATGTCTGTAAAACCGTGAATGCTCACACACATCTTCCCTCACAGTTTTAAGGTGGACTCACTCAAGATTACCAGTTCAGTATCTGACCAAATTTCTCCCCTTCTGTTCCTGAGATATGACTGAGATATGATGTTGAGTAATGACCAGAAAAGTTTTTTTTGCAGAACATCATGATGTCACAGTCAAGTTGACCTAGTATATGAATTCTTGGCCAAAAACATGTTTTGTGAGGACACAGTGACCTTCGATGACCAAATTCTAGTTAGTTTACTCCTGAGTCCAAGTGGACGTTTGTACCATATTTAAGGAAATTCCCTTGAGGCCCTCTTGAGATTTTGGGTTCAGAAGCATGAGAGGGATACAAGGTCAATATTGCATTTGCAAGAATGAGACCAACGAGGTCACAGTGACCTTGACCTTTGACCACCAAATTGAAATCACGCCATTGTTAAATTCAAGTGGACGTTTGTGCCAAATTTAAGAAAATTCCCTCAAGGCCTTCTCGAGAAAACATGTTAAGGAGCATAAGAGGGACATAGGGTCACAGTAATATTGACCTTTGTTTATAAAATTCAAATAATTTCATTGAGTCCAAGCAGACGTTTGTGACACATCTGAAAAACTTCCCTCAAGTTGTTCTCCATTTATCACATTAACAAGAATGAGACAGACGGGGTCACAGTGACTTTGACCTTGCCTCAAGGGAAGGTCAAAATATCGAGATATTGGGTACAGACCCCGGAGTTTCCGGATGGTGTCCAGTTCTTTCTTATGATCCCTCCAATCCACACATTGCACTGCTTCCTTTAAGGAGGCGGTGCACTTTTCATTTGTGACCTCAAGTTTGTACTTTGTCGAAGTGAACAACCTACCATTGAGCAGCAATGTTCCAAAACTCATTTAGCCGTTTACCACAATGTGTTTTTGAGTTCAGAAGGACTAAAATCCAGTATTTCATTTTCAACTTTAACAGAGAAAGTTCATTCTGAGGTACGCTTATGAAAAATGACAATAAATCTACTTTGTACCTTGTAAAATAGATATCAATAATCAATTCATACATACAGTAAAGCTATTCTTCCCTCACAAGTGTTATGCATGTGAAATGAAAAAGATCTTATAACTGCTGATTATTTTAGCATGTCTCAAAGATATCTTTCTCACCATAATCTTTTTTTCTTTACTCTGTCAGAAAGCAACGTCTCTGATACTTCCATTATTATTTTGCTTCCCAAGACTTGGCAGAGCCACCCTATCATTGTTAAAAATGAAGAAGAATGGCCCCATTACCACAGGCCCAAGGTATCTGCCAGCGACTGCTATCACCAAAACGCCCTGAGAAGAATTGCGGGAATGTTTGCAGACGTGCATCACCCCCTGATGTCTCTGTTTAATTTACAGCTTGGGAAATTTGGGCCTCCTTTACCTGAACACTCCCACTCCCCTCTAATTTCCACACACTATAGACTTGCTGTGTATCTCATGATATTATCTACACTGTATGAGATCACACTTGGCACCGTTTCACATCAAGTGGGTCAGAGTTTAATGGATAAAGACAATTCAGTGAGTTGAAGTTTGTGTTGTTTTGACACTGAAATACCCTCTCATGATTTCATTTGACATTTACATTTGAATAACTAGTTTTTGCTCCTTTCTATCACTTACTCATAAAATACAGGTTGCAGGCAGTGTCAATATTTTCTCAGCAGAAAAGATACACTTTTCTTCAGATAGTGACTCAAGCTCAGCTGAGAAATCGTTAACCATTTGAAACCTGGATCGACATCATTTTTCTTGTGTTGCGACAGATGCCTTTACTAGTATTTAAACCTTCAAAATCTGAACAAATTGTCTGTTTTCTTTTGAAAACATTGGAAAGGGGCAATGAACAACTTGGCAGGAACTGTTTCGCAAATTGCAAGAAATGACTAGATTTAGACTTTTTAAAAAAAAAAAAAAAAAAAAGCTGAAGAAGTACATTCCCATAATGATATCATGATCATATATAAAATAGCTACTTTCAGAACTATTATGATTTCTAAGAACTTTCCATGTTCCATGTTCATTTCCATGTTTTTTTTCGGCTTGTTTTTTTTTTTTTTAGGTAATTTTTGTGCTTATTGCCTTTTCCGCATGTTTTTGAAAGAAATCAAGCCAGTTTGCACAAGTTTCAAGGGTTAAAAAGTCTGGTTTCACTAAAGCATGTCAGTAGATCTTGCTTGGCAAACTCTGCTGTGAACAGATCCAGAGAAGTCAAAACAAACGTCAAAACCTGTTGACACAAAATTAAAGAAAAGAAAAGGCGATCTCAGCATTGCCAACACTGTTCTGTATGATGGCTGCCATTCAGGAGCACTTCACTACCACGGCAACAAAAAGAGACAAATAAAAAACAATTGTGAACCTGGCAATGAATTTCAGCTAAAGTTTTTTTTCCTATGTGTTTTGTGGTTAAGCAAGAAAAGTGACTTTTATTTGACCCACAGCTGTGATAGGCTGTAATGCTCGACTGAGGAGCTATGAATGCTTGAGTCTGTCGCTGAAGTAGATGATGGATGATCGAAAGTTGAGTGGTTTTTATTTATGACTTTCACGGCTTATACGGTTCTTTTGCCTGCACCATTTCCCCCCAACTGCTCCCCCCTGATTTCAGACTCCTGCTCTCTCTTAGTGACGTATTTACAAAGTAAGTTCAGCTATACAGTATATCACTCAAACTAACTGAGCCGTAGCACTTTGCAACAGGAGGTGAATGACAGCTGATTATAAGTATGTATATATACGTGTGTGTGTGAGTGTGCACTTACAGAGCGTCAGGGCAGAACTCAGGCTGCAGCAGCCTCCTCCCCTGCAGGAGGAACACAGTGATGTCGAAGGAGTTCACATCCGAATATGGTGGGGCTCCACGGGTCATTAGTTCCCATAGCAACACGCCAAACGACCACTGTGGGAAAGACAAGAAAATGAATTCTTACTATTATCCTTTTATTAACATCTTATAGCAAATGTAAACCCTTTGAAACTTGAGCGAATTGTCTTGATTTCTTTCAAAAACACTGCAAAGAAGGCGATGAGCAACAAAAGAAGAAATGGCCAAAAAAATAGCAACAAAAATTAGTAAAAAGTACGAGAAAATTAACCAAGATTAGTGTCACCAATTCATTATCTGACCAATTGTCTGTTATGACCTAATGGCCAGAAAAGTGGTGTTGCAAAATATTATGATGTCACAGTGATGCTGATCTTTGACCTTTCGAATACAAAATCTATCACTTCATATTATCCTATTTTATATTCCAGTGAATTTTTGTTATAATTAGAGAGTGAATTCTTGAATTATAGCCAAAACATGTTTTGTGATGTCATAGTAACCTTGACCTTTGATGACCAAACAGTTCACTCCTGAGTACAAGTGGAAGTTTGTGCCAAATTTGAGGAAATTCCCTCGTGACCCTCTTGAGATATTAAGATCACAAGAATGAGATGGACAGTCGGGTGGATGGACGGATGGAAAACCCAAAAACATAATGCCTTTGGTCTCAGCTATTTCCAGTACAGAGGCATAAAAATTGCCCAGAGATGTACAATAATTTCCCAAACTTCCATTACAAATGCAGTCCGGCTCACAGAATGTAGACTGTGGGTATGAAGACCCATTTTCACACATCCTTTTACTGCTGTGCATGAAACAACAACAACCACCTCTGAGCCAGCAACCTACACACTGAAACATCTTTTAATGTGTAATGTGGTCTATTTTTGCAGGTATTAAGCCAATTTAATGCCAATGCTTACTTCACAGACAAAACAAGTTCCCTTTTGACACCTTAACCCAATTGTGCAAGGACAGTGTCGCTGTATCCTTGTCTTACTGTGATTTTAACAAACAACCCAGAGTGCTTTTTGCCCTTTGTGCAGAATTATGATGGGTTCAGTCAGACCCTTCAGTGCGAGATAGACAAATGTGACTCACCACATCTGACTTGGTGGTGAACTTGTGTGTCTGCAGACTCTCCAGAGCCATCCACTTGACAGGCAGCTTGACTCCGCTCTTGTTGTGGACGCTGTAATATTCTTTATCATAAACATCTCTGGCTAGGCCAAAGTCAGCCACCTTCACCGTGTAGCTCTCATCCAGCCTATTAGGACAAAGAAAAAGTAAGTTTCTATTGAATGTTTTTTTTTGTTGTTTTATCTACTTCCCTCTCCCCGTTGTTCTGACAACTAATTAACTTATTCCAATTTTCTCTTTCTTTCCTATTTTTTCTAAGCCTATGCAGCAGTTTCCTTCTGTTCTCCTCCCTTTCCTGCTGTGCCATATTTTATTCTATTTTAGTCTGACTCTACTGAAGCTTGCTCTATATACAACACACACAAATGTGACACTGAATAAATAGATGCAAACTCACATGCAGTTCCTGGCAGCTAGGTCTCTGTGGACAAACTTCTTGCTGGCTAGGTACTCCATCCCTTTGGCCACCTGCAGCCCAAAGCCCATAAGGTCCTTCACTGTTGGGTTCTGTAAGGACACACAACTATTATTAGAGAACAGGGACACCAAATAGCTAAGTTTCTTTAAAATCATGTTCTGTTCAACTAAAAACTGCTGCATTGACTGATCAATGCAGGATATACTATAATCTCAGATACAATCACTGTTTTTACATCATGATAAGTAAACAATATCCAAACAGGGATCCTAAAATTTCACCACAGAAGCCTTAAGCAGAGTCACAGTATTGCAGAATACCATGGCATTTAGAAATCCCAAAGGTATGATTTTTAATACCATCAAAAACATAGAAGCCCTCTTTTTTTATTAAACTCATATGGAGATGCTGCATTATGGTGATGTATTGTGGAGCACATTACAAGCTCCCAGAGGTCACTTCCTACTAGGTAAGACAGATTGCGACTGTGAGTGGTGGGGATAACTTTACAGGACCACTTAAAAGATGGCCAACAACAGCAGAATGGCAACGGAAAATGTTATAGGTGGCATGAATTTCCAGCAACTGTTCTTAAACAGTATCACCAGGAAAGTGAAAGTCAACCTCATCTTTACCTGGTTGCTGTTTTGCCTTGTTATATTTGTGTCTTTCCCGTGCTGTACCTGCAATTCTTATTGTTTCCTCTTAGATGTGTGCTGCTTATTGTCTAGCATCTGGTCGCTACCTATTTATTAAGTCTGGACTTTACCTGCATGCTGTGCCCAGCAGCGTCCTGAACAAGGTAAAATAAGAAGACAAAAAGAAAATAGAGGCAGAGGCAGAGGTCTCTGCAGATAAATACAAAATAGAAATACCATATACCCTGATGAAACATCATGAAGGTATAAATAAATAAATAAATAGATATTGAAAAAGCCTACTTGACAGTATTTCTATATCTTAATATGTACTGCGAGAGCCTATGAACAAATTGCAACGTGTGTGTATCTATCTTGTGTGTGCCCATACATGTCCTTCATCGCGGATGAAGTTGCGCAGGTCGCCATGCTTCATGTAGGGCAGAACCATGAGCGGTGAGCCCTCTGGTGGCAGACAAATTCCCAGCAGAGAGAGAACGTTCGGGTGGCTGAAGTCCTTCATGATGATGCCCTCCTTCAGGAACTGGGACACCTCCTCCAGATCCGTGATACCTTTTGTAAAGAAAAAAAAAAAACAACAAAAATGACCCAGGTAGTGACATTTCGTAGATAAGGAAACAGTTCTGATGGCAATATAGGGTATTTTTAAAAAATATCTTTTAGACTACAGTGGAAGACATGGAGCAACTCTGCTGTGCTGTCATCAACAGGAAGGTCATTCCTTATAAACCTTTGGGGAAAGAGATGATAACAGTAACCGCGAAAAACAAACCTCTCCGAATATCTTCACCCAGAACTGACCCACGCCAGATTCCCATTTGCCAATTGCATTGCTGCCTCTGATGTCCTGAACTTTAGCCCCACTGACTCTGCTGTAATCTTGTTAGAGATGGAAGTTAAAGAAGCCAGCGGATTGGCCTTCAACTGAGGTTAGACCCCAAAGATGGAAAGGCATGATATTTAATTTCAGACCCTCAATTTAAAAGTTAAGGATGGAGAATTACGTCATTGCTGTGTGAAGATCCTTCTTTGGCTCCTCTACTCTCACCCACCTGTCTTAGTAATAGCTATATTCAGATAAAGGCATCAACTCAAGGTCTCAAATATAACAAAAGAACGCCAAAATGATGGCATGGTGCCCTGAGAAATCACTAAACTTAATAAACAGGTCCAAATCCCAGAGGACGAAACCCCAGCAGGTCGAGCTCATCCCACTGTGCTTGATGGCTCCTTGTGTGACCACATTGAGCTTTCCCCATATTACTCCAGCATCAATCTCCCTGCTTCAACTGACAGGTTACACAATTAGGGGGGACCCTAATGCTGTCTTCACCATTGGACGCTCATTCATCACCATCTACCCAGCAAAAATGGATTCAGGGCTCTGATGAGATGAGATCCTTAATGCTATTGGAGCGTTGTGATATCATACAATAAGCATGCAATATAAGCAGATGTAGGATGGAATGACTACGGTTGGATGTAAATATGTTTGGATGAGGAGAGAGTGTGTCGAGTGTGTGTGTTCTGAGCGGGAATCTAAAAAACAAGTGCTGTTTTTGATTGTGAGTGATAACTAGAGTCCTCAGTTCCTATAACGAAAACATTAATTTTCACTTAGTTAAAGCTCATGACAAGATGTTACATAGACATGGCTTCCCCTGCAATCAATAGTCAATGCATTTTTCTTTTTTTTCTTTTTACAAGACTGTGCTTCTGAAAGCACTGCTAAGGCTTAACATACACAGGAAGACTTTAAAAATCTTTTCAAAAACGTTTAAAAGACTAAAGTCTGACACCTTCTCACATCGAAAGACAATGTGTGTTTTAGTCACATGATAAGATTTTGCAAAGACTGGGGATCTTGCAGGCTCACTATTTGCAAAACTACAACTAGAATCCTTTTGAGATTATTTCACATCCTGCTCCTGGGTGAAAAATTACGCCAAACACCCATTAAGAAATATGACATATTAACAGTTCCTTATGTGCAAATCAAAAATACATAATTACATGTTTTTGATACTTTTGAGCAGAAAAACCCTTACCTTATTATAACCCTTATCTGTATTTATGACATCAGAATAATATAATTCCCACTTTGACTTATTAGCTATAAATAAAAGCGATTACACTCCATGCTATGTATAAAACAGCATTATAGCACCTCTCCAGTGGGGCATTTTACCCCCAAATTTTCCACAGGGAGTTACTGAAAAACTGTTCCTGTATCAGTTAAGGGGGAAAAGGGTTTGGCTGTCCTGTGAGGGAGTTTTGTACTTACGGTTCAGAGACTTGACAGCACAGTGCTGCTTCTGCCCGTCTGGCTCGAGTAGAGTTCCATGGAAAACGCAGCCGAAGTGACCTGCAGGTTATAACATGATGTGTTATTCAAATTAGTCAGCACGAGTGAATTCAAAAACTCCCGTTCAAACCTGTAAAGTCTTTTCAAATAACTTTTTTTCAGCACGCAAAATAAGCCTCGCCAAAAGACAGTGACGTGAGATGCATCACGTTCAGTCCTGATAATGATGAGGTCCATCTGTGAAGCAGGTGAACAATGGCAGCCATCAGTAGCTTCTTTAGGATGTTAACCAATGATTTCTTGTTTTTACCCAAGGTACCATCAGTGGGAATATATTCTTTTTCTTGGTAGGTGAAAACTTCACCTCTGCACTATAAACCATCTAGTTAAAGGGATATTTCAGCCTCAAATCAAAAATACATATTTTTCCTGTTACATGTAGCGCTGCTTATCAGTCTAGTATTTTGGTGTGAGTTGCAGATTGTTGGAAATATTGGCCATAGAGATGTCTGTCTTAAATATAATAGAACTTGATGGCGCCCGGCTTGTGGTGCTCAAAGCGGTAAAAAATACGTTTGATGAAACTCAACAGCAATGTCTCTTTCCAAAAATCATGACCCAGCCACTCAATATAAACAACAGACCTTGTTGTGAGCTGTTTCATGCAGGAACTTTTTTCTTTCTCCCCAACTACACCAACCGTAACATCGGCACAGAGAGCAGATCCAAGTATTGTCATCATCTTAGTTATAAAACATTTCATTACATTAACCTCTACTTTAGGCAAAACCCAGAGTATACATGTGCAATCTCTCGTTTGTCAAAGTCTGTATACAGTCTTTAATCATTTCACATTTGGTGACTTAAAAATAAACATCTGTATCATCTGACATTAAGTGCTAAAAAAGAGAGATAATATCATAAAACATAATTTCTTTACAGAAAATTTCTGACTGAATTTAGGTTTGGGCGGTATCATGGAATTACGGTATACCAGGATATCTAGAAATCCCGAAGGTATGTTTTTCACTATGGCTATAAAAACTTTTTTGTTTTTATTGTTTATATTGTGTATCTATTAGTCTGAAAAGTTGAAAGTAAGAAGCACATTCGCCGTCGTGGGGGGTGATGGGATGTTAGGGCGGCACACTTAGGCCTGTACTGTTATATACTGTATGTCTCGGTGAACTTTCAAGAAGGTATGAAGAAGAAATATTACATACTGCCCAAGCCTAATGGGATTATATCTGATGTGGAGTGATATCCATCAATCTCAAAATAAATTTAAGATTTTTGTAAAGGTGCATAAAAGCCAATGTTGCCCACAAAGAGCATAATTGCCTGCTTTATCAAACCTCAGCCTTGACATGCAGACACAAAATCACCTCACATTGTGCCATTTAAGCAGGCGGGTCAGACACCACAGATCAAATTCTACATCAACAGGAAAAAGACCCCAAAACTCCACCATGTCACAGAAAACAGCCCTCTGCCCCCTTAGCATAGCTCAATTATCCCCCCGAAGAAAAGCGCCCGCATTTCATGGCAGGGTTTTTTAAAGTGGCGTAGGATGATTTGTTCACAGCTAGTGTTCCCAGGCTCCATTGTTGGGAGTCGTAATCCAACACCCTCACCCATCTGCAAGGACGTGATAGGAGAATGCCGCGCTCATTTTATTCCTGCACCCCTCCCTGTCTGGGGCAAGCCCTCATGTCTTGAGATATATAATTCAATGAAATACACAATAACTCAAGGAGGTTTGGCATAGGCTATTAACTTGTGAGGGGTATTAATGAATAAAGCTTCATACTGGGTTACTTGAGGGGGCAGATTTAGTGTGAGGGTGATGGTAATTGAAGAGAATTAGCTATGAAAGGTGTGAAAACCAGCAAAAACCAGGAGTCAGACAGTTGTGTTCTGTGTAACAATGTGCATAAAGAGCTGCATAACATGGGATCTTCTTAATCCTTCTGCTCTAAACTTTTATTCTTATGTGTCAGCAGTGGACAGAATTGTTTTTATGAGATTTCTGGGATTGCTGTGATCATGGAGCCAACTGGCAGGATGCATGATCTTAATCATAGTGGCTCTGTCGAGAAGAAGGCTTCAGCAGGCCGAGGTAGAAATGAAAGATTGCACAATATCCAAAAATGGCCTGCAATGTCTTCCTGCAAGCTGCGTTGGTAATTTAGATGGTGCCATACAGCTGTTACCATTTATGGACAATATTTAGAAACTGTGGTTGTGAGTACATTAAGGAACAAGTCATGATCAGAATCTGATTATAATTTATTGGCTAAGTATGTTCACATTTAGAACGTATTAGAATCTGGTAGCTCTCAGTGTGCTTTTGTGCTGTGCCAAAATAAATGTACATGCTGTAGTGATGATAATCCAAAACAAGTTCATCGTAATGCTGAGATTTATTCTAGGAGTGGAGCCCCACAGAAAAGCGAAAGAAAATGAATGAGAAAGAAAAAGAAAGCGAACGTCAGGCCAAAGAGACAACTTCTGTCACTGCAGAAGCAAAGACAGCATCATGTTTGCATGTTGTGTTTTCAGGTTATTTAGAAATCCCAGATATTTTTCAATGTCGTCATAAACACAGTCGTCCCTCTTTCTATTAAACTCATTTTATGTTGTGCACAGCATGCACCACTAGAGCTCAGTTTCTGGTCTCTACTGGTGGAACAGGCAGCTGAGCTGAAAGATGTTGTAACACCTAACGGTGGAGGGATAAGTTACAGGACTGTTAACAGCTGGCGGCCAGCAACGGCAAAATGAGACTGTTGGGAATAGCAACGTGTTTTTTTTTTTACATCTAATTTGGTGAATTAAGAATTTATTTAGATTAAAACAGAACTGGTGATTGTTGGAACAGTTGACTTACTAACTAGATTACTAGCAATAATAACCAAGATGGTTAGTAAGTTTTGTTTTGTTTCTTGTTTTGCAAGAGAAAGTTAAATTCAAAAGGTGTACAATTTTATTTCTCTCTTTAATAAGGAAAATGGTTGTGAGAATATGTCTTCACATTTTGTACAAGGTACGTGGTAGATTTATAGTCATTTTTCTTAAATGTGGCTTAAGAAGAAATGAAATTAAAGTTGACCCTAAATCCTGCTACATCTTATAGGTTCTATTGTTTATTATCTTATGGGTTTCTATTATGTATTTTTTTAGTTTAAAAAAGCTGAAAGTAACTTAAACTGTTACATACCGTATACCCTGGTGAAACTAAGAAAATTAGATACCACCCAAATCTACCAAGCAATGCTGAAAAACTACAGCAATGGTAAATTAGTTTAAATATTTGACAAAATAAAAGAACATAACCACTAGATTACCACTTGAGAGGCTCAGTGATACATAATCTTTTAAAATGATCTGTTTTAAACAAGGTATCTCTGTGACTGACCTCTGCCGATGACCTGGTTGAGGTGAAGCAGCAGCTGCTCGCGGGCGATCACTACGTGCTGCACCTCAGTCAGCAGATCTGGGTGGAGGCAGGACGGGTCAATGTGGACTGGGGCCATCAGTAGGGGAGACACCAGCTCTCCCTCCATTCCCAGACCCATCCCCATCCCACCTCCCAGTGCCCCCAGTCTCGGAGAAAGCAGCTCCCCGTTGCCGCCGTAGATAGGAGGAGCCGCCCGGCATGTCTCGGGCCTGTCGGTGCCCTGATCTGGAGGAATTGGAGAGGGGTTCAAAGGTCAGCCACTGTATCAACAGGGCCTCCAGAGGTCAAGGACTGTTACATGATCAGAAAAGAACAACAACAAAGGCAGAGAGACACTTGACACTGTGATGGAGGGAAGCTGAGCTAGAAAACAGAGTTTCTGATTTCTGCTGTTAGTGAAAGAAAGTAAATCAAAGAAAATGCATGCAAAAATATCTAAATCTTATCCAAAGAGGTGGACTTGAGGATATAATGTTGAGCTCAAATAAGGACTATAAATGAATTTTCAACCATTACACCTCAAAGCTCCCTGAGGCCAAACGTTAGATCATTACTAAGTCTATCTTCTCAGATTTTTATCCTTTTTAGCAGCAGGAAAATTGCCCATCATACTCAGGATCATAATACATGGAGCCCCTCCATTTAACGCCCTCAGTATGTAAGCTCAGGAAACCAAACCACAGATGACTCTAAAGATTGCATCAAAGTTCTTATATTACCAAAAGGTAAATTTGGATCATGCTTAGCCTTAGTATAATTTTTTATCTAATAATTAGAGTTGGGATAAAGCACAAATAAATACGTTTAATGAGTCTGTCACACCATAGAAAAATGTGTTATTAACCACCAAACTCAATTTAAATATAAAAAACCTCTCTAACTAAATAAAATTAGGTTTTGAAATCTGAGCAGTATTCTCCGCTCTTAGACGCCGGTGACGTGTCCGCTGAGGGAGCTGAAACTGCGTTACGGTTACTTCTAATGTTAAAACTCTTAGCGCTGGTGTAACCATCATTTTTTTTATGTGGATGATTTTGATCAGTTGATTAAATATTCACCATATTTATTCTTAAACGTATATTTCCTCTGGGCTGCAGGTGTTAGTTCAGACTATGTAAGGCATGCACCGCTAGCATAGCGTTCAACCCCACAAGAAGGGAAGCAGGTAGAGGGGAGGAGGGAGGGAGGTGGGACAGGTGAAAAAAAGATGTCAGGTGAGGGGTGGGGGAGGGGCTTATCTTGTTGACGTACCCTCCAGCAGGGTTGTTCTATAGTCGACTGACTCGTGGGAGACCATTTCGTTAGTGGGGCTGACACTCCTCGCGTTAGCCAGCCTGTCCAGATGCTGGATGTGACCCCGGCCATCATACCACACCTCAGACAGATCTAGAAGTAGAGGGAAAGGGGGAGGGGGATGATTGAGACATAAGGGGATAAAGAAGGCATGTAGGAGGAAAGGAGAGAGGAACAGACAGGATGAGGAGATAGAGAGAGGTGGGAAACAAGGGATGGAGGGAGTGAGGGGCGAGTGATGAAGAATGAGGTAAAAGATAAGAGGAGGGGGAGAGAAGAGAGAATTACTAAGAAAGGCAAAGCGACTCACCAGTGCGCCCCACACACAAACTAACTGTAAACCCACCAGGCAAAACAAAACCCAGCAGACACATGCACACAGGTTAGAGAGGATACACTGAATTCCTGCTGCAAGTATGCAAATATATTAAAACACACACACACGCACATGTACACGCACACACACACACCAGGGCTGGGGTCAATTCACTTTTCGTTCAACTTATTCAAAATGAACTACTTGAACATGTGGCTGACTTGTCTCTCCTATTGGGCATTACATTACATGCATGTGTAATTTAAATTATATCAATTTCTATTTTCATCTTGATTCAATTCACAATCTAACTGGACCTGACTTTGCGTAAGTGTCTGGTTGACATAGTATTTCAGAGTAGATAACATTACAAAGGAAGTGAGGGGGAAGTAAGGAGTGAAATCAATGCCAGGCAGTCACTGTCTAAGATTAGAGATGAGTTTAGGATGTCAAAAGTGGCAGACGTGAACTGACCTTTGACCCCATGACCCTACCGTGACCTGATATCTCAGCTCTTACCGTCAATGTGTTTGTTCCTTCTCCACATGAGCAGCGATCCAAGCAGCAGCAGCAGCAGGCTGACACACACGCAGCCTACGATCAGGCCCGTGTAGTCCTGCTCCTGAGCCAGCGTCACCTTGCCCAATTGCTTGATGGTGTCTGCCTGACGCCACTGAAACAAGTGAAGAGGTTCGGGGTGTCACAGAGTGAAGGAAGTAAATTTGAAAAACACTAATAATTATTATTGATCCAGCCTCCATCCACAATGACGTTGGCGGTCAGGCAGTAGTGTTACCATTCTGAGAGAAACAGTATTACAGCTGGAACCAGGCCTGTCAGGACAGCTTCTACTGTTGGATGACATATTGCCCCAGAAATAATATAAATAATAGATAGATAGATAAAGGATATTATTGTTATTTTTAGATGATTTCATGCCATTAATATTAAAATAATAATTTAGCATAATAATGCAAGAAGAGCAGCAAACTTTCTAGAGAAATTTGAAATCAAAAGATGTATAGTTGTTTATTTTTGTTTAATTATTAAAATGAGTGTGGGAATATTACTTTCATTAATGTTCTGTGGGTTTCTATTGTTTGTTTATTGGTCTGAAAAGCTGAAAGTAAGTGGTGCACTCACAGTCAGAGGGATGTTAGCGCCACATACTTACACTGTACCCCAGTGAGATTTCAGGAAGGAAAAAAAGGTGTGAAATACTGCATTCTGCCCATGCCTAATCGACACACCACAACAGCTTTTAAATGAAACATTGACTATGAAGCGAAAGTGCTCACTTCCAGCTTTAATGGTGGCTGTTTATGTTTAACTCCAGTCTGCATTTTGTTCTTAATAAGTTCGTACTAACTTGTCAAATTTCTGCTAGTTTTCAGATAATTGTTGCACTCTGTGATACAGACTAAAAACATGTACAGACTGCACTGTATGCAGGCTGACACTTGATACATAATGACCCCATGCAGTATGTCATGCATGGCATATAGACAAAAAATTAAGAGGCATGAAACTGGCATTCAGACATATGGTATGCAATATTACACACACACACACACACACACACACACACACAGTTGTTGGTCTGCTGCCACAGACTGGAGGCAGATTACATCAGTGATATTGCTTCTGCCATTATTAGGTTTGGTGGAAATGAGGTTTCTACTTCTGCCTGCTGCTGCAGATGGGACGGTGTGTGTATGTGTGTGTGTGTGTGTGTGTGGGTGTGTGCATAGGTCTATGGAGGTTATTGGCTGACCATCCCATGAGATACAGGCTTTCCTCTGAGGGCCAGTTCACAAGTCAACAGTGATGAGGCAGATAACGTCTGGTCTTGGAGACGCTGCTGTTTCACCACAAGGATATTATATTTAAGGATGACATGAGGATGTCTAAAGCACAGCGTCTAATATTAGTCTGCATCGTAAAGGTTAGATATTTCTCTTATCAGACCTCTAATAATGTGCTAAGATGTTTGGAGGATGTTTGTTGCAAACAATTTATTGAGGAAGTCTCTGAACCCGATATATGAGCTGCATTTTAGTGTATGATTTAACATTCAGTATGTCTAATATCAACAAGTGAAGTTAAAAGGACCTGCAAAATGATGTAGTTTATGTACATTTCTTCCCCTTAAGGTGCCTCAACTATTTCTACTTAAGTTTTATCTCCTACCTTTGCATTTGCTTTTTCATAACCCCTCAAAATTAAACAAAAACTTAACATTGTGTGGGCTTAGTGAGGGTTTTATTTCATTGATGTAAAATGACATTGCCACCCCATGACTCAAGACATCATTAGTCTTGTAGTTGCACAGAATTCTGGTCTGTTTTGTGTGGAGAAATGTGGATTTATGCCTTTTCTAAGATGGATTCCTCTCACTGAAACATTCCTTCTTTCACTGCTGTCAGACCTTAAATAAGCTGCTGAAAACTATGTTGACACAAGGCTACAGTGCAAGTGTTTTGGCCATATATGCACAAAGAAGTTTAACATGCACCAAACAACTAAAGGAAACAAAAGGCAATAAAGTAGTTCCTTTATGACACCCGCTGTCTTGAGCAAGAAACTCAGGTCCATTAGTAGATGCATGCTTCCTTCTGCACTGTGATTCGCTTGGCAGGTGTAGTTTGGTTTAATTTTGGGCTGAACTGTCCCTTTACCACCAAGTTGATAATCCATTGCCCTCTCTGGTTGTAAACTTGAAGTCTGTTGATGCCAAGTGTGTTTAGAGGTGTGCTTTCTTGCACATGTTACCGTACCTGACAGTGATGTCACAGTATATTGGTACATCACTGCAGAAAGGCGAGAGGTTAAACCACTGGAGGTCAGTAAAAAATGACATTTTCAAGGGGTGTCAAGCTACTCTTAAATCCTTAAAAAAACATTTTAAAATACCTGAAATATGTTATTTTTTTACAGCATGAGTCACAGGTGATAAACATCTATCCTCATTATTAAAAGCCAGTTTGACATTTATGTACTGTATGTCCCCCTCTCATGACTCAGAAGATGCTTGACTTATATTCAAGTGACAAGACAGCTGGATGCTGAGCCCCTTCACTCAACACACTGCGTATTAAAGTCTCCCTGAGCTGGTTTTTATAAGGGACTGCATTAGGACAGGAGGAGAGTTACTGAAGTATCCTGTAAATGATCTGGAACACTGGAGGAATGTGGAGTTTTCCATGAAATTCCCACAGCGCAGAATGAAAAGCTCAGTATGGCCGAGTGCAGAATGATCCAGTTACTGCCTTCAGAAAACTCACACAGACTTTACTGTCTGTTTTGTAAACCTGGAATTGACCATAATAAATAAAAAAATAGGAATCAAATTGAATAAAACCTGAACATATCATCAATTTGAAACTAAATTTTAAATTCAGTGAAATATACTAAAAATAATCATGACTCAACATTCACCGCCCACACAAAAAACCCAAAAACAAAACATGCACATATTCTTCCTATTGATCATCACTGTGTTATGCTGTTGCTATGTGGCGAGTCAGCCTCCTCCTCAGAAGCAGGTGCTGTGATATGATATGATACCTTTTATTACTGAAATTCCTCCCATGAGCCTGATAATACAAACAGTGGGGGATTTATCATATAAATGGATTGTAATTGGCTCATGGATCACTGCTGTGTTGCTTCCACTTGTCTCAGAGCAGATGTTTGATACAGAATATCTTGTTTAGACATCAAAAGCCTCTCTTTTAGACATAATCATTCTTGGTTCTCGAAAAATTGTGCTCATAGAGCCAGGGTTTATGACTGCTATAAAGTGCCGTCACTCCTAAAATTAACCATAAACCAAGTTATCTGACCTCATTTTAAGCCAATAAGAGTTTTTAGAATACAGGACTGAGTTCTGCAAGTAAGGTAAAAATAATTCCTAGTTTAAAGAATAGATTTAACACCAAACAGTTGTATGACTTCACACACGGCCGATTTACATCCGTATCTGTGAAAACATGAACGCTTCACACACATCTCCCCCCTGGTAGCACAGAAGATCCATTGAGCACAGTTTTAAGGTGGACACTCAAAATTAGTGTCGCAAATTCAGTATCTGACCAAATACCTTCCCTTCTGTTCCTGAGTTATGATGCTGAATAATGCCCTGAAAATGGTTTTTGCAGAACATTACAATTTCAAAGTGAAGCTAACCTTTGAACTCTGGGATATAAAATATCATCATTTCATAATTTTTTCACATTTGTGTGAAATTTTGTCATGATGAACACATGAATTCTTGAGTTTGGCCAAAACATGTTTTGGGAGATCACAGTCAAAAACAAATTTCCTCCTGCTTCTGAGATACCGTGTCAGTGAGAATGAGAGAATGAGACAAGGTCACATACGTCCGGATGTATGGACGGACAACCCAAAAACATAATACCTCTGGCAGCGGCATAACAAGTTAATGAAGAATTTAATAACAAAAAGATTAAAGCAAATTTAAATCGGAGAAAGGTCTGAATGATCTCAACATATCTGTGTTTTTTTTTTTCAAACTTCTTTTAAGAGGTTTTAAAAGGAAAATATGATGGCAATAAGACATATTTACAAGGTAAAGATTAAAAGTGAATGCATTGAATTAATTTGATCTTTTTACAAGGTACAGGTTTTTACAACACTCTCAATACTGGTATAGAACCTATTTGCATAATATTGTTTTATTTACTTTAAAGGGATGAGCTAATTCACTAATATGCAAATTATATTTATCTGAGCATCAATAAACAGTTTAAGACACACACCCACCCCCACACCCACACACCCTGCACTGGCATCCAAACACGACTTCAAAGACACTGAGGCTTTTCTCTGCTGTCAACATGCAGTAAAGCTGAAACAAGACAGCTATTGAGTGGCATGAAGAGCGTGTGTGTTTTTGCATGTGTGTGAGGCTGGGTGTGGATGTGTATTTGTCGTGACCTGGGTCTCACTATGAACAACCGGCTGCATTAATTAAATAATCTTTGTTGTCCAACTGTTGCTCAGGCTATGGGGAGGGGGAATGTATGCATAGGTGTGTCCAGTATGTGCACCTGTGCATTAATGTCTATAAATGGGTTTGCAGTCAGTTAGTGTGTCTACTCTAAATGCAAACTAAAAGGCACATCACATCTGTCTAGGTATCTGTGAACTGCAGGTGTGTCTCACCTCCACCTGCAGCTCCTTGGAGGTGGCGGCCTGTAGCTCGGTGGGGACGGTGCACTCCAGAGTGTTTCCAACCAGAGTCAGACTCTCACAGCTGTGATTGGAGACGGTCAGAACCTGACATTTCATTGCCTCCCTGTCCATATGGTCACCCTGCAGTGAGGGGAGGGGGAGAGAGGGAGAGGGAGAGAGAGAGAAAATATTTTTTATATATATGATAATGATAATTATACTTTTAATTGCTCTGGACATTTTCCCCTAGATTTAAAAAAATATATCTTCAAACTTGGCAACTTCAAATCAATTTGCATGGGATTTACAGGTTTAATATGTGTGAATACAGCACAAGAAACAGGATGTTGATCCAGGTTTCAAAGGGTTAATTGGACATACACAGTAGAGATTAGAGTTGAAGACAGACCGTTGGTGAGAATGGCAAGCTGAGGGGAGGTTTGTTTGCGTTTTTAAAGTTTACTTTGATATGACTTAATTACAGGCTACAAAGGTATATTCGCAACTGACATCCATACTGAAGTCATTCATCACTGAACATTCACACTCTTTAAAGGTTCCTTGTGCAGCTCTTAAACTTTTTATAGGACTTTTAAAAGGGTAATAAGTGACATGGGTGCATGGTTGACAAAATCATATGCATTTTACAGTTTGAAGACATATTTTAGCAGCAACCTCATGGCTTTTTTGGGACATATTTGGATTTGGAAACAGAAATCTAATCAAAGAAGTAAGCTGAGGTAAATCAGGTGCAGGCCTCTTCCTGGCAGAGTTCATCGTGATTCACAGTGATCGAAAAGACTGGGCATGAACTGAGCACGCTGCCACTGATATGAGTAAGACAGAGCAACTTATTCTAGTCGTGTGACCCCTAGTGGGACGACAACAACCCCACCCCCCACCCCATCCCTGAGATCTGACTGGAAGCACACACAGCGTTTGCCCACGTGAGTGTGTGTAACTGAGTTAGTGAGTGTGTTGTCTGACGGGAAGCAGCCCAATTTGTTCTTTTTCTTCACTCTCAGAATCGTTCTTGTTCCCTTGTTTTCTCTTCTCACTCGCTTTTAGCTCCTCTGATTCCATCTCTCTGTCTCTCACACACATAAACACACTTGTTTGAGTGCAGCAGAAGGCAATAAAGAGAATGATCACATTCCTTGCGTGACAGCTTGGGATTTTCCAATTTGACACAGAGTGGAGGCTTGCACCTGTTCCTGCGCACACTCTCTCTCTCTCACACACGCACACACACACTGCACTTTAGCAGTGTTCAAACACAGCAATATGAACCACTAATTCATCCACCAACTAACTTACAATTAGGACACACACAAAGACTTTGTAACAACATCATCCAGTGCAATCCTGGTTCAGTGCGTTTCTCAGTTGTAGGCGTGACAATACTGAGAAGAGTTATTAAAGTTAAAGAGCCGTCACAGTAATACCAGCGACTCTGCATAAATTCCTAGAATGATGATTGGGGATGCTTCAAGCCTCCCGTGAAAAGATCAGCAGCGATAAGAGTCTGGCCACATGCCAAAATCAAGAGTCCTTCATGTGCTGCCATACTGGTGCGGAGCTGTCAGTCAGAGCTCAATATTTCTTTATTTGTCTTTTATTTGCATGCATTCTTGGGTTTGAGTTATCAGACGGCGCTAAATGAGCCTTGCATTTGCCCTTTACTGCAGGGCAGGGTTATCTGATGGCATTAAATGCGGCCCGTTTCACTGTGATGCCTGGTACCAGCCCCCCCCCCCCCCCACTCCGGGTAAAAACTGGGGTTTGGTTTGTCTGGGCTGAAGGGAGGGATAAAGGGGGGATAGAAGTTGGGTTGGTGGTGGATTTAGCCATGGGGCCAAGGTCACGTCTGGGAAAAGAGAGAAAGAAGAAAAGAAAAAACAGCCAGGATCCCCCTGCGAGAGGTTCAGCACAGCTGCCACAAACCGTCGAGCTGCAGTCAAAAAAAAAAAAAAGAAAAGAAAGAAAAGAGGAGAAATATGCATTTCATTGTGCTCCTAAAACAGGCTCTGGGGAATGTGGCGACTTGTTTGAAAAGCGGCATTAATATGTCAAGAGCTTTGACCTCGGCAGGCAGAACAATGCAAGTCAACAGAGAGAATACATAGAGAGGTATAGAAATGGGGAAAGGATGGGGAGTTGCAGGAGGGGGGGTGTAAACGATGGGAAACAGACTACACTTCCTGTTTTTCTTTCAGTATTGTTTCCTTCCCAACTTGACCTGGGCCGTGACCGTGGACGGCTGTATGGGTGAATGTGTGGATTGGGAGGCAAAGTGCAGTGAACTGGTCTCAAACTGTGAATTCATCTCATTCAGTAAAGCTCTGTAAACTACCCCTCTGAATTAAAATCAGAGTTAAAAAGTCAACAAATCCGTGGAGTTTATTTTCCTAACTAAACAACACTAGCACGACTCTGGATACCTGTAGCAGTGTTGTATATTTGTCAGGGTAAGCTGAGTCGTGTCTGTTATTTACATGTTTCTGCTTGTGCTTTGCTCTTGCTGTTCTTTGAAGCACTTAAAGGGGGCGTATTATGCTGTTTCTTTTTTTTTCAAATGTATGATGTTAAATTGTCACATGTTCATATAAAACATAGCCAAAGACTGAAATAAGAAGGTTAATGCATATAGAAGTGTATAATCCCTGTGTGCAAAAACCTAAGGTTTAAGACTGATCTGTATCCTCTGTTTCAAATGTTTTTTTCTTTTTCTGTGACAAGCTGATATCAGCATGCAACAAATGTCCTTAGAAAGTCACCTGTCAGCCACAGACATGCTACTGCATGTGTTTACTTTATATATCCTATACTACTACATGTAGCTACAAGCTAACGCCATGGGTATTAGTAAACATGGGTGCTGGTTGTTAATTTCTTCCTAATTTTGAATCATATTCCTGCTGCAACATGTTTGATTGTGTTTGGAAGCTTTGATTTTTGAGTTTTAATGGAAGAAAATGTACTGTAAAATTGACTTGACTTGACTGTACACAGTCATTTCCCAGCTGCAAGTACACTGCTACATATAGCTATATTTTAACATCAGGAAAACATGTAATCTTTGATTCAAATGTTTTTAATTTAAAAGGGCCTGCTAAACCATGTCTAGTTTTGAAGCTTTTCTTGATGTTTCACGGTAGAAAATGCTGTCATTTTCTGCTACAATCATTTCCTGGCTGCAGTGCAGAGACGCTGAGACATGGAAAACATGACCAATAAGAGCAGACTGGGCATTTTTGGAAGTTGAGTCTTAGAGGTGCTAAAATGGAGCCTTTCGGACAGAGGGTCTGTACAGGATTTCCAGCACAAACAGTATGAGAACAATGAAGTGTTTTTGACGATTAATGCATGGAAACATGTTGTAATGGAAACCCAAAGTACAAGTTTGAACCTGAAAATGAGTACACTGGTTACCCTTTAAGCTTTTGAAATTTGCTACAGCACAAGTTTTGTCAGGTGTCTTGAGTTTCGGCACCTGTTTCTGGAAGTGTTTGCTGGACTTTTGTTGAGCAAGACTTTTATTCTTTACTAAAGGACACAGATGCATCTGACCTTTGTTCCATGATTTTTATATCAGAGTAATTGAAAGACAACAAAAGTAAACAAGTCACTGATCATGACACAATAAGAACTGAGCCTATTTAACATGTAGATGTTTACTGTAGTCTGACCTTAAGCTCCACGATGCTTTTGTTGTCCTTGGATGTGAGCTTGGGGTCCTGGAAGAGGGGGTCCTCCACATAGATCAGGTCCCACTGATCTGTGGAGTAGCCATCCAGCACGAACGCAACTTTGGTTACCACAGGCGGCTGCAGATCCAGTTTGGCCAGAGAGGGCGTGGTGCACTGGATGGATGTTCGGTTCTCACCGTACACACAGCTCTAGAGAGGAGAGGCAGTGGGGAATATGGACAGACGGAAACATGTAGGTTAGAAAAACAATTCAAGTGATTGTGTTATTAGTTTGCAGTCCACAAAGAGTTCTGTAAAAAAAGCACATTATTAACTTCATTTTAAATTACTTCTGAGTACTTTCGTCATTATTATTTTTATTTGAGCATCATCTCCCCGTCAATGATCGTTTAGTTTTATTCTGAATTGTGAAGCAATTTGTAAAGTGTGTAATTCAAATATGTAAATATGACATTTATAAAACTGTGTTAACTTTGCTTTTTCTTTTTTTCCCTACATATTTCTTCCCTCCCTTTTTTTCTGTTTTCCCCAGACATTTTTGTCTTTCTTCCCTTAACATTTTCCATAGCTTTTTAAAATATTTTTTCTAAATCTACTAATTTCTTACAATTTGCGTAACATTTCTGTCATTTCAAGTTGGTCATTGCCTTTTTTATTTATTGTTACCATGTTTTTGAAAGAAATTACACCAATTTGCTCAAAAATGTTTAAATGCCCGTGAAAGGCGACTGAAAGCACCACAAGAAAAGTGATGTCTCTTTAAGTTTGAAAGGGTTAAGGGTGTTTCTACATGTATTTATGGCTAACATTGGGACTGGAAATGCGGTGTGCATGTGAGCCCAGCTTCACGATGATTAAGATTTATGAAACAGAATCAGGCATACCTGTGTCTTTATAAATCTGAGGAAAAGAAATCAGATACATTCAGTATTTATGTCTTTGTACACACTGTTTTAGTTGTGTATCTACACATAGTTTTACGATCTGGACCCAGATGTTTACCACCCTTATTAGGAAACAATGTTGGCACACGTTTGGATGTATGTAGGGAAGTTGGGGAGTAATGTATGGGTGGTCGCAGCCACAAGAGTACAATAAGGAAGCACTACCATTTGTAGGTGCTGCAGCCAAGGCAAAGAACGAGCTCCAACTGTGTGTTATCTTTTATTTACGCCTCTGTTAGGCTCTTATTTTTCCTGTTTACTTGCTAACAAAACAGGAACAGCAGTAATCATTGCATGATATATGCACACATACACATTTCTTCTTGTGGGCATATACACTATTTTATTTTATTTTTTGCATTTTATTGCAAACCAAAGTCAACTACAACTGATCTAAATCCACATTCTTTCAGTGGCTTTGGATGTGAATTTGTGGGTCTGCATTTGAAAACAAAATTACAAACACTGTCCAACAAAATACTGTAGGCCCCAGTTGCAGTGCTTGCCATAGGCAATATACGCAGCTGCCAATGGGCACCATCCTGACAGGGGCGGCAAAATGCGCCCATAAAAAAAAAAGGTTAAGTGAGTCATCGCAGCCTAAACAACATCAATGTGTGAGTCAAGGGGACATCTAAGGACCTTTTTCTGGCAGTTTGCAGTATAATGTTACTCATCTGGTACCAAAAAGCCATGCAAATATATAAAGAGTATACCTACTTCCTCCTCTATAACCCACCCATCTACCTGGTAGTACAAGCGCCTCATCAACTTCCACTGGATATACGCCAACCCTTGACCTTTTGTTTTATCCTCTATTAAAGCTTTTTTTTTAAACTGTTACAGTAGTTTTTTATTTTGATATTTACGACGTGCACCACCAGACATTCTCTCTTCTAATCTAACCTAAAGCTAATGCTTATTAAGATCTTATATCAACCTGGTCCTACACCTAAAACAGAAGTGAAGACCAAAATTGTTCCATATCTTTTGAGGGCATTTCAGTCCCTAAGTATATAAATGCACACATATTGAATATACATGCACAAACACCCCACCCCAACTTCTCAGCTTTCCTACCACTCAGAGTAAAGACAGCACCCTTTAGGTCTTCACTCAGTCACCATATAGAAAACCCATGCAGTAATCCTCAGTTTGGCAGCTTCTTTTATACTCAACACATTATATGAGACACTGCCTGTTTTCAGCTTTACCAGTGTTTACATAAGTGGCCCGAGGGCACAACAGAGTTTTATCCCGTGTTGGATTCAGCCCACGTAGGCCTCCCAGCTTTTGTGCTCATTAGGAACCCCCAGTGAGAGACAGAAACACCCTCAGTCTTTTTGTATTGAGGTGTGGCATAGTTTCATCTTGTCTGAAGAGAACACGGGTATTTAATGGGGGATAGAGACTGTGTTTACATGGCAGAGATCTAAACTTTATGTGTCTGGCTTTGTATCGGCTGTAAAAGAGGAACATGGACTTCACGTCTGTGTAACAATTTTGCCCTGTGCCTTTTTTAGGGAAATTACAGCATGCACTACTTAGCTGGCAGAAAGCGCTCACATGTACAGAAAAAAAGTGTGGTAGAGGCCAAATATAAGCTGCTGCGCTAAACACTCAGAAACCGGCTGGGTTTCAACAAGTTGCTCAGTGATTGTATCTAAATGTTCAGGCTCATTATAGTTTTATAGTAATTTGGTACCACTCACTTGGCTCATTGTTAAACATCTTTGAAGTATTCTGCATTTTGCTTTTTTTATATAGTTATTCAGTTTTGCTTGAATTATGGCAGAGACTTGACTTGTTTGTTTTTCACCACAGTCATTGGGGACTTGCTTGACACTTATGTGTAATTTAGTCCTATCTGTTACTAGTGTAACATTAGTGACTTAACATAAATGTTGGATCAACCCATTTGTAATACACACGTGATGTCAAATAAATTACTGTTTATTCATTCTGAGAGATTTCACATAATGCAGTTTGGAGTTTGCGTCTGAAAAATATTCTTTTAAAGGACCACGCAGCACTAACACTCCCACCCTTCTATCTCAAGAAGACTGGGGACATTACCCCTGTGCATAAACGTGCAAAATAGAGGGCAGGGCACCGTGGCAGGTTCAAGGGGTGTATTGGGAATCTGCCAAAATGTAAAAATGTGGCTCATCTTAATTTGTTAACTTCTACAATTTCATGAAGACACAAATGCACAACACAATGTTGATAGAGGGTTGAAGTTCAACAACCATGAAGTGTTGTTAAACTCACACTTGCACAGTGTAATAAACAGTAAAGACACTGAGCAGTCCACAGTTTTATAAACAGAGTGTTTGGAGAAAATTTGGAGAGGAAGCCTGTGAGGGAAGGGCAATATTCCCAGAAACTAGAAATCAATAGACACGCTATTAAAAGGGATACAGGAAAGAAATGGGTGCACTAAACTGAAAGCTTTTGTTCATATGACTTCAAAAGAAACAGGAACAAAAGCAGTTATCCTCTCTCCTGCCTGATGATGTTGATTTACTGTTTCATTCTTTGATCACAGCAGACATTTTGTTTTTTCTTGTGGTTAAGCAAAGTTGTTTATAAAAGGAGTATGTGTTTTACTTATTCTAAAGACTGTGGTTTATTCATTATGCAATCTCAATATGAAACTGTTAAAAAGTGTGATGATGGCATGATATTCTGCCACACAGGTGCACTCTGAACAAACCAGACTTGTTTGGCTGCGTGCTAAAACATCAATGCTGATGTTTGCGCTATGGTCGCCAATGAAAATGTGTGTTTATCTTTTGGGCTGCAAAGGTACATGTGTCCTGACGAAAGGTAGGAAAATATACAGTGCTCAGTTTATAATGGCTCTCCTTTCAGTACTGCTGGTTTCATTACATTTAGCCATTAGTTTTACCTGCCCTTCATCCCAATTTTTCATTTTGTAGAATATAACATACATAAAACAGCACTGAACAAACAATCCAGGGTGGAAAGCTATAAAGACCCCGAAGCTAGACCATTTGAGAACAACTGCACTGTGGACTACGGTCTGTAAATTTTGTTATACTCCAAACTAGAATTACTGCTTTGCTGTTTTATGCCTACGCGTAGATGTAAACTTAAGTCGCAATTATAGTTTACATTCATGTCTGTGAAGACATGGATGCTTCACACACATCTCCCCCCTGGCAGCAGAGAAGATCTATACAGTTACCCCAAGATTAGTGTCACCAATTCAGTATCTGACCAAATGTCTCGCCTCCTGTTCCTCAGTTATGACATAGAATAATACCCATTAATGAGTAATGGCCAGAAAAGTGGTTTCAGAGTTTAAATGTTATCAGTTTATCTTGATATCTGTCTAGACATTTGTGTTAAATGCTGTCAAAATTAGGATATGACTTTTGACCACCAAAATCTAATTACTTAATTGCTGAGTCCAGCTGGACTTATGTGCCAAATTTGAGTAAATTCCCTCAAGGTCTTCTTGAGATATTGCCTTCATAAGATTGAGGCTGATGTAGGGTCACAGTGACCTTGACCTTTGACTACCAAACTTTAATCAGCTCAATGTTGAGTCAAAATGGACATTTGATCCAAATATGAAGAAATTTCCTCAAGGTGTTCTTGAGATATTATGTTCACCAGAATGGGATGGACAAAACAAAAGCATAATGCCTCTGCAGCGGTGATGGCTGTGGGCTGCATTATGTTTAAAAAAGCTCAACAAACAGGTTGAAATCTCACTTCCAACACTTACACTGCTACTGACTCCCTGGAGAGCCATTCTGACTGCAGTAGCAGCAGCTCTATCGAAGTATTGCTGCAACTTCCTCATTCATTTCCCAATCTAACTCCCCAGTCAGCTGTAGCAGCCCAGATGGATGCACAAAAACACACTCGAAAACACTTAAACACAAGAATAAAGACAAGAACACATTTAAAATGTGTGCATACTGAATGTGTCCGTGTGTGAGCACTGGGTCACCTAACAAAGCAATCCAATTAACCTCCCTCCTCCACACAGCAATAAGGAGCAAGAAAACGGGACTGAAGGGTAGCCCCCCCCCTCGCTAAACCCTGTCTCCCAGGGGTACGACCTAAGGAAAAATATCCTGTGAATTAGTGGAAACCTCAGTCAGTTTCATTGTTCACTGGACGTCTCCTCTTTTTAAGGCAGAGGAGGTGAAGGGCTGTTGGTCGGCAGCAGCTGTAAATACAATCGCTCAGAGAGCGGGCGGAGAGGTTTACTGTGGGGTGATGAGAGAACCAGCGATCCCGAAAACCTCCGCTGTCCCCGAAGGATCATTAGTGTAACAGCCTGCGAAAAAGCAAAGTCATAACGGAGCTCCCACGTACAAAAGTGCTTGTCAAATCTAGAGTGATTTATACCAGTGGAGTTTTCCACTGTTTCCTACTGTGCTGTGTCGTGTTATTATTTTCTTTGGATTTAAGGTCTCAGGTTTGGATGTGTCTTTGCTTATTATGCTGATTTTTAGGTTAAACTTCACTCTCTTCTATTTTGCATCAGATTTTTTTTGAAACTGCACATTATGGGTTTTGCATCTTGCTCTTTTTTCAAAATAACTTTTTGCTGTAGACTCTTTTTAAAATCTGATGTATTACAAATGATCAACATTAAACTGAAGCTGTTAAAAACTTTGAGTTACACATTTTCACAGTCAATTCATTCAAAACTAAACTCAAAACACATTTTTTCAAATCAGTCTTCAACCTCACCTAGTCGGCCCTAAATACTAATCAGTCCGCAATGAGTTTAATAGCGCGAGAAGCATCTGTATTTACGCCGATCATACGTTCAGGATTTCTAAAAACCCTGGTAAACCGTAATACCATGATGCCACCCAAGTTTAGTAAGGACACAGGCTGAGGTGCGTCAAATAATACAGGACTTTCCCCCAAGAGACCAGTGTTTGTGTCCTGTGTGAAACAAGTGAATATGGAGTTTTTTTCTTTTATGTATCTTTATGTTAAGTACCTAACATCATTCGCAGGATGCTAATTTGTTAAATATTATACGAATCCCTGTATTTTCATAAAAAATACAAACCATCATGTGACATTACATTGTAATATTACACTCATTCATACCAGTAGTGCTCAGCTACAGTCTTGTCTTCTGACTGCTAATGTGAAGCTCTACTGGAAGCAGTTGGAGCTTTGAAGCACCTTGACTGCTGGCAGGGGGGACAATACTCACTTTCACTCACTTCCTTCTTTCAGATACCCCCCAGCTGTGGGGGGCATGGGAAAGGAAAGAGGCTTCATGAGGCACTCAGGTGTCAGCTGGAGGGGCTGAGCCCACTGGGGTGAGATACGAAGAGGAGTCTGACACGAAACAGGCCAATATGTGAATGCGGGCGACAGGTGTCTGGCTACGGGGAAGCCTCTAGTTAAACAGAACCATCCGTGATGGTGCAGCTCAGCAGAGCGAGGCTGGTATGAGGAACTCCCTGAGCTTTGTGAGCGATCTGTGAAAATTCAGAGATCACTTTTTTGCCGTTTTTTTGTGTATGTAAAGCCCGCTTTGGCTTTGTCCCTATGCCAGCTTTTCACGACAGATCGTAAAAAAAATTCTTTCATGTTTGTGGGAAAGCTGAGATTGGCTGAGACCAGGCTTTACTGGAGATCTGAGGGCAGATATCAAGTCAACACTGGGTGTTTTTTTTTCATGCCCCAACTCCAACTGAGACCCCTGAACCTCAGCTGATGGCTTTAAGCAAGTTGTGGTTACTATATCTCTACAGTCTGCTTTGGTGTGAAGATCTCATAGATTGTTGTCCAACTGCAGAAAAGAATTAGTGAACTGAACATTATTCGGCTGCTGTGGTTGCACGGCCGTCGTTTAGGTTTATGAACACAGCTCTCGAGGCATGGGAAGCTGGCTCACATTACCATGGGTGCTGTTCCGCTGGCGATGGAAACCTCTGGGATGTCAGTTTGCGAAAGATCCTCGCCTCCATT
This sequence comes from Plectropomus leopardus, assembly GCF_008729295.1. NCBI lineage: Eukaryota > Metazoa > Chordata > Actinopteri > Perciformes > Serranidae > Plectropomus > Plectropomus leopardus. The sequence continues at coordinate 16,852,855 of NC_056473.1, read as the reverse complement.
TTGAGGGGTTAAGACAATAAGACACTTATACTGTCCCTTCCCAGGCTGAGCCTCAACTCATCCCGTTTACTGGAAGGAATTTAACAGGCGACAGCTGGGGCCCTACGGGGCATGATCCCATCCTAAATCATTAGTAATGATAGCCTTATTTTATACAGGCTGCTTGCTTCAGGCTCTCGTTCTTTCTTTCTCTAGGAAGCTAGATATAAGTGTTTGCCATTCCTCTCTGGTCTGTTATTCCAGTTTAAAATGAACAATGAACTATTGGGGCGAGGGTTTCCTTTTTACATGCCGTCTTTAATTTTAAAATGTTTCCAACATAAAAGTGCACGGTTTTACAGGGGACCAACTATGTTTTTCCCTATTTTACATTATATAGCCTATATTATATTACAGTGCCAGATGATAGTATTAAAAATGGCCAAAGTTTAGGATGAAGAGGTAAAAGTACACAGAAATCCAGCAGACAGCAGGTGAATACAGGTGTACCAGCACAGACAATGTGTTGAAAACGTTTTATGACCATTAAAGCAGGTAAACATGTTTTAGTTGAAACCCAAAATGCAAGCATGAACCTGAAAATAAGCATAATAGGGCCCCTTTAATATCAGTCACAGTGTTATTGACTTGAAAATAAACTCAACCCTGGTGTAAACTACATATGCAGCACGAAGTGCCACATAAAGAACCTTTTCAACTCCCTCAATGACCCTCATCTAAGATTATAGGTGGAATTGCATGCATTAAAACTGGCTGTAGTTTTCAAGCATAATCCAGAATAACCTGAAATTAAAGACCAGATTTTTGGCCATAATAGAAATTTAGATTTACTCTTTTTTTTAAGCAGTAAAAACAAGTGTTGTTTTAAAAAATGATATTACAGCTTGAGAAAATACTTCTTTGTGATTGGCTGGCAAGTAAAACACTGTTACAGCCCATTAACTTAAAATAACTTCAATCAGTGAGCAAAGTATATTAATCTGCAGGTAACCATGGTGACAGTATACCTGCTTTGTCCTATATTACTCACTGGGGAAACAGACCATACCATGAGTTCAATTAACTACAAACAAACTTCATACGTTCAACATGGTGGCCATGGTTTAAAAAATACATAGAATAAATTTTAAAAACATCTTATTTTTTACTTGGTTGTACACTTTTTATAAAAAGAGCATTGTAAGCGATGTAAACAAATATTTACAGCCTTTAAATACCCAGTTTGCCTAGCCTTTTTTGACCTTTCAACTGTTTTTTTAACCTTTATTCATTCAGACAGAGTTGACCAAACAAACTGCTTCACCTCACAGAGATGCACACATTCACACCTGGAAACTTCCACGTGCAGCAACAAACGTCTACTGTTGACCCTCAGAGCAATTCCACTGGAGCAGTTGGAAGATAAGTGCTGAAAGATGCTTTGATAGGAACTTCTGGGGGAGGGGGGCAACGGTAGATGCAAATCCAAATACATATCGGAGGAATCAAGTATTGGAAGCAGCAATTTTTAGATCATAAACCTGATTTCAGAGCGCTCGAGCTACTTTTGTTCACACTGATTCTGTGTATTAAAGCCGGAGATCTCCAGAGAGCCATCAGCCGCCGACCCGAACACAGGTCAATGACCATGGAAAGGGAAACTGAAAGCTGAGACACTTCAGGGAGTGTGTGTGTCTGTGTGCGTGTGAAAAAGAGAGAGCAAAAGGGGGAAGAAAGACAGATTGTAGATAAAGGGATATAGTGTCACAAAGATTTGAGATGTCGGACTCGTTTCATAATTCCATAAGCGTTCATGTTCTGAACGCTTATGTGTGTGTGTGTTACTGAGCATATTATTATCTCCTGACTGAACCTGCAGCAGCGTGTAACTCAGGATAACAGATAACATCATGACAAAGCACTGCTTACCCCCACCCTCCAAGGCAAACAACAAACAGAGAAAAACACACCTTGGACTCCCTTTTCAAAAATTTAATTATTTACAAATTGATGGAAAGACTTGAAATGTTCCAAATTTGTTGAGAAACTCTTGAGATTTTTAATTTAGATTTTCTGTTTCAGTTCAGCTCATGTAAAGTGGGACTTGACAAGACATTAACCTTTAGAAACCTGGAACAAGCACATTGGTTTGATTTCTTTTGAAAACATGCCTAAAAAGGCAATGAGCAACTTGCTGAAAATATCTGATAGATTGCAAGAAACTAGGGAAAAGAAAAAAACCTGAAATTTTTTTCAGAGAGAGTGAGAGAAATTTTTTAGAAGATAATAAAATTAGGGCAAAATTCCAGAAAACTATTTATAACTTTTTATAATTCTTTACCATTGTGTTTTTGTGTAGTCAATTTGTGTCGCTATGTGGTTGTTTTGCCCATTTTTATTATTATTATTATTATTATTATTATTATTATTATTTAATTTTTTATAAAAACTTTTTTCTTATATTTTAAGCTCAATTTCAGGTAATTTTCTTGTTACTTGTAACTTCTTTTTGAAACAAATCAAACCAAGTTGCTCAGGTTTCACAGGGTTACATTCTCCAGCTTTACATGGAGAATATGTGCAGTTCAACCTATAAAAAAGGTGCTCTGTTTCTATCTTTTCTTTCAAAGGACGTGGTGTCATTTAAGCAGCAACTGCAATGAAACCTAAGCTGTGAGACTGTTATCCAAGCACACTATAAGATTGGATCAGAAGGTCAGTAAGTTCACATAGAAAAAAGTCATGGTGGGTCATTTCTGTGGTCAGTATTATTACTTTAGACAGCACTAACTCTTTTCTGACTAAACACACACACACACACACAGTTATATATATATGTTTGTTTGTTTGTTTGTTTTTTTTACATTTTCCTAATAGATTTCACCCTGATATTTTCCCAGCTTATAAAATAAGTGTACAGGTCACCTTATAAAATATGCACTTTTTGCATACATTTCCAGAAGAGAAATCTAAATTGAAATAAACACCTTAAAGTCTGTTTTGGACGTTTTCTCCCCACTTGTCTGAAAGAAGACTGAGAATGACAAAAGAACAAAGGAATGTAATTTAACTGGTGGATGAAAAAAACGACTTTTTCACCTGTAGGGTCTCAACAGAATCTGCAAATGTATTGAAGATATATATTTTTTTCATAGACATGAGTGTGCGTATCTCAAAACAAGAGAGAAAAAGTAAGATTTCTGTATTCAAATCATTAAGCTTTCAACTTGAAAGACTTGAAACATATCATGGTAACAAGTATCTTTAGACTGAAAGATGACATTGTGCATCCTTTCTTCTATCTGTCTATGATCTTTTAACACAATATATAAGCTGTAGGTGTCATTTTTCCAGGTCCTAATGCCTAGAATTAATCCAGGAGCACTGTTTAATTGTTGAAATATCCTTATAACTAAAACCAAGTGCTGGTTCCTTTGACTTATGACCTGGATGACATTTTTTATACATTTGACACCATTTTAAAGCCGTTATAATTAAACTACATTAATATCCAGACATTTTAAGGGCCTGCTGACAGCGTGGTGAAAGACTGCTGAGTATCAGGGTCAGATGATTTAAACCACCTCCAGGCCGCTGCTGTAAAAGCCAGCCAGTCTGAGGGAGCGATGACGTGCTTCAAGCATGCAGTATCATTTTCCCCCAATAAGTAGAATAAAGTCTGATGGAGGTGAGGAAAGCCAGAGCATCCTAAAGGCCTCGCTGTGCTTCTGTGTGTGAGTCTGAGGTGACAGCAGATCAGCGTGTGGATTTCCCATTTCCTTTCTTCTCGTGTTTGTCTGACACTTTAGCTCTTTTCCATTGTCAAGAACTTTTTTTTTCCTTCAAGATGTTTTTTTGGGGGGCATTAGTATGTATAATGACAATACCATGCATGTGACAGCATGGTATTTGAAACACTGATATTCCCCTTTTGCCTGCTGTTTATCGTATGATATTTCTAATGGGTTTTTCTCAACCATACAGACTGAAAATGTTAGGAGCCACAGAAACTACACTCAGGAACTAAATCATTCATTCATACGTGCGTTTCTGCTGTATCTCGAAAACCATGAAGAATAGAATAATGGTGTCATTTATGTTGTCAATGTGATGCTTTAAGAGGTGTTGCAAAGGAGTAAAAAGATGCAAAAGATTGACATGACATAAGGGAAAAAAGTTGCAAAGCTGCAATGATCTCGTAAGTGTTTTCTATTATTCTTTTTCCAAACAATAAAAAAAAAATTGTATTGAGTTTCATTTTTAGCATTGCTCATATTGACACTACTACCAAGTTGATGAGGTTCCTGGTTGACCTATTAGCCTTGCCCACAACTGCAGGGTCTTCCCTGTTAGCAAAATACAAAGCATTACCTCATGAGTGAGGACTTTTTTGGAGGCCGAAGGTAAAACCTGCACAAAGTTCTTGCAGTCAAAATGAAAGTAAGGAAAGTAATGAAAGGGAATGTTTCATCCCCCCCAAAATGACCTTTTGTCTATCAATCACTCATCCTGTGTTACATTCACCAAGGCTTAAACTTAATGTGTGCCAAAACCATTCTTGCACTCACCACATAGAAGACCTCAGCATCCTGACCGGTGGTGAGGACCATCTGGGGCTGGAGGCCGGACTGGAGGAAGAAACCATGGGCCGACACTGTGCAGCCTCCGCTACAGTGAGGAAGGGGGGGGGGTGTTAGCCTTAGCATCAGACATAGACACAGTAGATCCCCACTGGGACGGGACCTGCTATTAGCGTTAGCAGTTTAGAGCCACTCGTCACCTCCTACTCGTTTCCTCCTGCTGTAAAACTGAAGCATTAATCTGTCTGGCCTCATCCACAGACATTCTCAGTCACATTCGCCCTCGCCTTTTCTCTCTTTGACTTCCTTTGAGGTGAAAAAACATACAAGTGCTCAAATTTGGAGGAAATTTATCAAGCTGACAATAACAAATACTGATATCCAAACCATTTCTGAAAATCTTAAAGTGTAAGCCAGGGATACTCAACTTGCTTTGCTTGGGGGTCACTTTTGCAAAATGACAGGAGGCCAGGGGTCAGTCGCAGCAGCCCCATACATTTTTCTTGGATTTAAGGACATTTATAGGACTTTGGGATGTTTCTAGAATTCTGGGACATTAGTCGCATCTGTTGAGGGGTACGGGAAAGTCCACTGACTGTTTTTTTTCATTAAACAGGCTCTATTTTGATGCTGTTTTATGCACTCTGGTACCTTATGTATACTAGTACAAAACAATTCCCAGTGTGAATCACTTTATTTTTATTGTGAATTAGAAAATGGTTGGGGAGGGGGCACGATTTGGCCCACGGGCCATAAGCTGAGAATCAATGGTGTCAGCAGTTCAGCGCTGGCCAAAACACAGATGTGGAGAATAAAAAAAAGCCTATTCTAAATGATTATAACTGACCTGACGAAAGAGCGTGAGGGCTGGATGCTGTTGATGATTGGATCTTGGTTGTACGTGAACATCACAGGCGTGTGGAGCTCCACCGAATCCACCGTTAGCTTCACAGGTTGCTTGGAAAGAACAGCGTTTGGAGGCGTCTTACAGGTCAGCATGGTGGACGACAAGCTGATGGTGGAGGTTGGGGTGAGGAGAATGAGTTAACACACAGGTTATATTGATTTGTTAGTGTGTACAGTGGTAGCCATTGTCCCCTATTCATGCAGAGGAAACAGGACGAGGAAAAGAGCAAAAAAAAGACACTACAACTTCACCAATTTGTTTGTGAGAAAGCAAGAAAAAAGCAGAGAAACAGACATGCAAATTGTATTTTGAAGAGTTTTTCCTGTTCTGCAGTGCAAGAGGCAAAGAGAATGAGAAAAAGAGAAGAGAAAGAAAAAAACACTTTAATACAGAGACTATGAACTGACCTTTGGATCTTACAGGCTGCTTTCCCTATTGTCACCTCTCGCTTGTTCCCAGTATCCAGGAAGGCTCCTCTGATGGTCAACATAGTGTTTCCGGACTTCGGCCCGAATGTCGGAAAGATTTCGTGGATCACAGGGTCCTGGATGCAGAGACCACCAGAAACTTTAAATAACTCTTAAGTCTAATATTTAGATAAGCATCTCTGTTCAAATGGACCATAAATACAGTTTGGCTCGTATCACATTGAGACGCGTCACTAGAAACACATCGCAGGCAAAATCACTGTTTTCATATGGTACACCATGCCTTGCATGTGCTCTTCTCATGTGCTGTACGCCATGTTTTTCTAGCATTTTTTAGAATTGCAAAAAAGTAGGAATACTCTACTCTACTACTCTAAGCTGAAGAGACTTTCACGTTTCGTGACTTTCATGAATTTTGATGCTTTTAAGTGTCTTAAAAAAGGGATTTGCTAACAAGTGGCTAAATGAGACGACAGGACGTCATCAGGCCAAACATGGCTTTACAGCCTTGTGGTGGTGATATCATGCGACCCTGTTGTAGTTTGTTTATAGCCTAATGTGAGCTTTTTACTTCAGGTGACTGTATTTAGGCCTCAAAAATCGTAAAGTGGTGTTATTTTGTGAAGATTATCTTACTGAACGAAACGTGTAAGTATCATAAACAACTGACAAAATCCAATGGAAAAACCTCAAAGGCTTTTTGTTGATGGAACCAGGGTGATGCCAAGTTAAACGTCAGCCTACAGAAAAATGTCATTCCTGGAGTACTGTACTTGCGGTAATTGATTACTATAAATGTAACTAATCGAAGATCGCATGTAAAAAGTTGCATGAGCAGCCAGGTGAATCTCTGGTGGGTACAAGGCTGTTCAGGCAATAAACAGACTAGCTGGCAAGTTAAGTGAAAGAGAGGCAACTTGTAAAGGAGAGCATGGGGGAGATTAGTTTGCGAGTGTTTCTCCATTAATCAGATTGATCACCCAGTTAATCATATAGGTGCACCATGATGTTTGTTTTGCTTGATGCACTTTGCCAAGGCGTTATTGAAGCAGCTGCACGTGATGAATTCCTAAACTGATTCCTCAAGTTTACATGCTGACACTCTATAAAATTGGCATCAGTGTGTATAATCTTTCACATGTCTACATGTTGTGTTTTTTCTTTGTTTACATCATATCAGACACTCTGATAGTACTTTAAAATACACAGATTTTTCACACAATGCAACCAAAAAGAAAAAAAGAAAAATTCTTACCACAAAGGAGAAGCCCTCCATCTTGGCTACCTTGTTGCCACTGGTGACCTTCACTGTGTGTCCTGATGAGGTGAAGTTCCCACTGAACACTGGGGAACACTGCATCTCAGTCCACCTAAATACAACCCCCCAAACAACACACACAGACAGGCATTATACGCTGCTGCAGCCATCCAGCATTTATCCTAATTCAATGATTATCTACTGCCCTGCAGTAACGCACAAAGAGTCAATCTTCATCTGAGATTGGGTGGCTGGTGTTTTTTTTTTTTTGCCCCCTCAGCTTGTAATGAGGTTGTTCGTAGCAAAAGGGGCTTTTGAATGGGACATGGCCCCAGTGGATTTGGGACAGTGGAAAGTCTGGATGCAGAGATTTTTCCCAGCAATTTTTCAGTTAGACGAGTCATGTGTTGAATGCAGCGGGCTGCGGGACGGGGGGGGCTTCTTAACATTCTTCCTTCAACACAATAACCCCCATTAAACTCTGCTCTGCCCCTATAGAACGCCAGTGTACGGGTCCCTTTATCTCGTAAACACCCGCCACTTAATGCATGTCTCTCTCTGCTGGAACAAATGCTCATTTCAAAATACACAAAATATGCCAATATAACATGCACACTTGACAAACAAAAATTAGTACATCAACAACCTTGCACAAAATACACACACAGGCACAGGATGCATTTAGTAAGGCTGTGTACTGGCAAGAAACTGGCAATATGATATGTATCACAATACAGGGGTTACCATTCAATATACTGAGGTACTGTAACAAGGCAATATATTGGGATTTTTAAAAATCAACATTTGGGAGAATTTTCATTATAATGAGCTCAGCGCCAATTGGATAAAATCTGAGAAAAAAAAAGAAATTTTAGTTTCTTAGGCAATCAGAAAAGTGCAATCTGAATGTACATGTTTTACAGTCCCAGTAACTTTCAGCATCATAGCACTACTTTTGTGCAATTCGAGCGAAAAGAATTAACATAAGCTTGTACTCGTGAAAAAAAAGTGCTTGCATCTTATAGGTAGAGAATTTAAGAAAATAAATTATAAACAGACAGCTAACACTCCAATAATTAAAAAAACGATATAAAGTTTTTGAGATACATTAATCATCAAAAAACATAGTGTCGTTATTTGTTGGTAAAGATTCTCAGTCATCGAGTTTATTATTAATTCTAGGTGCTAAATTGTTGGCAAGTTGACTACAGTTCTAGCTGAGCTCTAACTGTTTAACTGAAGAAGCCTCTTGGATTAGAGGTGAAACGTTTGCAAGAATTTCAAGCAAGCCAAGTTACCTACGATTTAGCACCTAGAATGTTCCAATTTCATACACCTTTATTTAGCAAGATGAGGAAGAAAAAAAAACACACACACACCTGTTAATGTTGTCCAGTCTGGACAGTTTGCAGGGAACTCCCGCCACCTCCACTGTAACCAGAGAGGCCTTGAAGCTCTCTGTTTTGTCGAAGCCAAAGTTGCGGCCACACATTGTCACCGCTGTGGAGCCTCGTATTGGTCCAGAGGTTGGAAAAACCTAATGCATGCACAAATTACATTTTAAACATTAGTTACCAGTCTGATATCATATTAAAATCCTCATCAGTACCCTGGTATAATTGGTAAATGGTAAATAGACTGCACTTATACACTTCAAGCACCTTTCACCCCATTCACACACACACACACACATTCATACACTGGTGGCCGAGGCTACCACACAGTGCCACCTGCTCGTCAGATAACCATTCACACACACTCATATACTGATGGTACAACCACTGGGAGCAGTTTGGAGTTCAGTATCTTGTACCAAGAACACTCTGACATGTAAACTGCAGGGGCCAGGAACTGAACAAGCAACCCTCTGATTGGTGGACGACCTGAGCCACAGCCGTCTCACGAATTCTGGTAATTAATAAAGACCATGACCGTCATGAATAGTCTCTGTCTTACACTACAACTAATGTTTCTCCATATGAACACAAATTTTGCTTTAAATTCTTTTCTGGCTGTTGGGAGAGGATATTGTTGCCCCACCTGTCTCTCCCTGTTGTTGTTGCAGGTGTGTTTGTTTTCTCATTGGCTTTACTTAAAGGTTAAACATTACGGACGAGACTTTTCTATTAGCCTTTCACTCTTTCCATCTTGCAAGGACCTTTAAACCTCAGCACTGAAACTACGACGTTTTGTGACTCTCTGTTTTGTGCTGTAAATTAATGCATCTTTGTGCTGTAAGCAACCTAAAATTAGCAACAGGGTTATCAAACTTTCTTAAACATCAAATTTAAGGACTTTTCAAGGACTTTCCAGGGGCAAGGCCCTCATATTTAAGGTCCCAACATGTCATAGTTTGAGACATGGATAAGGTTAAATACTACTAACACTGAGAATTCTAATAATGAGAAATAGTAGGCTTCTCAACTAAGCTGTGTTACAGTGCTGGCAGACAATATCAAGAATTTCTGTTCTTGCACAAAATATTTTAATTTGAGTACTTTTAATGGCCCATTTTCAAGGATTCCAGGGACCCATTAAAACCTGTACCAAATTCAATCATATTTTTCACAATAGCAAATTACAGTGCAGAGCCTCGATGAATTTCCTCCCAAAAAAATGAATTTCTTTCATTAGACTGGATCAGCAACTGATATAATCAATACATTAGATCAATTTGCTTTTGGGTGGAGTTGGATTTTTTTGGGGGCATTTTTTCCTAAAAAATCATGTGCTGAGACCTTGAGAGTTAAGCAGTGTTACTTACTTACTAACTTAGTTTATTTCCTAATCTACTTTAATTTTAGAGGTTTTTCTTCATATTTATTTGGGAATTTACTCAATTTACCTGTTAGATTAACAACACAAGTAAGTGATGAAGATGAGACTATCCTGCCATGAGATTTTAAAAAAGTAAACTATGACAGTTGGAGGACATCTAATAGATATGTGTTGTATAAGAAACTTCCATGCAGCCTTTCTGCAGTCTAAAAGAAAAGCCTTTAAAAATTTGGCCTGTTAAAACAGTCCCATAGGAAGAGGTGTTTTACAGGTTCACATCCTATTAACCCATTTTGTTGCATTTAGTGCCATGAAGGTAGCTTGCTGTTGTGTGTTTTTTTTATTTGGAGACAGTCTAACAGTAAGGGGTGCAGCATTTCAGTCATAAAGAATGAACACCACCCACACTGAGCTCATTAAAGTCTCTCAGTGTCAGAGCTGTGTTAGACAAGACAGTGCTGCTGTAAAAGGTCTGGTATTTGGGGAAGGACTGTGACCTTAAGAAAAGCCACACTATAGAGACAAATATAGTGCAAACACATTAAGTTCAACAGACAAGTTAGATGAGGTGTTTTTGGAAGGAGAGGTGTGAAAGAGCATCTGAACAAAGTCTGAGTCCAGCATGATGTGATCACATGACAGGCATCCCAGCAACTGAATCAGCAGGAAGCTGCAAGTTTCTTATTTACTTTTGGGTTTAGTTATTTGCACAGTGTTGAAACAGCACAGAACAGGACAATGAAGTATTGATACGTTTAAACACGCAACAAATTCTAAAATCTTCACATTGCAATCACGTTTCGTATTAAAATGAGAAATAACCCCCTTGCTGCTCTGTAAAACCAGTCAAGTAGCACTTACAGTTTAAATCAGTGTCTGTGAAAACATGGATGCTTCTCATACATCCCAAGATTAGCATCACCAATTTAGTATGAGACCAAATATTTACCCATCTGTTACTAAGTTATGATGTTTAATAATGAACAGAAAAATGTTTCTGCAGAACATTATAATGTCACATTGAAGCTGACCTTTGACCTTTTGGATATATAGTGTCATCATCTCATTGTTCTACTCTATTAGAAATCTTTGTGAAATTGTGTGTGAGTTAAGTCCAAAAACATGTTTTGTGAGGTCACTTTGACCTTTGATCATCAAAATCTAATAAGTTCATTGTTCAGCCTAAGTGGATGTTTATGATGGAAAACGTTCCCTCAAGGTGTTTTCGAGATATCGATGTTTTTGAGATATCGTGTACACGAGAATACGATGGATGGATGGACGGACGAATGGAAAACGGAGGCATAAAAACACATTCTAGGAAAAGAGCGAAAGTGGGTAGTGATGAGTAAAAATAGTCAGCCTCCTGCCCTGATCATCACCATGGTGACTAGCTGCTCTGGGTACCTTAGTGATGACAGGTGTGCAATAGTCCTGGGTCCATACAGAGGAGGAAGGACACTGCTTGGCTCTGGTGCAGCGTCCATCACACCAGCCACATTCTGTCACCGGCGACGATAGCAAACAGGAAGTACAGGTGGTCAACTGACCACAGCCGGGGCCAATCAAAGGGACCTTAGTGATCTAGAAAGAAAAAGATTTACGAAAGTTAGTTGTATCATTTGTGTCCGATACAATTTCCTCAGGATGGAAATTAAGTAGAATGATGAAAAAAAACAAAGTGTTTGCTAGCAGAAGCCCTGCAGTAAGCCTCCAGGAACATTATTCTGTTTTATCTGTTGGCTCTGCTCCATGTTCACTGTTGTTTATTTTCTTTCAGTTAAAGGGAGTTCTGGAAATCATTTTACTAATGCAAGAAATTCATACGGATTATGTTCTTGCTATAGTTCAAAACTGAACAAAGGACAGTCTTGAATGTGTAGAACAGCGATATGTTCTCCACATGGCACAACATTCCTCTTAAAGCTCTTCCCATTTGCTTTGGAGAGAACCAAAAGGTGCATTTTTGTCCTTTGTGTTTCCAAGCCCACCTTGTTTCCTGTGGCCATCAGGAGAGCTCCATCTGAGCCGCCAGTGTCCAGCAGTGCTACACTGGCAGAGACAGGTCTGGTGTCCAGGCGGATGTTGACATGAGGAGAAGCAAATCGAGAGAACAGCACCTGAAAAAAGGAGGACATGTCAAAGCATTTGCTTTAAAGGGATATATATTAATGTAGAAGCAACACTGTCAGGTATCTGGCACACTTTACAGTAGGGATACTCAATTTGCTTTGTTTAGGGCCCGCTTTTGCAAAATGACAGTTGGCCAGGGTCACGTCGCAGCCCCATACATGTTTTTAAGATTTTAGGACACTTCTCTGATTATAGTACATTTCTAGGATTTAAGGTTGTTCCCAGGTTTTTAGAATTTTTTGGGGGGGATTTAAGGACATTTCTCCGATATTAGGACAATTCTAGAATTTTAAGATGTTTCTAGGATTTCAGGACATTTCTGAGCTTTTAGGACATTTCTAGGATTTTAGGATAGTAGGTGCTTAGCTAGGACCTCTGTTTGGGGAGTGCAGGAATCCTCTATTGGCACTTTTTTGATTATCAATCTCTGTGTTAATACTGTTGTAAGTACAAAAACAATTCCCAGTGTGAATCATTTTCTTTTTATTGTAAATCAGAAAATGGTTGGGGGGCTGTCTGAGTATCAAAAGTTGAGTATCACTGGTTTTATTGTATCATTGGCTCAGAGTTGCTGTAAATGTAGTAACTTTGTTATAATAGAACAAAAAGTGAGCCAACTATGGATGAGATCAGCAAACAATCTACCAGACACAGCAAACTACTGATGGGTGGTGCCAAAATCAACTGACTAAACCAAGGTTCAGACAGTGAGCTTTAAATTAGACAACCGTGCGAATCCTTCACCATCCTCATCGCGAGAGGAATCATAGTAACCTGTATTCATGCATTTAAATATAACCTGTTATATATAGCCACAGAAATCTACCTTATAATAACGCAAATAATAATCGACTTTGTGTGTACAGCATCTTTCGTATAGTATAATGCAGCTCTAATTCCTTCACATTAACATAAAAAGGACACAGTCTGCTGCATTCAGCCATTTGTATTTCTCTCAAAAAAACAAAACAAAAACCTTAATCGTCCTCTCCACCAGCTTGTACTTGCATGTCTTTTAGATGCCGCCAGACTCTGCCAATAGCAGGGCATCTGCAATGGCTACATCAAGTAGACTATTAAAGGGGGATCGTTTGCAAAAACAATCAAAATGCATCCTCCTTGTTAACCTGCCATCGCAGTGTTTCTATTTTAGCATTGCAGCATTTGTAGTTGGTTTTGAAGTCCAGCTAACATACGGACTAATTGCATGCATTAAAGGGATAGTTCAGAGTTTTTGAAGTGGGGTATATGTGGTACTTGGTCAGTGTATTTCATACAGTCGATGTTAGTTATTAGATCCCCAGTTTTTACAGAAAGGGAAAGAGTTCAATGTAACCATATTGAGAGTATTTTCACTGCTTTCCCTTTCTGTCAGACAGCTCATTCTGAGGGGAAAGCCATTAACGCCTGCAGTTTCCCATCTATGCTCTTGTTAAAGCCAGAAGACTCCATTGACCAAAACAGTCATTTTTGCTTGGGTGCGTGGTCACTGAAATTAACTGTATGTAATATTCTGTTAATGGATAAGTACCCCATACAGCACCAAAAAAAAAAAAAAAAAGGAGAACCATCCCTTTAATTTCACTCTATGCTACTCAGCCAATCAGATCTGTGTATTATTTTAGGCAAACCGGTCCATCTTCCCTATAAAAAAAGATGACAGGGTACATCTGCTGCCAAAGATACAGTATGAAATAAAATAGAGGTACTTGAAGCCATAAGGTAACCTTATTGCAAGATTTTGGTGTTTGAAAAGTTCCCCTATTTTTTAAGGTAACCAGCACACAGGTAACACAGGTCAGCTGAGGACGCCTGGTTAGGAGGTGGGATTTTGTTTCCTCGTCAGCACTGCTTTACCATTGTTACTGTGTTTATTTGAAATGTTTCAAAACATTGTACACTGATACGCACCATGAATTAAATATAGAGGAAAGATTATATGGAGTCTGGAATACACAACAATAGAACCGTAGCATCGCCTGAGGACAAACGAAGCCTCGAGGATTTAAGCTGGAAGACATCAACAAGTTTTTTGGCACTGCTCCAGCACACCTGACTGGGAGTTGGTTGAAGGAATATGATCCAAAGTGTGTCATTTTCCCTCAGTGCCGCCTTCATGGAAGTGTGGCTTAACGCAGAGCTGAATATAAGTAATTTCATCACAATGTTTCACTGCACCATGCCAGCAAGACTGCATATACAATATTAGGCCACTTACCCAAGTGCTCTGAATTGGAATGCAACCATTATTAATTTAAGCCTTCAATAAGTTAAAAATGTTTGGCAAATAAAGATGTCTGGCCTGTTAAAGGGTCTAGACTGGCTTTAGAAGCAACCCTGATTATGCATCCTCTAACAGGAATTTCGGCAACAGCTTAGAAATCAAAACTTTATAACATCTGAACTTTTATTTATTTTGTAACTAATTTTTCTAATGTCCCAATAATTTCGAGGTGTACATCACCAAAACAATGACCCAAAAGTGGGTTTTTTTTGTTATTTTTCTAATATAATTTCTGTCTCTTACAATGGGTACAAAAAGTCAAGTAAACACATTTAAACTTTTTTGGTCATCTTTCTGAACAGTGAGATGAAAAAAACAATACTGGTCTGAGCTCTGTGTGTTTAGTAAATATATTAGTTTGGGAATGGTTAAGCCTAGCTTAAAGGAGTAGGTCACCTAAAAAACAATATAAATTGTTCATAGTATTCACCACCTTTGGCTCTCTCTGGTCCCAGAAAATGTTTCTATCAAATTAAGTTCAGAGCAACAAAAAAATGAAAGAATATTATTCCAAAATGACTTGGACTAAGGCTGAATGAAACACAGCAAAAAAGGTGTAAAAAACTTTCTGACACTAAATGAAATCCTTCACAGGAGGAGAATCCGATAATGCTTTGCTTAGATTAGCCAGTGCATTTTTTTAGCTCTCCGTACTACCATTAGACAGAAAACTTGTTCAGGTACCATCAAAAAGCCTGGAGACGACGGTATTACATATAATTGATATTGTTTTGGGGTTAACAATTCCTTTAATGAAAATTTGAGACAAAGACACAATATATTGAATTGATTGCATGCAATTAGCAACATTTGACAGCTATAAAAGTAGTCTGGCAATCAGTAAGCTTGAGCCTTTACAAATGTAATCTGCCTGCAGACACAAAATCCTGATGTCTTGTGTTAACTGTATTTTATTTTGAAATACATCACTGTTTGCTTATGAGCAACAATCCTTAGTTCAACTTATTACAATTTGAGGAGCTCACCTGTGAAAGAGACTTCCAAATTGTAACTAAAGGGGCTATGAGAGAGATAAGAAACTGGTTTGGTGGTGTATTTCAAAATAAAATACAGGTAACACAAGAAATCAGGATATTGTTACCTCTGACATGTTTGATGAAGACTCTCGCGCGAAAGAAAAAATTTTTTTAACTATACGCGTTCTCGCACTCACACACACACCCACACACACACACACACACACACACACACACACATTCAAGCATGCACACACATGTTTGAATACATACACAAATACATACACAATCACAATCACACTTCGTGTCTGCAGATTATCGCACTCATGCAGAAGTTGCAAGAAAACACTTCAAATGACTCTCACGTCAGGAGTTATAAGCACACATGCCATACACAGATGGATGAACACACTGTTCTCATTGGCTCTCTTGCAATTATACACACACATGCAGTCAACACACCTGGAACAGCATTTATCACTTGCGGTTACACTGCAATTACAAGCCCGGGAGCAAACTGAGCAGAGCAGGGTCTCTAATGGGGTGTGTGGTTGCTCCAGTTACATGAAGCCTCCTAAATTATACCATTCCCATATAACACGCATGCACACGCACGCACGCACACACGCACGCATGCACGCACACATGCACACACACACACACACACACACACACACACACACACACACACACACACACACACACACACACACAAACACACACACACACACACAGAGAAACAGATACAGTCCACCAGCAGACACAACCTTTGTGCCATGTCAGCATGGATGGATCCTCCAAAAGCAAAGCACTGATGAGACACTGCTGGGCTGGGAGTTACGGTATGTGTATGTGATTCCAGTAAATACTTACACACTCAATATAAATTTAAAATGTGATTTTCTAGGTTGGCTGGTACACTACTCGCCCTGGCCTCAACCTCACAAATGCCTTGTTTTCCAACATCATTCCTCCCACTGTTTGAGCCTCATGATCAACGTTAGCTTTGTAACAGCAAGTATAATGGGTGGCTTTCCGCTGGGGCTGCAGCCATACAACAGGCATCTCTCTAGAGGTAATAGCGGTGTAAATTACAGCTTATTGTATTAAGCAGGCGGGGGGAAGTTTGGCCTATAAACACGACCACTGTGTTATTCCCACAGTGGCCCAACTGAAGCCGAGGGAAACACTTCCTGAGCCAGAAAGGAGTCCATTGGGGGGACAACGCTCTTTTTCTTTCACTGCCTAAACTCCATGTTCCCTCTTGTCCCGTCCGTTGGGAGCGACCAGGAAATGCATGAAAAGTTGACAGGTTCTTTTTATCGTACTAACAATGAAATGAGCTGCCAGAGCAAAGACGAAACACCTCTCATAGATTCTTATAGTAGCTTTTCTTTGGGTGAAAGCAGGCGGCCGGAGGGTCATCAGGTCAAATACACACATTGGAGAATCAGAGCCGAGAAAGTGAATGACACCTTGTGATCACACCTGGGTACCTTTGAACAAGGTTATTTTACAGGAAAAGCTTCAGTGTGAAAGTGGGAAAAAGAGGGGATGAAATACAGCAAAGGGCCAAGGTTGAACCTGAACCTGAATCTGCTGCAGCGAGGACATAGCCTTTTTACATTTGCCATTCACTCTACCTATTCCAATAGGTGAGCTATTGGTTTCCAGTCAGCTACAGCAACTGAGAGAGTTGTGTACAATATGAGTATTATATGAAAGCATTTCTCCATCATTTTAAGGGATGTGAATGGAAACACAGCCAAAATGCAAATGCACATTCAACAGCATCACCCAGATGTACCGCTCATCATGATAAGAAATGTTTCGGAGATTTGAAGGTTTACATATACCCTTAGTGGAATTAATTGAAATACTAGTATTTTCAATTATTTTCCGTTGTTAATTTTAAAAAATCTGTACAATTGTCTGATCATGTTGCCACATAACAAGAACTTACAAATGACTGGATTTTGGTGAATGCAATACAATTACTACCTTTAGAAATGATAGCCAGAGCTATAAAAATAAGACTGAAGTTGCAAAGACTGTAGTTGTACTGGTCAGTTTGAAAATGTAAAGCTCCAGGAAGGAGAGGGAGGATGTCGTTTCCTGTTCAGGTTTCAACCTCTAGGTTCTAGATAGTACCTTTCATCATGCCTTCTAATTAGTACTTTTCCTCTTGCTCATTAAATTTCTTTTGCATTCTGGGTTTAGGTTTCTTAGAAAGCCATTTTTAAAACATCTTACTTACTTTTTATCTCTTTCTTCTCTACTTTTTGCTTTTGATGCCTCTTTCTCCACCCCCTGTATTTGCCCTCTCTCTTTCTCTATGGCAATTAACCCGAATCAAATCAATTCAGTTTGTGTCTGTTTTGCACGATCAGACAGAAACCTGTATTGCTAAGTCTATACTGCGTCAATCAGAATAATGTTATTAACATTTGAAATATTTTTACCAAAATTTACAAATCTAATACAAGTTAAAAAAATATCAGTGCTCAGTTCATTCTGTCACAAATCTCTCTCTCTCTTCCCTCTCAGTGATGTACAGAATATAATTCGTAAAATTTAGCGTTTTGTGGTGCAGGACAGCTGCTCTCCTCCTCAGACATTCTAAAACCCTTCAGCTTAAACAGTGAACTTCTCAATTGAGCAAACCACAAAAACAACAAAAAAGAAAAAACTGAAGGACGGCCTGGAAGGGAGGGGGAAGACGCTGGTAGAGAAACACACAGCAACAGCTGCACGGGACACTCAGTGAGTAGAAATGCCGTGCGAGGGAACGTGTCAGTGAAGCCCGCCGTTCACCATTAACGTGCCGTTTGGCTTGTAAGCCCCCTCGCAACCCACTACCACCATCTCTACCCCCTCCCTTTCCATGCAGCTGTCGGGCCTTTTTTCCATGTTTTTTTTTTTCCATGCGTGTCTTTTAATTCTTGTGTTTCAAAAACACGTGAGGTAATTCAGCTTTGTTTTAGCCCTGTACTGGACGATGAACCATTACAGCATCACTTGCTGCACTTTACTCTGCAGCTGTGACCATTGCATGCATGTGTACAGTTAGTATGGATGGACAAAATAGTTGAAACACCACATGAAAAGGGAGGGAAAGTGACTGCAGTGAGTCATAGTCTGACATGCATCTACACAGACTGGTCATACTGAGTTAATTAAATCAGATGCCAAGATGCTATATTTTCCTCTGGTAATCAGCACTTGTGTTACTCCTCAAAACAAAACAAAGCGGACCTCCAACAGTCAAAATCCACATTTGAACTGCAGGTGCACTAGCATAAAAGCTAAAAAATGATTACAAATGCCAGATCTTCATCTGGAAAGTCATGAAAATGTATTCTTACTTGAAACCGATTTGTGTGTCTCAATCTAAAACCCAGCTACAAAGTTAAAAGGATGAAGGCTTTCATTAGACATCTTAAATTAAACATACAACCATTGTTTCACATTTTTAATATTTGAACATGCTTGAACCGATTTTGATCCTAGACATCTTTTGACCTGAATATTACAAAAATGAGTGCTAATCTGGAAGCCAAAACCCTGCTAAAAAGAACACTGGCCACTAAGAACATACACTCTTAAAATCTCTACTCTTGGCAAAAAAAATATTAAAAGTTTTTCCAAATGTGTTTTTAATGACAGTACTACAATTAAAGATAACTTGCAATCAAGGGCAGTGCTAAATGATGCTTTTCTCCATGAGAAATGCACATAACCTTGATGGAGTAAGGAAGGGAAGTGGAGGAAAGAAAGAAGGTTAATGTCTTTGTGTGTGGTTTTTCAAAGAGGTGTTTTACTGCTGAAACGATGGTCTTTTCATTGGGCTGTCTATGCAGTAGAAAGACACAAATACTTTTGAAATTGATGCTGTATGACAAGAGTAAGCAGAGATAAAGGGCTGCGACATTTGCTTTTGCTTGAGAGGTTGAAAATCTACAATTCCCAGAATGCACTGCACTGCACCCGACCAATAAACGCTCTCGCAAGTAGGTGACATTATGTGAGCTACCTGTCTGAAAAAAGTATGGCGGCTGGCAGGTGACAGGCAGTCTCACATTAGAGTTAAAGGGTAAGCTGAAATATGTGTCTGAAAACGTTTTAGGTGAGACATAGGCAATCTGTAGTTCAAGCAAGAGTGAGAGCCAGCAGATCTGGTTAAACATAGACATTTAAACACACTACACACACTGTTATAATACAATACTGGTTAAAGATCGGCAAAGTTCTCCTTTAAGTGTTTTTATTATTTTGTCCATGTTACAAAGTAGCATGGGATAGTCCAATGTCTGTCGTCAGTTTTGTTTGTGAGGTCACAGGTCTTGTTCTTGTAAGTTATGCCATGACTAAAACCTTAACATATGATTAAAAACCCCCAAAGCAGTATTGGCAGGTCAGCTATGAGACGTTAAAAGCAGCTGACAACTATCAGGTGGGTGAAATCTACTGTTGGTTTGTACAATGATAGGCAAAATGGACTGTGTTTGCTCAGATGGCAGACTGGAACGTTGGCTTTTAGGAGGCTCACTGAGCACAGGTTAAAGGTAAGCAAATTGTGCAAACAGAAAAGATCCCGGAGCTTGGTCAGAGTTTCGCCCAACCTGCCTCCAGCAAAGGCACCTGGAGCTGTGCTGTGTCTCTAGCAGGGCGCTTTCACTGCTCACATACCAACATCCTGCCAAATTTACATGAGCAATGAGAGAGGGAAACCAAACTGGCCACTGTCGCCTGGGGCTTTCTGTTTATGCCTAACTGCTAGTATTTTCCATGCAAATTAGGTTCCTGACAGTCTTTTTAAGGACATTCATTGTAAAACAGAGCAACATGGTTTCGTTACCTGTATGTGGCGACCGTCGGCAGAGCCAAGGTATGCCACTGCACGGCCATGGACTGGCACCACTGTTATGGAGGTAACCAAGGTGTTCGTCAACTCTTTGTGCCAGTACTCCAGCCTTTGGACAAATTGGGTCACCTGCAGGCGATATTTGCTCTCTTTCCCTTCATGAATTCCCTCATGTAGGTCACAGTCATCAGATGAAGTCTGTGAAAAAAACAAAAAAACACAGGCATCAGTTAGAAAACTAGAATTACCATCTTATGGTTGTCTGGCCTAACCATTTAAGTTGTAGTTGAATTTCACATCCATGTCTGTCCAGATATGTAGCCATGACAATTTACAATTGCAAAAGAGCTAAATACTGTAAAACATGGACACTTCTCATACTTCTTCCCCCACGCAGCATAGATGATCTATACAATCAGCACAGTTTTGACAGTGTTTTCTGCAGAACATTATGATGTCACAGTGAAGTTGACCTTTGACCTTTTGGATACAAAATGTCAGCAATTCATCATGTTATCCTATTAGACATTCATGTAAAATTTTGTCATAAATAAATTCTTAAGTTATGGCCAAAAACATGTTTCGTAAGCTCGCAGTGACCTTCGACCACCAAAGTTAATCTTTGAGTCCAAGGAAATTCCCACAAGGTGTTCTTGAAACATCAAATCTACTCAGTGAATATTTGTGCCAAATTTGAAGATATTCCCTTAAGACATTCTTGAGATAATGTGTTCATGAGAATCGGACACACTACTCAAAAACAAAATGCCTCCGCCACATCGATTGCTGGTGTGAAGGCATAAAAATCCCAGCAGTGAGCTCCAAGAATAACAAAATATACAATAAAGAGCACAGTCAAGATTGTGTATTTTTTTATTGAGACTACAGGCATGATATTGATATTACATATGACAAGCCAAGAAAAGTCAGCGACATCTGTGTAGTCATATTTAATACTGAATAAAATCCCCTTCAAAGTCGTGAACTTATATAGATAATGCACTGCAAACCATATTTTCTGGAAATCGTTAGTAAGATTAGATCACCTCATCCAAACACTTGCTCTTCTAAAGACTACTCGTTATATAATATCATGTTGAATCTGCTTTCATATATGGCGCAATGGGGGAGGGTTAAGAACCAAACCTCCTAAGCCCCCCTTTAGCTCTGCTTTCATCAGGCCGTGCTCGTAATGGAGGTCTCGGCGTGATGTTACCTCTAGGGCAAATACATGCTTTGTTAAACAGAAATTTTCATGGAAAACAGTGAGAAGACTTTCATGCTGTTTTTCATTCCACAATCTGCTTCTTTCCTATCCAATTGGGCAACCCCACTTTTTTGTCTCTTTCATTCCTCACTTGAGTTGCGAACCAGAGTCTGTTGCTTCAGCTCCACTCTGTGTGCAAATGTCACTGGGTTGTGCAGATTGTTGTGTCTGGAGCCTTTGGAGCATACAGTAAAAGCACGGACTGTAGCCAGGGCTGGATTTAGGGCCTTTCTCTATCAGTGCCCCCTCCTCTTACTGCTCTCTCGCTGCCCTGGCTCTTTTTGTGTTTAGTCATGGCCTCCTGTCCCTGCCTCAGGTTTCATTAATTATTAATGACCCAGAGGGTGGCGGGCCTCTTGTGGCTCTTAAGGTCCTTGACCTGGCTGCCTGACCAGGCCTGAGCTTTCTGTTGTTTTCTCAGCTTCAGTGGATGATGACCTCTTCAGTGGAGTCAAAGGAAGGTGGGGGGGGAGTACAGGTGAAAGATTATTAAGACCTGTGGACGGCTTCATTCAAAGTGCCTCACAGTGCCAAAAATCCACACAGTTTCAGCTGGAAACTTTCCGCACAGAGATGTTTGTGACCTCAGTTTTGTCCTTTAATTCCAACTAAAAGCTAAAACTGATTTTGTTGCATCCACAGAAGTCTTATTTTATCACTTACAGACTCATGATCTCTTTCTGCCTCTATCTAAAGCCCTGCCTGGGTCATAAGGCCATTATTTTCGTCACGTTTTGTAGTCTTTGTGCTGTATCATTTGTTTAGTGTAGATCTCAAAGGCAGACTTTGAGGTTGAGGGGAACAATGGTAGCACAATAAATCAGGAAAGTTTCTTTCTTGGTGACAGTACACAGCTGAGACGATCGGGACCGCACAAAGTGGAAAGCTGAAGAAAAGCAAAGAGACCTGGCCAACTGACACGCAGCAAACCTTGGTTAAATTAAGTGTCCTTCAGGCCAGGCAGCAGTAAGTTAGACAATGGAGAAGTAAAATCAAGGGAAAATGTGGAGGATATTGAAAGCTGGCTTAAAGGTTGGATATCTTTATGCCAAATACACAGCTGTGAGGTGGTGCGGCCAGCTGATCTGCACTGAATTACTTGGTGTTAAGGAGAGCAGAAAACCGGATAAGAAGTGACACTTTGTGACTGAAATTGATTTGAAATTGGATAAAGATATGGACACGTAGTAGGAGATGAGGGGATGATAAAGTCAAAGGCAGGAGAATCTGAAGTAAAAAATTATACTTTGTAACATTGAACTTTCAGAACAGATTAAGTTTAAGAAATCTGACAAAACTCTTCCCACTTCTCAAAAACTACAACAGATAGAGACGTCATCACTGTGGAGATTATGCCATGCGGCTCAATAATCAAGCACTGGGCTGATTATTTTCAGAGCAAACAAACAGGACTTTGGGATGTTTGTTGAAAGGGAGCAGGACGATGGGAGGGAGAACTGGAAAAGGTCTTGGAGGCATACCTCTGCCTCTGCTGAGGTATTCCCAAGGATCAAGGCAATGAAATTGGACAGTGGAAGGGGTGTTTTGACAGTCTTTGTTTGAAGCTCAGCCGCTGTTATCCATGGCTGTTTCTTGGCACGGAGGAGAGAGAGTTCAAGAGGACGTCTCACTGACATGGAAGCAAACAGGTTCCTCCAGAAAGTAAAGTCTTACACAAAGTTAGATAAAGAAAATAAATTTAAACACATATTGTTATTTAACAAAGTTATTTTTGACAACCTCTATTAACAACTAAAGACTTGAACAGTTAACAGAGGCCTGTGACGCACAGGAATACAATATTTTCATAATACATTTTCTAGCTTATTAGAAACACACACACACACACACACACACACACACACACACACACACACACACACACACACACACAAATCTAGTAAAAACCAAGGAATAGCGCCAAGTATTGTTTAAAAAACTCATGATACCAGTACCAATATCAGTACCCTTAAAGTGATACTGATACCATTAGAGTACTTCATGAAGCATTCAGGTGTGTAAAACACCCCTAGACACCACACAGGCATTTAGTGTAGCTATACTTATAAACACTTTGGTGGCATCAAAGCAAGTTGAACTGCTAACTATGTCAAACACACTGCGCTTAACTTCACCACACTACAGATTTTATGTGTTAGCACTGCTGCGGTAGAGAGCTATTCACACAACGCATTAAACCAAACAAATCTTGCAATGTTTATTCCATTTCTGGGTACAAAAATTATCAAATGCAGTTTCAGTACTAACTGGTACTGGGTTATCTCACTCTGTACCTTCATAAGGTATTGAGAACTGATACCTAGCCATTGCAGGGAAAACTTAATTTCTTTTATTGCTCCTCAAACCTTGTAATGTTGGTTTTAAAACACTGACAGCAGCCTCCAATTCCAAGTATGAGCCACAAGTGTTAGAGGGCCGTAGGGAGGTAGGGGTACACATTGTTTGAAAAAAGAATTATTTTCTTTGTAGCTGCAAGCAAATAAGTAACTTTTTAAGTGTTTTTATTGTCTTTATTGTCTATTCTTGTCAGTGATAATAAAATGCAGTCCAGTTTTGATGGCAAAACTTCTTTTCACCTGCAAGTCATCAATGCCACATGTTCTTGGCTTTGCTAGTATTGGCTTCATCAAAAAACCTTCACTATGTAGGAAAAAAACAAAAGTAAAATCCACAACTCTCTGAGGTCCGTTGCTTGTGCCACTGCTGGTCCGCAGATCTCTTACTAGCAGGCTATCCATCAAATGTCTATCAATACTGATTCCATTTGAGGTCTAAAGGTAAACTATGCAGGAATTGTTGATTACTTTTTGAAAAAGAAGCATAATCAAGAGTGAAAGAACTCATCAGCTTTTTGTATTTGCATATTTTGGTGCTGTGTCTGTGATTTTTGGAGCTTCCTCCTGGATGTATGCTGCCCTGAACACAGCAAAATAGGCGCAAACAAGAAGTTACAGGCAGAGGCAGAAAATACACCACTTTCCTTTTGGGTGATCAGTGATGATTGAGAGGAGTTACTTTAATATGAGTCTATACAGTGTTTTGTAGGAAAATACCAACCTTTAAACCAATTTTTACACCTTTCTCTAACATTCATCTGTTGGAAGATTTACAGTACTGACAAGAGCATCTGATGTTCTACATCTTTCAGCCCATTTTGTGAACGTGTCTTTCAGCCATAGAACAGGCACCGTGGGGCAAGTACGTGAAATATTGTACACCTTTGCTCTATACTCAACCAGCATCCATTGTCCCTAAAACAACGCTGTGGCGATAGGGTTTCGGTGTCGTGGGGCTCCTAAACCCTGCAGCAGTGCTCAGAAGAGTCAAAAAGGGGGTGAAAGATGATCTGCGTGGTCTAATGTCGTTTTCATACTCTCACTGTGGCCCCTGGGTCCTGTGTGAATAGACACACTAATGCCTGAATTATAAACCATGGACTGGGTTACTGGCAGGAGAGGGTTTGCATACAAACACTGTCACTGCCGTGCAAAAATAGTGTAAAGGCGTTCTTGCTAATGTACAAAAATACACGAAGTGTTGCAGAGGCTTAGCCCAAGTTAGCGGGCTTGCACACATGCACAAAGTCTGTCTCATTGCTGGACGCTCAGCTGGCTCGCTCACTGGAATAACAGACCTTTGACCTCCGCATTGCATGTGCAATTGTGCGCTCCAGACAGCAGAGAGGTTTGGTTGTCGTCAGGGTGTGTGGAAATGCATTTTTCAGAGAAAGTGAAATGCAAAGGAATGTGGAGTGCACAAATAGACCTGTGTGCGTGTGTGTGTGCATTGTTGCAGTAATGTTGGAACACACATTACAGTACACCTGGACTCAGGGTGCACGTTACTCTGCAACCTGACTCTAAGTCACTGTAATGACCGTGAAGTGTGTGTGTGTGTGTCTGAGCACACAGGTGGCTAGTCACACCAAGTGCATGGAGTCATGTGTTAATGTGTGTGTGTGGGTGCAGGGGACTGTCAGGGTGTTAGGGACAGTTAAGGGAGTGAGAGAAGCAGACAATAAGGCGAGGACAGACCGTGGCGCTCACAGTGCAGCTGGCCTCGCCCTCAAGTGGGCCCCCAGACGCCAGGCAGGACTAAGACTTTGTTTATAATGGGGCCCTAAGGTGGGCAGAAAAATGGCCTCACACATAAACAGGTCCAACAGGAGACAAAGAGAATAATATGTGAAGATTATGGTAAATTTGAATTCTCCATTTTTTTCAGATACTTGAAACAACATAGAAAATGTATGGTAGTAGAGAAATTCAGCTAAAAGAGGGACATGTTTTGATTTTGTGACACCAGGATGTTTGAAGACCCTATGGTGATGTGATAGTGCTAAAGAACAAAACTTGCACTCTTTTTTCTATGTAGGTTAGGACACATTTTACAGTGATATTTAGGAATTTATGAATATGTCCAAAATAGAGTCTGATCTGGAAATGACAGCCATCATGGTGTCACTCGTTGTGGTTGTCTCTGTGCAGTGATGCAGCAAGCTGGAGGTTTCTAAAATCACTGGTTTCCAAAGGACATCCTTCATGTAAAATCCCACATCTGTCATTTGCCTGCATCTGGAGCTGCAAGTAGCAACTACTGAAAAGTCTATGCTCTGAACTTAAAGAAGTATTTCACCAAAATAAAGAAGGCCCTCATATAAAAATAGGTCATTTGTAAAAAAAAATGCTTTTCTTTTTGATGAGTAGAGTCAGAGCTGCAGCTGCACTTGTTTGCGGGTAATTATCACTGATCACAAGCCCCAAAAATTGTATTTGGGATGCAAATTTGCAGATCCTAGGACAGCAAGGGAATGACCTGCCTTACCTTCACTATGACTGGCTTGTGACTGGTACTTGTTGTCTTCATTGGTTGGATTGGTTAGGTTTAGGAGTGGGATTGGTTAGGTTTAGGCTAAGAATGTCAGGATAAGCAAATCAGAGGCAGAGTAAGGCACTATCCTAGGAAACTCAAATTCTCATTTGGGGCATTTCCATCATGAGTCCCCTAACTTTATAAAACTGCAATTCTTAATTTCTTGACTATTTTTACCAAAGAGATTCATGTAGCCCGTCCTTAACCATTATCTGACCTTACCACACAAACCCTTTTACCTCCAAATTAGCTCTCGTTCTTAAACCGGTTTCATTTAGGACTCCTGGAACCATGATGCTATCTATGAAACCAGCTCATGTTTCCACCAGTTACAATAAGAGCCATTGTAATCAAGGCTGTGTCATCAGTGGAGGGCGTTGTGTAATGCACAACAGAAATACACATTAATATCAAGATGTCAGATCACAGATACTCTGCGAACTTCTGTTCTGTTATAAGAGATATTTGTTTTTATTCAACATGAACCAACTACTTATGAGGCCACATAACATTTCTTTTGTTGACTTCTCCATCCTCTGTTTCCAACCTGTAGAATATGACATGTCCATTAATGTTGTCAAAGTTCACACTTTAGGTTTGGTTTTAGCTGAGAACCAACTCTGGGGTTCTTGACTAACTTCTTTTAAAGTCAAAATACTCTGATGGGCTCAAAATTTGGTGCGGGGACCGGAGCGTAACTAGCTCCACGTTGGTGGAAAAGAAATAACAGGGGAAAAATGATGGTGTCTGTGATGGGATTTTGTTCCTATTTCCCGTGAGGGAATGTGGTTTGTACATTATTCACGCTCACAACATGCAATTTGCATTAAGGAATTCGCATGCTTATTCTAGCATTTTAAAGCCTGTGTTGGTAAAGTCTTTCCCAGGGAAGACGTGAGAAAGAACTATGGTCTAATTTTGTCTTTATTTGTTGCGCACAGTGATGCACTGCCCACAAACTACAACCACCCAAAATAGCTTACCTTTACAAATCTAACATGTAAAACAAATTCCTTCCTGTGCACTGCCAGAACTCTCACACACTACTGGCAGATGCTTAAAGTAAGATCTTGTTGCTTCATGAAAATATCATCTGAAAGCCTCTGTGTCTCTCTCCCTTTCCTCCAGACTGTCCTGAGTTAAATTTTGCCCCCTCACCCACCTACTCTCCCGACCTCCCTTCAATTCTTCTCTTGACTAAACACCTTCCTCTCTTTTTTCTATTTCCTTTACCTCCCTGCATGTGCGAGCGCACACACACACACACACACACACACACACACACACACACACACACACACACACACACACACACACACCTACACACACACACAAGCAGTCTATTCTAACAGTTAAAAATCTGTTTGTGTGTGTTTTCCAGGCTTCTCCCACACAGGAACAATGCAGCTTCCAGCCCCTCAATGCCACTAAATCACCCCAACTGTATGAAACCTGGCGGGGTGAGTGATGACCCTGCATCCTCTGTCTCCTCTGCCTCCAATAAGAGACTAAAATATCATCTCTGAGAACACAGTTAGAGATGATTTTTCATCCCTGCTTGACACAGCAGCTTCTTTTTCTGCATGTATCAACATATTTTTCTTCTCTTCTTCTCTGAGATCTGGGATTTATGCGATTCAAAACATGAGGGAAGAATGATGGACTGCTGAGTTTGGTGATCAGAGGCCAAAAGACACTATTTCTCTTTCTGGGAACTTTTGTAATTTCGCTTCTACTTCATGGGAGCAGTACATTCTTCAGATGAGCTTTCCAGAGTTGTGTTGCAGACCCACATTTCGGTCAGACTGACACAGTAGCTAAAGTTACTGTCTGTAGATCAAAGAGGATTAGAAAGGTCAACTCCTTAATACATTCTTACACTTCAAGATAGGGGTGAGATATTAAGAGAAATCATCTTTCACATAGAAAAGTTCCTAAAATTATTTTTTTAAAGGGCTGATTTCTGTGGTATTTGCATGAAGTCTTTTTTTCATTGATGATTTATATTAGAGTACATCCATGCACGCTGTTATCCTAGGTGTTTCATAAAAGCCCCTAACATATGAGATACATTACACCATATAAACCCAGGCTTGTCATGCTTGGTTTGCATTTTCCGCATGAAACATACGGTAAAACATTCCCACCAGACTCACACGTTTCTCAGTGACTTTTATTTGTTTAAATACTGAGGTCACATCGATAACTGTGACATCTGCTGTGAGGATGCTGTGGCAGGGACTCTCATGATGGATATTACCAGCTGCTCTTACTGTAAAGGAGACAAGACTGTAAGCTTTAAGGGCTTTTCTTTGGCATGTTTGGCCATGCAAAGTCAAACCATGCTGCACTAATTTACATTTACATTACCGGTTTAAGCTAATCAAGTTGTCCCGAGATGGACTGTCTTTGGAGTTGGTTCAAAGCACAAGCTCATCATCGCTTAAAGACACACCTTCAAGTGCCCTGTTGTAGTGAGATGCAAATCCTTGCTGTTCAGGCAGATGTGCCGAGTCAAACCAAAGCAACACATGTCAGGGTTTTTTTTTTTTAAATGCATGAGCTCAACAGATAAAACTCCATTCACCTCCACTGTGTTGGGTGGAGATCAAAATCTCAAAACCTGGACGAATAAAACTACTTTCATGACTAGATACCACCACATGTACAAAAGACTGCATGTTTATGTTAATTTGAGTGAACCCAAACCTTTAATTTAAGAAAGTTTACATTCACATTGGATGAATGGTGTAGGTAGTGCAGTGTTTTTTATATATAGTCCCCAAGGGTAAAAAGAGCTACAAGCATAACATGGATGAATTTGGATGTAAAACATCCTGTCTAAATCCTTTCTGACTGCTCTATAACTAAAGGAGTTATGACACTGGGTAATTTTCTGGGTGGAAATGAGCAGCCACATCTTGGTTTGCTTTTTCAGCCTGCATATTACTCGCTCAGGACATTATTTTAGAGCATTAATGTCTTTCTGAGGTCAGATCAATCTGCAGCCTGGCAGCTCAGTGGAGCGATCCATCGTATTTACTGAAGCAGCTGCTTCTTCTACATGTGCTCTTAATTATAGAAACACATGAACGTAAAGGCGGTGGCGGTGGGGGGGTGATTTAGTGTTGAGGCTGCTTTGGAGAGTTAGCACCAGTCATCTACTTGCATGACTTCATTAGCATTACCCTCTCCCATTGATTACTAAAGTCAGAGGGAGGTTAAAAAGTACAGCTGTTTTGTTGTGCACAGCAGTAACTGCTTCAATGAAAATATCTAAATAACTGTCGCTTTATGTCGAGGAAGACTATATTTGGTTTGAAACACAAATGTTAATATAAAACTGAGATTTTTCAACTTTATTCAGCTTATTTTTTTTCCCCCAGAATTCCTGCTTCCTAGCAGTCTGGAATAATCAAATCCACCCACCGGTACAGACACTTGGCAGGATCTTCACAGTGAAGATTTCACTGCGTGCAGAAATTGCCGAAAACAGCTCCTCAGGCCGACCATTTAAAGCATATTGCCATCATGACTATAAGTGGCTTTCGCTTTGCTTTTCATTTTTTTCAGATTAGAGGGGCAATTCTCCATCTTGAAGACATATTGAACTGCGGGGGCCTAGCTCATACATGAGGTAAGGCAGGGAAACAGCAGCTGGAGAGCTGCAGCCCAACGGCAGCCGTTGAGGAGCAGCCAGATAACCTCAGGTTGTAAACAGCACTGGCCTGCGCTTCAGCAGTGAGACAGCTTATCAACTAAGGGTCAACATAAGGTCTGAACACTCAGGCCTCCTCATCTCAGCACGTCCTTGGACAAGATGAGATCACTGGCAGACGCTGCACTGGCAGAAACTCGTACTCGTAGATCTCAGATCAGAGCCAGATGAAGAAAACAAAACAAATATCACTGCAGAGCATCAGTGGCAGTGCAAGAGAGGGATCTGAAATATAGCAGCATGGAAGCAAATGTTCTTCACAGGGAATGTACTTTTTATTGCTCAGTGGCATGGCCCTTCACATTTTTCCCTTTTCACCAAGTGACACAGAAAAGCAAATGTAATACTCCAGCAGTTTTGCATGGAAACCAAGAGAGCTAAAAATAACAGTGAAACCCCACAGACGCACAAACAGCCAAAACCTCATCAAAAAACTTCAGAAAACAGACTGTGGTTTTTATAGAAGGAGATCTTTATGAAGTCACCATAAAGTCTTTCACTGCATGTCGTGACAGCTTGCAGGTGGTGGCCATTCGAGTCTCTACGCTGCATGACGAAGCAAACATCACCTCTGTCCTTGGAGAGCAGACCACAAGTGCAACAATGCACCACTGTGCTTTCACACTTGTAAAACTCCTGGAAGTTGGCATCTGGCTTTGCAGTGTTGCTCAACCTCCCTCTCACACACTTTGTATGCATACATCAAAGATCTTCAGGGGATCGGGCTCTGAATAATTTTGCTGCATCTGCTTGAGCTCACATACTGAGCCACCAGGCCTGAAGCCAGAATTTGTAATGCTGAGGACTGGAAGAGCTCAGGATCCTGATTTCATGATGAGGGCTCGGTTCCATGTTTTACTTTGAAAAATGTACTGGAAGGTGTGATGCAACCTAACTATAACAATGGTTTCTTGACCTAAAGGCAAACTGGTAATCAAGTGCCCGTCCCCCCGCCCCATCAAAAAAAAAAACCAAAAAAAAACCCAGTAATTTAGTCAGAAACCTGTAAACCTAACAATTTGTTGACAGCATTTTTGGGATTACACGTTTGATGTTATTTTTAAGACACTTTGATGCTGTTTTATGTACTCTGGACCTTTATGTAGTAAACCAAAAGGTACAAAAACAATTCTACTGTGAATCATTTTATTTCTATTGTGAATTAGAAAATGGCTAGGGGGCCACTGGTACACTATCGGGGGCTAGATTTGGTAAGTTGAGTATCACTGCTTTAAACCAAAACAAAATTGTCCAGCTGCTTTTGACCGTAAAACACATCACTCAGTTTCGAGAAAAGCTACTCAGCCCTCTCAGGTGTGAGCTTGTCTTCCTCCAGCATTATGATTAAAGCCCGGATCACTGATGAGGAGGATAAGATCAAAGCCTGGGGAGACAATATCTGCAATGTCCCAGGGATTGACTAGATAGGTTCTCTGTTTGTGGTGCTTTGTTTGGGAGTGCAGCAGGGTGTTAAAAGCCATACAAGTGTACGGACAGAGAGATGAGGAGGAGGGCTTTCTCCCTCTTCACCTCCATTACTTGAGTACACATTCAGGCACAATCCTCTGTTTGCATTGTGTGGGGATCACTGGTTGAATGGGGGTGGGGGGGGATTAGCGTCATCGAGGTGAGACCTTCCCTTGGAATGACATGCTGTCCACTTTTATTTGGATAAGAAAATGTAGGTTATTTGATTGGTAATCTGTTGCCTATTTTTAGGAAACATGATGAAATGGCTGACAGAGACTAATACCCCTTTCCCACGAAAAACCCTGTGCATGCGGGTGTTCAAACTCGGGTAAACCTGCTAAAATAGGCTATAGACTGCTTTCCCTTTGCCAAAAGGGCAGAGGTATGCACACGGCTCTGCAGCAGATGAACATGTGTGGGGACGAGATGATAAAATGGTTTTCAAAAAAAGTCTTCCTTTAAGTTCTACAAAATGAACCTGCCAAAAGTTCGTGTCCATGTTTCTTGTCCACCAGGTCATCACCGGACTGTAAATAAACAACCTAAACCTTGCTTTTTTCATGTACTTTTTACTAAAAAGCTTTAAAAATAAGGAGATGAGGTGAAATCTCATTTGTCTCCCCAGCGTCTGTAGCCGCAGGCCTGACGGGACCATTTGCTGCTCTAGTGAACTTTGTGATTATGAACATTTCAAAGGGCCAGACTGAGACCTTATGACAAAGCTTGGAGGACCCAGAGCCAAGGAAATGAGAGCGATGATCTGGGGTCGAGGTGAGGCCGCTGTGTGGGGACAGCAGCAGGAGAAAAGGAGATTGCTTTTGGTCCTTCATTTAGAGCGTGGGGGATGACAGATAAGCATCCACACGCCTCATTTCAGTAGAGAGCAGGATATCACCATGTGGTGAAATAGAAGAGTAGGAGGCATGCAGCTGATTAGGAAATAGCTCGGGGGCCTTGACTCATAAGCTCAGTGGAGCAAAGCTCCTCCATATTTGACACTAAACAAGTGCATCATGAATGGCTTCTGGCACTGCTGGCAAACGCCTCCGTGCTGGTAGGAAAAACATTTAAGAAATCAAATCACAGACAAGTCTGTCAGCAGGATATCTGAGAAAGAATCTCATTTACCTTACTTTTGTTTCAAGAAAGAAAAATTACATTACTCAGCCTCAATGATCACCAAGGCACTTTGTGTAATTGGAAACAAAGTATTATATCCATCAGCCAACCACAGCGAAGGAGAGATTTCGAAATTCACCAGCTATGTTTGTAAGTTTGTCCTAAAGCTGCAACTGATCAATTTTCTTTGGATGACTGATGAATCCTTTAGTCAGAAAATAGAGGAAAGAATGGGGAAAATCACTTCCCAGAAGCCTAATTTAAATTATTAAAGTGCTTGTTTTGTCCCACTAACACTCAAAATTCCACAGATTTTCAGTAAACAATGATACACTGCAAATATAAATCTGTCTTGACTTAAGAAAGCTAGTGTCCATCCTGCCTTAAATTTTGAAATTGACTTCATCTTAGAAGATTGAAGGTTAGAAGCTTAGAAGGTTGAATGATTACAAAACTCTTCTTAAAATTCAAATTTTACAGTAGCTCGGACACTAACTTTTTTAAGTTAAATAAAAGTTGATTTTTGTTTTTTTTCTTTTTTTTCACAATGTATGAAATGGGAACAAACAGCAAAATATTGCATTTGAAAAGTTGAATGAGTAACAAAAATAAAGAAGGAAAGAAGGAAAAACAACAGATAATAGGTGTTTATCAGACAGTGGTAGTTAGTACCAAAAATCTTATCAGCCGTGGCCTAAATTTAACCGTATTTGGCTGATGTCGACTGGTGGTAGTTTCCCACTCTGCTTCATGGAAGACATCTTGCAGGCACTGGCGGTTTGCATGTTTACTACTAAACTCTTTATCTAGGGAACAAAGATAAGATGTGCATACAAAAGCTGATGCAAAAGGATTTACACACACTTCCAGCTTTCCAGCAAAACAAGAAACCAGACTCCTGAGCTAATCATTAACTCTGCAGGTTCAAAACTAAACACTGACATCGAGTGAGTGTGAAATCATGTAGAAAATCATCCAGGAAATGCCTGCAGGTGTGAAATAACTCAAATTTAGCTGATACTACTGAGGTAGACAGGTAGTGTTGAAATAAAGTTGCTGCAATCCATACATGACAGTTTTATCTGTTACTATGAAAGAATCATGAAATCTGTTATTCTGTAAGGTGATCATTAGTGAAAAAAATCCATCAGATTAATTATCCATTGTAGAACAAATCAACCTGTGGCTTGTCATGGTTGGCTTCAAGTTAAGGTTATTTCTAGGGCAACATTTTGCATCATACCATTACATTAGAGAAAGTTTTTTTTTTGATGTGCTGTGCAGCTGCAGGTTCTGACCAAGTGTCTCCTCATGCCGAGGGACCTGCCTGGACACGGCTGCCAGGTGACGCAGCCGCCCACCTGAGGGGTGGAGGGGTGGAGGGGACACAGCTGCCAGCTCTCACTGAGAACACATTATTGGCATATGGCCACTCAGAGAATGTCGGGTCATAGACTGTTTTCCATGGTGCTAGAATATAAAAACATTAGCTCAGTCTGCATTTCTTAATATGGCTGACTGTTGCACTGAAGCTGCCAGGCACTATTTATATCCTCAGTTCAACCCAAAATAAAAAATATCAAACTTTTCAGCAAAAATAAACATGTTTACAGCCTGGAACAAAAAATAATTTTGACCTCTCTGGCTAGTTTTACCATTCATGACAACTGCACAGTGTCTTGTGGCTTCAAAAAACAAAGATGGTCAAAGGCCAAACTTGAGGCTTCAAAATAGTCTGCAAACCACTGAGTCACAGTAGCTATGTCCATTATCTTACAAAGTCTATTTGTGATCAGTTTCCTGGAAGTGTTTTCTCTCTAATAAACTATACCTACAAACCTACCTACATCATTGCATAGAAGGAAGTATGAGAGAGGGCAGAAATCTCTACGGTCAATATTACCAACACTCGAAGCAGCACTACAGGTAAGAGAAAAATATGCATGTCTGATTTTGGGGGGTAACTGTCCCTTTAAATTCTTTTTCAAATGTGTTGCTTAAATTCTTCTTTAAATCCTGAAATTCACAGAGAATTATTTATCATTTTTTGGCTGCTATTTTTTAAATTATTGAATAATCTGATTTATTATCATTTATGTTATTGACTCATTCAATAGTTAAAATGCGTATATATTTAGTTTAATATATATATTATTTTATATTAGGGAAATCGGCAAGTATTCTAATTTGAGAAGGACATTTTGATGTATCTTTTTCAGTCAATGGACTAATAAAATGGTTCCCAAATGGTCTAGCTAGATTTTTCTTTTGTCATTAGTTCAAGGTCCACACAGTTGAATATATTTGGTGAAATATTTGCGTTTGGCCATGTCATCTAGCTAGTTTGCTGTCTTTGTTCAGTAGCTGTCCATTATTCACTCACTCTACGGCAGGAAACAGCATATCAAAATAAAAGCTTGGTTCTACAAATGTACTGTACTTACAAATAAAGTGTGTTTTTTATAAACTTGACATGTCACTTGTGGCCAATTCAAAATGGACCCGCAACCAACTTTTGGTCCACAACCCACTGGTTGGAAGCCACTGGATTAATAGACAAATTTACTAATTGTTTCAACTTTTGATTTTACTTTGGATTTTACAGATTTAGTATCAGTTGATCTGACAGACAAAGCTCCAAAGATCCACCAAGAGTTTTTCTGTCTCTGCTGTGTTTGTTCCTGCGTGCAGATGTACACGTGAAGATCTGTGTGAAAGTGTGTGTTATGATATGGACGCTAGTTACCAAAGCCCAGCAAATCTAATCTCACTCTCATTACACACACACACACACACACACACACACACACACACACACACACACACACACACACACACAGAGTCTTCTTTATCAAAACGGAGGCTTTCGACGAGTGGAAAGGACAGGACAGGACAGGACTGTAGTATTTTCATTCTTTTGTTGGTTCCCGTACACTGCTGAGAGGCTGCTGGGTTCTGCGCCCAGCTTAGTGATGGCATGGACAGGCTCGGGCATGTGGGATAAAATCTGTTACATCTGTGGTGAAAAAGCACGGAGAGGGCAGCAGTGCCTCTACACTAATTTTGTAATTTTTATGTTTGTGTTCAGCCTTCCTTAGTAGGGATTAGCTTCTTGTGTGGCATGCCACAGACATAAATCTGTCAGATGATTTCACTTTATCATATGCAATCAGATACAAACATAAACAACAATTGTACCTGGTAGACTCTTACTATATTACACGAAAACAGCAGTCTATATTTTAAGATTCATTTTTTTAAGTATATAAACAAACTTTATAAAAATCCTGTTTTATTTCTCTCTGATCTACAGCCTCTACTACCAAACACTTTTAAACTGCCTCATGTTATGTATTTTTATGACCCCCATGCCCCCCAAAGACCCTAGTGTCCTAAAATCCAAGAAACGTCCCAAAATCCAAGAAAAATCCCCAAATCCTAGAAATGTCCAAAAATCCTATAGAGGTCCAGCTATCCAAGAAAATCTGAAAATCTGAGAAACATTCTAAAATCCTAGAAAACTCAACTCTGACTGGCTCCTGGTCTCCTGTCATTTTACAAAAGTGGCCCCCAAGCAAAGCAAGTCGTGTATCCTGTTCATACAGCACCTACTGCATGTCTGTCTGTTCGGAAGTGAAATGGAAAACAATCTGAGTGCTTAATCCACCATACTGATGCGGTTTTTGGCTGCCAGTAGTGGTAATTGTTCATGTACTGTATTTTATCATGTAAGTTCTGACTGTCTTGTCTAGTATACATACATACAAAATGTCACAAATTAAAAGGTCAAATTCTGCATGACATAAAAATAAATGCCAATGATGATAACGATGACCCCACGTTTACCCGTCTTATTAAAGCCTACTCCACTGTGCATCTGGCTCATGCAGGGGGAGAGTTCAAACGAACAAATACCACTTTTATGATGGCATGAGCACGCTCGGGCATGTGCGGCTAAAAAACGTGACATCCACAGCATTGAATCAGCAGCATTACTGAGAGATTCACAGTAATAATACCATCTATTGTGAGGTCGCTGCAGATCTCATCATCTGTCACTGGAAATATACAATGAATGCATGAAATATCAGTGACACTTTAAGTGATGAATGATTGATCAGTAATTGCTGTTATTACTCCACATGTCCTTTACAACAGGAGACAGAGATCTTAAAATGTTTGCAGTATTTAGCTGTCAGGCAGTAGGTCCAAATTCATACATGTAGAATATAATATTTTGGACCTACTGCCTGACAGCTAAATACTGCAAACATTTTAAGATCTCTGTCTCCTGTTGTAAAGGACATGTGGAGTAATAACAGCAATTACTGATCAAAATACTATTAAGGTATTTTTATTAATTGGCCCCTGGCCTACTATCATTTTGCAAAAGTGGCCCCTACGCAAATCAAGCTGAGTATCACTGCTCTCTATATATGATGCCCACTATCCTTAACTGCATTCATTTAGATAAAAATATATATAAAACAGACAGATTTTACACTCAATACTCCACTAGACCTCTATCAAGCCACCAGTTGTGGCTATAACAGATTTAAGACATAACTACAGACTCCATAAGCTCCTTGTTGTTTAAGAGTTGCATATGCATGCAGTGGATTTTGCCATTAATGCTCCATAATGCTGCTATTGTCCTGGAAAGGTGCTATAGGCAAAACCTTTGTTACATGATCATCTGTGCTTTCTTTAACTCAGTGCTGTTTGTCATAAGTGCAAATAGAATTAAATCCTTTCTTATCAAGTGTCTAAACAACTGACTGGCAAAGCCAAATAAATCTTAGAAGTCCACTAACTGGATTTTCATTTTATTTCATAATCAGAAATTATTAGGAATTCCTTAACAGAATAACCTAAAATTAATGGGCCTCCATAGCTGCTTGTTTAAAGCTTATTCATTAAAACAGGCGGGCTAATTAAAATGACTGTCGGTCAAAAGCGCCTCCCTGCTAGAATTATATTACACGCACCATAATCAATCAGGCTGAAGATTCAATTTAAAAGCAATCAGCATTTGGTGGGTTTTCTCAAATCAATGGTAATCCAATGATAATTTTGACCCGTGGATGATCTTTATTTTTAGTCTCAAATGTTCCTGCTCCCTCAATAGACTTAAGGGACTGGGTGCCAGGCATGTTGGAGACACTCCAAATCCCTGTCATGGCTTTGCACACTACATTAACCAGCAAAATGACCTAACTTGTCTTTTTTCAAAGCGATACCATCACGCAACAGCACATTCTGGGGCTGGATCAATGGTTTAAAGAGTGCTTTCGATATGAGAGGTGGAGAGAAATACTGAAATACCTTATTTAAGAACAATTCTGTTAATCACCCTTAATTGTTACTTGACTCTGGTTTTAGTACAGTATTAATGCTGTTAAAAAGTATCACACTGGGGTATTGAAGCTGGGGTGGGCAGAAATTTTGGAAAAAGCAAAAACAGCAGTATTTTAAATACACCCTCCTCCTGAAGCTCTTTGTTTTCTATCCTAAGCCCCTCCCACTAGATGACCATATGCATGCCCCTAATACAGTAACCCAGTGTTTCCCATAAATTGATCTATTTAATCGGATTTTGTTGTAGAGGTGCACACAGCACATTTGCTCAGCTCTGTTCCATCAGATGACAAATGAGACAAGAATTAGCTAGTTAGCCACCCAACAGTCCCTCCGACTCGCTCACGCCACTGTGGACTGCTTCCTGGCTCTAACAGCTCGAATTCTGCTTCGCTGGGTCTAACCTGTGTAACCGCAGCAAGAGAAATTTTGCTGATTATGTGGAGGAGACAGTCAGTACACTTACATGCACAGTTAAATGGAGCTACAGTTTTATATATATATATATATATATATAGCTTGATAAGGCAATTTCACATGACTACTGTCGTGGTCCTAGTATAAAAGCACTGGGGGAGAATCGGTTTATTT
The DNA here is from genome assembly GCF_008729295.1 of Plectropomus leopardus. Taxonomy (NCBI): domain Eukaryota; kingdom Metazoa; phylum Chordata; class Actinopteri; order Perciformes; family Serranidae; genus Plectropomus; species Plectropomus leopardus. The sequence continues at coordinate 16,814,251 of NC_056473.1, read as the reverse complement.
ATGGAAATATGTCTGACTCCACAACAGCAGGTAGGGATATGTTGCCGTTAAGCTAGTTTCTATTGGTCCGTCTTCTGGTTGACCTATTACATCACTTACCAAACAGGTTAGCAAGCGGCAAACATCGCACAATGAAAACAACTTTTTGCCACAGTACATCTGTTTGTTTTTCCTGGCTTGCTTCCACACATTTATGGCGTTGGACTTCTGTGTTAAAGCCCAGTGCAGAGACTACAGCACAGCACAGAACGTCTAAACCAGTTCAGGTTAGGTTGGGGCATATACATGAAAGAGTAACAATGAACCCCAACCACAATTATGCCAAAATTACACTGCCTATCCCAGCTTAAATACTCAAAAACGTAAGTGTATCCACTGAGATAATTCATCATTGGGTGACCTTTGTTAATAAAATAATAGACTCAGTGCAGTTGTTCATTTCAGTGTTCCTGTTCCAAAATCAACAATTGAGGCCGTTTCTGATAGGAACGACTGTTATGTGCTTCTACCTCTATAAATACAGATTAAATCAAAATTATAAGAAAAATGTTCCAAACTGTACATTGGAAAGTAGCATAATTAAAAAAAATGTACCAAAGCATAGTAATCAGTAGTCATACTCAACGTCTCATTGTGAGAAGTAGCAATTATATCTTCAGTTTAATGCTATTCATGCAACTGAGAGCAGCCTGAAGGCAGAAATGGCCCCGCAGAGACAAAAAGAACAGCAGATTTGATCCATCATGAGACAGCCGAAGAGTAAGCCACTCATCATTACAACATTTATCATATCTTGCTGCTTAAACTGGAGTTAAGAGGCACGTCTGAGCTGACAACCAGCACTTAAAAACTTCAAACATACTCTTACGCTGAGCTCTCAACCTCATCCATGTCCCTATTGGGAGTTTTCCATCAGAAACACAAAGTTTGGTGGAGCAAACGACCAAAATACCCTCCTGTGTGTTTAAGTATGCCTCCTACAAGCGTTTATGAATTTATGGTCGTGCTTATCTCACCCGAACCTCATGATAACTAAGAGTCTACCTGCCATATGCTACTAAATCCAAGTCATAAATCTATTAAGCAGTACTATGATAAGATCATTCATCTTCTGGCTTACAGCACGAGCATCAGATGGGCAGTTGCTCAATGGTCTGTTGTCATTACAGCTTGTGTCTTAACCTGGCAGCCAAGGACAAGAGGATACATATAAGACTGTCAGCAATAAAAGAGGAATTAGAAAACGGCTTCCCAGTTTCACTGAGATAAAAGCTCTTTTGGCTGTCGCGATTCAGCACTTGACCCGCTGCGTCTGTGTGTTTGGAGGTTCATATTCAAACAAATTTGAAACAGCAGATTTTTGTGCCATTTGTCTCTGATGAGTCCTGCAGAGAGTTCAATTTTATGGCTTTGTGTGTTTGGGTTGGGGTGACTAAAAAGGGATTCCTGAGTGAGGACAGTTATTGCAGCTGCCAAAGACTGAAGTCAGCATAATTTCAACTTTTAAATCACACTGTTTGCAGACATATCAAAGCTATGCAGAGTACTATGCAGAGCTGAAAACGGAAGCATAGTAATTATATGGCACAGAGATGCTCCTGTACCTCCTAAAAAACTGATGTAATGCCTCACATCGACCCAGTAATCAAGTGAGTCAAGAGGAAAGAATGTTGAATAATGGAAGAGTATACTCTTACCCTGACTGATCAAAACAACAGTTTTCATAGCACCAGTCGCTGTTGAGAGGTGGAGACAGACAATCACTGTTTGGGGTTTCAGGAGAGAAAGGTGATCTCAGCAATCGTCACCTGGTACAATGCGACTCTTGTTAAACAGTTCGAAGCTGCAGCGGGACACCTTGGTTGTTTGCTTTGATCCTGCAAACAGTAGCTCAACAGGCTCTGTGAGTAATCAATTTGCAGCTTTCTGACTCGTGTGCATTGACTGTTAAGCATTACATCAGGCAAAGCTTTGCACATCTGTTCACCAAAGACTCTAAGAGCCAGAGGGCCTATCTGCAGGTCGTCAGATGATGAATGATTTTCAACTTTTCGTCTACAATGTGCTCAATGACAAAAAAACATCCAAATTGCAGCCCTCCAACTGCCTGATCAGAAAAGTACATGTCACACTGAAATATGTTGAGTTCAGAAGAGGACTATTCTGGGTTGTGTCACTGTGTGCATAGACTCTAATTTGTACCACAAAGATTTGCAAAATGGTTGAAACACCCTTTTTCAGTCTGATATATCTCTCTTCTTTCATATAAATAATGATCCATGATTAAAATAAACAAAATAATTTATCTGCATGCAGTCAGGCATTTGCCATGTCCCTTTTCCTTCCAACCTTATAGAAGTATATTGGGGCAGACATGACCCAAAGGTCTCTCGAGAAGATTACATGCATGGTCGAGGGTCTTTAAATCAGGAGACATACGGGAGAAATGTGAAGCCAGGAGGACACCAGGAGAGGGACGGTTGGCAAGTATGCATTGTAGCAAAGTATTTAAGACTATCACATTTCACAATCCAGTTATTTCAGAAGAAATGTAAACATGAAAATAGAAATACACAGCCTGATTTTACAAAATAAATGCAGATGATCACATTGTCAAGAATTGGGTTTTGAGCGTTCAATGACTGACTTCTCTGCATCCAGAGATAACCTTCCAAGAGAGCAGTGCAATGCATCTACCAATCAACTTTCCCTACACCAATGTGATCATATCAAGATGCCTCAAAAAGTTGATAAATAATCACACAAACTGATTAACCATGAAAACATCACCAGAGATAAAAAGACTCTCTGGTGCTCCTGATGCAATTTCCACTTTCCCACAGGTGCTAGTGACAGGTGGGGGTTGCGGGGAGCGGGGCAGAGGCCTTGCCAGCATGGCCGGCTGCCACTGCGGGTCAGGGGATCATCTTCCGCCCAGCTGCTGATACCCTGTTATCCCCGAGCCATTCATCACGGCTCGCTGAGAGTCAGATATGCACTGCCCCCCAAACCCCCAGCTCCCAGCATTCCTCACTTTCCCCTGTGGATCACCACTGCTGATAGCTGTCAAGACTGTGCTGATGTACACAAACACCCACCAACCATGTATTTGCAAAGGTAATTTGAATTTGTCTTTAAACAAATTCAAATGTGGTTCTTTAAAACCACATGTCACTCTTCATGTCTGTCTGATCTCACTGCAGTTGAAGTCTTTCAGATCACTCTATACAGTACTTAAAGGAGCAGACACTATCATAGCCCCTTATCCAGATCCAGTTTATGTTGTCTGTGGTGCATCCAGGAAGATGTACAAGTGTCCCCATAAGCAGACGTGCTATGCTGTTTTTGTTATAGACAATTGGCCAGGTAATTTGCCAAGAAATTTAGCAATGCATTAGAAAAAAAGCAGGGAAGACTATGAACTAGATAAATGTAGAGAAATAAAAAATGGATAAAAATAGATAAAAATGGAAATAAACAATAATTGAAAAACTGGCTAAAAACATTAAAAACAATTTTAAAAAATGGCTTTGCAATTGCCTTAGGTTACGGAAATGTGTTCAGCACTTGTGTTATGTTTCAAGGACACACATGATGATTAAGACTGAGTGTAAACACAAGTGTGTTTACAGGAGGTAAACAAAAATACTCAACAGCATACAATTAATGGAGACTTGATGTCCATTATGCAACTTTAAAAGTTCCAAGAGTTTGTTGATTTTTATATAATACAAAAAAAAAATGGAAAGCGATCAATGTCTGGAAGTTTTGGAAAATCATTGCAGGGCTGACACTAGGCTGGGGCAGTATCCCTGTAGTACAGTATGCCAGGGTATTTAGAAATCCTGAAGGTATGTTTTTCAACACTGTCATAAATACAGGTGCTCCTCTTTCAATTAAACTCATTGTATGTAGTGCACAGCATGCACCACCAGAGCTCACTCTCTGGTACTGGTGGAAAAGGCAGCTAAGCTGATAGACATCGTGACACCTAGTGGTGGAGGAAGAAGTTACAAGACTCTAAACAGCCGGCAGCCACAAACACCAGAGAGACAAGCATGTTTTTTATGTCTTACTCAGAGCTGGTGTTTATAGGAACAGTGGACTTACTAACCAGATTACTTAACAGATTGGGTGGGTTTTATTTTGTTTCTGTCGAGTTTGATTAAAGTGTGTTTTATGATAAGTTAAATAACAAGGCAATTAAGCCTCATCAGTCTTCAGTGACCGAGAGAAAGTTGAATTCAATTGGTGAACAGTTGTATTTCTCTGTTTAATAAGGAAAACCGGTGTGGAAAAATTATTGGTCTAAACGTTTTGTGGGTTTCTAATGTGTATCATTTAGTCTGAAAAGCTGGAAGTATGTAGCGCAGTCAGCGTTTTAGTGCCGCACACTTACACTTTCATAAACCATATGCCCTGGTGAAGGAAGGTATTAAACATTACGTATTGGCCAAACCTCGCTCAGGACTTATAGCATGTGACAGTTTGTGGTGCTTGCCCTGTCCCTCATCCACTGTGATAGGACAGCTGGACAAAAATGACAGCGATGAATGTAGTTTTACCCAAAAGTTCTGTTTCCGCTTGCAGTAACCAACCAACCAAACAAAAAAACATGAAGCACTTAGTGCACAATAGCCTCATCATGCGGCTCCCTTGTGTGTCCTTGTGTAATTATGCAATACAACCACTGTAGACAGTGTTACCAGACAGAGCGCACTGTGACCGATTTAGCTAATCTGGAGATAACATGCAGATTTATTTTTTTTCCAATGACTGATCGATTAGATGAAGAATTTCAGTCAAAAAATGAATTTCTGATTAGCTGTGATGTAAAGCGTAGAGTCTCATAAATCATACAAACATGTAAAAGAAAACACTAGCACATTCAATTTGAAATGCTTTCAACCCACAATGTTAAGGTGCATGGTTCTGGTTTGCTGCCAAGCAACAGAGGCAATAAATTTCCCTACTATTAAGACACATGCAGAGGTGCTCAAACTAGTTCACAATACAAAATATTACACACACACACACACACACACACACACACACACACACACACACACACACACACACACACACACAATGTTTGAGAGAGGTTTTCCTGAAGTGTGCTGGGTGTTTGCACACGACTCCGGCATTACTCCTGTATGTGCTTGCCCTTTGACAACATATTCGGTGTATAATATATCCAGGAGACTAAAGTAATTCACTGCCTGACTGACTGCTGATAAAGTTCTGACTGATGCTGAGGTTAAGTAAAGATGAAGTCAGAGAGGGGGCAGCGTTAGTACACATATTGACAGACCCTTTGACAGGGTGGTCAGCAGTTAACTTCATGTCATTATTGATCAGGTGATTCAAGCAATTGATTAAGTCACTGTTGATGGATTGGAGGTGAGCGACTACAGGAAAAGTAGCAAATGGCTTGCAGCAGCATTAGCATGGTTACTTTAGTGCACTGCATGTGTATTAAATAGGCTTGGGCGGTATGTAATATTTCATACCTTCCTAAAATTTAATTGGGATATACAGTATATGTTAGTGTGTGTCGGCGGGTGTGCATTTGTGTGCTTATTTTCAGCTTTTCAGACTAATAAATACACAATAGAAACCCACAAATGTTAAGAAAATCAATATTCTTACATCTACTTTCCTTACTGAACAGAGAAATAAAACGGTACAACTTTTGAATTCAATTTTCTCTCCATCACGAAGACAGATGAGGCTTAATTCACATTAACTCATCATAAAACACACTTTAATCAAACTCTGCAGAGACAAGATTAAACTTATCCAAACCATCTTGGTCACTCCTGTTAGCAATCTAGTTAACAAATCCACTGTTCAAACAATCATCAGCTCCTGTATGGTCTAAATAAATTTTTAATTCACCATGTTAGATGTAAAAAAACACGCTGTTATTTCCCACGGTCTCTCTCTGCCGTTGTTGGCTGCTAGCTGTTTACAGTCCTGCAATTTATCCCTCTACCACTAGGTGTCATGTCTTTCAGCTGGGATGCTTGTTCTACCAGTAGAGACCAGAGACTGAGCTCTGGTGGTGCGTGCTGTGCACTATACACAATGAGTTTAATAGCAAGAGGAGTGCCTGTATTTTTGGCAGTATTAGAAAAATATACCCTCTGGATCTAAATATTCTAGTATATTATAATACCATGATACTGCCAAAATCTGGTATCAAAGCAATAAAGCGGTGACCTTTTGCTTTCTTTTTCCTAGTCTTGCTCTGCAAGACCTGTAGTTTAATCATCTCTACTTTTTGCATGTTTAACTGGCTTTTTGACCTCAATCTTTAACAAGTGAAACACATGATCAGTTGGATTGAGGTGGAATGACTGACCTAACCAGTCAAGACGTTTCCACTGTTAGGATCATTAATGATACTTGGCCAAGAGTCAGACACTGTTCACCAAATATGGATGTAGACAGCCTCAAATTAAAGCTGGGAATCTTCTCTTTAACCTAATAGTCATTTCACTTCAAATCCAATGGACTGCAGTACAGGGCCAAAACAATGAAAAATATACCACTTTCTGGTGAAAAATCAGAATGTAAAACAGGCATGTAACGATCTTTAAAACACCTAAAAAATCATATTAAAACACTATAATCAGGAATTTGTTTCTTTGCACGATGCAGACATGCATGTGCTCTTAACCAGAGGCCAAAGATCAGAAAGAAAAGTCAGGAGGAGGTTATGCTTCAGTGTCTTGCTCAAGGACACTTGAACACAATGACAGATAGTCCAGTAGACACACTGGCTGCCAGAATCTGAGACCACCCAGTAATTGAAACTGTCTCTCCAGCCAACAAGACAACCTGCCTTCAGCAAGTAAACAGCCAAGGGCCTATAACTCTAAAAGATAAAAAAAAAAGCCATGCATATACAACAGATGACTGATAGTGGAGTATTTTAAGTGTCTGAAAGAAATCGCAAAACCACATCATGATGATGCTCTAACTGGGTTGCTGATCTGCAAAGACTGTATATTGGATTAGATGAAAATGACTCTTGAATCTGGACTGAAGATCATCACTTAAATGATGTTATGTTAAGTACTGTTGCTGAGCCAAGTTTCTTGCAATTTACAACTTGAGTGTGCATATAATACAAATGCTACCTGGATACTGAGACAGGCTGCGTCAAATGTATTGTAAACAAGTATGCTTTTGGACCTACCAAGTTTGTGCAGGCTGTGCACTTAAAACTACACTACCCAATCACCAGAAAACAATGTTGGCATTGTACATTTCTGCAAATGATGGATATGATACATTTGCATATGATTATGTGGCAGAGACATTGAAATTAATGTTTCACCAGCACTGGAGTCAACCTGTGGTTCAGTTTAAGCACAAAAAACAACTTGGTTTTGATTGGGAAATTTCAGTCAAATCGAAGGAACAAGCTGGGAAATTTATATCAATTTTCTTTTTTGAAGAATTGAATAATTTTTTGTGAAATAATCGGTAAAAAAAATGTGAAAAAAAAAATAGGAAAGAAGACAATGGCAAGATAGAGGTCCTTAAAAAATATGAATGCAAAGTAGGAGTCATATAATGGCTACCCCTACACAGTAAGCCCAGTCCCCTCCCAGCTCTTACCACATTGTAGCAGGACCTCTTGTCTGATCCAGTGAAGTGATACGGGTCTACTGTGTTGCACTTCTGCATGTACATCTTGAACATCTTGTTGATGTGTTTCAGGGACATGACGCAGATGGCTGAGTTAGGGGTCGGCTCCGGAGAGTTTGGCTTCCCTCGGGCAAAGGCGGCAAACAACACATCATCACCCTCCTCCACTTTTAGCTGCTTCTGCAGGTCAACGTCATTGCCCACCTTGGTGACGTGGGCTGCTTGGAGGATGTTGAATACTTTCACATCTTCTGCAGAGCGACGTCGTCTTTTATCAGTGCTGATGCATTCCAGGGGCATCTCCACGTAGCGCCGGATCACGAGGTCCGAGGAGCACATACGGACTATGCGAGTGTGGTAGGCCTGGGAGTCTTTGCTCACGCGCTGCACTGTAAGGAAGTAGGTGAAAGGTCCACTATGGAAGGAGTAAACATATCGCAGGTAATAGTTTCCACGTAGGGATGGAATCAGGTCCATGTAGGAGCGGTTGGAAAAGAATGTGAAGCCGTTCTGGCTCGTCTTCATCTTCCGTAGAGAAATAGTATGGGGATGTGTTGCAGTGCCAGGTACGTTTCCAAGGCCCGGGATCTCAGAGTTACCAACAAAAAACTTGATGACGTTGCTTTCCACATTGAGCACCTGAGATCCTGAAGCGCTGACCACCATATCCGAGTCAATGGGATGGCCCTTGCCTTGCCTCACCTTGTCGGCGAAGCAGTAGACCTGTTCATCAACGGTTTTTGGGCTAATGCCGTCATCCAGGACGTGACGGCGGCAAACACCATTGTCTGCTGAGCCACAGCTGTACAACCCCTTGTCGTAAATGTTCTCCACCACCAAAGCAATATTGTGGTTGTCCACTTTACTGCCACTGCTGCTTGTGCTCGTCACTGTCTGACCGCAGGTCTCATTGGCAAGCAGCGGCCCGGTGTGGTACTCTGACAGCTTTGTGAGGTTCGGGGCCAGGGCGTAGATTCTGTTCACAGCGCCCACGTAGATGATCCCATCCAGTGTCACCATATTCTGGATGGGGAAGTCTGCAGTGAACACTGGGAGCTCATAGGTAACCGAGAGGTTCAGCTTGTTGGTCTGGGATGGTCTATCACACTGGGTCTGAGCACTGGGGCACAGGGCCCACAGTAGCATGACGGCATGAAGCAAGCAGAGATTCATCCTGTTCCAGAAATAAGAGACATGAGAATTTAAGTTTGTAAAACATCTCTGCTGGAACACAGAGAACTAAAAACATCCATCACAAGTATCTCTGAATAGGTGGCCTCAATTGTCTGTAATGTGAATGAGTGGAAAAAGGCGCAGCCTGAGCTGAATCGGGACTACTGTGGAGAAACCAGAGGGACATCAAAATCCCTTTTTAGACTCATAAATGGAACTGTGTCAGGGTACAAAATCAGGATTTACTCACTTCACCACAAGCAGTGAAACCATTCATACTGAAGTGACTGGAGGCTTGATGGTGACACAAAGCTTTAATATCAACCTCCTAATCATCAGAGCTTCAACTTCTGACTCCACTGACCCCAGACAAACCAGCAGGGAGACCTGGGTGAGCACTTCTGTGGTGCTCAGCTCCATTCCCAAGTGACCACAGCGAGAGGCAAAGCAGTGAATCACCCAGAGAGCAGCCCACTCTGTAGGGAGACGCAACCACGGGCCTAAGTTTAGACAGCAAGGGCCCGAGGGAGCAGAGATAAACTCAATTAAAACAAAAGAGGCTGGAGGGAGAAGGATACGGGGACCATACAGCAAAATGATAAATAACCCTTGCAACTAAATGGTAATCCAATGGGAGATGCTTTTAGTGAAGGAGGAGGGAGGGATGGGGGGAGCAACACCATTTGCAAAATGTGCATTTGCATGCTCCCTATCTGCATGTGGTTTTTAATATGAGCCCAAGATGTAAACCAAAATAAGGTAATGGCATCCAGCACAGTGCGGGTTTGGTTTATGCCCATAGTGTTGTATAAACTCACGGAGATTCCCTGTGTGCATATTTTGACTGATTTATGTTTCACTGGTAGCAGCTCATGTTTTTTATGAGCGAGTCTGCAGGAGAAAGCTCAGTTTTTATCTTAAAACAGTGTTTCGGGAGCCCAGAAGACCTAACAGGTGTTAGTAAAGAAACTTGTATGAAAGTTTAGAGCAGATAATAGAGCAGAGCAAATAATATTACAAAGAAGTGCCAAAGACATAATATAAGAGACTGAGGAAAAAATGTAGGGGGATATTGGGGATAAAGTAGAAAATAAAGATAAAAGGAGTACACAATTAGTATGTGGCGAGTATGGTCTTGTTTTGGTCTAAAATTATGAGTAACAGTGGACACATTATTGCGCACCTGCACCAAACACAATAAATGTACCTCCTCATCGCACGGCTGTGTTTTCAAAGGACAAAAGACGGTGGGAAACAGTGAAAATGTTTTCAGTTTGAGAGGAAAGTGACTCATGGCGAAAGGTCTCAGAAACACAAATGGGAAGCTGGTGAAATGGTGTTAGGAGCCAGAAAAAACATTTCAAAACAGACTGTGATATCCAGAGGAGGAGGAGGAGAGGGGCGTCATGGGTTTTACGGTCCCTGCGTTTTTACGCGTTAAACTACAATTTAAGTTAAAAAAAAAACAAGAGAAAAGTCATCAAACTGTGATAACATTCACAAATATTAACTCACCTGTTAGCGAGCAACAGCGTTTTACGTTCCCTTGATTCAAATCATATTCCGCTGGTCTCTCCAAGAGCGGGACGTCTAGACTTTCTCATCAAGTCCAAAGTGATCGCTGTGGATTTTCTCTTCGCTTCTCCGTGGAGAAAAAAAACACTCAACACAAAAAATAGTCCGATTATTTCCCCCCCTTCACTTGGTCTCTGTCAGCTTTCCAGCAGTTGAAACTCTAGTTTGTTGATCGCCAGCTGAAACCTGTGACGCTCAACAATGACTGACTGGCTGCATCCAGCAGAAACACGCTGCTGCTGCTGCTGCTGCCGCTCTCACAGCTTCTCTCGTGGCGCGTAAAGCTCCGCCTCTTTCTGTCCAAACTTTGTGACGCGTCCAGGTGCTGCGTCTACTACTAGCTCTGAGTTCAGGTGAGACAGAGAGGTAGAAAGGCACCGTTGGAAAACAGCAAACAGAGAATTATGAGCTCTAACTAGTGGTAATCATGTGGCACAGAACCACCAATTACAACAACAGATAGATTTTCAAAGACGCGCAATTTAATGCGTTTATGTTTTATCAATGCCTTATTTCTAACCTCGTGCAACCTAAATTACCCCTTTCCCTTCCCTCTTTTTTAGTAGTTTAACTTTTTATGTACCAATATTGGTGGAATATTTCTTAAACCGACATAGAACTACTTGGTTTGAAGGTATTTATCCACCAGATCTGATTATTCTCAAACAGTTTCTGAAGAAAAGGCTTTTAAAAAATTAATTCTTTGAGACCAAATCAAATTAGTTTGATTTCTTTCAAAAAACACTGGGAAAGGGTGATGAGAAACTTAACAAGACATGGCTGAAAAATTCAGAAATTATTAAGAATTATTTTAATTTTTTTTCTAATAATCCTCCCCATCTTTGTAAAAACAACTTTTCAGGTCATTTTCTTGTCACCTTTTACTAATTTATCACAAATTGTAGGACATGTTGGTCATTGCCTTTTTTTTCAATGTTTTCTTTTTTTAAAAATAAATCACACCAATTTGCATAGGTTTTAAAGAGTTAAACAGCTTGTGAAAGATGTTTGAATGCAGCATAAATAAACTGATGTCTGTCCAGGTTTCAAATGGCTAATTAAGTATATTTTACTGCACAGCACAACAACACAACATACGCCCTTGACTGACCATCAAAACTTCATAAATGTTGAAAATTTAACAAAACTCAAAGAAAAGAATACATGACGAGACAAGATCTTTCTTCTTTAGCTTCCACCTGACTCTCCTCCAGCACCCCTGTGAGTCAGACTACTGGTTGTCATGTTAAAACGGCTCACTCAGCCATAAATAATGAGCTATGTTATAAAGGCTAAACCAACTGTGTGTATATGTGTCTCAGCCATGAATCACACTGGCCAGCACAAAAAATTCCTTTGTCCCACTTCCTGAAAGGAGGGCAGGAGGAATGAAGACTGGAAACCCTGATAACATAGTGTGTATGTAGAATTAATAGGTACAGAGCTGCACAAACGGCTGTTTGCACTCACTATCTGACAGACGCAGTGACATGTGAGCGTTTAATGAGACGCACAAACAGGGGACGAGTGTGTTCAAGTGGTGAGATGAGTGACGTGATGGAATCTGTGACATCTTGTGTGTAAAACTAGACATATCACTCTGCATGTGGATGCAATAAGTGTCTTTACAGGGTTTGTTTGATCTCTCCTCCCCTTTTTAACAACTGAAAAGCTCAGCTGTTATTTTAATGTCCGCTACATTCTTAGGATTGAAAGTGATCATCTTTGACTTAAAGAGGCGTTTCTCTGGACAAGCATTTCAAATCCATCAACCATTTTCTGCTCTAAACTCTCTGATTTCCCAGTGGACAAACATTGTTAGCTCTGACATCACGTCAGAGAGCACTTAAACCGTCAAACTAATAAAAAACATTTCAAAAATCCCATTGATTTTGAGGAATCAGGAGCATTAAACCCTATTCTTTTTTTTTTTTTTTTTTTTTTTTTTTTTTACTTTTAGGACTCTTCTGGGGCACTGTATAGTCAATCATAAAATATGACACTACATTACTTTCATTACAATCTGTTGGATATAATTCAATAATCTATTGGCAATAAAAAGTGATTATTACAGCAAAAAGTTACATACAGAACCTTTAATTATAATTATGATCAAGTCTGAAGCTCAGAAATCAAACTATTTTACTGGAATGACACCTGCTGAATCTCCTGCTCACATCTGGTTGAAAGCATCATGCCCAAAATGTAAACACATGTTCTTTTTATAACAGTACCCATAAAGTTTTTTGTCTAAAGCCAAGTCTTCTTTAACTTCTTACCTATGAGCAAGAGGTTCCACAAACCCTTTTGCACTCTTTGCAGTCTGTTTGTTGTAGGAACTGTGTTTTGCCATACCTCAGGGCATTTCTCATGCAGTTGCCAAGGGGTGTGTCTGACACAGGGTGTGTGATGGTCTGACTGTATACGCATGGGGTGTGTCAGTGTGGCTCCTGTGGTGGTAAACTCCATTTTGGCTTGGGCCCTTGTCTTGACGGGGAGCACAAGAAGAAGACGAAGGAGAAAAAGGTTGGTCCGGTGGTGGTGGTGGTGGTGAACCTCGTACTGCTGGCATGCAGAATGTGGAAACCCCAAAGTATGATCAGCTCTGCAGGAATGATCTGCATCTTGCAACCACAACACCTGCAGCACAACAACTATTTTTTGTGCATGTTTGGTCCGGGTTGAGCAGTAGCTCAAACACAAATTGGGGCACCCAGTGGCTCAGTGGATAGAGCAGGCACCCCATGTATGTAGGCTGTGTCCTCGCTGCAGCGGCCACTGGTTCAATTCCAGCCTCGGCCCTTTGCTGCATGTCATCCCCTCTCTCTCTCCCCCCTTCACACTTAAGCTGTCCAATGCAATAAAGGCATAAAAAGTCCTAAAAATAATCTTAAAAAAACCCCAAAACAAAACACAAATTGGTTGTATTGTTTGTGAGAGAGTAGCTTTAACCCTCTGAAACCTGAAGTGAGTTCAATTTTCTTGTTCTGCTTTCGGATGCGTTTCACAAGTATTTAAACCTTTGAACCCTGAAAAAATTGGTGCAATTTCTTTTAAAAAACAAAAAGGCATTGAGCAACCTGGCACAACATGCTCCACAAAATGCAAGAAATTTGTAGAATTATTTTTGAAAAGCTTAAAAAGGTTTAGGGAAAAAGAAAAGAAGCTAGGGGAAAACAATATTTATAATTATCAGAATTATATATTTAAAATAGTATTTCATAATGATTGGAATTTTTAACCACATTTTCAAGGTCATGTACTTTTTGTAACCTTTTTTAAACTAATTTTCAGGTAATTTTCTTGTACTTTTTACAAATTTCTTGCTGATTTTTGAATCATCACCTCATTTATTGCTCATTGCACTCTTACCATGTTTTTGACAGAAATCAAGCAAATTGCTCAGGTATCAAAGGATTAAAGGACCAGATCACCCAGATTACAAACAAGGACACTATCACTGGAATTGATTGTTGCTGTTGAATCTTTAAAATGGATGAACTTGAAAACTGACTGTGAGCCAGGTCTTATTGCCCAACATCAGCGGTCAACATCACAGGTGCAAATCCCTGCAGCCATGTTCCAAAATCTGCTGGATAACCTGAACCAAGAAGGCTGTTACATCATATAGCAATGGCATATAGATTGTAATATTCAGTGTCCACATATTTTTGGCCATGTAGAGCATCTCCAAACTCTGGCATATAGTGCCAAAACTATAGTCATGACTATATACTAATGCTTTTTTCATTAGAGTGAACTGACCCATTAAATCAGACTACAACAGCCGGATATGTCACTCTTTATGGCTCCATCTGCTGGTGCACGAGGTGAACAGGCATTTTTTTAATCTCTAGAGACAGAGAGGAAGCTTCAGGTCAGGCTAATTTCCAAGCTACTGAATAGAAACTGAAGAGAGTAATCTCACAGACAAAAGCGAGGGATTATCAGGGAGGAGCAGGACTGCACTCAGTCTTGATTTTACAGTTTCTGTCAACCCTAAACCTGGTTCAGCTGAGGTTATTTATCACCTGCAGGGTCAATACAAACCCTGGTTAACTGCTGACCGGGACAGTAAACTCTGATTGATGCTCTTGACCCATCGGAGGCCCTTGTCGCTTCATTCTGTGGATGGACTCTTTACCTTCCTTTAGCTCATGGACAGTGTGGTGATTAAGCAGCTTCATCACTCAGCTGTATTTCCACAGACAGGCTTCTTCAGCAGGTTTATGACAGATAACGACAGAGCAGTTCATAAAAAGTGACATGAAAACAGGAGGTCAGTGGAGGATTTTTAGCTGATGCTCTCGTAACTCTTAACGAGAGTGCAGTTCAGTTTCTACATCGAGGCTGCTGAAGGACAATGCTGACAAACATTCAGTGTAGATGTTTTTGTGAGTTTATGTCTATGTCTCTCAAAATCTAATCTTTTAACTGATAAGGTCAAAAAACTTCTGCAATGCTATGTTATCTGCCCAAAATGAGTTTGGAATTGTTAACCCTTTACAACCTGAGGAAATTGGCTTGATTTCTTTCAAAAACATGGAAAGAAGGCAACAAGCAACTTGAGGAGAAATTGCCCAGATATTTGCAAGATACTAGGAAAAGTTACACAAAAAAGTGGAAATTAGCAAAGGAAATAAAAGTAAGAAAGTTTCAAAAGGTAATACATTTTTATATTCAGGCTTTAAACTTCATTCAGGCGATGAACACAAGCTAAATGTATTTTGGGAAGTAATATTTTGTAAGATGTGCTCTCTTTTACTATTTATTTATATTTACATAAATTATTGCCCAGACTGCCTGTTTGCACTATTGTCTCAAGTTTACTGTACATTTGTGTTTTTAATGTTGTATTGTTTTTACGTGTTGTGTCTTTGAATTCGAGTTCTTTGAAAGTCGAGGACAAATTAAAAAAAAAAATCACTTTTTATGGCACTATCCTGACTTAAAAAAACAGCAATATCTCTGTTAAAAATGACTGTTTTTTTTCACTATCCCTACTGTAAATGGGAAAAAAACCAATTGCCTTTCATGGCAGTATCCTGGCTTGAAAAGCAGTGGTGTCTTGATAAACAAAACAAAAAAACCCCCAAAAAACTCCACACTTTTCGTGGCACTATTCCAAATGGAAATGCAAGGATGTCTTGTCATAGCAGTATGCCTGGTAGAAACACAGTGATGAGTTGCTAAAAATGTCCATTTTTGCTGACAAAAATGCTGCTGGAAATGCTGCGATGACAGTTCAGCAGGTGTCTTGCCTCAGTGTAGCATCACCCACCATCAGCTTCTGCGGCTGATGACATTCAGCTCATATATTACGTTACTTTAGAAATGTTGATATGTATGAAAAAAAAACAAATGTTATCAGTGGTTTGTAGAAACCTACAATGTCAACATTTTCTTCTGGTGACTGGGCTGAAAAACAATAAAGAATAAGGTCTGTATTACAGAATTACACTTTTTTCAAAGAGATTATTTTAATAAGTTAATTTTGTTTTTGATAGAAAAGGAAGATTTTGTATCATGTTGCTTTTTTTGTTTGTTTTTTTTAGCAATTTTCAGTGCATGTCTTGCTCACTGTTTCCTGCCCAGACTGAACCTTTTGTCACCTTTTGGTTCCAGCCATCAGACCACCGCGCTCCATATTTTCATGTCTGCAGAGACAGATCAGTGCCGTCATCTTCTTCTACCTGCGAGTTAGATAAGGTCACTCACTCCTAATGAAAAAGGAAATCAAAAGATTACAATCTCATACATTACAGGAAATGGTTACTGCAGCAGACCAGTGAGAAAACCATCAGTCAATAAGTTGCTGCTGTGTTCGTATCCGTCCATCTGTCCAGGGAAGGATGGAGTCACAACAGCTCATATCAAGACCTAGCGAAGGCTAACATGGTATAAATATGATAAAGAAGAGATCGTATCAGCTCAGGAAAACACACACAGACAGACAGACAGACAGACACACACACACACACACACACACACACACACACACACACACACACATAGAGACATGGCTTTCAGATCACACAGTCCATTAATATCACTGATGTTTCACAAGACATACAGGACTGAAGGTTTAATGTGATTAAGTTTCAGTTTGTTAGACAGCTTTAGAGACGTGTGTCAGATATTAAGTCTTAAACTGACAGAAAATGACATAATGCACTTCAGGAACTGATAGTTTCAAATGTCAGAGAATCAACATGAAAACATCAGCAAATTTTACAGTTTTGTACAGAGTAGATAACTGATGTGCTGTAATGTCACATCAGTTTTGAACATACACATATAGATACATGTTAACATGTTAGTATTGGGCACAAAAAGCACGTGGCTATGGTTAGGAAAAGATCATGCTTAGGTTAAAGTACACAGATTTGAGGCCACAATCCTGGGATTAGACAAACGTCAACTTTTCGTGGCACTATCTCTCCTGGAAGAACAGAAACAGGCAGCCAATGACAAATTCAACAACTGAGAAATGTTGATATGATTCCTATGAAATCCTCCTTGGTTTCTGTGATGTAATAAAATTCAGTATAGTAAAATACATTATTTTTAAGTAGTGAGTGCATTCAATATTCTGCATTTCCATTTACCTCTGCTGTGTCATCCTCGTCCTGTTGAAGTGTTTATGGGAAGCCTTCAAGAGCTCTTAAACTCTCCCGTCCTGGTTGTTTATCTGTGGAAGCTTTCACTAAAATAAACCAGGTTTAAGTGGCAGTGTAATCACAGTCTGGGCTTTGTGCTACGTGTGCAACTGCCTTCCTCCCTGTACTGTACACTTATTCTCTTCTGTGTTGTTCTTCTTAATTTAATGCAAATTGTAATCTGTTGTAAGTATGGATATCTATTTGATAGTGTTGTTGTGGATTTCTGCTCCTCTTTTTTTATCTTCAGTTTTAGATCCAACAAAATATTAAAACTTTAACTATAAAACAACAGTTTACTGTATAAAACCTTGTTTCTTCATCATATGGAAAGGATAGAGGATGTTGTTTTGTTGGTTTGTAGCCTTCCAGACTTCCTGCTTGTTCTGGAGTCTGTGAATGAACAAAAGACACACAAATCAACTTTATTATCACCTCTACATCTGTATAGGAGGACAGCACCCCGTTTGTAGTTATCGGGACAACGATCACACAGTTTTTAGATGAAGAGTTTTCTTCTGTAAAACAACACAGCAGTTAGTATTCAAACGACATGGAGGATAAAAACTTTCTGTAATTGTCTAATGGAAAACATCATTTTTGTTAATCATCATTTCTGTGCTATGCCATCATCATTTTTGTTTTTGCTAATTATACAGGTGACCTAATTTTTCAAAACAAAATATAGTGTCAAATGAGGTGGGATTTTCATAAGTAAATGTATATTCTAAGTACAGATACATCCAGAGAGGTTAAATAAATAAATGAATGGGTGACTGGATGAATGAATGAATAAATAAATAAGATTAAATTGAAATAGAAACTGTAAAAGCTGCACTCAAAATTGCTATGCTAGCTATTTTTGGCTGTGCTGAACACACTGGTCATTTTTTCCTTGGGAAAAGTCTCC
Source organism: Plectropomus leopardus (assembly GCF_008729295.1). Taxonomy (NCBI): domain Eukaryota; kingdom Metazoa; phylum Chordata; class Actinopteri; order Perciformes; family Serranidae; genus Plectropomus; species Plectropomus leopardus. The sequence continues at coordinate 16,796,275 of NC_056473.1, read as the reverse complement.
AGCGTGATGAAAATGATGTGTTATGTATGTTTCATTTGTTTTGGATAAACAGACTGGAGCATGAGCAGGGATGAAGAAAACAGCGCCACCAACAGAAAAGCAAAACTCATCCACACCATTTTCAAGGAAAACACTTCGTCATGAAGGTGTATTGATGGTTGATCTCCGAGAAATGCAGAGCAAAAACTGCAAAGAGCAACAAAACTCGAGACAGAATCAACAAAGGAAGATGTCACAGATTCCCCAGGAGTACTTGTGTTATATCGTTCCTACAGATGTGGTAAAAGTGACGTATCCTTTCAAAGAGTGCACTGACTGGTCTGCGGAGAACCAGGTGTGCCGGGGGTGTAGAAGGCTGCGGTGGAGTCTGAGGGATGGGTCTGTGCCAGCCTTCCTTTTGCTTGATGTCATATAGCATGCTTATTCACTGCTGTAACAGCTGACAAAGCGCAAGGCCAAAAAGGATTCAGATTCTTCCTCTGAAAATATTGGATGTGGGATATTCCCTGTGTGCCTGTGCGTATGTGAAGTCCTGTTTTCATTACAAGTTGGGTTACAAACAAGCTTGTTAATTTTAAATCACCAAAGCAAGACTGGAGAGGAAAGAGACTATGAGGAGAATAAAAAAAAGGTCAAATGCAGGAGAAAGCATTACAAATGTGTGCTGATGAAGGAAATGATGTTAGTTTCTGATCAGTGGAAGGTTTCCAAATCATAAAAGATGTCATTTTATCAAGTTTAAGTTAAGTTAAATTTTCAGTATATGACTCCTTATTTGTTTATGTGTATTAATATTATAGTTGGCTGCAGTTAACTTCTAAAGAGCTGAATTAAAAACCAACTATTATCACTGAGAAATGCAGGTGGAACTGTCCTAAAAATCAAACAATGAAAATAAAAAAAATACAGGTACAGTAAACACAAGACAAGATAAGACAAGGACAGTAAATTCCATTGATTTCTGTGTGAATTCATACACATTTCCCTGCAGGCAAACAGCCTCAGAGTTTGTTATGTGTGTGAGGTCGGGGAAAACCAGGACAGCGGCAGCTTCCCTCAGGGTTTGTTTGTTGAAACCAAATAAAGAGGACATGCTGAAGAACACAGAGGGCAGTGTGTGTGATTTGACCAGAGAAACTGGCTTTGTAAAAACAGTCAGAAATGTGTTTCAGCTGCAGACGTCTGTTAACGGATCAGGAGGGCTAAAGCTCCTCTGGACTGCTGATGAATGTGCAATCAGTCAGCGCCCACTGATGGCTGTAAAGCAACAGGCTGAAAAAAATCAACCTCTTGCACTTGACTAAATGTTTTTTTGTTTAATTCCACCACTTTTAACAAAAATCCATACTGTTATGCAACTCTAGTTTATATATTTCTTAATGAATTTTTAATCATAGCAGCTATATTCTGTGTCTACTCAGTACTAACTACTAAAAACTATTATATTTTTAATATTTTTAACACTGCAATTCATGAGTTATGTTTTGTATAAAATGTTTTTATGAGTACATAAGGTGCCTAAGTGCATAAAAACACATAAAAATATTGCTTGCTCAACAAAAAGAGGTCCAGACTAAGCCCCAATTGTCCTCATATCCTAGAAACACCTCTTTGTCTGGCTATAAAATCCACATATAGTTTTATAAAGGATTTTCTATAGAATTTAATATGTCCCTATACAGTAGTCCTATATATTTACACTGTGACATACTGAAAAACATATGTGGAACATCTAGTGTGAGGCTAAACTCGAGATTTCAACTAAATGAAAAAGTGTTGTTTTTGTCTGTCTAGTTTTTAAAAAGGTGTCGTGCTTAAAATAAAAGCTTTCCAACTTTGACAGTGTGACAGCCATGCAATCTACTTCACATGCAGACTTTATTTTCGTCAGCTCTGGCTAAGAAATTGTTTCACTCACAAATCAAAGCAAATTAAAACTAGCTTAATCAACTGCAAAACTGCAAATGGTGCTTTCCATGATTATTTTCTTGGGCAAGAAAGAGAGTTTAATTATTTTGAAATATATTACTTTCTTGAATTCCCCTTATTGCAGCTCATGCTATTTAATGGAGAAGAGGAAGCCACATGGAACAAATGGACAAATTAAACAACTAATTTAAATGAGATTTGAAACACTTCTTGATTGTACGACCTGTCAAAGAAAGTAAAATAAGGGGTACACATAGAATATGCAACAGAAAAATTCACATGAAAAGGACAAATGCAAAGCCAAAATTCACCATAGAAACTCCCAGAAGGCTGCAGAACAGTCAGGTAGGAGTGTCTGGCCTTACAAGATTTCAACTAAACAAAACTTACAGAGCTGACGTGACGTAGATGTGAAAGTATCTTCTTAACCACCATCATCAGGGAAGGTAATGTCTCTACTTGATGTATTTTGACAGCAACAAATCACTCAGAATCGCTGGGAACTCTCCATAATCACTGTGTGTCTACAGGGAGAGGAAACAGCTGCTGATCCCGTAGCCCTCCAGGTGGTAAGAAGCCACGTTTATGTCACCTGGTCTGACTCTCCACTGATGAGCACCACTGAGTCATGAAGACAAGAGACTGAACATCATGTCTACCAAATGTTTGCCACATCTGTTGTCATGTTGCTGTCTCAGTCTTTTACTACAGAATACTTGTTCACTGTTCCACTGTGGTTCACACTGTGGAGAGGAGTTATGTGCCAAACATGCAATAAATCAACCGAAGAGGGCAAATAAAGCTGTCAACACTTAGCTTATAAAAAAAAAGGCGATGATTTTAAAAAAAAAAATGTTAAACATGCACTCGCAGCGTTTTGTTATTTTGGATAAACAGGAAACATCACATGAACATGTCCCTCGATGCTACCTCCCCCTGGTGCTGGGAAGCCCCCCCAACCATTTTGTAATTCACAATAAAAAGAACATGATTCACAGTAAGAACTGTTTTTGTGCCTATAGAAAAGTCCTAGCTAAGCCCCTAATGTCTTAAAATCCTAGAAAGTTCCTAAAATCCTAGAAAGTTCCTAAAGTCCCCTAAAAATGTGCAAAAACCCTAGAAATGTGCTGAAATCCTAGAACCATCCTAAAACAGTAGAGACATCCTAAAATCCATCAAAATGTGCTAAATTCCTAGAAATGTCCCAAAAATCCAAAAAAACATGTATGGGGCTGCTGCCACTGGCCCCTTGTTTCCTGACATTTTGCAAAAGTGGCCCCCAAGAGAAGCAGGTTGAGTACCCCTGCTGTACACCAACAGCTGTACCTCAAGTCAACCCTCAACGTCCTGAAGAACATGAACAACACCACTCTGTTGGACTCATCTCTTGAGGGGATGAGCCCACCTACAAGTGTGAGAGTGACCATCTGGTGACCTGATGTGGACAGAACAACTTGGAGCTCAGCGCTCTGCAGACAGTGGAGATGATTGTGGATTTACAATAGAACGCAGCCCCACCTGCCCCCATCACTTCCCAGTCGACACTATGGAGTCTTTCAGCTTCCTGGGCTCCTTCATCACAGGACCTCAAGTGGGATCTGAACATCAACTGTCTCATCAAAAAAAAAGCAAGTTCAACCTGCCAAAGACAATAATGATGAACTTCTACACTTCCGTCAGAGTCCATCCTCACCTCCTCCATTACCATCTGGTATGCTGCTGCCACTGCCAACGACAAGAGCAGACTGCAGAGTTCGGTCTGGGGAAAAGGTGATTGACTGCAATCAGCAGGCAGGAAGAAGTGTGACCTCCCATCGCAGACACAACCTCTTTGAAACACCTCCTCTGGCAGGAGGCTGCGGTCCATCAGGACCAAAACATTGTTCGTCCTGTTCCTGTTTCAACATCACAATACCACTGAGTACAAAACAAGGTCCATAAGGAAAGTTTTTTTCCAGTTCACTGAAAAAGAATTTGACTGACCTGCACAGAGCTTTGGCTTCAACCCCATGCAACACCGTCAGGATGAACACAGAGCGCCAACTTGTGAGCTGGACCTTTTTACCCAACCTCAATGGTAGCCAGTCCCTGCTGCCAAGATCCAAAATCCTGTGAAAATCCTGAAACAAGAAGAGACGAAGCTATTACAGAACTATAGTAACACAGATGGTTTTATGGCTGTCCACATACTTTTGGCCACATTGACTATACATGCATTTCTCAAACTATCCCACAAGAGGGCGCTGTTGCATTGTAAAAGCTGAGGTGAATGTCACAAAAATTGAGGCAAAAGACAGAAGAAAGTTCAAAACACCCCGTACACTTGATTTTTATACTTTTATCCACAGAAAGCACACTGTTTTATCTACCCTTTTATTGCTATTCATAGTCACAGGATAATTGCATGCACTCAGCATAATAACACCAAGGACAGGTTTCCCACCCTGGCTCAGGCCAGCTCAGATATCTAGATACTGATATTCTTATTTATTGGTGGTTCAGAGTCTTTAATCCAACTGACCTGTGGAGGACTGCAGGCTGGAGAGAATATGCAAACACTGCAGAGAACAAACTGAATTCCTCTCTGGGAGCAGAGCAGTACAGACAGCTGAACCCTCAACAAGGACCATACCAATGTTTCTGCAAACTTACTGAACTACAAATCACGTACACCATACGTCACATTTTACTAAGAGTTTTGGGTGTTTTTCCCAAACTCATTCCAGGCATTTAGTGATCTGTATTTAATTCTGTATAGTATGAAAATAAATCAACAGACTCTTGAAACACTTTTTCAGTTGTAAAGCTGTTTCATTGAACATCAAGTGAAATTTTTGACATCAAGGTATATAAACGGATGGAAGGCAATAGCTGCCTGAAAAGTGGGGAAATTACATTCATTGTACATGATGATACACCATGCATGATAACTGGCAAAAATATGCAAAAACACTGGTATAGTGGTTTAAATTATTGTAATTAAATTAAATCGTTATTTCACCAGACAGGGAGGTTTGTAGTACATCTAAGGACAGACAAACTTACCACCAGCACACAGAGGAGCATTGAGCGAGCAGCTGGTGTAACTTCTCACCCTGGTTGTATCAGGTCACTGCCATTAGCTCACAAGTGCCACTGTCCAGTCCTGTCGTCTGTATGCAGGTAACAGAGCCGTCTGTGTGTTCTCTCATCCTCCTGTTGCGTCTACTTTGGTCACTGAAAATCACGGTGAATTCTTTCCTCTGGAGTGAGAAGGACTTACTTTGCCAGGCCCTTATACAGCCTGCTCAGCAGTTTCTGTTATGGTTCGGCTTGGATGTGTGACTGCAATGATGCTTGTGTGTCTGAGTGCAGACTGTTGGGAGGCTATTCTCCTTCTTTGCACCATATTTGCATGCTGTCTTTCCCTTCTCCCAGAGGATTATTTGTGATTTGAATTCACCTTGGCTGAACTGGGCAGGCTACCTCTAGCCCCAGTTTGTGCCTCTCATGTACACCACACATAGATAAATCCCCGGTGATATCTGTAAAATCCAGACTATTGTTTACTGCAGTTTAGAAGGTATTTCCTTAATTGACTTCTGCTCACATGGATCAAAAAATATTCTGTCAGCAATTTTAAATTGTGACTCTTGTTAATCCTTAAAAGAGGTGCGTAAAAGGAGTTATTTGGGACACTTCTTTTTTTTTTTGCTCGGATTTAGAAATTATCACAATTTAGAGGTCTACCTAGAAAAATGTTGTATTTGGCAGCAGATGCAATACTATTTTTTATCCATATTGACAGAAGAGTCTCTGATTAAAAAAATCATATACAGACAGGAGTGTCCACATACTTTCTTTCTTTCTTTCTTTTAGGCCCTTCAGTTACAATGAGGATAAATCATAATGCTTATATATACAATGATGTTTCTGATGCTTCAAAATTTGTGATGATTTGGAGATGACTGAGCACAACATCCGGTCCATACAAAAGCGACTTTCCCAGTTTGCTGAGGAGAAAGTACAGAGCCTGACCTCAACCCAGGACTTATCAACCAATACTGGTACCTGCCCTGCACACTTGTGCTAACCTGGTAAGGCGATCCTGATGACTTGAGTTCAACATTCTGTTTCTCTCTTGGACTGGTGAAAAATGGTGAAACAGTATTTTCCTCTGAGAAACTCTGAGTGCATCCTCTTGTCCTTGTTTAAATTGTTGTAATTTACTCTGTTACTGAATAAACTTCACTTGTTGCTGTGTTTAGATTTGGCTAGCATGCTACATCATCACCTATAACACAGTCCCTGATTGGTTGCCTATGTGTTTAACTACAGTGGGGATCCCTGATTGGCCCAGCTGGAATTTGTGCTGTGGAAAATGTTTGAGGCGGCAGAAAGTCCAGACTGACACAGAGAGTGAAACAGGATGTTGAGCTCACGTCATCAGGATGGTTTTACCAGGCTACGCTTGTGGTTAAATGGGAACAAATATTTGCAGCCTGGTTTCAAAATCTTGTGAAAAGCCACTCCCAGAAGAATAAAAGAAAATCATAGCAGCAGAGTCATGATACAAAAATACAAAAATAGAGTTAGCAAACTAGAAGATGCTGCCATGATCATTTATTTCCTCCGCATGTGAAGTTTCGGGCTCAAGCCCTTCCTCAGACGTCATTGGGCCTGAAACGTCATGTGGAGGAAATAAAATAGGAGCGACTTCTAGTGTGCGGAATCTGTTATTGTATTTTTGTATCCATTTTTGTTCTATCCAGCACCTAGTATTTAACTGCTTTTTTCTATGGTCTTCCAAAACAATCACACATGGTTGTAGTGTTTGTATGTCCACATACTTTTGTCCATTTAATATACTGACTATCAGAGTGTGCTGCATAAATTGAAACAAAAATCTGGGGGCTGTGTTTAACAACTCACGCTGTTTCCCTTTCCTGTTGCATCCATTGTACCTTTGAATCAGCACTGAAAGATTAAAACAATGACCCACTGTTCAGTTGACTTCATTCTTGAATTTGTTACTGTTGAACAATTCAGTTTACAGTGAGAGACCAGGCTTGCCTCAGGCTGCATAATTATGTGCCTGCTTTTGGTGGAAATGAACTTGAATGCAGTCAAGAGACTCGACTCCGGTCTCCTGAGCATTGCCCAACATTTTTATTTGTTTATCGGGTTACCATGGAGATGTTGTGCCAGGCTCTGGAAAAAAGCCTGTGAGCAACACTAAAGGCATTCGGACACCAACTCAGATAAATACACTACAGAGGGTTTGAAGGGCATTGCTGCTGGAAATTATTTTTCAGCTACTCTTGCTCTAGCTTCATTCTTATGTATTTTTTCCACAAGTAGCTTCAACTGGCTGATTCCTCCAATACAGATGAATGAAACCCGGCACCAAGTATCTACTGTGAATCATTATGCAATTAGATTTGCTATGACTCAGTATCACAAGTAAAAAAAGAACAAAAAATCCATTATTAATAGCTAACTTTTATGCAGGGGCATCCCCAAAAAATCTTTATAGGTGTGGCCATAGAAAGCCACTGAAAATCTTGGGGTAGCAACCTTACCTTCATCCTGTTTTTTCTCTTCCCTTCTTCTTCTTTTATTTTTCCTGGCTTTCTTCCACGAATTTATGCAGTTCTACTCCCAGGTCAAGGACTATGGACTATGGAGCATGGGCATAAATGCCTAGGCCAGTTCAGGTCTAGATGAGGTATATACATGAAAGAGTAAATTGACCCCCAACAACATCATCTAGGTGTGTTAGATCAACTTTGAGAAATTCAACTATACAGAGTCAGTCAGAAAAACAAGTATTTTAAAAGTCCAGTTTTAGTCAGACTAACACAATAATTTTACTTTTTCTAGCATCATGTAAACGTGCTGACTGATGTTGGTATCAGACACTGACGCACAAAGGCAGTTTTCACGGCAGTTTTAGACTGGTGGTGAAACACTGCTACATTGTCACTTGGGCATCAGACACGGACAAATAGAGGCACTCTTGTCGGTGGTGTGAAACACACCAGGTGGCGTCAGTTTGTAACTCCGCTGTAACATAAAGAGCAAGATAGTCCATATACGGAGTTTAGGAGGGGTGATGGATTAGTCAAACAAACTCTGGACTTAACCCTGAGCCGACAAAGTGTTTTACCAAAGTTGTAATTTTTTATGGAAAAAGACTGTCTGCATGTAATGACCAGAAACTGTACACAGAAACGTATTTAAAAAAGTCACATCTGTAAGTTGTGTCTTTTTCCCCCAGCTATCCCTTTTGCAGCACCACTGCTGTTATGAAAGGGCGTAAACTGGCAAATTTAAAAGTAATTCAAACTTTGAACCCTGAGCAAGTTGGTGCAATTTCTTTCTAAAACATGGGGGAAAAAGGCAATAAACAACTTAGTAAAAAATGTTCTTGTACTTTTTACTTATTTCTTGCTAATTTTGGGTAATTTCTTCTTTTGTTGTTTATTGCCTTCTTCCCTCATTTTTGAATGCGGTCAAGCCAGTTTACCCAGGTTTCAAATTGTTAATCAATTCTGTTAAAGAAACTGTAGATTAAGAACAAACAATTGCACACTGGATTATATTAAATTTTAATGTGCACAGCGTGATATTGAACAGTAAAAGCAGAAAGGAAAAACATATTCTCTTATAAAAATATCACCTTTAGAGCTTAAAAACACTCAATTCAAGGAACAGGTGCTGTGATATTACCATCCCTGTGAGAAGACAGCAGGTAGACTGAAGGTGACGAAGTCAAAGCGAGCTTAGTGTCTCAATAAAACATACCCCCCCACCCCCCACCCCATTGCAGAAACCCCACCCGACCATCCCTCCCTTCACCCATTTCTGGGGCGGGAGGCATCAGTCTGATGCTTTTCAGCATCGTGTCCACAATCAAAAAGCAGGGCAGCAGAACAAACTAGTCAGGGGAAATTAAAATTAAAAAAAAGAAGAGGAAGACAAAAAAGGGGGGATGGTGCAAAATTATGACCAGTTAACAAATAAAAAATGCATCCAAAATCACACATTCTATCTCACATTATCTTAATTCCAATGCATTAACCTGTGTAAGTACCACAGCGCATAAGAAACATCTCCACACAAGCTTGTAACTGCACAGCATACATGCAGAGTGCAAAAGTAACTGCTAGTACTCTACCTTTGCAAATATAGACAGGAGATCTTCATTAGTGCTATTCACTAACAATACTTTCCCATAGATTAGTGCACTGGAATGAGGCCATAGCTTGTAAAGTCTCATTTTCTGCATCAACATCCATACAGTACATACAGGATATTAAAACAACGGCATTATTAAAACCTCAAAGTTCTTCATATTTATGTAGGAAAAAAGCATTTGCTATGGAACTATGTTGATGTGCATTTAAAATGACAAAAAGGATAGTTTTGGCAAAAATCAACATTCTCTGTCGCACACTCATGTGATTCTGACGATAATGGTGATGAAACCTGCACTGGAGAATTTTGTTTGAGGTGAAATAAGAATGCACAGAGCGAGCAAGTTGATACGCAGATCATTTCTGCATTGTAAGGCTGTGTGGCGGGCGTGGCGGTGGCGGACGGCGAATTGCTGGCAAGGCGACGCGGGTGCATGCAGGAACGAGGGCAGGTTCAGTGTGTCAGACTGCTGGAAAGCCTGGGGACGGGGCGGGAGGGGACACTGGTTTTAGTGGGTTGGAGGTCATGGGGGGCCGAGGGAGGGGTGCTGCTGTGTTGTTGTGTGGTTGTTTTGTTTTTGCTGAGTCAGATAGAATTTGGCAGCGCTCTCTTTTTCTCTTCGACCTTTCTAACCCTGACATCCAGCCATCCTGCCCTGCCCAACGGCTCCAAAAAACAAACACTAATAAGCGCGAGAGAAGACAGTGATACACCCTGACATCCCCTCTTCACAAGAATCAATCAAAGTGATAAGCTTTCCATAGAAATTATGGAAGGAAGTAACATCATTTGGCAAAACTGACAGAAAACAGATATGGAGCTTGGTCGCTTGCTTGACAATGTTAACAGTGAGGAATAAAAAAGTAAAACAAAAAAAAACTAAAACACAAACAAAACAACAACAAATCCCCCCGGAGAACGACCCTTTGATTTCCTGTGCCCACCCATTTGGTAACACTGGAGAGAAAAAACAGCGAGTGGAAAAAGGCGGAGTCAGGTGCCATGTGACCACACCCCTTTACTACCAAACAACCTCCGCCCAGCTCTGGAAAAGTCTTCCCTCTCGTTTTCCAGAGGTCTGTTTTCTTTTCTGTTCTGTCTTTCCCCTCCATCTGTGTTGCTCTGGCCCTCCCATCTTCCCTCCCCTCTTTCCGTTAATCCTCCTCCTCCTTTTTGAAGATGCTACACCTCCTTGGTCATGCGAATTCGGATGCTGCTGAAGCACTTGCCCATGGCCTCAAACAGCGGGTCGCAGAAGGTGTGCACGCAGATGGAGTAGACGCGGCTGACGCAGTGGATCTCAATCAGGTAGCTCTTGACGCAAGGCACCACGGCCCAGATGTGAATGAAGGACAGGATGGCGAAGAAGATTCCCCAGATAAGCGCCAGGGGGATGCCGACCAGCGCCGTCAGCAGCCGGTAGCACCAATACTTGGTGACAGTGAAGGTGGTGAAACTGGCTTTCCACACGCCGTCAAAGCTGTAGGTCCCTGCAGGCTCGGCGATCACGTCCTCAAAGTCTACCTGGAACAAAAGGGAGTGTAAGAGTAAGAAACGGTTTGGTAAAGACGCTTTTTGTAGATCTATAACAAGTTGTTCTAGATCTACAGTTATCTTTGTTTGTCATTTACTTGGACTCCTTTTAATTGTTTCCTTTGCATCAACTAGTCTTCCAGGGTGTTCTCATAAATCATTTGTATGCTTTCATTACATTAGCAGACCCAAATTTGAACATATCCCACAAAATCATGAGCCAGTAATTTGTACATAATCCATGTATTTTAGAAGGCTGCGTTCATGTGATCAATGCGCTGATGGGAGTAAACAAGGAGGCACTCCGGAGCGGTCTTGTAAGGAGGCAGGTTGGAGTGGTGGATGGGTCACAAAACACAGGACTTTCCCCTGGGACTTTTCCACAGAGAGGGATGTTTGGAACTGCATTAACTTTGAGAGAAGATGGAGTCTTAATGTATGTCCTCACCATGATTTTTCCCTGAAACCTAACCACAGTAACTCAACTTGACTAAACCTAAAGATGCCCAACCATATTTCTTTTCTTAAACCTAGCCATGGTAACTTTAACTGCTTAAACCTAACCTTCGTAACTTCATGTTAGTAATGTGACTTCTATCTATGGATGTAACATATTTTGTGGGGTGCTAATTCTTGGGATATCATACTGTTCTATGGGGATACTTTGACTAAAAAAGGTCCATGTCAAAATGCACTGTGCTAGCCAAGATAGCAGCTAGCATTAGGATTATCCTCACCCTCTAGTCCAAATATGGTCACTTCTGGCCCCCAAAATCCAAGATGGCGATGGCCAAAATGCCAAATTCAAAGAGTCACTAAACCTCCCGCTCGTGCCTCCTTCCTGGAGTGTGAAAAAGCCTAAAAGGTGGGCAGGGCTGGGATGGGACGACATGCACAGTCACCTAATCGTGCCATCTCTCAATCCAATTGGTGAGAACTCGGCGATGGGGCGGCAACAGGGAGCTCGGTTGCTGATGAAAGCAGGCTCCTGCTACCAGGATCAGCCAATAGCAAAATTAAAATGCAAGATCCAAGTTTCAACCTTTAAAGGGCAGTCACTATGTTTATTTATACTCATTATGTAGAATTTTAATATCAAATGTCAGCTGTTGGACCTGACCAAATCAACAAATACCCATATAAATTGCTTTTCAACTAAAAAAAAGTAGTTTGGGAGTTAAGTTACTATTTAAGGGTCCAAAACAAATCAATGAATGGGTGGTGCCATGGTGGCTACATCCATGCTTTTGAACAGTCTATGTAGAAAAAACACAATAAATCATATCAACACTAAACATGCCATATACAAACAGCTGCAACAGCAAACTGAGTTATACAAATCAGCAGAGTTTTAGTGAGAAATGTCTGGTACTCTGGTTAGAATATCACTGGATGTTTTTATCAGCTGGTTGCCAGACAGCCGATAAACGATCTACTGATGGTGAAATATGAATAAGTCAGCTAATGCAAGCCTGACATCATTTTTCAACATTCACTTCATTCACCCATTATCTCTGGGTGGCAGCAATCTCAAAGATGATTATCTGAACACCTTATCAAATTAAACTGAAACTACCATGGATTTATAACACTACAGGTAGGCCTAAGTAAAAAAAAAGTTTTATTTAAGTTGGTACACGGAGACATTTAAGCACAAAATTCACATTAGACTCATCACTATGACTCATTAAATACCTTTATCCACCGCCAATAGAATTTCACAAAGGCCCTGATATGGTGCAAATTAATTAAACTATTTCAGAAACTTGTTCATTATTTCCGCATAAATCAGAAGCTTCCCTCCCAGGTTATTTTGTCAGTTTGCTGAAATAGAGGGTGGGATTCCTGGAAAGGTTCACATCTCCACTTGCCGCGACTGGTACATGGTCTAACCACCAATAAACTGCCTCGCCCAAAATACTGATTGCTACATGCACTATCTCTAGCATCTGCTGCACATTCTGCAAAGGATTTGTTTCTCCAGAGCTAATCTCCATCAAACACCACTTGATAGACAGAAAACAGATGTTCTTCTGAGGATAAATTTGGACGAATTCAAACCAAGTTAAGAGTCAGCTTTTCAGCAATTCCGAAGTTAAATTATGGCCACAGATGTACCAGTTGTAGCCAATAAAACATTGTCAGAACTTCCACCGTTTGGTGGTTTAAAGACACCATGTCCCTAATTTGATATCTAAATAATTATCAGACTAAATTGAGTTCCTAGAAGCTTTTACATCTGTTGTTGTAAACACTCGCTGTGTGGTGCATCTCAGGAAAATTTCTGTTGTGAACAGGATGTGATGTGTTTCAAATTTCTGGTTTTTGTGGAATAAACAGAAGGAAAGCTGCACAGTTAGTGTGACCAATTATGGTAAAATAGGGAAAATGCAAATCTAAACAAAGTTTATTAGCAGAAAATGCAATTTTTCTGCAATTTTTCTGTATTTTTGTGCTAATTTTCAGGTAATTTTTTTGTACTATATTCTTATTTCTTGCGCATTTGTTTTTTTTTTGGTTATTTATTCTTTCATTACTCATGGCCTTCTTCCCATGCTTTGGAAAGAACAATTTTCCCAGGCATCAAAGGGTTAAACCTAAATGCAGCACAAAAATATGTTTTTGAATACACTTTAGGGCAGAAATAGGCTGAGCAATAATATAATCTTGCTTTATATTTGATCTGCACTGCCTAGTTTGACCGTTTGATTAGGGTAAAAAGAAAACAGCTAGGGAAAATGTCTAGGGAAAAAAATAGAGAGAGATTTTTTTTTGCTATTTTCAGGTAATTTTCTTGTACTTTTTTTCTTTTGTTGCTTATTGCCTTCTCGCCATGTTTGTGAAAGAAATCAAGCCAATTTGCTCAGGTTTCAAAGGGTTAAGGAACAGGGGGGAAAAGTGAAAACTCACACACTGTAAACACAATGCAGACTCTCCTGCCCTCTCTCATCCTCTCCACTGAACACAGAGTCAATATTTATTTTACAGTTACTTGGAGACTGTGTCTCCTCTAACAGACTAGTTGGGCTACTGAAGGCTAATGGCTGTAATATCAATAAGTCATGCAGATATTGTCCAGTGTCACGCTGACATTGAAATGGAAAAGTGAAGTGCTTCATTCCTAAGTGAGATACTGTTCACTGTTTGGAAGATGTGATGCCCACTTTCACAGACTGACTGTTTGCATAAAAGGAAGCACATTATGGTTTACTTTAACCATTTTGAATCTCTGAATCAGATTTGTAAACTGATACAAATTCTACTTTGCAAGAAGTATGCTTATGTGTATTCTTGCCCAATGTTAGATGTCTGTTAAAACAATAAAGGGAAATGTTGCTGATTTTCAACAAACTCTGTGTCATCAAAGTGTGTGCAGATGAATAGTAAAATATGTTGTTTGGACTTTTGCTGACGTACAGGACGAAATTTGATGTTGAAACTTTTCAACAACCCTGTGGTTAATGTGTGGTTAAGTTTAGGCACAAAAACCACTTAGTTTTAATTAGAGAAGGATCATGTTTTGCCTCAAAATACATGGTTTTGGAAAGGCACAGGCATCCCGCCTGTAAGTGAAGCAATACTTCACATTAAAAATAACTACTTTTTATGGTACTAACGCAGCAGAAAATGCAATGTTGGCTTAGTAAACACACGCTTTTCATCACACTATCCAGAAAGAGAATGCAGCAATGGATCTGTAAAAACACTATCCCTGGTAGAAAAACAGCAATGGATTTAAAAAAAAACACCTATTTTTTTTGCCTAAAAACCTGTTTGAAAAGTTGCAGTTTTAAGAAATTTGTGTCTGCAGCTTGAATCAAAACCTTTAATCAATGGATGGTTGCTACAATGGAATTTTTGAATTTTAGAAAACATTTGAATTTCTTTTCACTTACTCTAAAACAATTTAACTTAAACTTTAAAGACAAAAAGGACTTGACAAGATTTTCTTTTTAAGTCTACAATTTGAAGCGTGCAGACTATGAAATCATCTTAGGGCTTAATTTCATGTTGTCACTCAGTCATTCATTATGTAAGAGTAAATGTCATGTTTTTTCCTGTCCGGGGTGTCTTAGTTTGGAACAGAGCTCTATAATATACCAACAGGGTTAGTACGTCCAATTCTCCTACACCAAGCAGCAGCATAAAGCCTCTCTCACAGCACCAACTGGCAGAGTTCACTACAGCCTTATATTATAAATCTGACTGCAGCCACAAAACCAGCGCAGCGGCCATTTAATTTTTCCACAGCTACAAATTTTAAAGTGGACCCACTCTGCTTCATTTTCCAGAACTTTGATTGAGACTAAATGAGAGCCTGCTGCAAAGAGGCACAAACACACCCACAGCAGGATGGTGGAGAGGTTTGACTTCATAACGTAAAGTTGTTTCGTGCTTTCTTTTTTGTTGTTTCCACAGTTTTAGTTTTCTAAATATTGGTTTGTATTCAACATTATGAGGAAATTCAGCATCATTACCTGACGTTTGGCACTTTAAGAGGATGGTTCACATTTTTGAAGTGGGGTTGTATGAGGTACTTGTCCATAGTCAGAGTATTATTTAAAATAGATGGTGGTCGACACTCAATCAGGTTGAAGGAGCCGCCTTAAAAAAATCAATACCAGTTTGAGTGTATACTATATTGTCAATATTTTCTTCCTGCTTCTCCAAACTTTGGGCATGCTGACTGGCATCTATTGTAGGTAATACACTGATTGGAAAAATACCTTACACAACGCCACTTCAAAAAATCTGAACTATCCCTTTAATATCTAATCACTAAAAGTCATCATGCTAAGGTTAAACAGCGTCAGAACTGGACTGATTTTTTTCAGACTTCAGAAGGTTTCATTTTGTACAAAGGAAATGGGAATCCATTTCTTTTTAATCAAGTAAGAATGTCTTTGGAAAAGAAGATCAAAATTTCCTAGGGTCCAAGTAATTGAATAAAACAATGATGACCAAATTTAAACATCTACAGTATAAAAAGGATTGAAAACACCCAAACATTGTGTACTTTACTACAACAGAATGTTTTGCTGGGTCAAAGCATGGACCTCTGTGGGCCCAATCAGAGGTTTGATATGAAACAATGAGTCTCGGTGTCAGCATGTGACCAGTCAGCAAGGCGACTATTATTGAGTAAATAAGGCGAAGTGCTATTTCCAGAGCTCTATCTTCAGGCTGTCAACTGCTGGGGGAGAAGGTCAGAGTGTGGCACATTAATGGACTCTTTTGTTGGTTTTAAAGGCTTGGTAGCCAAAGAAAACTACGTTTGGTTCAGGAGAGAGATTAGGATGATTGGCAGAGAAGAGAAACCTGGATTAACTATTATTCTATTCTATTCTTATTCTATTTTTTTCATAAGGGAAAATCCATGATTGTATGAGTGTGGCAGTGTCAACAAACTATATTTACAATTACCATGAATATATATTTTAAAATTATGTTACAGAATTATAACTTTTTTTTCAAGCATTATTTCCAGGTCGTTTCCTTGTTTGTTTTTGTTTTGTTTAATTTTGTTTTCTATCTTGGTCTTTTTTGAGTGTGTGCAATTTTTTTTTTGTAACTTTTTACTAATTTCTTGCTTTTAGTTGCTCATTGACTTTTGTCCCATGTTTTAGAAAGAAATCAAGCCCAGATGAAATAACCCAAAAATTTGCTAGAAATTAGTAAAAAGTACAAGAAAATTACCTGAAAATTTGTAAAGAAATGAAAAAAAGGTCAAACAAACAAATAACGAACAAGAAAAAGAAAGGTAAAAAACCCAAACAAACAAACAAAAAAGGAACTGGTCTGGAAAAAGTGCTTAGAAATTATAATAATGCTGTAGCAATTTCAATAAATTAAAATATGTAATTGTGATCATTATAAATAGTTTGTCTCTAGCTTCTTTCTTTTTTCCCCCAGACATTTTTGATTTTGATTTTCTAAACCTACTAATGTCTTGCAGTTTTTGGAAAATGTCTTACCAAGTTGCTCATTGCCTTTTCCCTAATATTTCTAAAAGAAATTTTGTCAATTTGCTCAGGGTTCAAAGGTTTAAATACAAGTACTTGCAAAATAAGCACAAGAAAAGTGACCTGGCTCCAGGTTTCAAAGGATTAAACTTCACATAAACCCCTCCATAAAAATGAATCATATAGTTTTGTTATATATTCATAGTGTTTTTAAAAAAATAAAACAATACACATTTGGATGGTACAGATCTTACTGCACTGAGTTTGAAAGAGTTTCACAAGCATGAGATGTCTCAGCCTGCAGAGGTGTTTGTGATGGTTAAGTTGTGATAAAAGCACAGAAATCTGCAAAATTGGAGGAATGAGAAATTTACACAACAGTGACAATAAATCCATAATCAAATAAACATCCCAGAATGAGGTACTAAGATTATGATCAAGAGTCAACTTATCACAGGTTGTGCAGTCCCAGAGGGAGTGTTTCATTCCTTTCAATTCGACCTTGAAGACTTTGGATCAAACTTCTCACAACTCCCTCTCAAAATTTATCTCTAGTGGAGGCATTTTTACTCCATGGACTCCTCCTCTTTGCTATATAAAGACCCACAAACTCTCCAGAGGAAAAAAACCTCTTTTCGCAGGGCAAACTCCACATGCATTTTAGTAATGGAACTTGTTTGATGTGGCCAGGTGATTGAGGCCAGCTGCAGCAGCTACAGGAGAACAGCTTGTCTTCCTCTGCCTACAAGAATGCAGTGCGTGTATTTGTTTGTGAGTCTGTGTGTGCATGTACACAACATGCATGCACAGTGCACACATTAATGTGTGAGTGCTGTATGTGGGGGGTAGGGGGGTGTGCAGTCACGGTGGATTGTAGAATGGGGTTGCTGGAAGGGATTCCCTGCTTGTGCTTTTCATTGGGGCACACCAAACACACGCTTCCACTTGGCAGAAGTGTTTCATTGACCTCAAAGCACCTCGGAGAAGCTGTATACAGCACACTGTAAAAACTACAGGCTCATCAGAGTTTGTTCTAGAAACCGACACCAATCACTGGAAAACAATGTTGGCTTTTATAAGTTTCTGCAAACTATGGATACATTACATGCAACTTACTGTGCAAATACACCTTATTGATATGTCAAACCCTTCTGTTTAAACAATGCGGATATTAACGTGTGGTCTGCTTTGGGCACAAAAAAACATGTGGTTATGGTTAGTAAAAATCATGTTATGGCTTAAAATACTGTGGGGGGGCAAAATCCCTGCTGGAAACGCAGCAATGTTTCTGTTAAAAAGCTTCTGCCTAAAAAGCTGCAGGGAAACACAAATGACAGGTCGCTGAAAAACCCACGTTTGGTGCCTAAAAAGCCACTGGAAACACAGCAGTGACTTGCTTTTGTTGGTTGTTGGTCTCTACCAGTGGTCTGCAGCTTGGCAGGCTTCTCGCCTAGTTGTCATACCAACCCCTCCACCTCCTGCTGAATACGTCAGCTCATCACTTTAAAAGACATATATATGAATCATGCAAATGTAAATTTGTGGTTTTCAGAAATGTACACTGCCAACATTCTCTTTTGGTAACTATAGGCTGGGAATTGAGAGAGAAGGAGTAAGCACCTTTGGGTTCCTCACAGAAAGTATTTCCCTACATGGGCAGATGTTCCTTGAAATATGGTTTGAGTTTATTAAGTCTGTACGAAGTGATTTTTTCTGTTTTTTTTCTTTGAAGCCTGGAGCAAGGTTACTTTTTTTGTGCTGCTTTCAGATGCCTTTCACAAGTATTTTACCCTTTGAACCCTGAGGAAATTGGTGTGAATTCATAATAACGTGGAGGGAAAGGCAATGAG
This sequence comes from Plectropomus leopardus, assembly GCF_008729295.1. Lineage (NCBI taxonomy): Eukaryota > Metazoa > Chordata > Actinopteri > Perciformes > Serranidae > Plectropomus > Plectropomus leopardus. The sequence goes on along the minus strand of NC_056473.1, from coordinate 16,777,821 downwards.
CAACTTGGTAAGACATGTTCCACAAATTGAAAGAAATTAGTAGATTTAGAAAATATATATTTTTAAACACTACAGAAAAAATGTCTAGGGAAAAAAGAAAAAAAGCTAGGGAAAAGCTATATATATTACTGTTATAATTACAGATTCAAAATTATGTTACAAAATTATCATATTTCTTAGCACTTTTTCCCCCCAGATCATTTCATTATTTATTTTTTTCTCTTTAAAAACAAAGAATTTTCCTTCTATTTTTTGCTGATGTCTTTCTATTTTTTTTTTTTAATCATTTATTCTTTCATTGCTCATTGTCTTCTTTCCATGTTTTTGAAAGAAAACAAGCCAATTTGCAGGTTTTAGGGTTAGGAGCAGTGGTGGATAAAGTATTCAGATTCCTTTACTAAAGTATAAGTAACAATAGCACAGTGTAAAAGCACTACATTAAAAGCAAAAGTATGAAAGACAGAAAGTCAGAAAGACGCACTTAAAGTATCAAAGTGCTAATTGTGTGAGCAGAGTGGCCTCTACCCCTGTTTATTGCTATTTATGGTGCAGCATTTTAATTAGGTTTGCTTAAGTTCAGCTGAACTACTTGAACTTGAGTAGTAGCATAAAGTTAGTATATCTAATTAATTGAAAAGTACCTCATTACTATACTTGAGTGCAAGTATCCAGCTCTTAACGGTTCCTTGCAGAGGTTTTACAGTGTAGGCGCATGTGATTTCAGATAATTTCACCAGCGGTCTGTTGAGTTGATTAGAGAGGGGCGGGACAATCATAAAGCTGTATTCTATTCTGAGACTGGAAGGAGAGTCTGACTCACTGTCACAATGGAGGAGAAGTTGGAGGGAGAGAAAGCAGAGAGCGGTGGAAGAAATGGAGACAGAAGAAAACAGGCAAAACTGTTCATGTGGCAGAACTGAAAGGACACATATCTGCTGGTCATATAGAACAGACTGTGTGGGACTTTTTCTCATTTATCTCACACTTAATGCACCACATGTGGCTTGCAAATGTGAATTCATTAGTTGTCACATGGGAAAAAAATTACAGATGTGGTTTTCAGACATTTTGTGTGATACATCCACATGTTGTAAAAACAGATATTTAAACATTTCTCGTGAAAAATTAAGCATCTCATGACAGTCAGCACATTTCAATCACCCACAGTAACTTGTTATCCACTAAAGATATCAATCAACTAAATCAATAATGTCAGATTGTCAGTAATGACTTGGAACCAGAGAGCAGCCAATAAAAGCAACACATAGATGTCAGCTCCTGTGACGCAACTACAGGCACGTAGGAAAGAAGGGAGAGAGGGAGGAGAGGATGGGAGGAATGAAAGGGAGGCGAGATGGGGAGTGGTGAGGGATATCCCCGCAGACTACTACTTGGCTACTTGGGTGTTTCCCTGTTTTAACAAGGCAGAATCGATGCATTTCAAAGAGCTGACCTCTCCTGCCCCACGCAGCGAGCGTTTGACCCCACTCTCGTAAAAAAAAAGCGTGCCCCAGCTGGAGAGGAGGGCGGCCGGGGCTCCGCTGCTCCCTGCTATCATACAAACGCGTCAGGTGGCTTCGAGCGCGCCACTCCTCTGCTGTTACAACCTCTTTCCCTCTGCTAACTCCTTTAAACAAAATAAACACTCGGTATTTATGCGGCCAGGGCAGGCTGCTCTCTTATGGAAAGAATTCTACTTTCCCAACAGCAAGGCGTGAGCAGCAAGGACTGTGGGAAATAAGTGTTCCAACAACAGGAAATTCTTAATGTTTCCTCTGTTGGAGCGAGGATGTTCAAGAGTGTGGATGCGCAGATATTTACGCATGTGGATAGCTTGCCATTGTATCACCTCAAAAGGCTTTAATACAACTGAAAAGGTTTTTTCCTAATAGGGGAAAGTCACTGAGGGGGAACACTGCAGGAACCACAGCGCCCAGTACAGTGCGCAAAAGTACTACCGTGCGTCTCTGACGCGCACAGCTTCACAGATCATACATTACGGCAAAGTTTAATTCAGTTTGCGGAGTTTGCCAGGAGGTTCCACTGAGCATAAGTTAAGTGCAACAGGTATTCTGGTGACGTTATGGTGCCACGAAAATAAAGAAAAGCTCTAAAAAGCTGCACATTGATACCCCAAAGCTCCACAGTTTACAGCCCTCCAGGTTCACTCACCTTTACAACATCGTCGTTTATGCGCTTCGGGTCCCGGTTGACCAGGTCGATCTCTTTGGTGTGGACATCCTCCATCGTCTTCTCGTTCAGACTGTCGTTGTCCATGTCTTTGTTGTTTGGTTTGTATATGTTCCCTTGTTTTCGGATGAACGGCGAATGCAGAAACTCCTGTCAGAATCCGGAGGAGGCAGAAAAAGAAGAGGGTGAAGAGGAGGAGGGAGAGTGTGCACAGCGCGCTGAGAGGGAGAGAGACTGGAGCTGCGAGTTAACCAGCCTGCTCCACAAACAGGGATGGGTTTAAATGAAAGTGAAGCACCACACCCTTCGATCCAGCCGCAAGGGGTCCTCACCACCCGGACAGAAAGATCATATCCTGACCTGGCACACAGTTGATTCAACATGTAGCTGTCTGTGAGCATGGCAACATGTTTATATGCGTAAAGGCGCAAAATAATAAATCATTCTTTAATAGGCTTTTTCTAAATATTTTTTCGATGTTTGCACAAATTGGATATAGGTTAATTTCCTTTCCAATCTGATTTGTGAACATGGCTAATTTTAAAAAAACGCACGCCCATCGCTTCAAAAACAAAGTGCGTAAAAAAATATCCCCACAGTTTTACTCTGTCCTCTGCGCCACTGACAGCTGTATGGCTTCATTATTTAGCGTTAAAGCATGTGAATAATTTATAGTTAACATGTTAGGAATAAAAAAAAAAAGTTTACGGATGTGCCCTTCTTGGCGCTTTTATGCACGAAAATAAAAACGTTTGTGGTTCACGTTTAAAAACATCAAAAGTCTGTCCTGTTAATAAAGGCTTTAGCCGGTAAAATCTCTCACCCACATGCTAATGTATACTCAATGGTCCTTCACATTCCCCCAGCGTGTGTGGGAAAAGCGTTCATGACCAAGTGCCAGAAATTAAGATAACGATTGAAACATTGCGCTCTGGCGTTGGATAAAACATCCGAATTTCCTTAATGAACGCACTCTATGCGCGAGAATAATCAGCTCCTCGATAAAGGAAAATCCGTGTCAGCTAAAAACTTTTAACCAGAAATAGCAGCAGCTGTATGAGAGCCATACTGTACCTCTTCTGTTTCGCCGTCCTTCAGTCCTCCTGTCATGCTGTCCTCAAGTTTGAACAGATTAGCGCGGTGATACAGACAAGAAGACAATCTAGGAAGCCGAGTGGGAGGCGTGGAGGCAAACTGAGAGGACTGGGGCTCTTCTCAGGGACCTCTATGGTCATTTAATTCCTGCCCTTTTCGCTGAACGTGACTAGAATTTAATGCCAGAGCTATGAGGGGAAGCTCCGGTGTTTCCTCGAAGCCCGCAGAGCGCGTCCTCACAGCCCGGGAATCACCTGCGAGCAGAGACAGGAGAGCCACCCAGTAACCTGCCCGGCTGGAGGAGACACTGACGTCTTAGTTACAACACTCAAACTAAAGAAGTGTTGCAACCGGCGTGGAATTACTATATTAGGGGATCAATGCAGAGTATAATAACCTTTTTGTTCAGTGAGCTGTGGGCGTTAATTGGAGATGGCAAGGTGTGGATATTTGCCATTCCTTCGCCTGAGGGAGACCAATTGAAATGGCAGTGGAGCAGGAAAAATACACAAGAAATCAAAATAGAAATGAATAAATAAGAAAATGTGTGGGATTTTCACAACTAATAAGGTTATTTTGCTGTTTTAGCAAATACAGAACCCACTCTGTCATCACTGGCTTCATCTGTCCTCAGAAAATTAAGTTTAGACTGACATTCACAGCTCTAATGAACCCAAATTTCAATGAACTGACAATCTAGCTGTTGTTCACAGCTTTACAAGGGTTGGGAGGCCATTCTGGTCTCTCTGGTTTGTTTACATTTTTGTATCAACTCACCTTGGAGTGGCAACAAGCTGGCACACTCAGCTCTTTTCAGCCAGCGGATGTGATAGGAGCATTTTTTTTGGGTGAGGTGCCTCTGATGGGAATGGCACTGAAATAAACTGGTTGTTTTACTATTATATGCTTTTTGTTGGAAAACATAATGTGGATTTTGTTGAGCATTTTATTTGTCAACAACACTGATTTCTCTAAAGATTCTAGTATAACTTTATAATAAGCATGAGCAGATAATAAAACAATGGGAGCTAGCGGACAGATATGCAAAAGGCCACACTCTAAAGAAGAGCATGACTCACAGACTTTGTGGTGATTTTGTGTCTTACTGTAGTCGTTATGCATCTTTTTGTGTTTTTATGTTTTCTTTGTTTTTTGGTTGTTTTGTGTCTTTTCTGGAGACATTTTTTTTTATCTCCTCAAGGTCATTCTGTGTCTCTGTGAGGTAACTTTGTGTGTCTCTGGGGTCATTTTGTGTCTGTTTTGGTTGTTTTGTGTCTCTTTGTGGTTCTTTTGCACATTTTTGTTGTTATTGTGTGTCTCTCTGCAGTTCCTTTGCATCTCTTTGTGGTCATTTTGAGTCTCCTCCTGGTCATGTGCAGGTGAAGGTCAGGGGGCCCACCGACACTTAGCAGCCCTCAGCCTTTACCCAGTAGGCCTGTTGAATAATCCATTCATGCTAATAAGGCAGTCGTGATAATGATTTCATAAGTTCTAATTTATGATTTAAGAAAATACTTTAAAGACTAGTTACTTATTGGTGGCAGAATAACAGCTCATAGGTTTCTCAATTTCCAAAAAGCCATAAAGTCTGCAGTTATAAATGTTAATACAGTAAGCAATTGAAGTAGATAATAATCCAACAAGCCGTCTCCTGTTAATGTCAAAGGTAAGTTTGGTCCAAAATATAAGTGTCATGTTAAAGCCTTTTTAAATAATGTGGGAATTCACAGTTGCCTTAAAACTGATCTATGAATTATTTGTGAATTATTTTGAAACTTTTATGAAAGCTAACAGCTTAGACTTTAACTTATTATAAAGGATACATTGATATGGAGAGCAGCACCAAGGTTTCTAAGAATTTTTCATTAAGAGAATTCTGCATATTTCTGACAAAGGATGACACTGGCCTACTATGTCTTTGCATCTGGGTGTTACCACTAATTTTCCTTGGAGATCTGCTTTACCTTTCCAATGTCAGTTTTTGTTTTAAATTGTCAGCATTCTACCCTTTAACCCTTTCTGATTAAAAGAGGTTGACATGTAATTATCACTGAACCTGCCCACTGACTGAGGAGCACATTAGCCAAAACATTTGTGCTTGTTGTTGCTTTCCTTTCTTTAAGTCGATATAGAGAAGCTGTGAACTCTGTAAGGTCTGAATACTCTTATTGTTGCACTGAACGTATTTCTCTTTGTGTCTGTTTTGACATCACTCATTCACTCAATTTTGTTTCAGTGATTAAATAGGCTTAGAAAGAGTGCATTGAAACTTGATTTTGTTTTTTATTGTGGGCCACTTTATGACAGTTGCTCTAGAAAGGTGATATATGCATACTTAATTACTCTTTTTCACTTGATTAGGCCTGGCACTTAATGCAGATCAAAATAACCAAATGGAAACCTGTTTCAAATAAAGATGCAATGCTGCTGTGTGAAATGTGAAACATATTTTCTGGCCTATATGGACATATTCTTTATTCAAAATTGAGAAAAAGTAAAAACTGTCATTTGGCGTCGAAGTCAAGCTTCAGGATATAAAAAGTATTGTTAACGTGACTTTTCCGGAGGCCTCTGACACCTCAACACATCACTTTATGACAAGAGTGAATAAAGGCTGTCCAGGATCTGTGGGAACTTTATGCTGAGACAGATGAGGTTCATGATCAGACTATCAGACACATGTAAATGAGTGTCTCAGGGCAGGACAGGATCATTAACAGCTTCCCATTCTGGAGGATGGTGCAGGAAAAGCTGTGTGATGACAGTGAATGCTTGACACCAGAATGACCTCTGTGACCTTTAAGAAGTGACGCCTGCTCTTCTAAAACCAACTGAGTGAAACAAATTCACTCTTACACTGGAGAGAAATCAACAGATCTATACAGCATGATGAAGGCTCAGACCGGATCCATCACAAGCTAATGATGATGGTTAACTACAGCTAAATAAAGCTGACTAAATCAAACACAGAAGTCACACAGTAAGAGCTGATAATTTGCTCTCAGCAGAGAGCGTGTGATTGGTTATGATGAAACTATCACATGTGCTATGTTTAGCTCGCTGGGCATGTGACTGATAAGAATCCCTGACTGTCATAGAGGGAGTGTCTGTGTTAACAGAAGTGACATAGGAGAGAGTGAGTAAAGTGTAATATCTATCATCCATCCATCCATCCATCCATCCATCCATCCAGTTCTCATTTGAAGGTCATCAAATACTGCTGCTTTTGCAGTGATTTTAGTGTAAGATCCCAACACCAAAAGCCACCTTTCGCACCCTCATGATACACTGCTGGACAGCAGCCTGAGAATGGTTGCTGACATAACCGTTCCCTGTGGATGTAGCCTGTCGTGTCTGCATGATATGCTGCTGGATGGCATCACGTTGAAATGCTGCTGGTAACAGCTTAATATAAGGAGCACTAAGGTCCCTATGAGGCAGGCCGGGGGGGGGGAATAAATCCATTAAATCCTGGATTCACATGTGGGAGCTCAGTGTTCACTTACTGTCTGGATGTGATCTTTTTTTCTACACTTTACCATTTGCTGCTTTTTCATAGTTTTTACTGTCTGTGGCAGCATGCGGTTTTGTTGACATCCCGGGGTGTTGGTTGCCATGCACTTTTGTTTCCTAAACATAACCACATGCAGCATAATTGCATGTGCTTGAGTTGAAATCAAGGTAGCGACATCGCACACAGAAGTCCGCTGCAAAGTGGCAGTACGTGACAACTGGAGATGAGAACGTGTTGGCTGTTCACAATAGTAACAGTAAGAGTAAATCTAGAAAATCAGTAAAATAACTTTACCACAGCAAATTAGTAAAATAAAACCCACCTTCACCAGGTGAAGGTTGAATATAAGCCTTTTACTTGTAACAGATTTTTTATTATTGCTAGTTTAAATTAAGTAAATTAATTAAATGAGTGCTACTTGCACCACTGGCTGAAGATAGTTTAAGTTAAGGTGAGAATAGTGGTTGGTTGGTCTGTTTGTTGAAAAAAGACAAAGGAGGACACAAGGGTGTGTATGTGTCTCAGATCATGTCAGAGAACAAAAGACTTCCAAGCCTTCAGAACTGCACACCACTTAGGATGATAGCAGGTATTTAGTGCTGAAGACATTGCAGCAAGGTAATAGTTGTAATGAATGGTATTATTCAGTGGAGTACAGAACATCACCGACTTATCCGCTGAATAATCTGTGCAGACAGGAGAGTGTAACAGGTCGAGATGCTGTGCAGGCCTGCAGGTCTATCAGTGGAGCCTCAGGTCATGTTCCATCGAACCCACAGCTCATCTTTGTATAGGAAAGTGTCTTATGCAATCTCAGGAAAGTGATTTACGAGACTTTTTTGGCACTCAGCTGCAAATTTCAAAGTACACTCATCTCTGGGGACAGAAGAAGAAACCACACAGACAAAACTACCTTAAAGAAAAAATGTCTTTACTTTGGTCATGAAGAACTCATTAGATTGTTACAGCAAAAGTTCCAAGCAACAGTTAAGAATGATGGAGGAAATAAAATACAAACAAATAAAGGTAGTATGCATGTCACATTAATATTTATTTGTCGAATACATTTTTGAAAAATAGCTGGGGTTGATTAGCGCTACGTTGTATTGCTAAGGAGAGAAAAAAAACTTCATCCACACACCTGCGTCTTCCACTATTGCACAGCCCTACCCTAGATCTCTTCTGAGATTTGGAAAAACTGAACTGGCAGCCTGTCAGCGGTCTAACATCCGTAAAAGGATTAAAAAGCTCTGACAGAAGTGCTGCTTTCAGTTTGTCAGCTGGAAACAAAACATCACTTCATACCGTGTCTATCAGAGGGCCAAACCGTGTCTGTGTGATTCTCTCGGTTAACAAGTTCAGCAGGTAAGCTTGCTAGCTTGCAGTGCAATGTTCAGTAACAAGCTAGAATCAGGTAAATGTTATTTACAGCCATAATTCCACTAACTGTGCTCCAACCTGAAAAAATCTGGATGATCGCCTACTACAAACTGCATACTGTATCTATAAGAGACTAGTTGGTTGATATGCCCACTCTCTGTATCTTAGCACAGTGATAATTTCATCTTTAATTTTCTGATACCTTATGTTAGAATCACACTTTAGCCTGGTAGTTTATTCTGTTTTCTGAGGGGATCCCCAAGCATAATATAGTTAGCAATGACAGGTGTCAGTAGAAAATGTTGGCATTACAGATTTCTGCAAACCACAATTACATAGCATTTGCATGTTTCAATGTATCATATTAATGTTTCTAAAGTGACATAATATACTTGCTGACTTTCTCATTGTTAGGTGGAGGGGATGGTGGATGGCGTGCCACCTTTCGAAACAGCTGCCAAGCCGACCACTGTTCAAGACAACAAAACTGGGTGGTTTTTAGGGATTCATTGCAATGGTTTCACCAGGGTTTTAGGCTCCAAACCTCCCATGATGAAAAAGCTTTCTTTTTTGACTTTAGTTATTTATTTTAAACCAAGACATCTCTACTAGATCCAGTTGTAATTTAGGGAGTCATTGCTGTGTTTCCAGCAGCTTTTTCAAGCACCACAGATGGGTGTTTTGTGGCGACCCTTTGTTGTTTTTCTATCGGAGATACTGGCAGGAAAAGCAGTTATTTTTTTTACTAGGACATTACTGCCTTTCCTGCTGAGATTGTGCCCCTAAAACCCTGTATATAGTATTTAAGCCAAAACGTGATATTTTCCAACCATAAACAAGTGGTTCTTGTGCCTCAACCTAACCACACATTAAAGCAGTCTTGTTGAAACATGACATTTCAATGTACTTGCTAGATAAAAATGTGAAAATGTAACATATCGATGATTTGCAGAGTAAAAAGGATGACAAAAACACTTGTAAATGTTATGTGTCTGTTTATCAGAGATGGGTTTGCACCTAAAACAACAAATCAGTATGTACCTGACACAGCTCTATAACTCCTACATGTATTCTCTCTATTTTGCCTCCTAAATTTTATACTGTTCAGCTCATAGCAAGTAGGAATGTGCAGGGTTGTACCTAAACTCAACTTAATCAAATCCACTGCAAAAAAAGGTCCCTTCAGGCTGCAGAAATGTTCCAAAACTCAGCCTGCTAACTGCAGCGCTGTTGCAAAAAAACAACCTCTAAATTAAATATGCATGTACCGGAGTCTCAGCTCAACCAAAGCTTCAACCAAACACAGTACAAAACGTGGAACGCCTTCATCACACTGTAGTTACTCAAGTTCTCTTATGTCAGATACCTCCAAATGTTGAGAACTAGTTGTTGTATAAATAATACATTAGAAAGCCTCCAATGATACCTAATCCTGTTTTTTGGCATAGTTTAATAACATGTTAAAAACTCAATTGTATATAGCTTAGTTCCATATAAAAGCAAATGCCCAGTATTATTGCCAATGCACTGTGATATCAACACAGCAGACAAAAGCCAGATAAGCCTGAAAATGTGCAACAAGCTGCATCTTAGCATTTAATATTCATATGAACTACGCTCAGACTCTGATTCAGTTCATTACATTCAACTTCTAGCTGAATTATTTGCAATATATACAATATATGAAAAAGCAGAAATATTACATCTCTCAGCAAGTCAGCAGTAGGTTTGCCTTAACAACAACAGCAATACTCTGATTCCACGGCTCTCTCGGCCACAAATTAATGGAATGACGAGAATTTTTTTTGGTCACAATTAATAAAACAACATTTTGGGTGGCACACATGAGCTTTTCATTAAGTCCCAAATAGTATGAACCCTATGTAAACCATACAGACCCATGGGCATTAATTTGCTGATTAGCAGGTAAAAAAGCATCAAGGCATCTGGGATAAAATTAGGGTAAAGTTTAAACTACACATTTTTATTTTAGATTTCTAGGTATAATTGTTATTTTAAAAGCATTTAATTAGCATTGTTCAACATATATCAAACCCTAACCATGCATATAAAAATATCTAATTATAGGTAACACAGATGTCTCTTTTTAACCAAATTTAGCACAATTCTGAAGATGTATGTTGCCTGCAAATAACCAAAGTCATGCTTACTGTACTGTTACTTATGTAACAACTTTTTAATTCATTATCATATTTATCTATGGCCCTTCGTGCAAGACAAAATTTTTACATTTGACTTTATTAAAAGCTCATGTGTTCCACCACAAGCATCATTCACTCTTATCTCCTTTGACTTCAATCTGTCCTACATTTCTTCCTCCACAGGGGACAGAGAGGTGTCTGCATCAGTACTCAGTGGTTTGCACTTGAACAGAGGACAGGCTCTTTCCCATACTGTGGAAGAGCGGTGTTATGAACATGTCTGTCAGACTCCTCCACACCACCTGGATTGACGGTAAAAGCATCATGAAGCTCTGGATGACCGGCATCACCAACCTGGAGGGACGAAGGTCAAAAGGTCACTGCAAAAGAGCACTTTCAAAAAGTGCAGTAAATTATATGTCTATTTATTTTTCTTGCTTACGTTTGCTCAAGTGACATTCTCATTTATAATTACATCTCTTAGAGGAGAACTGCAGGTTTGCGGGTTTTTATTAAGCATCATCAGTGTTAAAAGGGCATTACTTTCAATTGATATAGACTGAGCATCAGTTTGGAAGTAAAGAAGCATGCACATAACTTTTATTCTAGGAATCCAAATCATATATCCTTGGTTTGTAGAAAACTACATTGCCTTTTTTTGTTTGTTTGTTTCAGCAAAAAATGTATTGAAACAGCTTGTCTTTGCAATAATTTAGATATTAGAAAATAAACCTTGTTAAATTAAATGTTATTTATCAAAATATAACCTAGATCTTAATATTGTTTTGGGTGTATTTTCACTAATTAAAAAAACAAAAACAAACTTCAGTGAGTTAGAGGGGTTTCTAAGATGTTTTGACACATATTTGCTACACTTTTCCATAACCAGTGTCCAGTGTATTTGTGTTATTTCATCAGCTACTGTAATTGTGTTACCTCTAAAGTGTTTTGCATCTCTGTTAAAAATAAATCATATTGTCTCACTCGCAGCATATGACCTCTACTCCAATGTGTTACATAAAAGACCAGCGTTGTTGTGAAAGCTCCTTTGAAGCAGCTCCCCTCAGTGTGAAGTCCCTTCCTGACATTCCTCATGTATTGACCATCTCAGTGTCACCACTCAGCTCTCTATTGATGAATACCTGTGGTGGCTTCCTCCTTCAAACACAGCTGGTGAATGGATTCACCTGACCTCACCTGGGCAAAAGGTCATGCGAAAGTAACTCTGCAACACTTTATCTGCATCTGAAGAATGTCTCACTCTGGTCTGTAAACAGGCCTCTGTGCTGCTGCCAGCTATCCAGCAAAGGGCACAAGGCGTTTTTTTTCCACTACCAGAGAAACTCAACATTCCTCCCAACTTTCCATGGGACGCTCACTTCTGGGCATGAAATGTTGTTTCATCAAGTGTTAATAAAAGGACTCTTTTGGTTGAGGTTGGGAACATGTATTGCTGGGTTTGTCGAGGTACCTGGTTTAACTTGATGCAGACACATACAGCTGACATAAGCATGACATCATTATCCAAATAAAAGGGTAAAAACAGAACATTGACAAAATGTTTCAACATTTCACTACGTGTGACGTTAACTGTAAAAATAACTTCTCTCAGTGTTTGCCCAAAAAACCAGAACAAGTACGCAGGCAAGTAGCCCCTTAGGAATGGTCACAAAATGTTCCCACAGACATTTAAACAGTGCTTCTGGTGCTCAAAACAGGATTTTAAAGAGATAGTTTGGATTTTTTTTATCTTTTGAAGTGGGGTTGTATGGGATACTTATCCATATTCATTTTATTATATAAATTAGATGTCTGTTGACATGCCTTCAGTTTGAAGAAGCAGTCTGGAGTTAAACACAGACTTAAAGTAATCTATTGCTGTGGAGGTGGCAGCAACAAAACATATTTTAGCAACCTAAAACAACTCAAAACAATATTAATGTAAGTGTACGATGTTGAGAGTATTTTTATGACTTTACCTTAATGTCAGACAGTGATTTCCAACTGAAAAATGAAGCTGTTAAATAACTCCTCTTAAAGCCAGACTTCACTGAGGGAAACAGGCGTTTAATATTGCTGAACACAGGAGCTTCTGGTCTACCACTGCCTCCATCAGTTAGTCCGTTTGTGTTATCGTGTGACTTTTGTGTTTAAAAGGGTTAGTTAACATTTACCAAAGTGACACAATAACACAAACTGATTGATCAGCGCAGCCTCCTTGTTCGGCGAGCTTACTGTTTTTGCCAATGGAGTCTGGTGGCTTTAACAAGAGATGTGGAACTGAAGCCGTTAACAGCTTCCCTGTTGGAACAGGCTGTTTGACAGAAAGATAAAGAGCTGAAAATGCTCTCAGTATAGCATACACATAAACTGTTATTGATCTTTTTCTAGGTGGGATTCTTTTAGGTGGCTAAAATATGGTTTACTGCTAAACCCCATCCACAGCAGTACATTGCTTAGTTTCTGTGTCTGTACTCCTGTCTGTTTCTCCAAACTGAGTGCTACCCACTGCAGGTAGTACACAAACTATGGATACGTTCCCCATACAACCCCACTTCAAAAAATCTGAACTATCCCTTTAAGTGACAATGTCATACTTTAATAGCATTTGTGAGATACCTGCAATACTATAGCTCTCAAACAAGCCTGCAACTTTGGTTTGAAAGGGAGGGAGGACACAACAAAATGGGGAGACCCCCCCCCTCCCAAAAAAAATGAAAATGACTCACATTACCTTCATTTCTACATACATCTCAGGAATACAGTAACCAAAACAAAATCTGGGAAATTATTCTGTTAGTTGTCATGCTAAATTCTGACAGAATAGAAGTAAATATGTTAAATATGCTACTCCTCTGTGGTATTTTGGGGGGTATATCAGAGAAAAATCAGCAGCTCAATCGACACCCTAAGCCAGAATCTGAAGACTGGTCAAACAGTAGCTTGTTAAGCATGATTTTTGTGTTTTAAGAAAAAGTGGCATGTACTCTCTCCCCAGTGGAAATTAAACCTCAGCACTTTTTTTTTTATATTGGATGTTATAATGTTTGATATTGCTCCTTTTATATATTTTTTCATAATTTTTGTTTCTGTCTAGATTACTTGCGATATGTTTACTGTCATATTTTCCAAATTAAAATCTAAAAAAGATATTTCTTCTAAGGGCAATATTCGGCACAGTGCCAGATGAGACAGCAGCAAACACAAGCCTGCAGGTTGAAAGGATCTTCTTCCTACCAGATGTGGATGCAGCTGAGCACCGCGAAGATCAGTCCGAGGATGAACGCCATGGGCACGGCCAGCAGCGTGGTCAGCAGGCGGTACAAGATGAATTTAACCAGCTCAAACGCAGCATGGCTTCCTATCCACACTTTATCGAAGCTGTGTGTGGAGATGGGCTCAGCGATGACATCTTCGAAACCGACCTGTCAGATCACACATGTCAAGGACACACACACACACACACACACACACACAGTGAACTTTGAAAAAAACAAAGCAAAATTCAACACCGGCTGACCGGAAGGTTTTTGGGGATGATGAATTAACGCGCAGGCAGAATTAACTTCCAGGTATTCATGCTGCAGATTACCTATCTTACAGTTTGGCTCATGAAAACAATAAGGTCACGTTACTTAGTAACTGTAGACAAATCAACTTAACAACCACTAAATTGTGTAGTTTCACTTTCAAAGAGTAATTCAGAACCGTGTGGAGACTTTACCTTCAAGTGCGCGTTGATGTCGTTTGGATCTCGTTCCGGCTCTGCCAGATATACTTTCCCCTTCTTCGACAAAATAGGCTCTATCGACCTGTTGAACTCGTCCTCGTCCATAATTATACTAGTGTCCGATTTTTCCTTCTCCAGACCCATGTTGTCTCGTCAGACGGACAGACGGTGCGGGGAGAGCAGCTGGTGACGGTGCGCTCTGCTCTGTGCGCCGGACTGAGCGGCACCCCGCCCCGTATGGAAAGCGGCGCAGCGTGGGGCCGAGGAGACACAACAAGCTCAAAGTCACATCCCCGGGCCATTTCAAGAGCTCAGTGATGACTGGTACTACTGTGCAGTGAACTGGCCTCCTGTCATCAGCCATGGAGACCCAGTACTCCTCAGGGTTTGATGCCACATAAATACACCAGCCCTCCTCATGTGATTAAGCATGATTAACCTGCGGGCTCTTTTTTCTGTTTACAACTGAATGACTAATCTTTTTAAAAAATAAGTTAAGTAGAGACATTTATCCTTTTTGATATAGATACAAATGTCTTAGAAAATGTAACAATCTGCACTTTTGAATTATGGTCCATGGCTGTTTCATGCTCTGAACACATCAGCCAACATTGTTGGAATAACTGCGGGTCCTCAGATGTCTAAACAGGAACCGTAACATGAAGACATTTTCCTCAAGCAGCAAATGATTCACAGCATTGCATGTTTTTATGTAGAGGATACATTGAAATTTCAATAATATGATGGTTAGATTCACACACAAAAACACTTGGTTAAGGTTAGGGAAAGATCACGTTTTGGCTTAAAATACCCAGTTTTGGGGGAACAATCCCTGCCGGAAAAGCTGTGACAACAGTGACAGGTTGCTAAAAAAAAACCCATGTTTGATTTTTACAATCCACTGGAAAAGGAGTGATCTGTTCTGTGATCTGTAAAAAACAAAAAAACAAAACAACAGCGACAGGTTGCTAAAAACTCTAATGCTTGGTGTATAAAAAGCTGCCAAATAAACAGTGACTGATTGCCAAAAAAATCACCCACATTTAGTGCCTAAAAAGCCACTTTAAAAACAGACAGGTTACTAAAGAACCCTGGTTTGATGTCTTAAAAGCTGCAGGAAAAATAATTGGTTGCTAAAAAAACTTAGATGCCTAAAATGCTACTGGAGAGCAGATGCCTCAGTAAAAAAAAAACAGCCACAGGTTGCCAAAAACACCCTTGTTTGATGCCTTAAAAGCTGCTCGAAAAACGCAGATTGTTTGGATTTGGCATCTTAAAAGCTTCTTGAGAAGCCGTAATTTCTTGTTTTTTTTTTAAAAAAAAGCTACAGCTTGCAAAAAATGGAGTTTAGTGTCTAAATAACCGCTGGAAAAAAACAGTGAGGGTTTGCTAAAAAACACCTATGTTTGTGTCGTAAAAGCCTCTAAAAAATAGTGATGAGTGGCTAAACAAACACCCATGTTTAGGATCTAAAAAGCCACTAGATAAACAGTGACAGGTCAGTAAAGAATACCCATGTTTGGTGTCCACCAATCCACTAGAAAAACAGCGATGGTTTGTTAAAAACATCCATATTTGGTGCCCAAATAGCTGCTAGAAAAATAGCCACAGGTTGCTAAAAATCACCCTTGTTTGGTGCCTAAAAAGTTTAGTCGCTGCTCGGGGGTCAAATGGTGGTCTTCATTGGTCTGAAGCTGTACCAGAATTAGCCTAGATGTCGCACAGTCCAGCATCCACTATCCCCTCCACCTCCTGATGGTGTTTGCAGAAACGTTCCATGCCAACATGTCCTTCTAGCGACTGGAGTCTTTGAGCTTATAGAGTCATGATGCTAAGTGTATGTCTTCATGTTTGTGCTTGGTGTTGCTGTTCCTCCCGTTAAACAAAGTAACAATGTCAGATTGTTGTTTACTTAATACATATGTGATCAATGTGAAGATTCTTTCCATATTTTCAACATCTTCCTAAACTTCCTAAATGAAAATCACTAAGCACCTGTAAAGGCTACCTAAGAAATGTATTTACAGGAAGCAGTTGCATAGCCTAAGCATCCGAGGTGTCGGCCGTGAATATTTAATACAAAGAATCTTTATCTATCTAAATAGATAAATTTGAAAATTAAGAATAATATTAATAATTTTAAAAAGCCCCAGATCTAATAATCTATCATTCTGTTCATGCATTTAGGAACTCAAAAATAATATATCGTTGATCCAAATCACAATTTTAACTATTTTTGCATCTCTAGTAAATACATTTTTAATGATAGCAGTTGTAAAGTGTTCTGTTTCTATTAGTTACCAAGTACCAACAACCACTAATAATTTTAACATCACGATTTGTAATTAATCTGGAAAGTAAAATGAAAATAGCTTTTAAGGGGAATTAAGGTGCCAGAGTGCATAAAAAAGAACTTGTTCATCAAAAATAATTCCCATGGGAGGATCCCCCCTGGATCCCCTGACACAGCCCTCAATGCTCTCAAACTCTAAAATCACCTCTGACTTGAAGTACAGTACTTGAGTAATACAGAAGAAAATGTCAATTAATTTTCTATTGCATGTAAACAAATAGCTTCTTAAGAGTTATGAGACAGAGAGAATGTGATGTATTACTGACAGATGCCACAAGAAAAGAAAGAAGTTGGAAACATGAACCTTTCTAACTTCATGTGAGACAGGACCGAATTCACCTTTGAAAAGATTCCTCAAAGACAAAAAGTGGTGATGTGATGGGTCAGGAACTGCTTGGCTACAATGACAAAAATAAAGAGCATGAATTCCAAAAACGCTTGTTCACATCCAGTCCCGTTTTTTCAGATAAGCTCTGTCTCTGCAAAATGTTTGTCTGTGTTACTAAAAAGGCCAACCTGCCTGCAGTCCTCTGCACTTTGCATCTCATTTGTTGATGCGGCAGCTCCAGCATCCTGCCTATTGATGAGCAATATGTAAACAACACCCTCTTTTGTTTGGACACCAGGGCTTGGACATAACACACAGAGACAAAAAAGTAGGCCAGGAGGGTGAGTGACAGCAAAGCAGAAACACAGCAGGCAGAACAAGAGGCAGGCTGGGCATTCAGAGCCATCGGGGTGATCGCTGGCCTAGAGCACGGCGACAATACAAGACCACAATACTGCTGGATTAACACACAGAGAGGTTTCTGACAGACAAGCATTCAGCGAGGGGGAGACCTGGCCGGCTAGCCTGAGGGTGAGGAGGGGAGAGAGGACAGTGTTGACATGAGAGTATGTGAGTGTGTGACAGAGAGAGCAGCAGAGGAAGTTATGGCCTTTGGTTTGTGTTGCAGTCTGGATACCAATGATGTGAAGAGATTATCACAAGATGTTTGTTAAGCCCGTGGCAGAGCCTGATAATGATGAAAGTCCATTGATGCAAAGGTTTGGAATATTTTTCCAAATACAGCAGTGAGGTCCCAAGAGGAGGAAAAGAGGATGATTTTGGTGACCTATAACATTCAGAAAAACTATATATTTATCGTCCCCAGCAGCCTGTTTTAGTTCCAAAGTTGTAAAATACCACCACTTTTGCAGGGTGTTTGGCATAAGATCCTGACCTTTCACATTCACATGATACACTGCTGGACAGCCTCAGCTGAGAACGTGGCTGGACAGAACCAGTTGTGGTTATATGCTGCTGGACGCCACCTGCTGCATGATACACTGCTGGTTGGCATCAGGCTTTAAACACCCAAACAAATCCCGCACTTTCATCTACACCTTATTATGTATCTCTTTTGCCAATCTTAACCATCTGTGCTAGCATGTGCTTTTGTTGACGTCCTGATGTTGGTTGCGGTGTGCTTTGTTGTCTAAACATAATTATGTTTCGATGTGGGGAACAACAATAAAATGAAACCAGGAAAAAGCAAAAGACAAACAGTGTGAGTGTACAAACAAAAGCTGTGATTCTTTTTCACAAAAATTAAGGTAATAAAGTGTGCTAAAAAAGGTCTTCAAAAATATTGACAAAAGAACCTACTTTCTCTAAAAAACAAAGAAAGCAACACTAAATTACAATTAACTGACTAAATTGATAAATGCAAAAAGTTTATCACTCTCCCTCCGTAACAGGAGTAAAGATCACTGATTACAGTTCACTCTCAGTAGTTTCTTTGGTCTTAACTGTGACACACAGCACACACAAAGCACACACAAAGCACACACACACTGACACACTGATCCACAAGTCTCCACCTGTTTGTGTCTTCAGTCCTTTTATACTGCATGCTCCTAATCAGCAGATTAAGCACAGGTGTGCTGTATCACTGCACGGTGAGGAGGAGGGGAGGGTGGCTCCTCAAAAGGCACACAAAAGAAGAACACAAAAAACAGGCACAAAAATGGGCACACCCTCTGTGTCTTCCCTCTGTTATTTACTATCATTATTATTATCAATAGATTTTGTAATTTTCTATCATCTTTGTTGCTTTTATAGTTTTTGCTGTTTTTTTGTACAGCACTTTGATAAACTGTTGTTTTTAAATATGCTTTCTAAATAAATTTGGATTGGATTTTTGGGCTGGATGACTGAATTTACAAGTTAAATTCACCAGTGCTGTGATAAATTATCACTCTTTGCATGATCTCTCAAGAACAATTCACACACATAAGCACACACCACGCTCAAAAGAATCCATCTTGTTTTCATCTCTGTTTTATGCTCACTTCAGCCAACATCCCTCATCTCACTGTACATATATTTGTCAGTGATGAGCCACCGGACATCAGCAGGTGTTCACACCTTGCTTCTCAGCTGCTCTTTTATCCCGAGGCACTAACAGCTGGAGTGTAACAATCCACATAAATCCATCATGTTGTAACGTTAGGGATTTCACTCTGTGACAGTCCAACGTGGTGCCTCTGTGCAGCTGCAGCTGAGATTTATGAAAACACAATGCTGATCCCAGTACCTGCAGTATATGTGCATATTCTGTATCAAAGTACTTTAACGTAATATTAATAATACTAACTCTGCTAACCTGCTGCACTCCAGTAATGTGTTGCTTTGCTATTGAATGAGCCTCACTCTCATGGACCAAGTCTCTAATCTGATGTAGCCTTGATTGCAGGCAAATCTCCAGGAACTTAATCTATTTTGTGTCTGCAATGTTGGTTTCTTTTGGAAGTGTACTCTGGGTGCTGCAAAAATGTAAAAAGTGTCTGAGAGGACACAAGACCATGCAATAACTTAGACTGACCTCTGCAGCCTCTTAGATGTCAAAGACCTACTGTTTTGAAGCCTGACATTGATGAATTTTGGTTGAGGTTTGTACATGAATGTCCTTGGTAAATTGGACACTAAAACTGCATTTCCAATGCTAAAAAAATGCAAACACGTGCTAAAATAGGGCTTTTTAATGTAATGGGACAGTGTGCAATCAGCATTCACATCTGGGTCACTGGTTTTTATTGCCTCCAGCTTTGATCGGCATTGATGGAAACACAACATCCACATGAACAAGTTAATTTTAATTTAATTAAATTTTAATTTTGTCTTTAATTGGCAAGATGTAGTGATGCACCGCCACTAATTACGATTGGTCCCCACCCAAGCAGCGCTAAAACATCGGCCCAAATCAGTCTGCTTTATGCTGTTTACCTGTTCTCCGGCCTGTCCACGGTGTTGAATGTGTCACATCAAAACAAACTACACACACACACACACACACACGCACACATGTACAGAGCTCTGCTCTACTAGCAATGGGAAAGTCTATTCTTAGCGGGTTTTCCAGTGTTTAGAAAAAGTGTATGAATGTGCTAACTTTGATGGAAAAGGAACATAAGAGGGCTGTACTAAGCACTTAACATTCGTTTATAAGAAAAGTCAATTAATGTTCAGTAAAAGCAGGCCACTTAAGTGTCAGGCTATTGATTGGTGAAGAAAAGATGCTACTTTAAGTAACTCATACAGTAAGAAAATGTAAAACATATTCAGCTTTACTGAAGTGTTAACAAAGTTAAACTGGTAAACTCATGGATTCACATATGTCAAAAAGCACAAACAAAAAAATATATGCTAACTTATTTTATTCTTGATTCTGCTTTAGTTTGTTACTTGTCCAATTAAAGTGCAGTATTTGTATTTGTATATGCTTGCAGGTGCTGAGTACTGCTGCAGTTCTGCTTTACAGGCAGGTTTCATATTTAATTAATTCACCAAACAGCAACATTCCAGGACATCCCGGCCAGCATTCCCTTGAGGACCTGTGTGCTGATGCGGAGCGGCATGGAACGTTTCCTCTGATTTCACAGGGAACAAATGCATATTTTTCCAGGGGGAACAATGATATCAGCACACCCACAGTGCATAGGGATTTCCTGTTACACCCAAAGGGACCCTCTTCTCTATGGTCTGAAACACACATCACCTTATGGGTGTGTTTGTGCCTTGACTTGTGTGCTTTTTAAACTACAACATTTTTAAAGTTATCTGCAGCATTTATTCCCCAGATAGTGAAGAAAATCATTTCTAGCCTTTTATTTGCTGTAGAAATTCAACTTAAATCATTTAAAATATTTGCATCATGACAATTTTGTCAGCAATAAATCATGAATTGGCTCAGGTTTGAGCTAAACCAGAAACAAAAATACATGTGAAACACATGATAAATGAGATCCTCTGCAGACTGCCGGAGATATAAACCCCAAATCTCCACCAGCGTGAAAAATGAATGGATGTCAGTTAAATTTATTTGGGAAGCTTTTATTTAAAGAGGCAGATTTGTATTACAGAGCAGCAAAGCTTGTGTGATGATTTGTGTATAAATGCACGTGTGTGTATGCATGTCTACGTTTGTATGGGAGCACACACACACACACACACACACACACACACACACACACACACACGTTGCATGTGTTCTGTGGAATATTTGTCTTTATCCATGTTGTGTTTGTACAAGGTTGTCTGTTTAATGTAAATTATGCCATGATTCTGTTTTTGGACGCCTGCAGAGATGTATGGATGTGTTCTGTGTATTTATTTCTGTCGGTTCAAGCTTGTGCAGGCTCTTCATGCTGATACATGGACTAAAGTGTCTGTTATGGAGAGCCAGATGTTACTGAAGGTTCTGCATCCTGAGTCTTATCCACGCCGCAACCTCTGAGGCTGAAAAATGTAGCCAATGTAGAGGTACCAAAAACTGCACTTCTGCAGTTCTACCATTGTGGGATTATTCAACACGTTCTTTGCAGTGGACTACAGCGTATACAAATTACACTCTATCCTTCTGCATCTGCTCTTTTATGTTCTGGGATGCAGCTAACATGATGTCAACAAATGCACATGGTGTGATTACATTGCACATGGCTACATATAGACAACAAAAGTGCTTGGTAACCAAAGCTGGGACATCAACTAAAGCACATGCTGGCACGGGTGGTTAGGTTTGGGCAAGAGAGGCACATAAGGTGTAGGAAACAAAACATCAGATTCAGATGGGAAGTGAACACCGACCTCCAGAATAAAAGTCCAGGGTTTGTTGAATCCACCTTCCACCCCTCCTGCCTGCTCTATAGGCAGCTTTCTGCTCCTTATATTATTTTGTTATCAGCAGCGTTTCAACCTGACGCCATCCATCAGTGTATCATGTGAACGTGTCAGGATCTGTTTGGCCACGCTTCAGCTGAAGCTGCTTATCCCAAGTTGCTGCAGCAGGTGCTGTCCAGCCATCCAATGGCAAATAATACCGTGAATGATACTGTCTGGCCACTTTTTTAGCTGAAGGTGTCCAGGGGCGCGTCATAGAAACGATAGAGGTGACTTTTGGTTATGGGATCTTGTGCTAAAAGCTGTCGTATTCGAAGATTTTGGGATGAGCACAAGCTGGAATATTTAAAAGGGACAACATCCTTTTTTTGTACTTTACTGTAATGAAAGGCTTTATAGGTAGCTGAATGAATTGCAATATATAGATACAGTAAATGTATGTATATTTGACCAATTTAAAATTTACATTACATTTACAATTTACATTTTGGTCCTAAAATCCAACCTGAATTCAACTCTCTGCTTGGGTATCTGGCATCATACTAAAAGTTTTGAGCAACACAAACTGAATGTTTGATCCAGATCAAAATCAAAACTGGATTACATGATCAAATCCAATTTCAGAATCCTTTATTTCTTTTTGAACAACCCATTTTCAAGATTTGTTCCTGTCCCATAGCGGATGTCTGATCAGATTACTTCTAAAAACTGGGCCCTGTAGTTTGATCTGCCCAAATGAGGCAGGGTGAACCAGGCTTGTGCCTGGCAAACCCAGTGGCCATTTTCTCTCTGGTGCCGCCATCTGTGCGAGTGACTCATTGACATTTTTTCCGGTATTAATGATTATTGCTCTCTGGCACAGAGCAGCTAGTAGAGTTGGGCCTGTGAAACAATGAAAAATGACCTCAGCTAAAATAAACCAAGGCCTTGTATGTGTTAGTGCCACAGAGAGAGGTATAATAAGATAATCAAGACCCCCTGGCTCAAATTGAATATAAATAGGTACAGAAAAAAACAATACAGCTGTGATAAATAAAAAGAATCAAAAGCACAGAATTATGCAAAATGTACACATATGCACAAAGACACTGGAATAACATGGATGGGCCTGTCATAACTCTAATGCCGTGCATAGAATATATTCAGTTTCACCTTCCATCTACTTGTGTCTCCTGTTAACAAGCAATAACTAGAACTGTAAACCCATCTGGCTGAGTCTCTTCATTAAGGCTCACTATCACTGTTCACAGACAGCAATGCAGCAAGACTACACCCTTCATCACCCCAGGCAAGGTAACCCGAGAGGAGAGGATGCTCATCTTTCTTCAAGCAGATAAATCCTGAATGTGAAAGAAAATAACACTGAGAGTGAGAAGAATTTACATGGGGTTGAGAGAAACCCCATATCCCCTTTTAAAGTATTCACTTTTCTGATATTTTAACCTATTTTAACACAAAAGAGTTTTAAATTAGAGACTTTGTGTGCTAGATTCCTTTTAAAGGCTGATAATTGTAACCAAAGTGCTGTTTATCTGGCACAAGCACAAATCCATGCAGCACGACTTGCACTGTAAATCAAATTTGCATAATATTTCACAAGATGTAATGCAACATGGGGTGTGTATTTTTTAAATGTGACTGAGTTGCTTAATAAAATCCAGATATGGAAGATTTCCACACAGCAGCCCAGTCACCAGAAGAAAATGATGACATTGTATTTTTGTACATTTGTACATTTCATACATATAATATCAAAGTTTCTAAAATTATAAAGTACATGAGCTGACTTTTTCTGCCAGGATGGTCTGCTTATCACACACACTGCTTATCACACAGCATAAGCATAAGCATTTTTTTTTTTTAACCAAGGCATTATTGCATTACCTGCCGGGAAAGTGAGACGAAAAATTGTTGTTTTGTACCAAGCCATCATAGCATATCCTGCTGGGATAGTATCATTGCGTTTCTGATGGGATAGTCCAAAAAAAGGTTGTTTTTTTTACAGTGAAATTGCTGTGTTTCGTATAACATTAGCTTTTAAGCCAAGTGATATTTGTGCCTAAATTTAACTACATGATAACCACAGCTTTGTTAAAAACATAAAGTTTCAACATACATAATAAATGCAATTTATCTGTTGTGTGTAGACAATAACAATAGCTGCATTTTTTAGGCAATTGGGTTTCATACAGCGAGGCAGAACAAGAATATTTTGGCTACGTTTGATAAGCTACAATGAAGGTTATAGAGATTTTGGTTTGAAGCTGAAGTCGAATTTATTCAGTCTGAGTTATTCCCTAGATAACAAATAAGCTGAACCGATGTTAAATAGATCTCTATCATGAACACAACTTGCTTAATACTGCTTGTCAGTGTCACCTTCATACAGCACACAAAAACTCTGCTCTGTCTTCGATGCCTCAATCAAAACATACCTAAATAAAAGGCAGTGGAAATACTTCAGTGGCAATAATACACACAGAGCTTCCTGGACTCAAAAATAGAAGTACTTGTAGTATTCTAGCCGATGTCTACACCTTTCTTCCTGCTCAGCCTTCAGATGTGGTGGATGGATGCAGAGATGAGAGGGGGAGAGGGAGGATGCCGGTTTCAGAGGCAGGAATGTCCTGACAGGCCCTGACATACTGAGGCACTGACTGTCACATTTGTTCTAGGCAGTGGAAAAAATTCATCAACAAGCTTGGAAGCCCCTCAAACCATTTTCCAAAATAGCCCGAGTCTGTCATGCTATGTGTTGGACTCCATCTGTAAACTTTGTCAGTGTCACTTGTCCCTTTGTTCTCAATCTGCCAGCTGGTCAAAGACAGGAACATCTTCTGATCCCGTGTCAAATGTTTTGTCACAATTGCAATACAAACATAAAATGGATTATGACATGGACACAGACTGAGTTGTCCTGATACAGAAAATATTAGGCAGAGTGGGAGGAGGACACTACAACATGAAGTGATGTTCTTCAAAGAGTCTGAGGTGTTCAGGTAACAAATTTGTCAAACTAAATACCACTGGCTTCATGTCATGACCTTCTTCACCTTGGCCTCATCTGTTATCTTTATGTATGTATGCATCTTACTGGAGGGGTCTGGGGCAGCTGAGAGCAGCACAATTTAAATCTGACACTGACCTCCTTTATCAAGATAAAGTTTTTTTTAATTTTTTACTATAGTCATGCACCAGGAAATATTCCATTAATTTCACTCCTTATTGGTTACTTTCCCTTTAAGTAAGGATTTAAAATGCCAAACTCTCCACTGTCAGCCTAAACCTAACCCTACCACCCACATACATATATATTGCTAAAATATTGTTATACTTGGTCGAAGTGTTAGTGTAGCAATTCAAACAAAAAGTTACTAAATACAATGAAAACAGAGGAAAAATAGTAATGATTTTCTTGATGTATATATGATTTAGGGCCTGCAGATTTATTGTTGTCAATGTAGGTATGCAGAAGGTGCGCTGAAAAGTGAGAAGAATGACACTGCGACAAGAGAGTGTATTTTTGTTGCCCTGAGGAAAAAATCCAACAAAATACCACAGGAACGCGACAACACGGGCTGGTGAATAGGCCCAACAAACCCCAGAGTCCAGTGTTTGTTCCCTGTCTGAATGTGATGTTTTTTTTCTGCACCTTACCATGTGCCTTATCCCCTAAACCTGCATGTGAATTTTTTGCACCCTGCCATTGGTTGCTATGCTTTTTTTGCCTAAACATAACCATGTATAATATCATCCCACCATGTGCTTGTGTTGATCACAGTAGTGGCATCACATAAACAGCAGACACAGATGGACACTTAGTATGTAGACTGGGGAGGTCACTACATGCGGCAACATGTTGCAACTTGGGATGAGAACATTGAGGGAGACATGTTGGCGCCTGAGATTATTAATTAGAAAACAATCTTTTTAGTGCAGGGCCAACCAGTGTTAACATCTGTCCCATGGACAGCATTTTTATACACTTTTACATAATAATGTCTGTCAAAAAGTCAGCTTTAAAATTTGGATTTCTGGTAAATAGGCTTTGATTTGATATGACAGTCGTGCAAAGTCACGTGCAATCTGCCTCGTTGCATGGCACAGCCTTGGCACATGAGTAGCAACCAGCACCCGACCTCAGGCAGTGTGTCTTGGCCGTTAAATGTTAATCATTCAGTGGAGAGATGAAAAATGATTTGCCTAACATCATTGGATTAAGGGTTCATTGTTTTCAATAACTATTCTTGTATCTCAGAGGTGATCATATATCAGTCACCCTACCAACAGCTGCTTCCACACAGGTTGACTCAGTGCTCATCAGTTCTCTTGGTGACATCATTTCCTGTTGTTTTGAGGGAAGTGGGCAGGCACCATCTGCTAACAAAGTAAGCACAAAAAAAAAAAACATCATAAAAGCTGATTGGAGTATTTTTTTTGTTGCATTATTGTGTGCCTGTGTGCCTGTCACACAGGAAGGGAGCATGGAGCCAGTTGAAATCCTCAGAGTGAGTGATTTGTTAATGGTTGTCATGTAGGTAAACCAGAGGTAATTTATTTAGCTCCATCAGTGTGCCACATGTTTGCTAGTCATCAACCTCAGGCCTCGATCATGTGTTACTGAGTGTTCAAATGCATTTTGTTTGGTGGTTTTTAGAGATGGCATTGCGCCAGAGACTGGGATGTTTTCATAACTTGACTTTTTTTTTTTTTCTCGTGCACTCAAGGCCTTTGTCCCTGAGAGTTTGGTGTGTTTGTTGAGGCTGTTGGTGAACTTGGGTGCAGCCCAGAAAAGCCTCTGGTCCAACTCAAACATCAGTTTAGGGTTAACTTTCAGTGAGGTCCAGTCTCCTGCAGTAAACTGGTTGAAATTGTCATATAAGTTTAATTGAATACAGTGTGTATTAATATAAAGGTGCATCATGAACAAAACATACTTTGATAGGACAAATTAGTGTCATTTCACCTTTCAAGGAGCAAAGGAAGACACAGAAACGAAGGAATATGAAATGTGGAACAGAAAGAGTTATACTGGTGTTCGAGAGAAATATCACAAAATGCACTTGTAGAACTATTGTTCAACATGTAATGATTGAAGGTGAGCTCATTCCTACATGTCCTATTTTCCCACTTGGGCATAAACCCCAGGCGTTACCAAAATGAATTGATTGGCACAAACAAGGCCAGAAAAAAGGTGAGGTGTGTTTCCAAAATAAACTACAAACTCCACAGCGGGTATTGTTTGTTGGTTTCAATCACGGCTCTCCTGGGCAAAAGTCAATGTGTGGTATTTGTTTGACCCATTGACTGTATAGAGAGATGGACAACATCACAGCTCTGCAAACATTAAGCCGCAACATCTCGATCACCCCAGGTGGCTGGCTGCAGATAGAGGTCATAAACCCCCTCTATGATAGCATTTGGGATGTAGGTCAAATTCAAAACTCAAAGTACACATTACATTTATTTTTCCCAAACATGGTTTCTGTCATTTTAAGTAGCTCTTATCCTCCTGATGTTTGTTCAAGTGTTAATTTTTTATGATATGTTTGGTTTTAATTATTTATTTGATGACCCTCAGTCACTCTTCCTGAGGTTTCTACCATTTTTTTTACCAAAAGCCCAGTCACACAAACTCTCAACGGTGTACCTGCCATCATTTGACTAACTCCCAAGCGATGTTTTTTGATGCCCTGGGAGTGAGACCATGCTGAAAACATACGTATTGTTGTATTGAGTATTGTGGGAAGCAATGAATGAAACCATTTACCAAACAGTGCTACAGAAAAGTCAGCATTGTTGCTTTGATCACATTGGAGGCTATTGTTGCTAGGAACACATCTGAATAGTGTTTTGATCAGTGTGCCACTCTTTTGTTGGGTGAATTACCCATAAAACTGCCTTGTGTCATCATGTGTTGGGTTCATAACATAAATATGGAAAAAATTACCTCACGCTAAGCAGAAAAACTATGTGCACCTGTCACTGCTTTTTCTCCTTTGCTGAAATATAAACATTCAGAACTGCAAAGACCCCAGGGGCAAAACAATCAGTCATGTCTTTGGTTGTACGGGTTATTATGCTCATATTTAATTAAACTACAAAGTCACTAATGCAGCACATATCTCAAAGAGAAAATAGCAACAACATAATTTGCGCTGCATCCCCTCTAATCTTTGGTAACACCCTGTCATCCCAGGACTGATAGAGATTTCACGCCTTGTGCCAAAGGGATGTAATTTCCTCTCACGGATGGCAGACAAAGAATTACTCTCTCAAGTGATGAGTGTTGGCTCCAACCAGGTGGGAGACACTGATGTTTTTCTCCCTCCTTGAATGTGATTTTGTGAATGTGCATCACGTGAACGTGAAGGATGACAGCATTGGAAGGTATGCAGAGCAGCTGTTGGGTCATGCACAGTACCACACGGGAACAGTGTTTCTAGTGTTGAGTCAGCCAGAGCTGACAGACCCACTGAACAACTGGCAATGTTTGCTTTTGCTGTTTTGGAAAAAGCATTTAGGCATGGAAACAAAAATGTTATAGCTTCAGGTAAAAGTATCCACTTTCATTCCAGTAAAGCTGAGGGGGCTTTTCTCGTGCACTAAATATACCTATGACAAAATAATGCATCAAAATGTGTATATAACCCACATAACCAATAAAGTTGCAATTATGTAACCAATGCACTGATAGGAGTTAACAAGGAAGTAGTTTAAAAACCTTAAGGCTGCACAAAGCAGTAGGTTGGAGTGGGGGTTGGGTCAAACCAATACAGGACTTTTTCCCAGGAGACCGACATTTTTTGTCCCATGTGAAACCTAATTAACTCTGAGTTATTTTAAAGTTCTTGGTCACGATGTTTCTTTTCCTAAACTTAACCTACATTATTTTAATTTTCCTAAATCTAACCGACATAACTTTGCATTAAGAATATTGCATGAGAATATTACATGATGACCCCCAACCACGTGTCTTTTCCTAAACCTATGTTACTTTACTTTCCTAAAATATACTCATAACTTTACATTGAGTGCGTAACTCAATTTATGTATGTAATGTGATGATGCCACTAGTGGGCTGGTATTTCGTTAGATATCATGCAAACCACTGCCACAAACTGCCTGACACAGGTAAAACATCTGCAGCCACATATTGATTTTATATTTTTGGAGCAGGACTGTTCATCAGGACCGCTTTTTGAATATATATATATATATATATATATATATAAATTCTGATTTTAGATGTGGTTAGCTTGTGTTTACGTAAAACTAAATAACACAGTTTTCTTCTTTATGAGTAAAAAAATTGAATTTACAGGCAATAAAAGACACCCCTGCCCAGGTCCTCGCACACAGAGGTTTTGCTGCTACAGCTGTGTCAGAAAGTGTCTTATCACATAATCTCACCATGCATCCATCTGATCTCAGGACGCGTCCAATTCTGATTAAACTTGTTTTCTAATAAAAAAGCTGTCATGTGTGGATGTCAGACTTAATCTTCAGATAGCAACTGCACAAACAGACCATTGTGCAAATCGAGCCAAAGGTGAAACTGTTCATGAAATCACTCCATGGATGCAGCTGCAGATTTTCACAATACCAGGGACTTACATGGTTCCAAGTTTCTTCACTCTTGTTCCATATCACTTATTCACCCCACTGTGGCCAAATGATAAACAGCACAAACTCTATTCCCCAAATGGTAGTGCAAAAAAAGAACAATAATGCCATTTGGTGACCATGCTCATTCAAGACATTCAGGACATTCAGCTTCAGGATTGTATAGGTCACAACATATCCTTACATAATGTTTCGTATGATATCTTTCAAAAATGCACATGCAACAGTTAATATGAAATCTTATGAATTATTGCCCCAGCGCCATTGACATGTTACATATATAATGAAAAGTTATCTACTTAACTTGAAGTGAAGTAGATAAGGTTTAGCAAATGAAACAGCTCTGGGTGGTTGTCGTCACATTTTGCAGCCTATTTACTGTAAAGTTACCTAGGTTGAAGATTGGGAAAGAACAGTAAAGCTGGTTGTGTCATGTAATGATAAGCAGATGGATCCAAGTGCAGGGGATAGAAGTTAAAGGAACTCAAAAGATCAATCATTATTCAAAAAACACAGAAAACACTAAATTAAGGATCAAACAAAGACTGAACTGTAAACGAGGACTGAAATACAAGCCAGACTGATAAGGGGATGAAGTACAGCTGAGGAAAAAGGGCTTAGTAGCTCAGGTGAGGGGAACAAGGTGATGAGGCAGAAGAACAGGCAGGGAGCTGATTGGCTGGGAGAAACTGAGGAGCAGGAAGGACTAACAAGGCTGATGCAGGTCTTCCCAATAGTATGAGAGAACCAGGACACAGCAGACTGTGACAGGTTAGGTTAGGAAAGTAGCGTTAAGTAGTAGTAGTAGTAGCTGGATTTAGAAATATAAAGTTACGTAGTTTAGGTTTAGGAAAGTGAAGATACATAGGCAGCATGTACTGATACAAGAATAGTAAGTTTTCATCTGCTAATCACTTGAAAGCTTTACTTGAGTTAAAGTCGCCTATAAGAATACGAATTGAGTAAGAGTCTTTAATTTTCTGATATTTACCATTCTTCAGTGTCAAAAGTAATTTTATTATATTAAATACAACAAAGCATTTAAAATAAAATTACAAATAATAGTTCAAATTTTGACCATTTATTTCTTATAACATACACCACCTCACAATGGAGCATTTTTTAAAACTTAAAGGATTTAAAGAATAAAATCCAATTTCCTTCCATTTGTCCATTGGTTCCTCCCTTCCTTCCCTATTTTGTAGTAATAGATATACTTAATGGAAATGTTGTGGAGCATACGTATACATTTTATTTATAAAATGTAGTGGCCTAAAAGTGAAAGTTGAAAAAATATAAAAACTTAATAATAACTTGATAATATTACTTTATTATATTACACCACTGGCCAATTCCAAAGATCTGATAAAATCTTGTTTAATTATCTTTGCATGGCTTTGAGTGTAAGGTTGTGACTTTAGTGCACATGAGAGTTACTGTTGCAAAAAAAAAAAAAGCAGATGCAGAGTGACTGAATGCACCTGGGCTTCTTAAATGCCCATCTCATTTAATAACGGCTGAAATGATGCATGAACCATCTGGGCACAGACATATCCAGTTTGAGTATAAAAAAAATCATATAACATCAAATCTATAACATTTATGATGCATAATGATTTCCAGGAATAAGGATTATGAGCTCCATCACTGAGGAATGTCCTGCCTCTTTTTCTGACCATACAGTCTTACTCATCCTCTCAACACCGACACAACTATGGGCTGGGCTTGACACACCCAGCTCCTCCATGAGAATCAGCACATCCTCTGCAAGACGCACACACACACACACACACACACACACACACACACACACACACACATGCACTCATCTGCACCAGCCCACACATCCTTAACCACAGCAGCTCTGACTGGAAGCTCTGAATAACTGTTTAAAGATGTCTGTTTTTTTCTTTTACTTTTTTTTTTTTTAAGCCCTGTATGCTCCATCACCCTCCATCAGGCAGAGGAATGTGAGGGCTTGGCTTTTACTTGGCAAAAACAAGATCTGTGAAACTATGCAACTGACAGATATAGCAAACACATCAGAATAATTTTCCCGACAGATGTGTTGTCATTCAGCTCATTTACGTATGGTATGTGTTTGTTTACTTCAAATGCAACAGCCGTGATGGAACACAAAAGAATTGCACACAAGAAAAGCAAAGAACAGAATTTCCTTCAATACAACTGAACACAATATCCTCCATTGGTTTACTCTTGTGAAGGGTTATGGAGGACTGGAGCCCATCCAAGGATGTACTGGCTGAGAGATGAAAATCCTCCTGGACAGGTGTGTCACAGACAGTCATTCACACATATGGGCAATTTGCAGTTTCCGTTTCCTTTGTCTTGCACAGAGGAAACAGAAGCACCTGGAGAAAACCCACAAGGACACTGGCAAATGCAAAACATCCACCATCTTTCTCTCTTTGTAATTTAATCATTCAGGTAGTCTCTTAAGATTTCTGCTAAAACCAAAGTACGATAGAGCTGACTGGCAACATCATGCATATAATATCATCAAGTTGCACAGTTAAGCATCCTAAACCCTCCAGCAAAGATCAATATAGAATTTATTGTAACTTTGGATAACATTTTTTTTTTACCTTGCAGTGCCAGATCCATCATTCCATCCAGCATTTTCTAGGCTTACTCTGTTTTCTCCTGCTAGTTGGACACACCCAGAAAAACTCTAAATGTAGGGGTCTGATCAGATGCCCGAATCACCTCAACTGGCCCCTTCCACAATCATCAGTTCCATCATCTCCTTAAACTTGCAATGTCATTTTTTCAGTCACCAACCAAAGCTCATGACTACAGACAATAAATTGTGTGGTTACAACTGTCTTTGGTCTTAAGCCCCACATCTTAAGGACTGGCTTGCAAAATGTTAAATGCAGAATAAAAAATATCATAACATGTTCTCATCTCAAGTCGTCACATGCTGTTGCTTTGCAGTGGTCTTCAGCATCCTCATATCATGTTCTAGGTATCCTTCTGCATCTGCTGTTGACGTTTCAGGATGCTGCTATCGTAATGTCAACACAAGCACATGGTGGAGTGAAGCTTTGGCATCAGGACCTTACAACGAAAGCACCGCCAAAGCAGTGGGATTTGATGACTTAAGAATAAGAATGGGCTGGAAATAAACAAGATCCCAGTTTTATTTTCCAATTTGGCAGCGCTGCTGGAAAATTAAATGATTACCCTTACAATCAGGACAAAATTTAAAATGGGTAAAATAAAGATTTAGAAATTAATTGTTAACATGTAGAGGGGTAAAGAGGGATAAAGATCCACACACCAGAAAGCTCCAATTAAAGGATTTTATTCTGCAAAACAAGTGGTGTTTCGAGCCAGTATGCTCTTTCTATGCTCTCCTTTCCTTGAATTTCTCTTAACATGTAGAAGGGCTTATCATGAGGTTTTCTTGTGAATCAAGACCAGCCCTCTGGGTTAACAGGATAAAGGAGCAGATAAACCTTTGAAAAATGTAGACTTCAGTGACTGCCTTTGTGATTACCATCACCCTAAACATAACAAATGTACTGAGTAACTAAGACTCTGTGTTGCCATTGTGACAAACATTGCTGCTATGGTGATAATAAAAACCATCACTGTCTCTCTGTGTCGATTCATTTGTAGATAAACCTTTACAAATGCTGACTGTGCTGTCTTGTCTGTGTCTTTGTAAGCAGAAACACTCTTGTGCAGCCAAAAGAAGATATACACTTAACAAATGTATATGTTATTGAGCAGCTGACTTTATCTGCAGTTGTTGTGAACAATGCTGCTGATAACAAATGAACAAAGTATCTCTTTGGGTCAACAGCGTTGCAGATAAACTTTTAAAAACACATTCTTTATTGAGTGTGTAAGTTTCCCTGCTCTCAGTGAACTGAGGCATTCTCATTCCTGAGGTACTTCAACACCTGACAAACACATGGAGGGTGTGGCAAACTGAGGAACCACCAGCCAATAGACACGTTGCTTGCTGACACACACACGCACACACACACACACACACACACACACACACACACATACACATACACACAGTGCCTCCCTGGTAGTTTTCCACAGAAATCTAAACCCTGGACGTGAATGATGCTTTCACACAAAATGGCCACCACTGGACGGCTTTCAAAACGGTACAAAGCCTTCTTTTAACACGGCGGGGGAAATCTCTGGTTTTAATGATGCTACTTTGTGGCAGGGTTTCCCCCTCAAGATAGAGCATGCGGCCCAGTCCACTTTCACAAATACAGCGCAGCATTGTCTGTAGCTGCATACACTTACCCTTTGTACTTAAGTTATTTGATGGAGATAAATTCTGTGACGTTCGCTTTGATACTCATCCACTTAATCCAAGTGCAGGAATTTTTCTTGGAGGCACTGATCCAAAGACACAGTTGACAGAGCTTTAAATACATTCATGGTATTGCAAGAGTTCTTACATACCTTGAGAGCTCCTGACAGTTTGTGGATGTGGGGATGGGTTTTCACAAATGTTTAATCAATTAAATTTTTTTAAATTAATTAGAAGTTTGTGAAAATGAACAGATAGCCATGAATCTGTGATTACTTTTTATTACTCTTCAGCAGCCAGATTTATTTGCTATGCCTCATTCATAACTTGTCTTTATCCAGATACCACACTGCACATCCTGAGAAAAACACTCTGAGGTTTGAGTTGCAGCAATTTGAAATGAATGCATTCATTAAAGTTTGTGGGATTTAGTGGCATCTAGCGGGGAGGACTGCAGATTGCAATCGGCTGAAACTTCTCCTTTGTGCCCAGCATGAACTCCTGGTAAAGATTCCTTCAATATTGATTGTTCAGGAAATTTTTATGGGGAGCCAAATTATCCAGCCACTTATCATTTCCTGCCACTTTGTCAGTGATTTTGGCATTCAACACAAATGCAAAAAAGGCACTTTTTCTCAATGCTCATATTACATTGTTACCGGCAGCGTTTCATTCAGACGCCATCCTGCGGCATTTCATGTGCCCACAAAAGGTGCCCTTTGGCCTCACGTACTTACACCAAAAGCACTGTCAAAGCAATGCTTTTTTTTTTTTTTTAAAGTTCAACTCTTTCTAAGGTAATGAAAATGCAAGGATTCTTATTTTCGGGTGACTGTACACTAAAGAAAATTTACTTATCATATTAGATTCCATTTCTGACAATATAATCACCTCAACTCTACACAATGCACATTTAGGAATTATGAGTAAAATATGTTATTTTGTTTTTTCTCAAATGTTTTATATTTGAGTTGACAAGACAAGTAATGTAATGTTAATGACACTATTATGGACATCCCTGTGGTGTGAACGGACTGTGTAGAGTACACTGTTCTTACTATAATATGGAGCGTTACATATTTTGGAGGTTTTCTTTGTATATGAGAAAAAATACAAAAAGGTTTTAAATGAGTAGCCTTTAAACTTTTGATCCAATTTTAGCACCAGAATTTATTGAAACCTCTCTGTACCCTGACTTCATACTAATATCATAACTTCACATCCTGAGGAAAACACTGTAATGAAGGTTTAAACTGCTACAGCAGCAACTTGACTGTACTGGTTAAATACTTTGGTTACAAACACAACTCTCAGTATATCTTCTACATATTGTACTTTTGCATGTCCTGGGACACTCAGACAGTTGCCCTGGTAACATCATGATAAGGACAAGTATCTGGTTCCCATTAAATCAAAATGATACGTTGTGCTGAGGAATCTCCCTGTGGCGGACAAGTGAAAGGAGTGGTTGCTATGCTGCGAACAGGCAGTTGCCATGTTGGGAAGCAACCACAGGGCCAGTCAAACAAACATCCCTTCTCTGAGTCACAGGCTGCTTCCCTAGTCCCTCCTCCCCTCCTTCTCTCACCAGTCCACGGGGTTCCCTCGCTAAAATCGTCCTGACTCGCTGTTAGTCTGTAATTATGCCTGATTTCTCACTTGCTCACTTTCAGTTCCTCTCTAATCCTTCTCCCTCTACTTCTCTCTCTCTCTCTCTTCAGCCTCACCATCCAGGTTCAGACACTGCCCACTCTGTTACCTCCTCTCTGCCTCTTCCTGTCCCCTCCACTCATGCACCTTCAGGGCAGTTTGGACAAAACAGCTCCTGGATGATATTTTTAGGGGTCGCCCAGCCCCTCCTATTTTCTTTCCACCTTGTTCAACAAACAAGCTCTCCACTGCACTTTTGGAGGAAGAGAACTCAATTTGCTCACTCATTTACCTCATCTGGCATGCATAGTTGAGCCCGCTGACCGAGTGGAGCCGTTTGTTTTGCCTTCTTTGTCAACAGGCGACAAGATGAAGACCAGATCAGAGCAATGTGGCGCCATGTTTCGTACTGAATTTACATCTTACTTTCAGGATGGCACTTTTTCTGAGAGTAACTTGAAAGTCAATAACTGCAGAATAGTATTAAGCACAAATTTAGGTAAAAAGACAAAAAGAGTGCAAAGGTCAATTTGCAATGCCTTGATAGGTGATTTTAATAGACAAATGCAGTGTCATTCATCTGTTGTGATGTTGTAGCTGATAAAGATTGAGATCTTTTTAACTATTCTTTACATTTTGATTTCAATTTTCTACCTGAGATATTACTTCCTCTGCTGTACTTGTAAATTTACTACGTTAGATTACTAGTTTATTAAGAGTGCAAATGTGCTGTTAGGTCATTGTCACATGACTGCAGTATTATGATTCTGCTGTTAGATGCAGGAACTTAAGTTATCATTTGTCAAAATTTGTCAGAATTGCCAGATTCTCACAATGATATTTTGCTCTTTCTACCTGCTGTCATTAAACTTTTCAGTGTTTCCCACAAAATTAGAATTTATATGTGGGAGTAACTAACATGTTTGTGTCCCTTTTAATCATTCTGAGTCCCCTCCCTAGATTCAGAGGTTTCTGCGGGTCTGTGAATGTAACACAAGCAGAACTGGTTGTAAGGTCTTTTTTCCTCTGCAACAGATTGAGAAGTTTGAGTTGCAGGGTGTATAACTGATCTGTAGATCCAATAAGAGCTGAACAGATCAGATCAATAGACGAGAGGAGCAGCTGCAATAGAGAGGGGAGTGAAAGCAAACTTCTAGACCAAGCACAATCAATGGTTAAGTTTCACTTTTTCTGCATCTGACATTCTGCTGCTTGGCCTGTGCCCAGAGTATGATCTGCATTCCAATAGTGTCGTGCAATGAATAACCAGTTAGTATATATGTTGTAATAGTTACTAAGATACTGAGACACTCCTAACAAACGGCTGGCTCCAAAATCTCAAAATCAATACGTGGCAGCCTATGTTTTACTCGTGGCAGGCAGCCACAAATGAATACATGAGTGAAACCCTGCATTCACTGGATGACACAAACCTACAGGTTAACCAAAGATCATAACTTGGAATTCTAATGCAACTAAGGTGCATTAAATACATTAAAGCACGATTTTTGATGTGCAATTGGATGCAGAAATTGAAAAATTAAGCCAGCCAAACTATTGGGCAACAAAATGGGAATAATTGGCGTTATAGTTCACAATAGCATGTGATTTTAAGATGGTAAAAGTTTGATTTGAATATTATATTTACATTGGTGTTCAACATTGCTGCTGTGGCATCATTGCCACCATTTACATGTAAGAAAGAAAGAAAGTACTGGTGACATTCATTGTCAACCTGAGTCAAAGGTCATAGGTTAACCTATTTTACTCATTGCCAGTGTTCCACCTCGCTGTCATCCAACCTTTGTTTGGGAGGGCGTGGCTCTGGCCTTTGGGGTCTCATTGATACATGTATATGGACAAGGAACATTCCTGGAAAAATAGGAGTGTAAGAGAGAGCAGCAGATATCAGACCACATGTTTCCTCTGTTTAGGAACGCAACCTGCAGCGCTGGTGGGAGGATGGGCTCGGCTTAGAGTTCAAAGGCCAAACCCAGTGACTCAACGCAGGAGGAAAATAAGGAGAAGAGGGAGTCGTTGTTGTGGAGAAGCAGCTGGTTAGGGGTGTGCAAGGTATCTGAAGATAATAAAGTGTAAAAAAGATTTTAAAAAGGACAAGATGAGGAGTTGCTTTAAAATGACACATCCACCACCTGAGAAAAGCAACACTCACTCTCACAAAGCATGGATTCATATCAGGTAGAGAAAAAATGTTGAAATGTTTGGAAGGACAAAAGTCAGTAGATTCACATAAGTCAGAGTGATGGGAGGGTTGTGTTCAATGATCAGTGGTGCACCTCCCGAAAACGCAGGTCCCTTCTGCTGTGTGACTTTGTCCACATGTATTTTTCTTCATTTTATAATGTATTTGCATGATTTTTTGAGGCTGGACCAAAACAGGAGGAAAAAGTCCATAACTAAGTGAATGCCACAACTTCTGTTTCAAATTAAAAGTGTGTACAGTCCAGCCGTAATAGCCCATTCTCATTCCGACGTCGTCATATACCACCGCTTTGTCAGTGATTTTGGTGTGAGATAAGACGTAGTCACCTTTCATGGCATTAATGTGTAAAGCGGAGAGTCAGAAACCTTTCACATTATTTAAATACACCACCAGTTGGCCAGACAGCACCTGGTACACCCATATGAAACACAGACTGGCGGCATCACTTGATAACGCGACTGAACAGAACCTGTCATGGTGGTATGATACGCCAGTGAGCAGTGTCAGTTTGTTACACGGCCTGACAGAACGCTGCCGGTCCGACAGATGACCCTGATGTTTCTTTTTAAACCTAGTTTAGTTATATGAAATGTATGTACATATCCAAAAATGCTAGACAAGAGTCGAAGTCAAAATACACAAGAATGGTCTAAAAATACCAGGACAACTGCTCACTAAAAACAGTAAAGATGAACTGACAGAAAGAATGACACAGACTAAATGCACAAGAAGGATAGATGAGGGACGGGTGAAACTAATCAAGGCGGAGTAGGTAATCACACAGGTGGGAAACACAGGAGTGCAGACTGAGGTATCATAAATGAGAGACACAGATTTTATATAACAGTTACCAATACAACTTAAGTATTATACACATTTTTAGAAATATTTTGCATTCATTTTACATTGTAGAGGGAGACAGTAGAATAATCTCATCTCCTAGATCATCAATGTTGCAACCAGTCAAAAGTCAGTGGGTAGGGAGAGAGAAATATATATATATTTTCTGTTTTTCTGTCTCACAAAAGCTTGACTGGAAACCACAGCACACTGCTTTGTTGTGTCGGCACGTTTCACAGGTTTTGAATGAAGGAATGACACAGTGGTTGAGCTTTATAAGTGGAGAAACCACTGCCTGAGGATATAGGCAATGTGGCAGAACTGTGCTGACAAGTTGGCAGAGTGCTGACAAACAGAATGCAAAACTAAAGAAAGGGAGTGAACTTAAACTATGTTCTGGTGTAGCAGACCGGGTGGGGTCAGTTAAATAGAGGTGAACTGAATTTGTAGATGTGTATATATATATATATATATACATATATATATATATATATACACGGTCGAATACAGTCAGCTGAAGCTTGGGCTGTATCACTGTATTACAGTGTACCAGGGTATTATAAATTCCGAAGGTATGTTTTCAACTCTGACATAAATACTCACCACCAGAGCTTAGTCTAAGGTTTCTACTGGTGGAACAGGCAGCTGAGCTGACAGACACCACAAAACCTTGTAGTGGAGGGAGAAGTTACAGGACTGTAAACAGTCGACAGCCAGCAACGGCATCTTTTTTTTATGTCTAACTTGGTAAATTAAAGATTTATTTCTACCAAACTGGAGATGATGATTGTTGGAACAGTGGACTTTCTAACTAGACCAGAAGAGATCATTTAACAAAATCTATCACTGCCTTTGTATAATATGCGCTCTCTTAATATAGACATAGACTGAAATCAGCGTGGTCTACCATCATACTCTGCATGAATGTAGGAAAACCACTATACACCACACACAGCACCGAAAAAAAATCTAATCTATATTAAATTGACATATATATTATGATGCTGGTTACCAGGTAAATCTGCTGAACAAGGGCAATTATTACTGGGGCTTATTTCTGAAAGAAAATCTGTCACCAGTTTGGAGTGAAAAAAAACCAAACATCTGAGTGGGGTTAACCCTTGTGTGTG
The DNA here is from genome assembly GCF_008729295.1 of Plectropomus leopardus. Classification (NCBI taxonomy): domain Eukaryota; kingdom Metazoa; phylum Chordata; class Actinopteri; order Perciformes; family Serranidae; genus Plectropomus; species Plectropomus leopardus. The sequence continues at coordinate 16,738,457 of NC_056473.1, read as the reverse complement.
TGTGTGTGTGTGTGTGTGTGTGTGTGTGTGTATGTATATGCCTTTGTGAAGACTGAGTTGTGGACCTTAAGAGTAAGGTTAGACAGAATTGGATAAAAGGATAAAAGTACACAAAATTACACAGAAATGAATGACAACAAAAAACACAGAAATCCAATTCAGAGACGCCACAGATATATCAACAAAGAAGGAAATACAAACCCAATTTAAAAAAGTGGATGTTGAGATTGTACCATGCAAAGTAAAATTCCTATATCAACAACATCCAGAAACACCATCGACTTCTCTCTCCCGAGCTCATCTAAGATGAACTGATACAATGTGGAAAAGTGTGCTGTGGTCTGGGGAGTCCACATTTTAGATTGTTTTTGGAGATTATGGTCCTTGTGTCCTCTGGGCTAAAGGAGGAGCAAAAGGACCATCCAGATTGTCCAGGGCATCATGTGTAACTTGCACAACTGTAAAGGCACCATAAGTACTAGTACATACAGGTTTTGGAGCAAGATATGATGCCATCCAGACGTCTTTCTCAGGGACATCCTCATTTATTTTACATCTACATCTACAACTGTGTGGCTTCACAGTAAAAGAGTATGGGTACTAGACTGGCTTGCCTGCAGTCCAGACCTGTCTCTCATGAAAATATTCGTTTGTAAAATTAAACTGTTATAGACGCTGCAGCTGGTGCAACATTCATATGCTGCACAAATCAAAGAGTCTTATACATTGAAAAACAAAATAAAGCATCACCAAGGCAGCCAACACATTTACAATAACTAGACTGGGTGAGCACCACAGTGCCTGCAGCTCACAAATGCACACATTAAACGAGTATATTAGTTGATGTTCTCGTCTATACAGTGATCTGTAACCCATTACTAGGTACATTTACATGATGTTAGAAACAGCGCAATTATTGTGTTAGTCCGACTAAAACTGGACTTTTCAAATGAATGTAAAACATGTCAGTCCAAACGAAATCATACTAAGTTGAATATCTTAAAGTCGGACTATAATGTGGTTGGGGATGGATGCACTCATTCATATATCTGCCTCAGCCAGACTTGAACTGGCCTAGGCATGTTCCATAGTCCCTGCACTGGGCTTTGACCCACAAGTCAAACTGCATAAATTCATAAAAGAAAGCAGAGAAAAACAAAAGAAGAGGAAGGGAAGACAATAAAACCAATGAATGTACCAAGTGAGGCCTACACTATATGCAAAATATGCAGTGCCAAAACGTTTGTTTTCACCATTGATGGGTATGTGATGTAATTGGTCAACTCAGGAAGGGTCCAAAAGCAATTAGCTAAAACGGGGCATATCGCCACTTACCATGGTGGAGTGGGACATACTTCTGGTAATAAATGTATTTTCCCCTGGATGGAAAAAGGACAGAAGTGGCCTAATCGAGCTATAACAGAAGCTAAACTCAATTGTGCATGTAAACATACTGACTGACTTTGGTGTTGTACTAACATTTTGAGCTGCATTCTGTAAATAATATGTTTTTATACTGCAGGTTTCTGATACCTACTAAAGTATAGCGCCTTGCCTCCCTGTGTATGAACTATGTAAAAATAATACACTTTATTTAAATGATGCAAATTAAGTTTTTCCTGACTTAAAAGCGACAGAGAAGAGAACCTGCTGCCCTCTGCTCTGCACAGCAGCGAGGCTGTATTTTACTGACAGCGTCTCCTCATACAGCTCGTCCATGTTGTTTATCTTTGTACTGTGTTTCAGTGTTTACTGAAGCAGTACAGAGCTGCCTCACTGTGTAATGTCGCTTACACCCAGACACTGCCAGGCTGATTGGATGCAGCCATTTGTCCTGAAACAAGTGGCATCTTACTGCAATTTACATTACATTTGTAAATTACAATTACATTACAATTATACATTTTCATTGAAACTTTGTTGAAAACTTTTTAGTGATATTTGAATAAAAGTGCATTACATTTTTTTTTTCCAAAAATGGCAACATAACCCTTACAATGAAAGTTCAATTTTAATTTTATCATCTGCATAAACAGCCATCGTAAACACATTTTCCTTTCACTTCTAAGATAACAGTTGGTGAGTCATTAATCAAAGGGATTCTTGCTTTCTAATGAGCACATATAAAATGGCAGGAAACTAAAACATTCAGCTCCTTTTATAGAAGACATTCTTTATGCCTTTGTCATACAAAAAATAACTGCAGCAGACACATTGCACATGGACTCTGACATTCTACTTCAAATTGTGTGTGAGAGAGTGTTTATTTTGAGTGTCAGCTATTTTTAGAGCAAATGTCTGCACTTGTCTCAAATTAAGTTTCACTGTTAACCCAATAGGTCAAAGCATAGAGAAAGAGAAAAATCTGGGCTCCTCGTGGGATCAGGCGGAGCTGGGAGTAGAAACCTAATCTGTCATTTTCTGAGCAGACGAGACAAAAACACACTGGTTCACATCCAAAGACTTCTATTACATTTAGGCAACTGTACAACTGGAATTTTTCATGTATCTATCTGTGCCAGCATGTGCGTGTGTTGAAAAAGTCCTCTACAAAGTGGCAATATGCGATGGCTTGAGTGAGTGATGAATGAGAACATATTGGGGCCAGCGAATCTGGAGGTCTTTTAAAGATAGTTCTGGACTCAGCATCTGAAAGGGAGGAGATCTGGGACTACCCAACGGCTTGTGTCAGTCAAAAAGATGGGGGCTTTACAGTGTCTTAGAAAACCTGGCAGCCAGCCAGTTGCTCACGATGGCTGATTTTGTGAGACTCATTTTCTGACAAGTAAACTTTATGTCTCTTTTTTTCAGTAATCAGAAACAATTTATTGGAGTGTTGGCATTGTATCGGTTAGACTAATGTTAGGCTACTTACCTTTACTGTGGAACACTGAGACTGACGAGTCCCCTCTCTTTTTTAGAATAATGCTAATGCCAGTTGGAACAGAGACAATTTGGTAATAATCAGTATGTAGCTTAAATGTAACATGTTCACAGTATGAGCAATAAAGTTATAAAATGGCCAGCCACATCATTGCACACTCACTGTTGAAGTGTGCAGCAGGTCAGTATAAGTAACTCATAAAGTTTAGTTGATGCTGATAATGCTAATGCAAATGGGCTGAAGATTGTGTTTAAGAACCATCTGCAGTAACTCATCCAACATCAAACCTAACAGTTACCCTTATGAAGTGTTCCTCATTAAGACCTTTACTATCTCCACAGCTGTTGTTCCACAGTCTGACCTCTGGCCTGAGCTTTCCTGCAGTGATCAATGATAAGATGGCGACCGGGGGCCTGAGGGGCCGAGATAATTACATGTTCAGCTGCACAAAGAAAACAAATCTCATGCTTCCTGGTTGCTATTAATTAGCCTTAGCTTGGCCACTTGTGTTGCTTATCCAAGATTTTATGGCTGATGTGCACACAGATACAAACACATGCACACTCAACTACACACTGCCCTCTCCCTTCCCATTTGCTCGTTATCTGCCTTACACCACTTCCTGAGTGGAATGTTGAGGAAGGCTTGTCTCGCTCTGGCACGATGTTGACATCCCTGGCACAGTGAGGTGCTGCGTGTGTGTGTTTATGTGTGAAGAAAGATTCCTTTAGAATGAGCTCATCAAAGGATCGGCGTGTTTTGAAATGAGCTACCCAACTGAAGTGTAGTGTGGTGATGCTGATTTACAGCTGTTACTGAGCCACAAATTGGCACTGGTTGAACAACATGTCAATGTGACCTATGAGAGCTATGAGGAGACAATTCAATGTCTTTATATGTTTTGTAGAGATCACTCAACTGGTTCTCATCCAAAGTCGGTACCTACTGATGCTTTATAATGGACTTATGCATCTATCCTTCTACATCTGCTATTTACGTTCCAGGATGCCACTACCATGATGTCAACACAAGCACATGGTGGAATTATGTATGGCACAAGCACCGAACCATCAACAAATGCACAAAATGGAACAGATGGTTTGGATTTAGGTAAAAGAGACACATAATAAGGTGTAAAAACAAAAAAAACCCCATCACATTCAGACAGGAAGCAGACACCAGACTCCCACATGAAAGTCCAGGGTTTGTTGGACCCATCCACCTTCCCTCCTGCCCACCCGCCCCCTAGGCTCCCTGGGGATCTAACCTGATGCTGTCAGAGACATTTCCTACGGACAGGCAGGTTCTGTCCGACCATGTTAGCAAATGACACTGCCCATTTGCATATTACGGTGCCGTCTTGCGGCGTATAATAAATCTTTAAATGGTTCTATCCAGCAATATATCATGCTGATGGGAAAGGTGGCTTTTGAAAGCACTGCAAAAGGGGCAGTATTTGACAACTTTGGATTGAGAATGGGCTGGGTGAGAAAGTGCATCATTAATTGTTTCAACCAACGAAATTATCTGTACTCTATCTGTACCCTGAGTAGTATATAAAGTCTGCTGCAGCTGTAGGTTTTATGTTGGAATATGATTATTAGAGTGAGTTAGTTTGATCTACATTCTGGCAAGAAAGGTAGTGCAAGTAAAGAAGTAGTTTTCAAGATTCTTTACATCATAAATGTGGACTTTTGTACAAAAAAACTCACCTTATTTTGACATTAAGAAATTAAAAGATGGATGAATTATATTAGATAAAATGTTTATGGCAATTAAGGCCAACTTAAGACTTTTTAAAGGCCTAGTAAAAAAACGGAACACTTTTAAGGACATGTGGACAACCTTGTTTTCACATTTCCCCTGCCCCCTATGGCCTGAAATATACTAATACTAACAGCTTCCATTAAAAAAAAAAATTACTTAAACTCCATATGTATTCGTCTAAAAAAACTGTAAAAGAAATGTTCATGACTTATCAAACTTTAATGGAATTTGGCTTATCTTACGAATGCATTTCTAATAGCAAAATAAAAGCATTAGTTTTTGCAAAGATACAATATTTGTGCAAAAAAAAAAAATCTTTTGAAGCAATGTGGTTGTACAATGATGTGGGTGGTTATATTTGGCGCCCCTCCCTACAATGCTGCAGCTTTGGGCGGTGGAGGGTCAGGTGGTCTCATTCACCCATGGGTGGCTGAGACACCCTAATGGCCCTCCATGTTTGTCTTTGTTCAGCCTGTCAGTCTGTGCTGCTTTAACTGTCAATCTGTCCCTGCAGATGTTTTGTTCTTCTGTCATTTTAAGCCTCATTGCTTTTCTATTCACCTAGTCACCCCTCCATTTGTATCCCTCCATCACCCTCTCACACCATTTCTCGCTCACTTGTTTCTTGTCAAACATTCTCTCTTTGTTTCTCCACCTTCTTTTCTCTCCTGATTTTTAAAATACCTCTCTTTCTACACTAACACCAGCACACTGCGGTGGAGCTGCATAGAAGTGTCTATATAAAGCCTCCCTCACCCCTAACACATGCCTCACCCCCTCCTCCCCATCTTCCCACAATCCTCTCTGCCTCTCAGCCCAACCGACCGACACAGAGTTTCCTGGCCTCGGTTCAGGAAATTGCCGCTCCAAAGAAGGAGGAGGAAAAGGAGGAGGAGGAGGATGGAAACTTAGAGACGGCTGCTTTGCCTTGGATACAATAATAAAACACACACAAACACACACTCACACACACATTTAGAGAGTAGAAGAGAGAGAGAGAGAGAGAGAGAGAGAGAGAGAGAGAGAGAGGATGCACACACTGCCTGCCTTTGTAATTAGGTAGAGTGTCTGGATGTCTCTGTTATCAGGACATAGTGTGGGAAAATGAAGACGCTCAAATGAACAAGGAAAGAAAAGGCAACATTTTCTTTACTCTGTCGCCCTAGACTTACTCTCGTCTCTGATTCTTGCACTTCTGCCCTTTTTTAGACATGAATTCTGTTAACACTACTGGCTTCAACTACCTGGTAAAGTAATTGGTTTTTGACATTACAACATAGGCCTCCTCTACGTAAATGTTCGGCAACAGCTCTACTCAAACTGACTGGATATTTGCAGATATAGATCTACAATGCTGGTGCAGTATTTGGCATGTGGTGACTGAGAGGGAGCGGTAGCACTGTTGAAGAACAGCCAAATGAGAAAAGTAAAAATATCAAGAAATAGAAATGCTGTCAGTTCCTTCACAGACTGGGTCTATGCCATCACATTTACGTGTAAATATACATGACTAAAAGGGGCTTCCTGTTGCCCTCGCTTCCATCCCCTCTTTCTGTTTTCTTTCAGTAACCTTTTTTTTTTTGTCTTTCTCATGTCTCTGTCTTCTATTCTCTCACCTGCCTGTTGCATCACTTTACTCCCTTGTTTCTCTTTATTAACAGTCTGTCTGTCTCTGCTCTCCTCCCATCTCTCCCTAACCTTTCTTTCTCGTGATCCTGTGGTCCTCGGCAATGAAAGAAGAATTAAGTTTTTTCCTCTCTGGTGTTCCTCAGTTTTGGTGACTCAGTCTTGCCTTTGAATAACAGAGTTCCCTTCTTCCTTTCTGCATAACCAGCCAATTCTGTATGCGTTTTCCTAGTGTTTGCACACGCTAACTCCAGATCCGTTCAACAGAGAAACACAAAGAGCAGTGCCTGGTAGAGGCATTACTTTGTGCAGAATATAGTTTTCTCCAATGTATGAAAAATCTATAGTGTTTCTCAGGAGCTTTCTCTTTGGTTGCCATTTTATGAAATAATACTAATTCCTGTCAATGCTCATCTCTAAAATAATGATGTAGTCTCACAAGCTTATCTAAACTCTACATCATTAAAATGTAGTCACTTAAATGAATCAGTTTTGAAGGATAATCAGGAAGGTAAAATGAAAATGCATCACATCAGCCTTATGGGTTTACACTTTTGAAACTTAAGCAAATTGGCTTGATTCTTTCAAAAACATGGGAAGAAGACAATGAGCAATGGTAGAAGAAATGATGCAACAATTGGTAAGAGATTAGTAAAAGGCACAAAAGAATTACCTGAAAAGTAGTTTTAAAAAAGAAAACTTAAAAAGAAAAACAATGGCAATGAAATGGAAAAGGTGTTTAAAATATCACAATAATACTGTAGCATAATTTAGAATATCTAATTATGATAATTATATTAACAGTTTTCCTTAGCTATTTTTTCTTTTTCTCCCTAGATATTTTTCTTTTTTCTTTTAAATGCTTATTCCAAATGTACTAATTTCTTGCAATTCCTGGAACATGTCTTACCAAGTTGCTCCCTGGTTACTGGAAGTGTCCTTCAGGCACCCAGCGGCAGCCATCTTCAGTTCTGCCTCCCCATCTCTCGCCTCTATCATGCCAACTGGGCTTCTTCACTCGCCATGCCAGGAAATCACAAGGCCGTGGTCCACACTTGGCTTCTAAAGAGTCTAACACACATACGGACACAAGGACAATCAGTGTGAAGCGAGTCTCTATTATGAGCATGCATGCATACACACATTTTCTACGTTATACAAACAAAACTAAAGCCAGAAACACACAAATATGTTTACTCATACACAAACAAAAAGTTTGCTAATCCATGCAGAAAATAAAGCATAATCACTCATTGAGCAACTTGCATAGCCTAACCGTACACACACACACACACACACACACACACACACACACACACACACACACACACACACACACACACATTCACATATTGACACAATCAGTGTGAAACCACAATGCAGAAAGCCAGAATACTCTGCAGATGACGTACATCCTGCCTGCCACAAATACCCCTCTGAGCTCCTTTTCTGTCATCACTGGTGTCTCCCCTTTTTCCTCGAGTTGTAACTTGTTGGCAGCAGGTTGCTATGACAACACTATGTTGCCTGGACAACAGTGGTAAGAAGGTTACATAACTGAGGAGTGAGTGGCTATCCCTGCTCTCTTGCTGGTTCTGTGGGTTTGGATACTGTACTGGGCTCTGGGACAACATGGCTGACTCACGCCAGACGGGACGACTTCTGATCCAAAATAAGACATCAGAGGAAAAAAGGTTTCCACTGAGAGAGTAAATGACATGCTTTTTATAGTTAACAGGCCCAAATAGTATTTTTTCTAACAGAGAATGATTCCAAAATAAGAAATATGTTTGATGGAAAAATGATTTGACAGTGATGAGACCGCAGACACTTCCAGAGGTTCAGGATTTTCTTCAAATTATGATGAATTCCGTGGGTGAAAAATTAATACCCTGAAAATGACGGTTATTTCTACAAGTTGGTAAATTATTTAAACTTGATTTTTTGCATGATTGGCTACAAGTGTGCATCTATCTTTGTTCACAACAGGTGTGGCTACAATACAGCAACCCTCCCACAAGCCATTTGATAACCTATGTGCTCCTTAAATTACATCGTTACCAGCAGCATTTCAATGTGACGCCGTTTAGTGACATATCATGCAGACGCATCAGGTTCTGTCCAACCACATTCTCAACTGACGCCGACCGCCCATGTATCATGCAGCCATGGTAGGTGCTGTCCGGCCGTCCGTTACACCCGAGTGGTTCTATCGAGCCCCATTCTCAGCTGGCGCTGTCCAGTGGTGTAACATGGGGATGTGAAATGTGGCTTTTGGCGCTGGGATCTTACACCGAAAGCACAGCAAAAGTCATGGTATTTAATGGCTTTGAAATGATAATGGGCTGGGCTTTAGCTTTTTATTTTTATCCACAACTAAAACTGCATCAAACACACGAAGCCATCACAGAGAAATTCAACTGCACTACATTTTAAATTGTGAGGTTAACCTCAAAATTGGGCCAAATGACTAGTAAGTAACACTGGAGGACATCTGTTCTGCACTGTTTTCTCTGCTTTACTGCCACAGAAAGACGACAGTGTCCTCACAGCACTGAGTGAGGAACACCTTTATGCTTTTATTGGCCAGATACTAATAAAAAGTTGGTTATTTTTTGTCCCTATTCACAATTTTCATAATTAGACCAACATGTGTTGTTATACAAGTAATCAGTCATGTCCTTTGTAGGACACTGAAGGAAATAATTCAGCAGGCTTGCACATCAGAAACTCAACAGGAAAAAGGCAAGAGGCATGAAAGAGTCAATGTCCTCTGCCACATGTGAGGGAATTCCGTAGGATGTAAGAGAGTTTGTCAAGAGCCTGACAGGGAAACCCTATCATCCCACGAAATTCTTTCCAAAGCCTCTCACCACACACACAAACACACACACACACACACACACGCAGGCAGGCAGGCAGGCATACACATTCTGATACACACACACACACACACACACACACACACGCAGGCAGGCAGGCAGGCAGGCAGGCAGGCATACACATTCTGACACAAACACACACACAGTGAAATGTACAAACACATGCATTCAGGAGGCCTCACACACACGTACTGTCTCACATACTCACACACATACACGTATACACAATCACATGCTTGACACTTAAGCAGGGAAAACCCATGGAAAAAAGACTGGACAGAGGCAGCCGATTAGCTAATGGGAACGTCATGATCCCCACATATCTGAGGACACCCCTTTGGCCACGTGGTGCAGTCCAGATGGGCGAGTGAGCTGCGTGGCGGAGTAAGATGTGTGTGACTGGACACGTATTGGTCTGGACCAGGGATTTCCTCAGCCTGTTAGTGAAAAGCTGCTCTGCTAATGGGGCTTCAGATGATGTGTGTAAATCTCTCCATGAGCCCGGTCATGCAGGCACACGCCCTCATCCTCTGGCTCACAGTGTCCCATGTCAGAGTATTGTATGCAGTCTGGTAGCAGTGAGGATATGACGGCATGTTTTGGAGTCCTGGATGTGAAAACAACACCCCAGAGAGTGCTCTCTTGTTACCCAAATAGGCCTCAGCTGGCTGCTTCCGTGTATTGTCACCACAGGGGGGGAAGAGGAGGGGAGAGAGGTGCAGTGGAGAGGCTTGGCAAGGACTCCCCCAATGGATTCTCTTCAACAACTTAATCGGGAGGGAAAATATTGAAACATGGTGGGGGAAATGATCCCAGAGGGTGTAAACTACACTGTGTGCTTTTTCCTTTGAGCTGACAGGGGAAGCTGTGTCACAGATTCCTAAGGAAAGGTTGGATGTAATTGGAAAGGCATCCCCTGTGCCTGAAAACACTCACTGCAGAACATCCTGCATCTTCATGGCATAGCTCAGGGATACTCACACACGCTTACTTTGCTCGGGGTCCACTTTTGCAAAATGACTGCACAAATCGCAGCAGTACTCTGGCACTTCATGTAAAAGTACAACAGCAATTGAATCAAATTATCTTTATTCTAAAATGGTTGGGGGCCCACTTGGCATGCTCAGGGGTCAGATCTGGTCCGGAGGAATAACATTTATGAGGACAATGGTGCACAATTTTTGATTCTTTCCTGGAACACATTAACAGAAATGCACTTGGTTGCCAACATGGAAAGTGACAGAAATATTGGCTTAAAAGAAGGAAAAAATAGATCTTGAGAGGGAAAGTCAAGGGATGTCAATAGTTAACCCTAAAATTATTAAGAATATTTTTAAGCAGTTATGCATGTCATTCTATGGATTAATTTTGCTATTCTTCAGTTTACTGCACTGCTCACCAAACGGGGCAGGTGGAAACTACCAGTTTCTTATGGCACCACTCATTCTGCGCATTGTACTGATGTCCTGACCCAAAAGATGGCTGTGGAAACATTGTGTCCATCAATTTTGAGCCGCAAATCCCCTTTAGCGTCGCTACTGTTAGCTCTGTTAGTGTCATTAGCAGTGTCAGCATGGCTTTTGGTGCTCTAGGTATCCATCCATCAGCATCATGACAACACAAGCACATTGGTTGAGCTATTTGTCAGTAGTTTAGTTGTGTTTTAGACATAAGTAATGTTTTGATTATTCTAGATCTTTATATTAAACAGCCGCAACAGTGGGATTACGTGGTAAGAGATGGTTGACACAGGAGGTCGATCTGCAAAAAAGATTTTTCGCCATTGTTTCCACCCTAAAATAATTTTGTCTGCAACCTGTCTGCAGCGTTGCCCCTTTTCAGATCTCGGCAATGAAGTTTATTAGTGTAATGTTTTTTACAGCTACAATTTCCAACTGGAAACTTATCAATCAAACTCAAAACAACAGTATTGCAGCGGGTAGATGGCAGGCGAATAAATATTAAAGTGGAATGACTATCAAAAAGGATGTAGCTATATGAGAGCCTATGGTAAGCAGTGAATTTTCTGTGGATAAACAAAGGCAAAAAACAAAAATTTGGCACTTTGTGACATGGCAGCATCAGATGTGGGCATACCCATATGTGGTCTACGTCCTCTCTCTCTCTCTTTCTCTTGTTAGTGGGTTAGCTGGCTTCAGGCCCGCATCGGTCTTGGTTTCTAATTAATTCACTTACTGGATTAATCCTTTTCTGCTTGTGATCATGGTTCGGCCTTCTGTCCCCAGTTGACCTGCTCATTCACCAAATGTGCCGCCACAGCTTATGATCAAACTTCTGGAGGTAATTTGGGGGTTTCCATTGCTGGATAATGTCTGCTTTTTCTTTTGCATAAGTGCAGGGTATAGGAAATTACAAGCATTGCCTTTCTGCTACCATAAGTTGAACCATAAGTTATGATGTGTTCTGGTCCGGACCAGGATATATGGAATCATTACTCACAATTATGGCAAAACAGCGTCTGTCAATAATTTAGTCAGGGCTTCTTGCACTACTGCTGGAACAAGAGCTTATTTTGGAACTTTATTAGTCGAGGAACAGATCGACAATTGGCACAGTGACAGTGAGCCTCTGCACTGGGAGGAGAGCAGAGACAGACAGACTGTTAATAAAGCAAAACAGGGGAGTAAAGTAATGCAACAGGCAGGTGAGAGACCCTCTGCACTGGTTGTTTTGGCTAATCTCTATAAACAGATATCTGTGTGTATGAAAAAAGCAAATATATAGCTAAATCATTGTCAGATAGTTGATATGTTCTGAGATTGCATTTTGGCCAATACACTCCCCCTCTCCACATGAGTGTTTTTACCTGCCATGCAAACAAAAAACTATGCTGCACATAGTTAAAGCAGAAAGCAATTAAATTTAAAATCAAGCCACATAACCCAAATTAAAAACTATATATAAAACTAAAGATAACATTAAGGACTATAGAAAAAATTAATTCAGTAAAACAAAAACTTCCATGTCAGTATATCCATCCTGGGCCTTATCTGTGTTATGCGTCTGTTGTACGTACGTTATGTAAGAAGTCTCCTGTAGGCTTGTGTGTGGATGTGAAGCTGCTGTCAGACTGTATAAACTTTCCATGTTAGATGAGCTAACGTATCAGACACGAACCCTGTGTGATGGAATGCAGAGATTGCCCACGACTGACGGAAGTGTAAACAACTAAAACAATAGCCTGGAGATAATATCATGAAAGACATGTTTGGCTTCAGTCTGCTGGGTTCATCTGGAAACGTCGCTGTGGTGGGTGTGGCACACTCAGTCATACACACACAATAGGTGTAAAGCATATAGACACATTTAGGATACATAAACAGGCACAAAGACTCACTATTCACCACCTTTGCGCATTCACACACAAACACAGACTGAGAGTGTTTACAGTCTGAGCACCACAGTCACAAGCATGCACGGCCTCAGCAACCGCAGGAAGAGCTACGAGCGCTAATTCCTTCCACGGCTCCATGGTGCTGCACATTGTGAGCAGTTACGATTTATTACAGCAAGAGGGGCCAAGTGTATTCTCCAAAAGCCACACAGAAACAGTGAGGCCCCTGTTCATGTGTCCTATTAAAAGAGAAATTGTAGGAGCTTTACAGTTAAGCGAATAACGATCACACACACACATACATTTTGGGAAAAACACAGGGTGAGGGATTATTTTCTGTTAAAGTTCCTCTGGTATCCTTGTTAAATGCCAAATGTGTTTTATTGTTTAGCATGGTTAACATTATGAATACTATTTATCATTTTAAAATTTTTTAGAAAGAAACATTTTAAAAAAGAGCCTGTAGATACATCCATAGTTTGCTGTAGGATGATGTATAATCTATTTTCCCCGATGAAATGAGAAAACCCTTCAAGACTCAGATATATCACCAGAATCGTTACTGATGGCATTTATACATCTAACAGACATATCACTATGGTAAATATAGTATTATCACAATTACATTTACCATTTATCTGATGGAAACAGATAAATGGGGGGATTGCCCACAAATACATTGGAAGATTTGTTTTGTTGCTTGCACAGCCATTTTAATGAAGAATTCGCATAACACTTGGTTTGGACAGTGCCTGTGAAAATCCTTTGTTTGGCAGGCCATGAAGCCCCAACACTTCTCCCTACAGGGCTCCCCTGAAACCCACAATGTATTTCATTCACAGTATATTCATACCAAAAGTACCAGAGCGATCTGCTCAGTAGTCCACACTGTCAAACAACAGCTGCATCTTTTCATCACCACAGCTGTACACCGCCTGATAGTGATATGTTAGTATGTTCCTAATCCACCCAGACCATCCCTGAGCTAGGAAGGTAACATACAGTACCACCTGGAGACAGGGGCAGGAGGGAAAAGACAACCCAATGGTAGGGTGGGGGCATGAAATCACATGGTACTGAGGATATTCTGTATGTTTATGGATTACGTTTGGTTTTAAATCCATTAATACATCTGGGGGAATACCTCTAATATAAAAAAAAGTCAGGGGGAATACAAAGGAATTTTCCTGTGACCTATGCCTTGAACTAATTCCTCACACTCCAAAACATTATCTCTGACTCACCAATTTTCAGGTGAATGTGTGTATTGTACGATCAGAGGAAGAAAAAAAAAACAGATTTTTCCAAACAATATCTCCTGGGGACGGAGCAGTAATTTGACGAGCATACTGCAAAAGGTTGGAAATTCTACAATGACTGCATTGGTCTGTATTTGTGCTTGTGTGTGCGCACATGTTTGACTACTATAGGTGTGCATATGTGATTTTCATGCTCCTGGGGCTGTGCTTTCATGCCTCAGTGGCTTTAATTGAGTCCAATCATGGAAGGAGAGCCCCACTTTGACATGAATTAGTCCATGACATTGTGGAAAGTGTGTTGGTTGGCTCAATAGACGTCTGTTTTCAGGGACACCAGGGGTTGTAACAGGCCTCAGAGTGCTGTCGATCCGTCTAGACGGCTGGTTGGGAAACACATGACCCAGTCAGTGCAGGAGTCTGCCAGGGTCGCCTTTACACCGATCTGGGCTCTAGATCAACATGTGAAGCAATTTGTCAAATTGAGTGAGATCTATTTAGAAAGAGGAAACATTTTTTGCCAAGTGCTTAAGCACTCAAGGACATACATACAAAAGGAGTGCAAACACAGTCTTAAGGGAAATTATGTTGTTTTTTTTACAATTTGGATATATTTGTGTGGTTCTGGGCTCTATTTTTATATCATTTCAAATGATACAACTATCCTTTACCTTACTTTTTGAAGTCCCCCTCCACTCAAAAATGTGTTTTTTCAACACATTCTCTTCCCAAGTCATCACATATTGCCACATTGAAGAGGACTTCTGCGTGTATGTATTACGTTCTAGGTATTCTTCTGCATCTGCTATTGAAATTCCTGGATAATGCTGACGTGATGAACAAATGAACATGCTGGGATTACACTGTTACAGTGCTCTCTATAGCCCCAGCTCCTCTCACTTGCTTCCACTTCTCAATGTAATTCTGTTCAAAAGGGCATGATTGTCACAGAAAACCAGCACATGCTCATATCAAGTCGTCAGATATTGCCACTTTGCAGTGGACTTATGGGTCTACATATTACTTTCTAGGTATCACTCTGCATCTGCTGTTGATGTTCCAGGATGCCCCTACCAATATTGAGATTTCAACAAAAGCACATGGTGGTAAGATGTTGAACATGGTTATGTTTATAGGCAACACAAGCACATGGCAACCAAGGCTGGGACGTCAACAAAAGGGACGCATTAAAGTTCAGAGTTTGTTGGATCCTTCCACTGCCCCCTCCTACCCACCCTTGCTCCTTATACTAGGCCCATACTGTCGGTGTTTCAACCTGATGCATTCCAGTGGCGTATCATGCGAATGCAACATGTTCCATCCAGGCATGTTCTTAGCTGGTGCAAAGTATTATGCAGACACAAAAGTTGGCTTTTGGCATTGAGATCTTACACTGAAAGCATTGCAAAAGCAGCAGTACTTGATGACTTTGGAATGAGAGCGAGCTGGTTTTTCCTCTGGTTACATCCTCTTAAATGTCTGACTTTGACCATACTGTGCAATGTTTTTCAAGAGAGAGGTGTTTTTACATTCCTCTACCGAAGGGAGGGGTGTCTGTGAACTTCCCTTAAATCTGAGATTCAAATGTACCCCAGGTAAGAAAAAGAAAAGAAAGGTACATCACTAATACAAAAGCCAGTCACTGTCACAGGAAACACCACTGACAGGGGAACAGGCTTCAACACAGCACAACACAGACCTGAAACCTCCAGCACAGATTGCACTAGTCAGTACAGAGATCAGAGTTTGAATTATCAGTGAAAGTTATGACAGCAAACATGGTAGAGTTGGAAGTTTTAGGATATAAACCAGGAAATGTCTGGCTGTCCAGCCATCCAGCGGCATATCATAACACCACAAACAGTTCTGTCTGGCGTCATTCTCAGCTGATGCCTCCCAGCAGATACCGTACAGTTGTGAAAGGTGCCTTATGGCATCGGGATTTTACGCTAAAATCCCTGCAAAAGCGGCAGATTTTTGGGACTTTGGAATAAAAATGGACTGGTTGTGCAGTTGGATATTCCAACAGTTCCTGAATAAACCTCATTAGTAATATTTTATCATAACTGATTGAATTTTCCTTTCATTTCTGTCTTCAAGAATAAATTAATAGAGTTATGTAATAATGGCTATTCAGTGCTCAGGAATTTCACAAGAGAAAATCACACTACACCGAACCTCTTGAGTATACTGTAAGTATTGTGTGTTTCCCATGTCTTTGAAACAGCATTTTTACCAAATGAATAGTTAAAGCTGTTGTCTGTGTGGTGCTCTTGATGCCTTGAGGAAGTTATGCAGCAGAACAAAACTGTAAAGGAGAGACAAGCTCAGTTCTGCCCATCAAGCCTGAATGTGTCCTGACGATTACCTAACTCACAAAGAATGGGAGGTCGGATAAATATCGCTGCCAGGAGAGCTTATGATATGTCTCACCTTCATCAGAAAAATAACAACTCTCAAGATGCTGTCAGAAAGATCAAAGCTGGCCAAGTCTCAGCAGAGTCTTGAGGATTAACCCTCTATTGTCTCAGAGATTTGGCCTGAGCTTCCAAACTATGACATCAGTGTTTTTTGTTTCTGATGCATTCAATGTAAAATATACTTTGAGAATGTGTCTTGTGTCTTTGTGGGCCAGTCAGAGGTCAAATTTAACTTTACCTAAGCAACCCTATGCACCTCAAAAACCATACTCTCCCGCCAGAGCAAACTTCCTTCACCTCTTGAGTATGACAGCTATGCAAGAGGATGCCAGCGTTTGGCATTACGGCACTGACAGATGATGCAGAGCAGGTTGGTCCAGATATGCAGACAGCCAGAGCTCATCACAATAAATATAAGACACCATTTAAACATGAGAGGCATGCTAAGAATGGGAGCGAAGAAAACGTGCTGCACTTTCACCTAAATGTATCTAATGAATCATTTTTTTATATTATTATTTATAGTTTTATTTACGTTCCAGGATGCCACTACTGTGATGTTGCTACCGTGATGCCAGCACACGCACATCGTGGGATTGTGCTGCAAGTGGTTATGTTTAAGAAACAACAGCACATGACAACCAACGCTGGAACATCAACAAACGCACATGCTGGCACAGGGGGATAGGATTAGAGGAAGGAGCCACATGCGAGTACAGAAAAAAACAATTAGATTCACACAGGAAGTGAACACCAGACATGAAAGTCTGGTGTTTTCGACTGATGCCATCGTGCCACATTTCATGCACACATGACAGGCTCTGCTTGGCTACGTTCTCAATGTATCATGTGGATGTGGGCAGGTGCCATCCAGCTATCTAGCGACATATAATAACACCACAACCAGTTCTGCCTGGCCACGTTCCCCACTGACGTTATCCAACAGCATGTCATGCGAATGCAAAAGGTGCTTTTTGGCGTTGTGTACTTATGCCAAAAGCACTGACAAAGCAATGCTTTTTTGGAGTTCCAGATGATAACAGGTTGAAATAACATAGGACTTTTTATTATGAAGAATCTACAGGAAATAAATGCTTTTATCACTGAATTAGTAGAACTTTGTTTTCAGCTTTTCTTTAATAAAAGCAAGTATTTTAATACTGCAGGGAGGAAAGTAAAAGCAGAAACAGTCACAGAGAGATGTTTGATGGGGAGCTGCAGACAACAGACTCATACTGCACTTCTGCAAACAGTTAAACTCCAAGAGATAAACTCATTTTACCTGCAGTGTGATGGAAAAATACCTGCAGCAAAATAATGGGACCTTTAGCTGTGGATCAGCCTGCTGCTTTTAAACGTTAAGACAAACAGTCATTAGTTAAAGACATAGCACCAAGCGGGTAGCCCTGTTACAAGGGAGATCCTGCCATGCTGGGTTGATGTGTCAAACCAAACCAAACCAAACCAAACCAAACCAAACTAAGCCAAGCCTGCATGATTCTGGAAAAAAGGTTACTAGTTTGCATTTCCACTGTTTTACCATCCTGAATTTTTACCACATACAGCAGATAAGGGCTTCCATTCAAAAGCCACACAAACGTTACTCTGTCATGGAAAGATGAGCTACAATATCCACTTCTACAGTGCTTTCTGAAGGTCAGGGTTCAAGGATCCTCACTTATGTTTCTTACTATAGGTCTTTGTTTTTCTGATATTTTCTATGAAAGGAAAGGCCAGAGTGTACAATAACAACATTCCTGCAAACGCATTCTTTCAACAAGTAACGACCGGCACACCAAAAAACACACTAAACAAGTCAGACCCAGACGCTGGTGTTTGCAAGAAGTCACAGAGATAAGCGGTGTTGAAACAAGCTGATCATTTTGATGGGATAATGTCTCAGGATTACATCTGCAAGATGTTCAGCCAGCAGTCATGTCATTATGAAAAATTAATTTAGAGCCTTACACATGCCAGGAGAATGAGACGGCCCACAGGGATGTGTGAAGTAATTACTGCTCCAAGAGTTTCCTTTAAGGGCTCAGTTTAATAGATGTCGTCTTATCTGTGTCTACACTTTTCTCTGTATGCTAACAAATCACTGACGAATGAATAAAGTATTGTATTGTATTGAAAAGTATTTTCTCTGACCCAGTCGATATGAGTTTCCTGCAGCTAGCCATCAAAAGCAGCAGAGCAGGGTTCTCCATGGAAATGTTCCCTCGCTCGAACAGGAGTGTGGATTTTGGCACTGACCAGCGGCTAAGAGGGTGGGTGTGCTCAAAGGTCAGAGGTCACAAGGTGAGAGAGACGGGCTAAGGCTGACAGAAAAGGTTGCCGTTTGCTCATGGAATTTGTGAGAGAGTGTTAAGGGATGGAACGTTTTTCTTTCATCGTCCTCTCTTCAGTTTTTGCTACATTTCTGCTGTCAGAAGATGACTTCAAATAGAGCAATGGACAAATCTGTGAGTAATGAAGGCAGGGAGGGTTTATACACTTGTTCATACACTTATAGAATAAAAAAAAAAGAACAAAACAAAAAAACTATTACCATTCCCATACCATCTTCAAACATACTATGCGTAGTGTTCTCTCACTAACTTTAAAATGATCTTATTTTAATCTATGTTCATTTCTGATTTGTTTCTTGCTCTCAGAAAAATTACATGCTCCCCAATAGGCTCATTAAATCACACTCTGTTGGATGAATAAATATACCCACTTTCCCCCAGCAGAGGGCTCTTGGGCTGTTGCTTGAACTACAGGCTGCACTTCTGTATTTTCGTATTGCCCCCCCCCACCGTGGACACGAGTATAGAGCTGGATCATGAGACTTACCCGCCCCCCTTTCTCACTCAAAGTTGGACCGGATCAGATCAAGTGGTAAAACAAAGCAGCGCTGGTCGATTACAAACCAAAATATTGTTACTAGGTTACATATTTCTCACTTAAAAGGTTTCCAGAAACATGTTTTAGCTTATTATTTAACTTTAATAGGAGATACCATTGATTCACATGAACCATTCCACATTAAGTCACCCACTACTGGAAGCGTTTCTTGCTTTGGTATGGCACATTGCATTCTGGTAGTTGTGGATTTTCTACCTCTTGAGCAAAATCACTGTTTTTCTCTTTTTTCTCTCGTCATGTAACACCAATTACAAAAGTATTTATGTTTTTCTACAGCAGAGACAGCCAGGTTTTATGTGAAGGCCTTCTTTATATTGACGAAATACTACTTCGAGCATGGCTTACACTATATAATTTTATACAAGCACATCTTAGAAATGGTGCTGTTCATCCTACTTCGTGGAAGAAATCCTAGAAAAGCACAATTTACCAAAACACACCAAGATTAACACAGGCCCACACAACCACCAGATTTAAATGTTACAAAAAACACATTAAAAACTTAGAAAGTTTTCAATCAGTTTTGATGAGCACCCAAATAAATTGTCTGTGATGTAAGTCCAAGCTCACATTATACCGTCTGATCATCAAGCCACAAAACTACCTGTCAGCCCCAGTGGACTGTTGTGGCTATTGACAATCGCCAATAAAGACTTGTTTAAAACCTCAGAGGGAGGTAGGAGTTTGTTTGCTGGCAGAGGTCTGTAACATGACACTGGTATGTTTTACAATAATGCATAATTGACATAGTTTTCCCTTGTTCATATTATTTAAGATAAGAGGAGGAGGAAACATCAAAGAAGCACACATGCGGTTGCCACTACATAACTAACCTTGCCTCCCTACTATCTGTCCACGACACAAATTTTGAAGAATTAACTCATGGCTCTGCTTCAACTGCAAGAGCCTGATGACGGCTAACCTACATTTCTGAATTGTCCGAAATTTCTCCAAATATCCACGTCCCCATAAAGACAGCAAGACCGCAGCGTGTTTTGTGTGTTTGATGCTGGGAGGACAAAAAGAGGCAGAGAGAAAGCAGAGGAGGAGGGGAGTTGCAGTTATAATCATCATGGACAACACTGTAAAATCACACTCTTTTTACCACCTGGCCTGTTGCACGCGCACATGCACACACACACGAACTCTACACATACTCTCAGTTAAACAGCTTGGCTTTGGACCAGATGCAGCCACTCACTGAAATGCAGGAGGGCTGATGAGACACGTAAAGACTTTGTTACAGAGATCAAATCAGAAAGAGTAAATGTGTGTCCATTTGTGTGCCTCTGCATTTTTCTTTAGTTTATCTGAGCTCTTTCACACTGTGTTTGTTTGAGTCCAAACTAGAGATTGACTATCATCATTTTCCTAATCCCTCTGGTCTGTTTCCACGTGTGTTTACTGTAGTTTCCATCTATGGTGTGTTTGTTTCCTTATCATAGCGCAGGTGTTTACTACCGTTGTCAGGAAGCAATCATTGTGCACATTTGTGTGTGGAGCCAGGTGATTAAAGCCTTATTTCCACTCTGCAAAAAAACTGTTAACACCTGCTAACATCTGGCTTTTTAATGCAATGGGAAAGTGTATTAATGGCATTCCAACACGTTCTCATCCCAAGTTGTCACATCTTGCCACTTTGCAGTGGAATTCTGCATCTACATATCACGCTCTAGGTATCCATTGTTTACGTTAGGGGATGGCGCTACCGTGATGTCAACACAAGCACATGGTGGGATTACATTGCATGTGGTTATGTTTAGGTAACAACGGCACATGGCAACCAGCCCCAGGACATCTACAAATGCACATGCTGGTATGGAAGGAGGCAAATGGTAACGTGCATAAAAAAACATCAGAATTGAATCTACAATGATCCCACTGAAAGGGATTTATTTCGGTCAAAAATCCTGTTTTTATCAATGCTGGTGTGACTGTGATCATGGAGTAAGCTTAGTTTAGCTTGTAGATTCATGTTCTAGATTTGTGGATTTGCTTCCTGGAGGATGTTCAGAGAAAGCATGCCAATTTTTTAGGCAAACCACTCCGACCAATTAGTGGTCTAAATCACCAATGTTGAAAGCTTTTTCAGTGGAATTACCTTTTTGGCTTGATTCAGATAGATTTTTGAGTTTATCAACATGTATCTTGGAAGAAATTCATCAGCTAAAGGTTCTCTAAACTGTGTATAGAGTAAAGAGTGTATTCAATTGAAGTCAGTCACCAAACCAGAGTTTTAACATGATGGAAAGAAGGAATGGTAAAAACATATATATCTTTCTTATCGTGTTTCCAACACCCCAACCTCTAAGTCTTAATGAGAGCGGTCAGGGAACCTCCTTTTATCTTCACCTCCTCCTCCACCTCCCTGCCTCTACCCAAAGTGTATCAAAACCAGCCTTGATCCTCACAGGGAAAAAAAGACATGAGTGAGTACAAAAAAAGAAGCAGCACTCAATTCTTATGACCATACAAGGCAGCCTCACATTCCTGCCTCGGACATTTACAGGCTCTTAAACTCTGCCCCGGTGCTTGCCAAAACTCTGCGGAGGAATTTTTCTTATCTAGCAACACTACAGGAGACAATTATTTATCTTTATTATTTATCTTCCTTTACTATATAAAAGGAGCGGTGGAAGCGTGATAAGTGGTGGAAGGAGGGATGAGTGCATGTAAAAGGCTAATGAGAACAACTAAGGGTGGTGAGGAAAATAAGGTCAAATTGGGAGTGTAAGTCTGGAATGAGAGGTTTCCTCTTAAAGGCCTACTGGCTCTGATGACTGATTGGAGTCAGGGAAAACATGCTGCATGCATGGATGATGAAATGCATCTATAAAAATAGCAAAATTGTTATGGGACTTTGGGTTTTTAGAAGGATCATCTCAAAGGTCTGCAGACTGACCAGAACAACGACTTTAGACCGTTACAAGGCTTCTTTAGTTGCTAGCACACAACATTACTGTTCCACCTTCAGCCAAGATGCAACAAACCAACATCAGACAACTGGCAGACAAAAAAGCCAACTGTAGCATCGTCTCATGCTGCCTGTGTCTCGGCCAAAAAGTTGCAACTGACAACTGACAGTGACCCACCACATTTATTCTGCGTCTGTGTGATAGGAAACCGCTCTCGATAGCAGCAAACACTGTTGGAAAACCCCAAGGATCTGTTGAGCTCATTTCATTTCTGATATGTAAGCTTGTTCAGGCTAACAATCGCTAACTTACAGCCTACAGGAGGAGAGAGGAGCATTTGTATTTGTGTGTAATGTGTGTCTGCCATTTTCATTCCCCAAATATTTGGATTAAGACTGGATTTAAACACATATGTTTGAATATTTCGTGGGTGTTTTCTTTAATCCCAAATGCCACAAAATTTGATATCATCCAGATTTGTCAAATTACACTTTCACCTCCCGATCAAAGCATTTTCATTTCTCATGTTTAAAACTGGCTGCATATTTCATCACTTTCCTGTGTAAATAGCATTACTTTGGGCTCACACACCTGTTAGTCATGGCTTTTTAATAAGGTCTAAGAGGTCATGGTTTCATATACGCGGGTCAGTAGGTTAATTCATGTTAGTGTAAATAGACATTGGTATGTCAGCTTAAACTCCCACACACAGACGTACATACACCTCGTCAGTGTTGGAGTGCTGTTCCATGTTATGAGTTGAGTCCCTTCTGTGTGTGTGTGTGTGTGTGTGTGTGTGTGTGTGAGAGAGAGAGAGAGAGAGAGATTTTCCACTGCTCTGTTCTGCTCTGCCTGGCACAGCAGTGGAATCTCCTCATTAAAACCATATGTAAAAAAAACCCAGGCATTTATACTGACACACACACGAAAGCATTTATTTGTGCAACAGGCATGCAGGTATGCACCCACAGTATGTCTGTTGAGACACACCAACACTTATATGTATCTATGCAAACACACATAGTCCCAAACATTCTTACTACTGACCATAAAAGTCTAATTAGACCTCTTCTCAGGAGTGTGTGGGCGTGTTCAGCCTTCGCTTGAGTGACATCTCTCTTACTCTCCTGTTGCACCTGTTAAGGCAAGTCAGTTTACACCCTTGTCATTCTTTCTGTTTTGTTGAGCCCTGTGACCTAATGTAATATCCAGCATCCGGCCGACGTGACTGGAAGTCAAGTTATACAGAAAAACACAGATGAGTATAGAGAGCCTTTAGTATAATGTATACATACAGTATATTATACTATCTCCTGCCTGTTTCCCAGTATATTTAACTCCATCCTATTGTATGTACATACTGCTGTATGTGTCCATGTTCATTTAAGACTGCAGTTGGTAAATGTTATAACTTTTTGTCATATTTGCTCATACCATCACTATATCCACACAGTAGTGCACGAGATGGATAATCTGTGAAAAAAATCATGTTCCTCTACCTTCTTGTAGTTTTTCTAAAGGCATTTGCAAGAATCCACTACACATATGCTCATTAACCTGCACCAAACAGCAGAACTACAGATGGAGATTATGGCTGCTGAAAAAAATGAAAAGTCTAGCTGCAAAAGGGCCAGGTATTTTCTTAGGAAAACTATCGCTTTAAGGATAGTGCCTATTGCACTCGGCAGCTTGAAGCTTCGCTACAATCAAGGTCAAAATCAGTAGGCTATTTTTCTGTACCAACACCTCCAAAATCCCAAATAGCCAGTACATTAAAAAACTTAAATCTAGCATAATTCCGTATGCATCAGCATTTATTATTAGTTGTTCTCAAAGAAGGCCATTTAAACATAAAATTATGAGCCTAGTTTTGTGTAATAATCCAACACATATTTTACTGTTGTGATAAATGGATAAAAGGAAAATCACATCGCAGAGGAAATACAGACGCACAGAAATCTGATGACGTAAGAAGGTCTGAGACCACAGAATGTTCGACCACGGCCAGATTTTCCCTGCTGACAAGCTAGTTGACCATCTTTCAATAGTCATTCTGCTCTATGGAAATGAATGAACTAATGACTTGTATCATGTTGCTAGCACTGGGGGGAGGATCAAGAGCAAAAGAAGGAAATTTATTTTTTGGGGATGTGTAGTTTTGCTCTGCCACAGTCAGAATTGTAAACACGTGGCGTAACTGAATCGCTAACAGAAGAACTAAACTGTCCAACTCTGATGTGTCAAGCATATGTGAGTTTATTAAGCACTCTGAGCTGAGGTTGAAAAGGTCAAGATTCTGAACTCAAGTCAGAGCACACTTGAAAGGCATTCATACCTCTCTTCCAATCACTTTGCAGCTACACTGAACTGAATAAACTTTAGCATTAGTTGAAAAAAAGAGACACTGAATGTGTAAATGGTTGGAATGAGTCATGCACATAAAATAGTGATGTATTCAAGGCCTGATACTGCCCCCTTTGTTCTCACAACACTGCTGTTGTTATCCAACAGTAAATCAAAAACTCTGCAATTATATTTACACTCTGACAAAATGGTGTGGAGATGAAAGTCACATCCACGTGGATACATTGTTACTGTTGTTGTGGGAAAAAAAAAAGTAATGCTCCGCAATTAAACCTTTTAAACCATAATTGTGTTGCATGCCCTCTAATCCACAAATAACATCACCATTATCATGTCATATTGTAGCCTTGAGTGGATTACTAATAACCTCTGTGAGAATTCAGCTGCAGCTTTTTCCAGCTTGCAGCATTGAGAAGAGGAAGAGTGTGGTTGACAATGGCAGGAAAGGGAAACTTGTAAAGAGAAGTTTGGCTGTAGCCACAACGCTAGCGGTCAGGACAGCGCTGTAGTAGTAAGGAAAGGATTTGCACATTTGCACATATAGACAGTGCAGGCTTATTCTTGACAATATAAAACATTTGGATGTCATGCAATACAAATAGATATAGCTTTTTGATTTATGAGGTGATTCTATGTTAGTCTAGATCAGTGAGACTCAGCTGCCAGTTCAAGGGCCAAATCTGACCCCCGATAGGGTGCCAGATGGCCCCCCAACCATTTTCTAATTCTTAACAAAAAATAAAGTGTTTCACACTGGCATTTGTTTGTTTTTGTATGCAACAAGTGCCAGAGTACATAAAACAGCATAAGAATAGAGCTTGTTTATCGAAAAAAAGTGACAGCGGACAATTGCCCACACCGCCAGACAGAGGTCATAGCGAATCCTAGAGATCTCCTAAACTTCAAGAAAGGTCCTTAAATTCTAGAAATGTTCTGAAATCCTAGAAACATCCTAAAACTCAAGAAACATCTTAAAATCCTATAAATGTTCTGAAATCCTTGAAACGTCCAAAAATCCTAAAAATGTGTTAAAATCCTAAAAATGTTCTAAAATCCGCGATATGACAAAAAATCCTACAAACTTCCTAAAACCCTAGAAATGTGCTGAAATCCTAGAACTGTCTCAAGATCATAGAAAAATTCAAAAATTTGAAACGGCTTACAATTCTAGAAATGTCCTACAATCCAAGAGCTGTCCTAAAATCCTAGCGACATCCTAAATTCCTGTAAATGTCCTAAAATCCTAGAAATGTACTTAAATCCTAGAAATGTCATAAAACCCTAGAAACATGTATGTGTCTGGCCCTTGGCCTCTGGACAAAGCTAGTTGATTATGCCTGGTCTGTAGCACAATGTTCACTGTGTGTGACTCTACAATGAAATAAGATTAAATGAATAAATGTATCGGCAACACTGGGTTACTGTATGAAGTGCGTGCATATGCCCATTGTCATCTGGTGGGAGGAGCTAAGCACAGAGAGGGGAGAGCTGCAGGTGGGGATTGTATTTTCAAATTCTGCCGCTTCTAATTTTTTTTCCAGATTTCTGCCTTCCCCAGCTTTATTGGCTGAGCTTACCTCAACATGAGATATACCTTCAGTCAAGGCAGAAACTCAGAACTCCTGATTTGACTGCATAATAAAAACAATGTAAATAGGTCTTCATTCATCTTTCAGATAATTCAAACACAGCCCGTAGCACTGCCAGCATGTCTAACTGAAACAAATATTGCCATCTGTAAGACAGACATTAATTGGCGAACTTATCGCAAAGTGCAAACAGTAACCAAGAGACCCAAAGTCAACATTATGCAGGTTTAGGTCAATAAAATACTGGTAAGCCCAGAGAGAATCTGTTGTTGTCAACATGAAGCTCTATGTAAATTTATCTAGAGAGGATCGGTTATTACCTCTGTCTCGTGTACCATGAAGTTCAGAGACAGTCCATAGCCACGCTGGCGGCCCTGCTCACTATAATGTCCTTTACTTGGGACTTTATCCTTAGGCGATATGAGGGTCTAAGGGCAAAGGGATGTCATGTGATGTAAAGCCCTCTGAGGCAAACCGTTTTGTGATAATGGGCTTTATAAATAAAACTGACTTGACTTGTCTACACACTAAACTAAAATGCTGGATGGATGAAATAGACAGACAACTTTGGTATTCTTAATCTAAAAAAAACAAACAAACCAAAAAACAACCATACAAACAAATCAAAATGCCCTAAGGTGCCAAGAGACAAACTTTTTTTACCTAAATCAAAAAGGCTTACGCTGCAGATGCACAACTGAATTGTTCCCATTCATTCAAATGAAAGTTTTTTCCCACAGCGTGTGGGAGAGTCCAGCCCATTCTTAGTCCAAAAGCCGTCAAATACCACCACTTTTGCAGTGCTTTCGACAGATCCCAGCGCCAAAAGCCACTGCTCTCTTAGTCAATGATAGTCAATGCTGTTTCAGCTGCATCAGCTGAGAACATCACAAGACAGAACCATTCGCTGTGTCA
Organism: Plectropomus leopardus; assembly: GCF_008729295.1. NCBI lineage: Eukaryota > Metazoa > Chordata > Actinopteri > Perciformes > Serranidae > Plectropomus > Plectropomus leopardus. The sequence continues at coordinate 16,711,574 of NC_056473.1, read as the reverse complement.
TTATATGCCAGCTTGTAGGGTTTAGTTACATAAAGGGAGATTTTGGCAGGGATGCAAGGAAAATGTCCCAATCAATATATAGAATATGTACATTTGTCACCTTAATAAAAAACATTAAAGTATCAGATTACTTTTATTTTGACAAAATGTAAGACATTTAGACCATGAGTTAAGGCAGAAAATGCTCAAATTGGTGCATACAAATTTAAAGTATTCAGCACTCAACATTTCTGGATAGAGGACTACGAAATCCCCCTATTCCATAAGTCAGGTTAGCATGTAATGTTTAGTTTGTTAATACGGTAACTTAAGGCAGGTCAGCCTGTTTGTATTGATATCAGATGCTCACAACGCTGAGGCTCACAGAAGTTGAGTAAGTACTTTTCTCGGGTGTATTCTTGTGTGTCCTTGTCGTCTTGGAGGGTTTTGGCTGTGCTGGGAGTCACTGTTGATACATTAACGTCAGGCCCAAAGAGACATTGTATTTGATATTGAATTATAGACATATAAGCATGACTTGACTTGACTTAAGCAGCTGCAGGAATCGAACATGAGATCCCTCAGTAACTGGATGTTCTCTAACCACTAATCTGCCCTTCCAGGAGTAAACACAATCAAGATGTCTGGGCCTGTCTGCTTCGGCTTCCTGGCAACCAGTCTGGATTCCTCAATCAAGGGTGCTGACTAATTGATGAACGCTAACAAATACTGACCAGTGTTTCCAAAAACAGTGGAGCCACCTCTCTGTGTACATTGTTAAAAAGTGAGACATGGCCATATGAGAAGTCTGACAAAGTGAAATCAGAAAAGGAAATTGAGGTTGATGAAGTAATTTGTAAGCTTTTAAATGTTATAACCACCTGCCATCTTTTTGAAATTTAAGCTAAGAACATTTTTTATTCTCAAAATTGACAGAGAATAAAAACCCTTTAGCCAGTACAGGAAAGAAGACATTTGCTCAACAGCTGCTATAACACTATCGGGCAGACATTTTAAATCCTCAAAACCTTCCTGCAGACTTTAAAAGCCCATTTAGCCCAACACCCAAGCTCTAATTCATAAAACACATGTCCATAGGGAAGGGAGACTCGTACTGGATACATTAAAAAAAGTCCCAAAGTTTTCATGGCCCTAATGTAGATTCCACAAATAATCATTTCCAAAAAGACTGTTTTTTGCTTAACTTCATGCAGGATCACAAAAATGTTGGTTTGGGTTAGCAGAGATGGGATCAAAACAAGTACACAAGTTCTTTACTTACAATATATTTATTTATTCCCTTCCCAAATTTCTTTTTCTCTAATTTTCCTTTTCCATTCTTGCTTCTTTGTTTTCTGTCCTCATCCTACTGTCTTTAAGTCTTTTCTTTCTTTGTTTTTTTCACACTGATTGTACATTTAAAGACTTTGGGATTAAATGTACTCAAGCGCTCAGCCAACACTGTTAATGACGATACAATTATATGGAATCAAACAACATGAATTTATGTTAAAGTCCCCCTCCAGACATGTTTTTAAAGTATTCAAAATATATTGATGTTTTGGAAAATTATACAATATTTTCTGATATCATCAAGTCTGTGATGATTCAATCTTTATTTGATTCAATTCATGCACCTACAATCGATATGAGATGACGTTAGTAAGTATCGTTGTGGTTTTAGGGAAGTGCACAGACATCGCTCCCTTTAGTAGAGGAATATGAAAACAAAACAAGCTGCTCCCTCTTCAGGTTGAATGTCTCATAATCTCTGCTAGCACTTCATTTATTTAGCATCAAAATTTAGCACGCCTGATAAACGGGTACAGAAGTACTGTCAAAACTGGGTTCGCAGTGTTCTACTGGCCTCCACTCTGAATGATTTCAGCAAGAAGAAGAAAGGGAAATCTGGATGCCATATGATCCAAACATAAAGGGCTATCTGGCACTTCTTTTATTTTTAAGTATCTGTCAAGCCTTTAGGCACTACCAGAAAGAAATCAGGGAGGCGAAAGTTACACATGGAAGATAAGAAAGCAGAAAAAAGGTAATGGTACTGAAGGGTGGAAAACAACAAAGTAACACAGGAAAAACCATACTTTGAGGAGCATTGTTCTAAAATAATCGAGGATGAGGAGGACAGAAGAGGAGGAGGATCAGTAGGGGGAAATGATGAAGAATTTCAAAAGGCAGAATAGAAGGAGTAAAGAGCTGATAAAGGATCAAGAGGAGCATCTCTGAGGAGGAGTACGAGGAAGAGTAGTCATGGTAGTGAAAATGGTGGACAAACCACAGCAAAGAGAAAACAGGACTTCGCTTACATCACTTACCAAACCTTTTTTTTATACAAATAAACCACCGAACAAACTCAATAGTCCTCCTCAGTTACCTGAACAGACAACTATCTGAAATCCTCTGAGGAAGGAGCAAGCACAGCATTTTAGTAATTACAATGTAGTAGTTTTTGAAACCAGTTCTTGCAGTTGAATAATGCTGTTCAAAAAAATTATATGGTGAAGTGTCTAGGTCTCATCCTGTACAGCACAATGCCAGCACACACCAACAATTTTACTCAGTCTACACACATTAATCTACACAATATCAATTCTTTTCGCCTGTCGCTAAAACACCCAACAGCGCTGCCATTCTCATTCACAACTTGATAATGTCCCATATTCACTGTTGCAATTTTTTCCTCTTTAGTCTTCCTCTCAAGCCTCTTAATAAACGTCAGGTGGTCCAGAGTTCAGTGGCCCTCATTATTACCAGATGATTACCTCTTCTTTAGAAACTTCCTCCTCTGCCATCCAGCTCACTTCACCTCCTGCCCTCTTGACGACCATGGAGGTCGAAGCCTTCAGCGAGCTTTGGAACTCTTCTCCAAAAGACATAAGCAATATTGACCCTCAATACAACTTCCAATTAAATCTGAAAACACACCTTGTCAAACTGGCTGGCTGCAGTATAGGTCATGAAGCCTCCTCCCCACATCTTAGTGAATGGGATATAGGTTAAAATGAAAATTAAAAGTAGCCTACATGCCAAAGAAATTTTTCCAAAAGATGATTTCTGTCATTTAAGGTTCTTATAGTTCTTATTAGGGTTAAGTAAAAAAAAAAAATCGATTCATCAGTGGATTGCAATATGTTTTTGGCCAATTTAATCTTGATTCATAAAATCCTGAAATGGATTATTCCCGTTGTAATGACGCCCCGCTCCCGTGGGGGCAGTATGAGTGCCGCCAGAGTGTGATTGACGTTGTTCAGATGCCCCACTTTTATTCATTAATATGGCGACAGTGGCGCGAGGCAGCGCCGTGTTAAAATCAGCGCTCCAAATGACACTCACCAAATGACAGATATTTTTGACTTCATTTTTGTTTTTTGTGGCAGTTAATGTGAGAAATTTGTCTGGAAGGGGATGGAATTCTTTGTGGTGCAAAGCGTTTAAAAAAAAATAAAGAAGAACTTTTCTAACAAGGATTCCATCAGTTCAGTTGTGTTACATGGAAAGAAGTTCCAATGAGGACTGTTCAGAGAGGTCTGTTAATTATCCACATCAACCCCAACATCACAAATATCTTAAAGGGAAATAAAATCAAAACTTTCCCCATGGCAAACTTGTGGTAGAGATGCGCAGCATTATTTGAAATGTTTTGTTTTTTTGGTGATCTGAGCCTTTAACTGGTAAAGAGGACTGGCAGTTGTCCACAGCGATACTGGAAAAGTACAATAGTCCACCTGGTGGGATGAAAAGCAAGACTCAGTGTGTGAGCCACACACGCACACAGCTTGTCTGACTGTATCACCAAACATGATCACTCATGTTGGCTGGATCACAGCCTGTGTTACCAGGTCCTCTTTATAATTGCATTCCATAAAAATGAATTGCTCCTGCTCACTCCCTCTCTGCAGGAATGTGGGTGGTGAGTTATCGGATTTTCAGCTGGCATGTGTACCAGTTGAGTTACGATGCCTGCTGTGGGTGATGCTACTCCTCATCCTGAGTTAAGGAAAGTTTTTAAGATTCCATCGTACAGTACGTCTGTGTTTAACGTGGGATGATGGAGACTGAAGAGCCAGAACTGGATGTTCTTCTTGGCTAGAACATATGAAGCCCGCGCATTAGCCTGCTGTTTGTCGAATCTGAAAAACAGTTTACATTTTTGATGTATCTTATATGAATATTTATATGAATCTTAGTAATAAGTTGTTTCTTTGGAAATAATGAAGTTGCAGTTTCTCCCCAAATTGCATTTCACTTGAAGAAGAACAAGATTTTCTGTATATCAGTCTTTTCTTTCTGCATACGTCCGTATCTTCCCCAACTTCTTTGATCAGCTCTTTTATAATTCACTTTCCAATTTTCTCTTCGCATGCCTGAACTTATCTCTTTTGTTTACAGTGTTAGGGGTATGTGATCAGAGTTACCTGACTCTTAGTCTCTCTACTGTTTGTTCTTTCAAGTAGCTGAAGAAAAATACTGTTTAAAACACTTCAAATTAAGCATATTTTTTTTCACTTTGTGCAGTGCCAGACAATTTTGGCTCTAAACCTCTGGATGGCGGCCTTGGCAGCCGTCCATGTCACCCATGTGAAAATCGTCTGTCACTGCTTTTGTATCGCCAAGAAGGTTAAAAAAGAAAATTCACAGCATCATGTCAGGTTACATCATTGGGGTAATCATATGCACTGTGATATCTGGTTATGCAGTTGATGGAAGGCTCAACAGCTGGTGCACTATCACACAACATGTGGGATGATTGATTCATTTTTCTGAGACATACACAGTTGATCTTGCAGAATATTTTTGTATGAAAAAAATGTATGGGTAACAATTATAATTTTGCTATCGTTGAAACAAACAATGAGACTCCATGCCTTGAGCAGAAACACTGAAAATATTTTAACTTTTATATGCACCCCAAAACTCCCCAAAAAACACGTCACACAGCAAGAAGGGGACAACGCCCAACAGAAGCTCTGTACCATAGGGAAGCAATGGTTTTGCTGGCGACGCTTCTCTAGCGATGCGACTGTGTGATCAGCCCCTAAGTTCTGTCTAAGTTCAGACCGGCCGCGCAAAAGGTTACTTAAAAGAGTGCACCCAAAGAGTTCCTGAGCAGGCACCTTCCCTTTATTCATAGCACAGTCTGCTGTAACCCTCCAACATTGCAGCCCTAGTTATATTGCACATGTGTCATAGCCCAGTGCTACCATTGGGTCAAAGAGCGTGTCCCAGCCTTCTTTGAATAGCCTTGTGTGTGGCTTGTCAAAGTTCATAGTCAAGTGTGGAATGGGCACATTGCCCCTTTTGGCTGTTGAGGGAAAAATACTCACTACAACTGCAGATCTCATCAACCATCCACCAAGGACGTGTTTTTGGCCCTCCAGTCTCAGGTAGCAGTATTGAGCCGTTATGGTTTAGCACCATATGAAGCACAGAAAACACAATACTAGAGAGAATGCCAAGCGGGATTTATACTTAATAAGAAGCCTTTTTAAATGATATAGTTTACAAGGCAGTTGAAATAAAATTTCACTTAAATGTTGGTTGTCTAAAATTACAGATACAAGATATTCATAAAATTACAAAAACAAAGGAAATAAATGTTTTTTGTCTACTCTTAAGAATAACATCTTAGTTGCTCTGTGACACTTAACCCACATCTGTAGTATCTCCACTCTGACGCTAGCAGTAGAAGTTTTTAAGCAATGATTATAAGCAAATTCAGATGAATTCATGTAATCCTCACCCTGCAGCCTCTACTGTAAGAATGTGTTACACAGTATTTAGACATAAAACAGAGGTGGTCTATCGCTGGTCTTTGTTACAGGACTAAGACAATGTCCTGTAATAAAAAATAAAAAAAAAAGCTTATTTAAAATGCACAAATGCTTTAAAGTTCCCCAAGTGCTGATCAACAGCACACAGTGTTGTAACCCGAGCATAAAACCATGAAACAAACTTCCTCTCAGTTATGAGCAGTGTTTGATGTGTCTGTTTCCAAAGTGCCCTGCTGTAGCTGCAGGCTGTGGAAATAGAAAACTCAAATTCCAATGAATTACAAAATTGCAATTTGATTTCATCTCTTATCTCTCTCCATGTGACTCTGACTCACTGCTTATACACTGGATACAGTTTGCGTAAATGCTGCCCTACATTCATGCATTTATAACTGGGATTTATGACACGGGTTCTCTCAGTGCAAGCTCTGAGTGTGCTTTATGAAGACTTCAATTAGTCATTTCTTCTTTTGTTGCTCATTGGCTTCATCCCATGTTTTTGAAAGTAATTGAAATGTTAAGGTTTCAAAGGGTTAAGATTTCAAAGAGGAAACACGGAAGACAAAGAATACCTCTCTTGTCCATCATTTAGTTCTCTGCTATACATCAGACATCCTCAAGCTCCCCCAGGAGGACCAGAAACATCAATCATCATTTGGTATTAGGATGATAAACCACAAGCCAGTCAACACTTAAGCAACTAAGCTTCAATTTTTCATGAGCAAGCATGGAGCTGAAGAGCGAAACAAATTCACAAGCGTGATGGAGTCCGGTAGGGGTTCAAGTAAACTATATCACGATGCAAATTCATGAGAAATTAATCACAATGCAAATCATGTGTCAAGCTGCAGCACAATGCAAATTCAAGTATGAAACAAATCACATGCAAATTCCAACAAAAGCACACCAGAAGACGACCTCACTCCTTTCTACTCTCAGAAAACAAAATTCTTAGATCAACACTGTAAGTCTCATGCCAAAAATGCCCCAACTTCCTGTTACGGCAGAACTGGAAAGGTAAGGAATTTCCGCTACAGGGAAATTAGAGAAAGGATACATGAGGATATTGGAGAGGGGTTATGACTGGGTGATCAGTCACAATATAATAGCCAGGCTATTAGGTCACATCAGGTCTGGCAGAGTTGTGGTTGACGAAGGGGAAATAGCAGCACAGCTTTGGGCCGGCTGCCATTTAAGACAATGGGGCTTCTTAGAGATGGAGCTTCCTTGAATTGTGCACTGTTTCCACATGGTGAATGAAAATACACGCCCCTCAGAGGTGGTTTTTCCATCATGGCCGTCCTGCTACATAGTTCCCATCAGAATGCAACCGTTGATACGTCAGAGAGAGTTCACCCTGAGCTGTACTAATAGATTAAAGGTAAAGCAGTTTTTGGATGAGGTAGTGTTTCAACTACAGGAAGGAGGTCTCTGTTTGATGCTTACTGTGCCTTTGTGTACAAGAGTCATTAACAAGTTTCAATTTTAAAATAGCTTAAAGGTTCTGTATGCAACATTCAGAGCACTGAAATTGCTGCAAACCACTATTTACTATGTAACGATATTGTGGAGTCATGGCGTCCTGAGCAGAGGATGAAGTCACGTTACCTGTGAGTTTTGTAATCCGAGCTTCTCTGTGGTTTGTTGTGGTAAGCCAGTCAGGCCGCAGATGCGTATCATTGCATCAAAATGCTGCATCTACATCTTATGCTCCAGGTAATCTTCTGCGTCTACTGTCATTGTTTCAGGATTTTGCTACCGCGATGTCAAGTACATGGTGGGATTACGCCGCACAGGGTTAGGTTTAGGCAACAACAGCACATGGCAACCAATGCTGGAACATTAACAGATGTACATGCTGGTGCAGATGTTAGGAAAAGTGGAAGGATTCCAATGGAAAGGTGTAGAAAAAAACATCACATTTTGACAGGCAGCACCTGACTCCTATATGAAAGTCCGGGGTTTGTTGGACCCATCCACCAACCCTACTGCCCACGCTATAGTCACCCTTCTGTTCTCTATGTAACATTGTTACCTGCAGTGCCATCCTGGGGCGTGTCATGCGGACATGACAGGTTCCATCCAGCAACATTCTCAAATGATGCCGCTTGTCTGTGGCGTTGTCTGCCATTTGGCTGTCCACTGGCATATGATAACACCGTGAACAGTGTTGTCTGGCCACATTCTCAGCTGACTACATCCAGCAGCGTATCATGCAGAAGCGAAAGGTAGATTTTGGTGCCAAAAGCGGCAGTATTTGACAACTTCAGAATGAGAATGGGCTGGATATCAAGAAGCTGTAGAAGACGCTGTAGAAGTATAGCACCCACCCTCTGGTTCCTCTCCAGGTGAAACTGTTAGCTCTGTAAGCACTGTCACTATTGTTTAGTGTTGTTTATAGTGTTAACATCATTAGCCTCTAGCAGGCTACGCCACCTGCATGTTTAGAACCGTTTCCAGACCAAGCTGCAACCTCTGGGGCTTAAACAGGAAGCCCATACAGAAGTGCCCAAAACTGCAGTTCCTTGAATGGCCACTTGAGGCTGGCAAGAAGTGAGTCAATTACCACAGACACTCATGTTAAAATATTCAACTTTACAGCCTGATACAAAAAACAGTTTTGGTCTCTATAGCTAATTTCTACATTCATGACAACTGCAAAGGGTTGAATTTTATTTATCTCACCCATTTACATTTTATATGGCTTAACGTTATGCATATTTAAGGACAGGGCTTCTTTGAGTGACAGCCTTACTGTGAGGTGTTGTTTGATTTGTAAATCATATTTACCCCTCGCTCCTCCACAGCTCAACCTCTCATCCAGATATGGCCACTTATGGCTCCAAAAACAAGATGTGGCAGCGGAAATACCAAACTCAAGGCTTCAAAACAGCAGTCGACAAACCAATGGGTGATGTCACGGTAAAAAAGGTAATGTTTTGTGCATTGGTCATAAATTGTACGCCGTGGCAATTATACGATACGTTTATATGCATAATGGATTTATGATACAGCTTTTCCTTATTTAGCAGTATCAAAGGGCCTGCACATCCAACCTGGTGTTTTCAGTTATACTGACTCAATCTCTGCTCAGCCATGATGGAAATAATATGAGGTCACCTCACTAAATGCACCAGGAGAGCTTTTTTAGGGATGTCGTAGCAGGAAAAGCACAGGTGTAATTAGTAACATTACCAATGGCTGTATTCAGTTTATGTAAGCCTCTTCCAGGGTCCTGTTAGTGGTATGTTGCATACTGGCTCACTGTATTAGTTTCAACTGTGCTTTTGCTGCTATGACGAGTCAAAATGTCTGTTGTGAAAACTGTGAATTAAAAAGGCTCACCTTCTGTTGTGATTTTCTGAAGACTGGATGTTGTGGAGGATCAGCAGGGCCCTGGCAGTGTCCACTAGACCAGTATGTTTGTTCAGCCGCTGCATAGTGATGCATAAAATACACAACTACATTTGAGTCAAACTATACAAGCAAAAATTAAGATTTGTACTTGAGTTATTTTAACAAGTAAAAATAAAGCAGTTTCACATTAAAAAAAAAACCTGTGTTTTACCAACACTTGTGGCGGAGGGGCTGCTGACTGATGGCCCTATCTAAAATCAATATTTGACTAAGCTAAATTAGAAACATGGTGATGCAACATATCAACCTCTATGGACGAGGACCCGCCACCTCTGTTTTACAAACCACTCATTATATTGCTGCATCCAAATGGAACTTGTGAGCTCTTAGTTACAACATTAGAAGCCATGTAAACAATATGCTTGGTGTTCAAGTGGTTAAGTTTTGAGAGCACCACTGCTCAACCATGGCAACATAAATGCTATTGTCGTTTTTTTTTTTTAACAATTTAGCAAGCTAGTTAGCGAGTCACACAGTGCAGGAAAAGGCATAGTGTCAGATGAGGCTGCTGGTAATATGAACACTTTCCTCAGACTATTATATAATTACTAAAATTACAATATATAAACTTACCCTACACTGTGAAAGTCCATGGCATGCACCACGAGGGAGCTCAAATGGACTGTGATCATGGTAAACATGACCCCATTTGAACACAGCATTCAGTAACAGCAACACAGCGATCCTTGTTTTCAGCTGATTATACACTACAGAAAACATACTTTCTGCCAAAATATACCCCTAAATCCTACAAACTAAACTTTTCAGTACAGTTCTAAAGTAAATGTACTTAATTATTGTCCACTCCTGCTATTACAACAAGTGCAAGTCAAATCTAGCTGTCTGCACACACCCAGTCTGGAGAAGAGGTCTAATCAAGCTTGAGTGAAAACACCTGTGTGGATGGACCACAGCTGTGAAGGAGCTTTAGTGATAAACCTCAACTGCATTATATATCAAGGATTTTGCTGAGACTCAGAGGTTTGATATCAGTAACATTATTGGGAAAGATAGTAAAGTGCAGTTTATTGCATGAAAGGGAATGTACAGGCACCAAAAAAAAAAAAAAAGAAAAAAGAAATTTCCAGCGATTTTCCTGAATTCATTACTATGAATTCACTCGGGTACTATGCCATTATTCCTATACAACAACTTTACAGTATTTATATTCACCAGGAGCCCAGTGGATGATCTAAGCAGCGCAGGATAAAAACTTTCATGTCTTAAGTTCTTAAGTGATTCCTAAATACAGAGTGAGAATACATGTTTTCTGCACTGCATGATTGGTTTGTTCAGCTTTTTTCATTTTATTTATACATGATGATGCATTATATTTTGCTTTTAATCATTACTTATTTTTTTTAATTAATTATGTGGACCCGAGACTAGACAGCACTTTGTGGAAGAGATCCAATCACCTGCACAATCAAATGCAATCTAATACAAAAGCAGAATATTTGTGAAAGTCATAACAACTCTACAGCATTTTCTGATTGAACTGCATAACAGTCATTCAATTTTATCACATAAACTCTAATACAATCCCTGCAATAGTTCATATCTTTGTAAACTTTGTTTATCAACATATAATACACACAAGAGGGACAGAATGATTAACACCTGTTGTACATCTGTCTATGTACCACTGCTTAATTACAGGGCTGTTTTTTTTGACTTGTCATAGTAGCAATATTACAGGTGACAGTGATAACATTAACAGTGGCTCAGTTCCATTTAGTTTCCCAGTGAGCTATTCCAGTGAGCCAGCATGCACATGGTCAAGGCCTCCTGAAAGTGTAATGCAGCCACTATTAACCCTTTGAAACCTGGATCGACATCAGATTTCTTGTGCAGTGTTCAGATGCCTTTCACAAGCTATTTAACCCTTTGAATCCTGAGCAAACTGATTTGATTTCTTTTGAAAACATTGTTAAAAAAAAAAAAAGGGAATGACGAACTTGGAAATAAATGTACCATGCAAGAAATTAGTAAAAAAGTGACAAGACAGTTATTTAAAAAATATTTTTTAAAAAAGAGGGGAGGACTATTAGAAAATGATCCAAAAAAATGGGAAAATGCCCAGAATTTTTGCAAATTTTTGGGACATGTTTTGTTAAGTTGTTTGTTGCATTCTCCCATATTTTTTGAAAGAAATCAAACCAATTTTCTCAGGTTTCAAATGGTAAATGTTATTACATACAGCTGTGTTTTTCCTACCATGGTATGTCACAGTGTCTGCCCTGAAAAAGATCTATAGTTTGTACATTAACTGATAACTGGTAATGAATACTGAAGGGTTTTCACATTGTTTTGTCCCCCTAAAGTACTATGAAAATACCCCAATATACCTTAATAGATTGTTATTATTATTGTAGTATTACTGCAGTAAAACATCTACATTAGATCACATATTGTAGCCAAATATACTGTTATCACAGCTGGGGTGATATTACTTTCAAATATTTTACTGAAATCCACATTGAAGTGAATTTCTTTGTTTAATAATATTGGTGTAGTTTGTTACGATTTCTGAAATACAGTGCAACAGATGCAAAGCAGACCCAAACCTTGCTATTATTGTTTGTCATATTGCTGCAAAGAGGAGAGTATCAGTAGTTTTTTGTAACAAGGAAGCAGTAAAACGTGACTCATAATCAACAGCAGGTGCTATAAGAGCAGAACAGCACTTACACTATGTAAGGCAGATTTAACATAAAAAAAAACTGGATTGCCACCAGTGATACAAAATTAACACAGTGCAAGAAAAGCAGCAACAAAAAACGTACTTGTTGAAAGAAGATAACAGATTTTAAGGCAGATAAACTGGATGATTTGGTGTCTATTTGAGACAGATTTATCAAAACTGTTGACAGACAGAAAAGAGCACCCAAAAGCAAGTGGACTAAATGTTATTGTACGTCTCTACATTAGAGGTATCAGGCACTCTGTTCTATGTCAACACAACCACAGTCCATCTGCTCCCATGTGCAGCTGCACCAGTGTTTGTTTTCCGTCCTCTGGTTCTGGTCTGAGCTGAACCCATCCTGGTTTCACAAGTGGTTGTGGAGAAGATGTAGGGAGCTGTTTGGCCGTCTAAGCCATGGTTTTCTTCTTGCACTCCACGGAGCAGAAGAGGAAGGCCTGCACAGCCATGAAGCGCTGGCCGATCAGGCACTTTGAGCAGCCGGAGCACTTGAAGCACTGAGGCTGGGCGTGCCAGTGGTACTCGCCATAGGAAACCCGCTGGGCCTCAGGCTCCACCGCAATCTGGCAGGATGAGCATTTCTGGGATAGCAGAGGAGACAGTTATGTCAAAGAAAATAGTTAACTTTTACTTAGATTTTTTTTTTCACTATTAATTTTCATATTGTATTTAAACTTCCAATGTAAATTTTAGTCATGTTGTCTTTTCTCAGACTCTGCTCAGTGAGCACGACATTACATTAACTAACTAATGGTACAAGTAAAAGGACAAAATATGTATTTTTTAATTCTGGGGTGAACTGTCCCTTTAACACTATTCTGTGAAAACAGTTCTGACCAATGTTAGTCACATTTCTGAACACATTGTTGTGTTTGTCAATGTATGTTTTGATGTTAGCGTTTTTGATTTCAATTCTCCTTTTAAGTCAAATTTGTTTTAGTGATAAATGAGTTTCGGGACAAGGTTTAATATTCAATTACTTCACTGACATTTTAGACACTTCTCTCTTTTTTTTGTCCCACCAATAGCTAATACATGAAAGAATTAAATGTTTGCCTAATTTAATGTAGTTATGAACACTTGCTTCGTGACCCAGGGGTATTTCTACCTTTAAATACACAGATCCTATGGTTTACATCGACACAGTCAGAAGTGAAGGCAAGTATGAAGTAACATTAAAACAGTGGCTTTGCAAGAGATTATGTTAGACAAAGCATGTAAACACATGCCGGGTGCTTCACATTCTTGACTTTGGGCTGCCAGCGTTTGTTTACAATCATTCTCTAATATCAGTTTTACGCTGAGCTCTGTTGTTCAAAGAGTGCAAGACCCTTAACACAAATCTAATGATCCACAATACCCTTATTTTTCTTAATTTTACAGAAAATGCTTTATATACTGCATTTCTCCAAATAATGCCAATTCCTGCGACGATTTTTTCACTGGACAGCTAAACAAGAATCTGCATTACTTTAGCCTCAGTATATTTTTAGATACTGCCAATATAATATTACTTCTACTGCTAGACTGGCCAAAGGAAATTTTCAATAACCCACTTCTATTTTACGAAAAATTGACACACATTTCTTTCTAGAGTTAGAGGTTTAACTCTCGTTCCACAAAAGCTCAAAAATATCCAGATACCGGAATCGTGGTTTGGATAACAGCTCCCAACAAAGAAATGCTAAAATTTTAAACCAAACAAACAGACACCAAGAGAAAGAAAGTCTGTCTTACCACAGCATAGCTCTTCATGTAGCACGGCTGGCAGACAGGCTTGTCATTCTCCATGACATACGTCTCTCCGGCAAGGATGCAGTCACAGTCAAAACAGCAGAAGTGCTTCAGATGCCAGTTCTGGCCCTCAGCCTGAGTGTACTCATTACTGAAGATCAGCTGTGGACGGGCACAAAATATAGATTGGACAGAGCTACTGACCTCAAAACTCCAGAAACTCTGATGCGTCCAAAATAGCATTATAACTGTGTTACAATGAAAATCAAACAAAACAAATAAAATACTAAAATAGTTTTCAAACAAGTTAAATAATCATATCCTCCCTCACCTCATCACAACCTCCACAGCGCGGCTTCTCGCTGTCTCCATAGTGGCGTCCACAGTACAGCTTGCCTTTCTTCCAGAAGTAGATCATGTCCACCAGCAGTTCGTTGCAGGTACAACACACGAAGCATGCTGGGTGCCACATCTTGTCGTAGCCGGCCCGCTCGGCATAAACAGCTGGCTCGCCCAGACGCATTGGCTGCTGGCAGTGACTGCATGACTGCGAAACAGAGAAGAGAAATCGAGATGGTTGGTGTAGTGATGGACTTGACTTGTGACTTCATTTAGGAACTGATGTCTAAGAAGGCGCTTCAACAGGTGACGTAAAATTCCCTGATTCCAATTAATGACTGATCACTTCAGTTTTGTTTCTTGTTGGTTTATAACAGCGTAACAAGTAAATATTATTAGTACTAATCAATAAGTCTTTTTTGATTTGTCAATTATTAAGTCTCAGAACTTACTGGCTATCAGTATAATGTTAGTAAGCCTCTGTGGGAAAAGGCTAATATTTTAGGGGTGCTGGTGAGCCAGCAGATATCCAGCATCAATATGATTTAATCTCGAAACTCTCTGAGACTTTACAAATGTTACTCAAGGTTATGGATCAAATCCCAAAAGTGAAACAAGTCATTTCACAGGGGTTGTGATGCTCAAAAAATGTATACATTGCTTTACAATGAATGAATGAATGAATGAATGAATGAATGAATGCTTTATAGATGTCTCCTTTATGACATATTTCCTGGGAAAAAATCATTTTAGACCTAATGGCATCACCTGACAGACTCTGTAATTCCAGTGTTCAACCACTGCAAAAACTGTCTTTAAAGGCTGATGCACCTCCGGGGTCTGCAGAGATTATAAATGGATTATTTAATCTAGAAAATGTAAAAAAAAAATGTTCCCAGAGTACTAGCTAATGTCTTCCATGTGCTTGTTGTGTTTAGTCAAATTATGACATTTAAGGAGATGGAATTCTTGATAAAATTATCAACTTGTAATATGATTCAAGAAAGTCATGTAATCTTTTAATCACCAAGTCGTTTCAGAAAAGTTTGGTCTCTTATGACACAATACATGTATTAAATGGAGTACCAAAATATGAATATTTTTACGTAAAATAATACTGTGTCAGAACAGTCAGTTTCTAAGAGAGATTTCTTTCATTCTCTCTAATAACAACACAATTATGATGTACTTCCAGTGGGTTAACACAAAGGCCAATATCCTTCTCTTTGAGTCCATTTCAAAGTAAAGAATGCCTCCTTTGAATGGACAAAAGGGCCATTTTATAGGAAATGAACTTTTTGCCTTAGATGACTGTACTCCCTGAATGGTAGAGAATGACACATTTTACAACTGAAAATATGTGGAATTCCCCTTTACAACGCAAAGGCATACTGTAACACTCCCTGCAAAACGAGAAAAGTGTGTATTTGACAATGTGCAGTCAAGTATACAGAGTGGGATTAAGTGGGAGGATAAAGTTAAGGAATTGTTAAGAACAACATAGGAACAGGAAAAAGAAAAGGACTTTGTGATCTAAATCATAAGACTTCACAGAGAAAGAATAAACTCACTGCACGTGGTGATGATGGGAACTTAAAAACTTCAGTTGTGACTCATGACCCACTGTGGATTATAATTAAATCAATATCCATCATCCTGTATGGGGAAGGCTGAATCAGAGTTGGTCTTATGGCTCCACCTAGTGTTCTGTCTGTGAGAAACGCCTCTTATATTATTACACAGTAATGAGACATCTGGGTGAATCTACTTAATTACTGTCATTTTAGTTTGTCATTATGGATTTAGCAGCACTTACACTATTAACTGAAAGAGGTTAATCACACCCTCAGAAAACACTTTACAACCTTGCTTCCCATTCTAAAGGTAGAAAGCCTTGCAAAAGTATTTACCCTCTTTGGTGTTTTCCTATTTTGTTGTATTTTACACTGTACTTAAAATGGACACAAAATGTCAAAATTGGTGAAATGAAAAAAAAAAAACTATTTGAAAAACAAAACAAAAAAAACTGAAAGTGCTGTATGCATATGTACTCACCCCCTTTGATATGAAGCCCATAAATGAGACCTGGCTGTACCAAATAGCACTTGACTGAACTTGCCAGTATCTCTAAAGCCTTTTTGGGCGAGTAATTTATTAGTTTTTTTCTATTTTTTCTACTTTTTCCATGTACTTTCAATATTAATTTAGTGTTTTTTAGACTATTTGATGTCATTTTTGATGTGCTGTATTCAGTATATCCTTGTACTGTATAGTATTGCTTTAGTTGTTTTAGGTTTCTGTGGAGACATATTCTCTTCCCCATGTGGGAGTGTCAGAGAGTGCAGGCTGTGATTCTTTCAACCTGAGAGTGGACTGACTCTCATTTAAGCAGATCCCAATCACCAGAGATGAATGCGTTTGTGTCTTTATATTACTTGTTCTGCATTGTTATGATGATTTGAAAATGCCCGACAAAGATCTCTATTAGACTGAAATGCTGCAGATTTAAAAATTACTGGCAGCTTTTAACACAGTGCATGGATCTCCTATCTGATTCTTCCCCAAAGAAGTCTGCAAAATCCTGATTAATACAATTTGTGATAACAGGTTGCAAGTAGCCACTGCTTAATTTTAAGGGTTAACAAGCCAAAATGGTTGAAAAGCAGTAGCTTATCCTGTTGCATCACATTGGAGCAATACTTCATGTGATCTCGCCTATGCCTTGTACAAGAATAGCAGCAGACTCAGAAACTGGTGCAGATTGCTGCCAAAACTGAGTATTACCAACCAAGTATTTTTATACACTGTTATTGCAAAAAGATTTCCTGCAGCTTTGGACACTTTTGCATTGATTTATAATCATTTATTTTATCTTTGAGTCCACCATAGTGCAGTGCCTCTGGTTGTAGGAAGGATTTGCTGTGTTGCATGAGGACAATTCTGCAGAATGGATGCCTTTTGTTATAAGGACACAGCTCTCTTTATATTTCTAAAACTGTTGGGGAAAGTTTCTTCACTGTATTTGCAACTAGCTAGTATTTTATTAAAACTACAGTGAAGTACAAGCAATATTCCATTGATCTGGGCAATAATTTAGAATAGTTGTATGATTGTATAATACTGTAATAACTGTATCATTCAACAAATTAATGTTGTCCACTTAGTGACTCTGAACAAGCCATAGTTAAAAGCTAACAAGAGGAATTTTTTAAGAAAAGTTTTTGTTTTACACATTTAAATATTTGAATACTTCTCATCAGTTCGCTGCTTATAAGTGCTCTATCAGTATCAGCAGATATCCTTTTTAATACTCTGATACAATATTCAACCATTTAATCTGGCCTGAATGCCGGTACAGTGTCGATGTAAAGGAAAATGGCAGGTTGATAAATAAACATAAACTTCTTACAAAGTTCTGTTGTTGTAGACCAGCGAGCTGAGCTCCAGGGACGCCCATGGCTCCAGCAGTGGCAGTTGTACCCATGGCTCCTCCAGCAGACGGTCCAGTCCCAGGGCCTGAATGTGGTCCAGCACCACCAGCTCCAGCTCCTCTACCTCCTGCTCCAGGTCCAACGCCAGCACTGACTCCAATTGCAGCTCCTCCAGGTCCAACACCAGCACCAACTCCAACTGCACCTCCTCTACCTCCTGCTCCAGGTCCAGAGCCAGCACTGACTCCAGCTGCAGCTCCTCCAGGTCCAACACCAGCACCAACTCCAGCCGCACCTCCTCTACCTCCTGCTCCAGGTCCAGAGCCAGCACTAACTCCAACTGCAGCTCCTCTACCTCCTGCTCCAGCCCCAGCCATAGGCCCAGAGCCTGCAGCTCCCGGGCCAGAACCAGCTCCAACCCCAGCACCCCCAACTCCAGGTCCAAACCCTGGCCCTCTGGCACCTGCTGCGCTTCCAGCCCCAACCCCAACTCCTCCCTGGCCTCCTGCCTGAACCACAGCCATCTCTTCAGGCAGCCTAACATCTCCAACACCCAGGGCCTCGTCCTTGTACTTGCGGACGTATTGCTGCATTTGCTTGACCTCAGCAGGGCTCAGCTCGTGGCACATGGAGGGGTCCTGGTCATGCTCGGGCAGCTGGCGGGCCATCTGCTGCCGACGGTAAGTGGCTCCCTCTGTACCAACCACCGGACGTCTCTCTGGTGGGAGCAGCTCTAAGTAACGTGCCACCTGGATGTCAGAGGAGATATCAGAAGAGGGGCTCAGATGGGATAACGGAAGATTATGTGAAGGACAGAGGCGAGAAGAATGCACAGAGAGAAGTACAGGACCAATGGGAAACAGTAAGGACAAATAATTTAGAAAAAAAACTTCTGAAACAGTGGCTTGTGGTGAGAAAGACATGCCAAACAAGGGTCCTACAGATACAGTACTAGACAAAACAAAGAGATGCAGGACTTACTTCCACACTTTTGTTCTGATAATAACTACAAGCAGGTGATAAGTGAAAAAGATCACATTTTGTAGTGCACATGGACTAAACTGACTGTCTCAGGACAGAAGCCGTAATGAGGAGTGGTAAAACTTCATCATGGTGCTGATTAGGGGAAGCAGAGCCAGCAAACTTCTCATCAGAATAAACTGTTTTTTCATAAATGGCAATTAAATGTTTCTGCAATTAATTTCACCTACTAAACTGGTTAATATCACTAAATACACACCTGTGACACAAGCCATGATATGTTTTTTTGCAGACATATCTACACCTTACGCTAGTATTTGCTATTTTTCTTGTGAAAACTTAATAAAAGCTCAAAATGTGAAGTTATTATCTACACAGGAAGCAGGTCCTCGTCCATGGAGATCGCCATGGTGCACCACAATGTCTCTACAGTAGCTAAGAACAGACAAACCAAATACTGGCTCCAAATAGGCGTTTTTGGCATTTTCGCATCTTCCACCGCTGTCAGCAGTCCCTCCATTATAAGCAGCATCTCAGAAACACAGATTATATTTACATAAAGCTGTTCTATTCAGTGTTTTTACTGTTTAACATCACCAGGTCTGTTTGTTTTGGAGAGAAAGAAACCTCTGCAGATAATTCAGCTCCTGGTAAAACCTCCTGACCTTCTAGATTTAAGTTATTGGAGAAAAATGGTGAGCACAGATTAGCATCAAAGAAACACTAATTTCAAAAATGAAAAGCTTTTTTTAAGCTTTTTTAATCACCTGGACCCTTTGTATTGGACAGGAAGGCACAATATGGAGACATAATATTGGTCCTTTGGTTCCTGATGAAACCCCCTTTATCATTAAACACTGAAGGAATCCTAAGTGGGCGTTCGACCTTGACACATGGGTGAAGTTTCAGGTGGTTGCAATCTGCAGTCCTCACCTCTGGATACTACAGAACTCTACGCATTGTTTCTTTAAACGATTACTCAATAATTAAGAAAAATCTCCAGCTTTGTTACAGTCATTTTATCACAAGTTTGAGCTCTTACCAGATACTTATTGGCAACTGGTGGTGCCCACTCATATGTGACAGACTTCATTGGCGCATCTTTGGGGACTGGTACCACATTGGCTGATGAGGCACTAACAGCAACCGGCACTTTGTTAGCCTTTACCGGTGCGACGCTGGCTGGTACGGGCTGTGGCTGAGGTGGAGCCTGAGCGCCGCTGGGTGCAGAGCCTGCAGCAGCTCCAGCAGACGGCACAGAACCAGCTGTGGCAGAGGGGGGCACCACAGTGGAGGAAGCACTCGGCGGTACAATGTAAGCAGTGGCAGAGGTGGGCAGAGTGATGGTCACCATGTTGCCCTTGTTGCCGGGGATCCCGTCTCTCTTCAGCTTGGCCATGAGGCCTGTGTACTTGGTGTCCTCGAACAGCTTGCCTACCTTCTTGTTCTCCTCCGAGTTCATCTGCACGTTGTGCTCTGTAAGGCCACATTTGCAGTTTCTGCAGATTTTTCTGCAGAGGATGGGAAGAGGAAAATATTTAGGTTAAAAATTTTCATGGATTTTCAAATATTTTCAAAGTTCATTGTTTTATGCATGCATGTGTTATCGATGTAAATCGCCTCATGCTTTAATGAGTCAGTTCCTAAAAAGGGATTTATATAATGCATTGATACTTTGCTCAGAATGGAAAAATGTCCTTCTTCTACACTTTACATGGATACTGTAGGCCATGTTTTGTTGCTTTGGTAATGCACTGAATATGCATCTTATCCCTTCTGCATCCCTTAACTGCATTTTACTTAATTTTTAATATAAACATTTTTTCTTTTGTTATTTTTTCTTACAACAATGATCTGCTTCAAGTTTGCTACAATACAATACAATGTGTTCAATTCATTTTCAGATATCTGCACTTTTCACATGTCCCAACACAACTTGCTTCATATTTGTAGAGGAACTATGACATAATTTATGACTGCTAGGCATGCTTCAGCATGACCAGGCCCACAGATTTCTCTCAGCAGTGTCAAACTTGTATAGGTGAGAACACACTGCAATAAAAACAGCTTTAATATCAGGAAAAGACTTGTAAACTGTTGAACACACATTTTCAACCATGAACTATGAACTGATGAAGACTTATTCCTACAGTACATAAAAGTCCTTCCCTCTCATTCTGGTGATGTTAAAGGGGCCCTGTGGAGTTTTTATTTATACATATAACTTTTGTAACATACGTACATTTATAATTGTATATAAAGTTATGTACATGCATAGCTTTTGTCAAATGATTGTACATTCATTGTTACTCACCAAAACTCACTGAGGCTCATTTACAAATATGTAAGAAGAAATTTCTCCCTTTGCGCACGCAAAAGTACTGGCATATTTCCAACACGAGCGCTCAAGCCAATTTGGTTAGTATTAGTGAGTATGTTAGTGAATCAGAATCAGAATCATCATTCATGTTTGTGAATGAAGCCCATTGTGTTTCCTTAAGGTCTAACAAATATTTTTTGTGCATTTCCTTCCTTATAAAACATTTTCTAAGTATTTTGAATCCTGAATTATTCACATCTTTGCTTACTATCTTGCAATCTTCTTCTTACTCTTTGTCTTTGATGACCCATTTCAGTTTCTCTTTGCATGATCATGGTGATCTTGTCACCTGGTGATTATAACTGAGATAGTCCCACACCACAAATAAAAATGTGTACATTATCTGTGTGCATGCATGTGTCAATGTCACTGTGCATGGGATCTTCAAAATAGGAAGCCATTCAAAAAAAAAAAAGCACCATAGCGATGCTAAAGGTCTAAAGCTCGACAAGGGACCTTTAATGGTAAAGAAATAAATCATCAATGAATATTCAGGATTTCATATCTTTGAAGTTTGTGATATTGCAAAAAGCTCAGTTGGAAAACATCACCATCTCACTATAACAGTACAACATTCCTGGCTGAATGTCAGACACATTAAAACCACGACCACAGACCCATGGTGGGCCTTTGTACTGGTGCTGCGGAGGGTATCAGGGCACCTGTTGCTGTCTTCAGAAAAATTAGCCAAGTGTGGCCAATTGTCTAGACAGAACAGTATTTCATGAGCCACTGGTCCAAATAAATGTGCATATTGTGACAGGCAGGGGAGGCAAGGCAGAGAACCCTGGGCAGTCAGGGTGCCTGAACAGTTTTGTTCTTTTTAAACATCATGTCTACACTAAAACTTATGTGAGCATCTTTGTTTAGACGTCGCTTGGAGGGCATTTTCAGAACCAGTAGAACCCGTGAGTAGTACAACTCCCCACTCTCAGCATCAATCAGACCATTAATCAGGCAGTCTGTAGACTTACACTGATATTCCCACTCTCTCCATCGTTTTTTTTTAACATTAAGCTGAAGGGACATGGGACTCTGTTCAAAGACAAACATGAAAAGCGGCTGTACTCGGAAACAGCATGTTCCTCTTAGGTCATGGCTCCTGCTGCTATCAGAGTATTTTTAATTAAGCAAAGAGGAAAGTGATGTTATTCAACAGTCAGGCCTGTGAAGGGAAGTTTAGTTAGCTCTTCTTGACCTATAGTTTATAATACAACCATAGCATTCCAGGAACAATGTGCTGAATTGGCATGCTTTTCTTTAACGTCCCGTTTTGTAATTATACTCCAGCATTCCTGGCAGCTGGCCATTAAACCCATTTTTCTACTGTGGACCACTGTGCACTTCCACCTGAGGACTCTGATTTGACCAACAGGCCTCCTTTAAGCACAGTTGCTGCTCATTTACTTTAATTACCAAATGTTTCTAGCCTAGACTCAGGGAGTCAAGGGATTGAGACCAAATTGCAAACATCAAACTTGTTTGTGTGAATGTTCTAAACTGCTTGACATAAGCTGTACAAACCTCCAGAAATGCAGCTCGAAGCCTTCACACTTGTCCTTGCATTTCAAACAGGACGCTCCAGCGCCAAACTCGTGCCCGAGGGTCATCTGTAAGCAGAGCACATGAGGGAGATTACAAGTGCTATCACAGTTTGGTTTTGACTGCTTCACCACTGAGGGGAAACACTGAGCTCCTGTTTGAGCAGGGCGAGGAACCAGGACAGAAAATTCCTAATATCAAGAGAATGGTATTTGCTTTTATGGCCCGAATCTTCAATGGGGTTTATGCGACCCCTACAGGTCCTCAGAGTTACTGCACAGGGGCCACCAAATTACTGCGTAATAGTCTGGGAGGAGGGGTGTTGTTTTACAAAAATGAAAATGTGTCTAAAAACATACACTTACATGAATCCATCCAACATATTATTGGTGAAAAAAAATGCAACATCACATCCATTCAATCGAACAGCACTGAGCAAACTCTGCCTTAATTGATTAGTTTTAAGCCACCTAAAAAAAAAAAAGCCAATATTTGTTTTATTTCATGCTATATTACGAATTTTCTTCTCTTTTTATCTCTGTAGCACTGCAATGCTTCATTTGCATGCAGCCATTTTATGAGTATGATAATATTTGGATTAATTGTGCAGCCCCAGTGGTTCTGTTGTGGTGCCTTACACTGTAGACCAACATCAGCATGGACATTTTCAGGGGACTCAGACTCTTTTAGAACAAATTTTTGATGCTTAATGTGGGAAATAATGACTCTGGATTGAAAATGGTTTAGAGGTAAAATCACATCTGGAAGCAACAGGAATAGCAGCAACAACATTACCGACGCACTTTTTAGGAAAAGTAAACAAAATATGACTTTGTTTTTTAATTTATTTTTTTTTTAACAATATAACCTTAGTTTAGGGGCAAAAAACAGCATTTAAAGTCACTGCTCTAATAAAAGTTCAGATGATTTCTGTTCAAGCAAAGTCCTTTTCTTTTTGCTTTTGAAATGTTTCATCAACATTTCTCTTACATTCTTGTAACTGCAGTCTTCATTTTTTCCAATTTTCTGGCTTCTGACTGTACTGCTCTTCTTATATCCTTTTTTTTTGTGGATTCAGTGTCAAACAATGCTCCTGTCCACGTTAAGCTATTACTGCTGTTTATGACCATATATGGTCAACTATTCAATGCTGTTGAAAGCCTCGTGGAATCTCGGCAGGCACCCCTTTTGTCAGAGAGACGTTTTTTGACCCAAAAGACACTCACTACTTAGGAATGCAGACAGTGGAGTGTTTATAACGGCAGAGCCATGATGCCCATATTTTATCTTCCTTTTCACCTTCAGGAGTAGTAAGACTTTCCTCCCCTGGGAGCAATTGAGGAGAAGAAGACTTTAGAGTTCGAGTTTAGCAGCAGGATTTGTTATGGTAATGAAGTGGTGAAGACTTCAGTGAATCTCAGTGACGTTGCAACATTCATATAATTCTTCCTTTCTTGTTCCACTTTTCAGACCAATACTCAATCAAGAACTCCATTCTAGATACAGCTGGCTATATTGTACAAAATAGTTTGGTAATGGTGACATACTGATATTAGATTTTATGTACAGACTCTGAAACAATACTTTTTTTTGATACCATGAATCTACTATTTCTTATTTAACAAGGAGCTGTAACCTATAGACTTGCACTTTATCATGCTTGTGAAGTTTGTGATCTGCTAATTTCAGAGAATCTGTTGTTGTCCATTTCAAGACACTCTGGGTGAGAGGATCGGTTAAATACCTAAAATGCTAAATTAAGTTTTGGGATTTAAAGTGAACCAAGCTAAGTGCTCACCACTTGTGGAATTCTGGCAGAGGCCATCAGTGTGTGTGTGTGTGTGTGTGTGTCTTTCCTCGGAGCACAGATCCACATACTGCATTAGCAGCTGATGTTAATCAGTGACTTTGTATTATGACTAAGCCTGCAGGGAGAATGATTGCTGTGACAACACTCTGGAAAGAGGTTGGTCAGACACAAATTATACAGTTCAGATCTGGTGAGTCATATTCATGAGTCAGTGTGTAGCAGCAGGCCTGAGCTACAGACCAGTGGCAGCCGTAACAAAGGTAGCCACTGGCTATGGAGTCATTTTCATTTCAGCGGGCCACCTGCATGTAGATATGTTGTTTCTGAAGCATCAAAACATAAAACCACAAGACACGTTTAATCTTTTACATTTAAACTTTTGTTGTCGATAGCTAATAGCAGAGCAAAATTGTGTGCATTAACAGGGTTCCCAAATATTTTCATATATGATGCAAACCCTATTCAAACATATTTCCAGCTTGCTGGCAATCGTGGAGGGAGAGAGCAAAAGAAGAAAAAATAAAGAAAGAACTAAATAAAGAAAATAGAGAAAGAATAAGAATCTTAATTAATTCCATGACTGATGGACCTCTGTTTATGAATTTCAGGCAGATTCAAGAAAGCGGAGTTTAGTTCAGTCCAGCTGCTTCCACAATTCATAAACTGCTTTTTCTACATTTAAGTAGCACTGCATTCTCCACACTAGCTGTTGAAGTTTGGTTTCAGTTTCAATACTTTATACCATGTTTCCAACATACACTCTTCTGACCAAAACGTCCTTATTTAGAGTATATGGATGGAGTGAAGATGATCAATATAGTCAGAATTTTGTTGTTCTTCTGTTTCGGTGTCTTGCTTGGTTTTGGAGACAGCTGTATGTTTTTTTTTTCTTTTTTTATGTAGTACTTTTGTGACTGCTCGCCAGGGAAAGTCTGGTAGTCCGACAGACAAATCTAAAATGTGTTGAAGCAAACATCAAGCATGAAGTTACTCTTCCCAGTTGCAAAATTTTCCTCAAAATTCCTGCCCATGGCAACTTGAACAACCATCTACGTGCTTGGAGCAGAACACAACTCTGTGAAAAATTACCCAAAACAACTTCAATTTAACTGAATTTCAGTGATGAGGATTTCCCAGACTGCACACAGTGTGCTTATTGTCACAACTTATTACCTCAACCTTCTTTTTGGATGATGGCATGAGCTTAATTGAGCATAATATTACCAAAACGCACAAGTTGCTTTTCGTGAAAAGGGCAGTTACAGTTTGACAGTAATTACAGCAGTCTCTCCCTGACTGAGGCGCTCTGAGCGACCTGCAGCCTCCAGCAGCCGCTCAAGACTTATCTCCCCCAGCGATTAAGAGCAGATGTCAGGCTGGGTCTGTCTGGGTCATCCAGCTGCACAGACCCACTTTCCAGCAGCAGCTTATTGTATATACTGTATACAAGTGTCTCCTGCGCTTTAACCCTTGGAAATGTGGATCAGCATCACTAATCTTGTGCTGCTTTCAGACGCCTTTCATGAATATTTAAACCTTTGAAGTAATTGAGCAAATGGGTTTGGCTTCTTTCAAAAAATGAGAAAAAAAGTCAATGAGCAACTTGGCCAGGAATGTAAATTGCAAGGGATAAGTCGATTTAGGAAAGTATTTTTTTAAAAGCTAGGGAAATTCTTCCAGAAAATTAGATTTGTAGTCATTATATATTACAAAATATTTTACAGAATAATAGAGAAAATAATTTAAGCTTTTTTCCCCAGTCACTTCCATGTTTTTTTCCTGTTTATTTGGGGATTGTTTTAGTGCAAATTGCAATTTTCTTGTGCTTTTTACTAATTTCTTGCTCATTTCTGGATCATTTCTTCTTAAGATGCTCAATGCCTTCTTCCTATGTTTTTGAAAGAAATTGGGCCAATTTGCCCAGGTTTTAAAGGGTTAATAGACTGGACTTGGTTAACAATGGCCCTCATGATCTAGCAAATAGATCTATTCACATAGTCAGAAAATGTCACCAGACACATGAATACATTTTGGCTCTATTACAGACAGGCGCATTGCTTCACTTTGGTGACAAAAAGCTGTCTGTTTTGTGACCCTGCTCCAGTCAAAAAGTCTCAATGCCAAAAAAAAAAAAGAGAATCAAATAAGACCTTATATTCAGACACATTGGCTGGTGAATCCTGAAATGGCACACATTGTGGGTTGCAAGCTATATATTAGATCCATGCCGCACATACAGTATGGGCATCAACAAGTGCTTTGCCCAGTTTTAATTGACAGTTTTGAAAATGATAGTTTGTCTCTGCACGTAAAGCAAGAAACACTACTTTGGGTGCATTATGCTGGAAACATGCTGCAGTTTCCCTGCTACTCCCAACACATCCCCTGAACCACCCTTTAACCCTGCAGCGACCTGTACTGCCCTCCACTGCTGCCAGCTACCTGCAAGTCTATGCAAGGATTCCCACCAACAACAACTGCAGGAGAAATGACCTCAGTAAAAGGCCGCAAGGCCACCAAAAGAAGTGCTTTAAACTAATTATTTGCAGTTCAGTTTTAGCTGATGAGTTAATGTTTTGGACTGGCTTGCAGTACACAAACTTCACAGGTATTATCTAAAAGTAATGTCCAATTAGTTAGACTGCGATTTTCCATGGGTCATAAGCAGAGGGAATCCAATATATGCCAGGAATCCAATGAATGCAAAATGTGCCCAAAAACGACTAGCATCTGGAATTAACTCTGACTCTGATTTTAAATTAATGAACAAACACTGAACACACTGTATTCCTTTCTAAATAAAATCCCTGTGTGGAAAAGTAAAACTCACATTATCAGAGAACCTCAACATTTTAAGTCAGATAGCAGACTAGAAAACTTTTCTTCTTCCCATTAAAAACCCATTAAAAACTCCCCTCATATTTTTTTAATCTTCCTGCTTAACCCTTTGAAACCTGGATGGACAAAAAGAGCTAGGACACATATTTGTAATTATCATAGATCTATGTTCTAAATTATTTCACATAGTTACTTTTATTTTAAAGCACTTTTCTGGTAATTTCCTCCTTTGTTTGTCTCACTATAGTTATTTCTCCTTTTTGCAAATATTTGGGTAATTTTCTTGTTTGTTTTTTTATTTTTTTGGTTGGGGGGGGGTCATTTCCTCTTATGTTGCTAATTGCCTTCTTCGCATGTTTTGTAAGAAATAAAGCGGATTTGCTCAAGTTTTAAATGGTTAAAACCTAAGTACGTGTAGAGGAAAACATAACTTTATATTTCATATGCACTGCTACAATTCAGCAGCGTTTCAAACAGCAAGTCTTACTCTTTGGTAAATTCACTGCTGCGAATGGTTTGCATTTTACTGTCAGTGTGACGTTTCTGTCTGCAAATAGAGCAATGCGCAGTAATACCAAAATATCAATATTATATAAACTAAAAGGTTTTCGTGAACAATACCTATGCCGAACTTTACAATGGCCTTTATTGTTTTGTTAAATATTTGTTTAGCTCTTGTAGAGCTCGTGGGTTTTGATGATGCGCAGGGTTACACTATATTGTTAAAATTTTTAAACGCAGTCTGGCGTTGGGTTCTCTCAGAGGGGAACACACTCTCAAAGGGAAGTAACTTTGCTAATGAAGAAGGCGACAAGTTAAGTCGTGTAATCACACGTCAAGTGTTTTTATATCAACTGTTCTGTCAAGTTAGCTCGTGTTATTTACATAAGCCTAATTTCATGTCATTTTTTTCCAATAAAAAACGCTCAAACGTGACTCTGAAAAACGTTCAAAATGAAAGCGGAAAAATAAGCAAAGTGTGCCTGAGATACTGTAACTTTCCTCACCACCTGCACCGTGCTCGGCACACCTTTTCAGGGCGTTCCCCGGTCAGTCTGAGATACCGAGCACACCGGGAGAAAGCTTACCTTTTTTACTTCTTTCTCTATCTCCATTTTTGAGTCTGTCTGGGCGGAGTTGACTCGGTCCAGTCGAAGAGAACAGAAAAGCCGCTGCTAAAAAGTACTGTCAAAACCAAAAAGTGCCTGAAAACGGACCGGAGAAATGATACAAGAGCCCGGTTCACTCTCCGCTCCTTCCTCGGAGGTCCTGCGCTGCACAGGTGTCAAGAGTAACGGAATCAACAAGAAGGCTTCCGGCGAGAGCTTTCAAAATAAAACATTTGTTTTCAAAATCTGCCCGGGTCTATCTACATGTACAAAGAGTCGATGTGACACTAACAGACAAATTATGTTACAAACAAGCCCTGTTGAAAAATGGCTAACTAGTTACACGTAATTAAACTAGGCCTACACAATAAATGTAGGCTAATTGCAATTAATTACTGTAACCATGATTAAAAAATATATATGTAATTGAATTAGGCTGCAGTCAGGCCTATTAAAGAAAATGTTGGAATTTTCAAAAGGGTTACATTCAAATATACATTTTTGGTTAAAAAAAAGCATTAGTAGGATATATCATTCAATCAGTTGCCTTTCACCTGTTTGCCATGCAGGAACGCCTTCTTTTGCGACAGCCAACTACCAAACAAACTGTTTTCTCCCAGTTTAAAACATTTGTTGGATAGGAATCAAAAAGTCATCAAATGTAATGAGTTACTTTAGGTTACTTTGACAAAGTAACCTTTGAAACTTGAGCAGACTGGCTTGACTTCTGTCAAAAACATGGGAAAAGAGCAATGAGCTGATAGGCAACAGCTTCTGTACATTAAAGGACACCCACTTGTAGTTATTATGACACAAAAAATGCCAAAAAAAAAACTGAGGTCACTCCAAGATTTTGCATAATGTGTTGTTAAAGCTACTTTGACGATCTAATTACACTTAAGGCCTACAAAAGTTTGCTTCTCAGACGAACCGACACAAAATAAAATCAATTAAATTTAAAATGAAAGAAAATATATAGTTTACATCGGGTTCAAAAACACTAAATTTTGGACTGAATTTGATTACCACCACACTACTACAGACCGTGGTCACATCATGAACATTTCATTTATGATGAAAAAGAAACAGTTCTCCTTTTATTTTTAAGAGAAAGTTTCCATACTTCCGGAAAAATACTTACGTCCTCTCTCGAGCTTGACGCTGCTCTCACTCTGGAGGTCCCGTTCACTTTTCATTGATTTTCAGGGGAGAGCTTCGGCCATGACAGATCTTCCTACTGACCAATAGAAATAGAGAATGCCTGTCATGGAGTGCAGAGTGACCAATCAGAGAGCAGCGGGGGCGTGTTGTCGTTATAACAAAGGACGTGATAGTATTTATGACAGATTCAACCTGCTTTAGTTCTGATTCAATATTTTGCAGTTTTTTTCTGCCAAAGAGCTTTTTTTATTGTCCTTATCATGAATCTGTGAGTTTTGTTTTAAAGGCATGGTGTAAAAATATTTATTAAAACATTGAGAAGTATATGACAAAAAATGTAATGAAATGTGTCTTTATTTTAGAAAACATTACATTTTTTGAATGCAATAGTAGGCTTTGGAAGCAGCCTGGGACACACACGTTCACAGACACAAACCACATACCGCAGCTGGTTCGTTTTGTGATCTGGTGTTTCATGGTTCGTAATGAAACGCCTGTGAAACAGCTGCAGCGCTGCCTTAGTGACAGGAAACAATGTGGTTAGCAGCTTCCTCTGTGAACTGCTGCTGGCCTTCTGAAAGGAAACAACAATGTCACACCCTGACAGCTCTGATGGTGTTATCCATTACAGAATCATGTTTGATGAGTGTGGATGCTGTTTTTCAGCAACACTTTGCTTCCCTGTGATGTCTGATCCATGTTGTCTGGAATAGATATCTGAATTCCCTTTAGGCTCAGCATCTATAAGCTGTTTTCTTCATATACAGAGAGGAAGTCATTTCTCCTGCAGTTTCCAAAACTTAATTCAACCTCAACGACCTGCAGCATTTAAGGTGTAGAGGGTGTATCAAAAGATGAGTATTAAAGTCACCTCATGTGACCCTGAATAAGAATATATGTGGATTTAGAAAAAAAGACTGATAAATCAAAAGGTATTTTAAAGTTACACTTAACAGCAGTGGATATGATGCCTAAAAATAAAGCCACTTATCGGCTTTAACCACAAAGTGTATGATGTAGCATAAATGCACTAACTGCCTGCCATAGAAATAAAATGATTATTTGTTATTGCAGGTTTTTAAATGTAATAGTGCTTGAAAATATATGCTTACATCTGTTTGTTCATACAAATCATGTTAAATAAAATACATAAACATCTTATTATTATCTCTATGGTGGAGGTTGTTGTAGCAAGATGGTTTCTACATTTGGATTGTTAATGATGCTGTTTTTTTTTTTTTTCACCCCCAGCTCTAGACTATAGGGGGCACCACAGGCCAGAACTGAAAACGCACCTGCCTGGGTGTAAAATGCATCTACTGGACATCACATCTCCTATCTTGTTCCTAATTATAATGATCACAGTTTTTTGTCCAACAAATAGGGGCAACTGATCCATAGTATAGTTTTTTTGGGTCATTTTGTAACACACTTGTAACACACATACGCCTCTGTATGTCCAGGTCCCGTAAGAAAGAGTGTTTGTGTTAGAGCTCATTATAACTATAGATGGCCATAGTTGGTGCAATAATTCGACTGCAGTAATATACGGCACATATTTTCATTTTCTGACACACTTTTCATACTCAGCACATTATCCATATTCGTATTTTAAATTATTTTACATATAAGTGTTAACATTGTAACATGTTGCACTTTTTAAACTAATTTTACATACTATATTTCTACTTCTACCTCTAGCAATTGTGACGAACTACAATTTCCCCTGGAAATCAATAAAGTATTTGTGATTCTGATACAGCACAGTGCTTTTCTATATTGGCAGTGCTCTCCAACTTCATCACTTGAGCAAATATGACTCAATGACTTCAAATTAATTTTGCAAGTGAAACGAAACAGCAGTACAACTCACAAATGTGCAAACATCATCATCAGCAGCAGCAGCAAAATCCAGTGAAGGTTCAGCCTGATGATTGCAGCGTCTCGTTGCTGTCAGACTGAAGAAAGTCCACTAATGCTACAGCATTTATAAAAAACCTGTTTTTCAGTGGCAATTATAAATGGTTTTGTTTTATTGGAAACAGAAAATTTGTCACGTTCTAGCAGAAGTAGATTACATGAAATTAAGGAAGTTAAAAATTCTTAAAATGCTGTTTCACCGTGATGAAAACAGAATTTAGACACGTCTGTGTTTAGCTGATGCTTTCAGTAATGTCTAAAGTAAGCAGGTAGGACTGCAGTGTCCTGCTCAAGGACACTTTGGTAGGGACACATGGACTTGGACGGACACACTGTCTGCTTTACTGTGAGTCTCTGTGAATCAGAAACCTTCCAGCAGGTGTTTTCCACAGCTGACTCCATCTCGGCTTCTGTCTCTTTATTTTTCCTCCTCTTATCAGCTGGCTGGCTTAACACAAGCTCGCAGGCTTTGGGACATTTGCAGTGGAGAGAAGTAAAATTAGTGAGTAAAGTCAAAGATATTTACTTTGCTATCATGTGAACTGACTTTAAATTATTAGATGCTCAAATGTGTGGTCAGTATTGTGTTACACAGACATAAGACGGTATCAATATGCACAAAGAATTGAATTTTAGTGACTTTCAAAAATCCTGAAAATGTTATCTAACGTCCATTGTTCAATATTTAAACTGTCTTGATGACTATACCTGTTAAAATGTGACTTATTTATAAGTAGAAGCAGAGTAGTCAAAAGCTGGATATTAATGTTTCTGTTTCTTCTTGCTGGTGTTACATTTTTGGGGTGGATATCCCATTTTTAAAGGAAACCATGTGAAAGCACCAGATGTGAATTTTTGCCCTCTGACATCTTCAGTTGTCTCATATCTGAATGTGTTTTAGTGTTAACATGTGGAGTTCACAGTACATCAGCAGCTGGTTTAAATTTGGCTTACCGAGGCTGTTTGCTGATTGCAGTCTTGCCCCAACAATAACAAAGAGGAAGCTGAAACACACAGTGGACGACCGTGACTTCCTATTGAGCAGAGAGACTCCATCATAAGCTGTGAACAGACTTCAGACCAGCACAGACAATGACCAAACATTGTTATACTGTATTGTTTATAATTTTTGTCCAATTTTCCCATAGAAACTGCAGTTATTCACACAATAATATCAGGTGAAAATGATATAGTGACAAACTACATATGTGGTGAGATAAAGACATGACTTGACATTTACAACTGGATAAAACAAAATATCTTATAATTTCTAGATAAATGTCCAGAGACAAGGTTAAACTTGGTATGCATTTAAAAAAAAAAGTCTTGAAATCAACCCCAAAATTTGTCTTTTTTGTAAATAAATTCAAACATACCATATAGAGAGCAGCTCCTCCAGCAAAATGTTGGGCAAAAACAGGCCCATGTGAGAAATTAAGATTGCCACCTTGGAAAGATGGTTGTGTTTGAGGAAGAACCTGCATTAAATCGAAAACGGTGTCATCTGCTATATGCTATTGAAACTGCTTGGATTATTGAATCAAATCAAACTCTGTTTATATAGCACCTTTCATGCAACCATGTAGTCCCAAGTCCTTCACAGAGCAAAGATAAAATAGCACAGAAAAAGTAAGTAGTAAATCATGGAAAATTACAGCAATTAACATTAAAATAATTAGAATAAATAAAAGAATAAATAAATCCAATGGGTAAAAAATGGTCAGCATCAATCTGTAACTAAATATGCTGTAAAATCTATGCTTATTCAATTTAAACTGTAAATAAACTATCAAAAAAATCTATTCAGTCAAAACAGTAATTCCATGTTTTCTTTGGTATTTTTGTCATTTACATATATGCAGTGATAATTTCTGGGTAATATGTAATCTAGCAAAATAAATCTTATACTAAGTCAAGGTTTCTACTTGTGCATCAGTTAGTCGATTGAGGGATGGCTATTTACTATGCATTAAATATATAAAACATTCTCTAGCTGCACGTTTTTAAATGTGATGTTTGTGCTTTTCTGTGTTTTCTAATAATCTAAATACATTTTAAATTTTGGACAACACAAACACTTTGGATTGCAATGACTAAACTTGTTAATTGTGCTTTCAAAAAAGTATTTTATACCATTTTGCAGACAAAATTATTAAACAAATCATCCAAAAAGTAACTGACAGTTGAGTTGATAGGGAAAATAATTCATTAGCTATTTAATTTTTACTTATTCTGACTATTAGACTCTGAGCCTTTGTGTGTATAACATGTTTTGTAATTAAATTCAATAAAGAACTAGACTAAATTCTACAGATGCTTTAAAACAACCCATCCTTTTCTTTAAAAACTGACCCAACTCCGGATATGTCAAAAACATATGTCATTAAACACATGATGCAACTTCTGGTCTCATATGTCCAGACTGGCGTGGGAAAGGAACCAGCCGCTGACACACCTCCCTCACCTTAAGCAAGGTTGTGGTTTGGACACGTGACCATAAACACACTCTGCCATAAAAGCCTGTGTTTGGCCCTGCCAGGTTCACACTGGTGGTCACGATGAGGGTTCTGCTCGCACTCACCGCGCTGTTTGTGGCCGTTCTCGGCAAGGAGACGTTTGAGGGGTAAGTGGGTCTGCCAAAGCCTCTCACTGCTGTACAGAAATGTGAAATTATGAATCAACATGTGGGGCCTCCAACTTTTTTTTTAACTCTTTAGAACCTGAATTGACAACAGTTTTGTAATCTGCATTCAGAAATTTAGTTTCAAATTGTTTGGATTTCTTTAAAAAAAAACTTACAAAAAAAAAACATGGGATGAGGGCAATTAGCACCTTTGTGAAAAATGTCTAGCAAATTGCAAAAAAAAAAATAGTAAAAGTGACAAGAAAATTACTCTAGAATTATAAGATTATTAGATATTATGAAAAAAAAAAAAGGGAAAATTGTCCGGTAAGGCAAATTAACATGTTCTAAAAATTGTGGGGGATGTGTCCCCTGAGTCCCCCTACTATGGCATGCATGATGAACATTTTGAGTACCAACCTTGAGAAATCTTACCTCATCTCACATGTGCCAACTTCTCTCTGGGTCTGAGATCTTGAGTTGAGTCAAAGGATGTTTTAACATGGTGGTTCTCTTTTTGCAGGCATCAAGTGCTTCGCATTGTTGCAAAGGATGAAGTCCAGCTGTCTCTTATCAAGGGCCTGGAGGACATGAGCGAGTTTGAGGTCAGTTATCATCCACAACAATTTTAAAATGATTCTAAAATTAAATTTGGAAGTAAAAAAAGAAAAAGCAAAGCGGTAAATTAGCGACAAACCTCTGAGGATATCTATGTTTTTTTCCAGCTGGACTTCTGGAGGGGAGTGACTGATGTGGCCACCCCTGTGGATGTCAGAGTTCCTGTCCACAGCCTGCAGTCCGTCAAAATTCACCTGGAGAGTCAAGACATTGAGTACTCCATCATGATCGAAGACCTTCAGGTAGGAGACCTGCAAACATCTCGGATTCTCAAGTCCAGTCTTCAACAGGAAGAAAACTAAATCTACTGCAGTTTTGAGCTTTTCATAGTATGAGTTAGATTTTGGGCCAATCTATTTCAGTAATGGATTTATTAAAAATAAAAAATAAAAAAATAAAAAGTTTTTAGCTTCTAAAAATATATGTCCCATGTTATTGTCCTGCAGGCAATGCTAGATGAGGAGGAGGAAGAAATGGTGTCTGCTGCTCGTGTCCCTGAGCCCAGAAACACAGACAGCTTTGACTTCTCCAGGTACCACCCCATCGACGAGGTTAGTACACACACTCAATGGCTACCATTACTCAGTAAAAGCATTAATACCACAGACAACTTATATTGAATAGTTTAGACTTAATTCTTTGTTCTTACATCAGAAAATGAAAAGGTCATTAGGTAGTTATTTGTAGCATTATTATTAGCTATTAATGATTTGCCCTAGTGTCTGATGTAAACAATTGCAGACATTCCATGTAGTACAGCAGAGGTTGTACTACATGTATGTTTTAATTGTATTTGTTTTTTAAAAAATAACTTTTTAAGGTCATATTTCACTTGAGGGTCTAGTTAAATGTGTCAGTATCCTTGCAACTAATAAAGTTTTACCAAAACTTCAAAAGTGATGCACATCCAGTACATTTTTGGAAACAAATACCCCTTTCACACCAAAAATCAGCGTGTACACGCAGGTTTTTCATACACGGGTAAATCTGCTAAAAATAGGCTATAGATTCTTTTGACAACTATACTTTTCTGTGTTTGTCTGGGTTATTGTGTGTGCGTTCAACATCACGAACAGGCCTGAGAACAGATAAACAGCAGAAAGCAGCATGGAAGAGGCTTTTGAAAACTTTAGTCTGGTTAGTTCTCTTTATATATCTGTTACTTTTTCAGTCTCTCTTTTAAACTTGGTGCAGACTAATTTGGATGGATGTTTTAGTGCTGCTTAGGAAGAGAAAGGTGGTAATTAGTGGTGGCGTGTCATTGCATCTCGCCTGTGAAGGAGTTAAAATTAATGCGTTCAACCAGGTGTTGTGTTTCCATCAATGCTGATTGGACCTAGAGGTGGTAATACCCATGACTGCTGCAGAGTCATTTGACCGGGTGTAAATGCGGATACACTTTCTATTGCATTAAAAAGTCGAATGTTAGCGGATGTTTACAGCTTTTTTTGTGCCATGGGAATGAGGCTAAATACAAACAAAATTCATAGGTCCATCCAATCATCCATTTTCTGCTTCCTATCGAGGGATGGGTTGATGCAGCAGCAGGCTAAGCAAGATCGTCCAGAAGTCCTTTTCCCCAGCAAAGTTTCCCAGTTCCTCCTGGGAGATTCCAAAGCTTTCCCAAGCCGGATGAGATATATAATCTCTCCAGTATGTTCTGGGTCTACCCCAAGGTCTTCTACCAGTTGGACATGTCCAGAAAACCTCCAAAGGAGGTGCCCAAACCACCTCAACTGGCTCCTCTACTAAATCCTCTACTCTGAGCTCTCTCCAGATGTCTGGGCTCCTTACACTATCTCTAAGGCTGAGCCTAGCCTTCCTTTGGAAAAAATAATAATTCTGACATGAATCTGACATCTCGTTCTCTCAGCCTCTACCCAAAGATCAAGAACATAGGTAAGGGTTGGAAATTCAAAAGCATTGCCTTCTGGCTTAGCTTCATCACACAGGTCTGGTACAACAACTGCATTACTGCTGATGCCGCACCAATACCTGTCAATCTCACACTCCATTTTACCCTTACACACAAACAAGACTCTAAGATAATTGATTTGCTTCACTTGGGGCTTAAATTCAACCTTTTGCCAACAAGGAAGCATGGAGGTGCTGACTCTCACCCCAGCCTTACATTTGACTGCAATCATTCCAGTGTTTCTGATGAAACCAACAAAACCAAATCATCCGCAAAGGGCAGAGAAGCAATCCCGAGGTCCCCAAATCAGAGAGATCCTAACCTTAAAGAGTAACTAAACCCCAAAACCACTGTTTTCACTTGAAAAGCAGTACATACGGGTATTTAGTGGTGTTTTTGATTTATTCAGGTCCAACTCTTGACATTTGATGCAAAGTAAAAATATTGTTTATAAACATACATAGTGACCTCTAAAGGTTGAAATCTGCGATTGCAATTTAATTTTGCTATTGGCTGATCCTCATACCAGGAGCCTGCTTTCACCACTAACTGAGCACCCTGTCGGCAGAGAGGTGCTGAGGATCAATAGGCAGCATGATGGGGTGACTGGGTGTGTCTTAACCTTCTCCTAACCCTGCCCAATTTTGACGTTTTTTTCACATTCCAGGGAGGATGCACTCAAGCCAAAAGTGGGAGGTTTAGTTACTCTTCAAGCAGAATCAATGACAAGGGACAGTCCTAGAATAACATCCACTGACAACATAGGCACACAGTTCTCACTCTGATTATATAAGGCCCAAATGGCACATAGTAGTGTCTCCTGATAATGAGAGCGCTAGGCTTTCAGTTAGATTACGGATTTGTTACCAGCAGATTTTAACTCACCCAAGACCAGACAGTGCTGTACATAATTATGTCATAACCCTAACCCTACAGACCAGAATCTTGTCTTTTGTGTTTAGATCTACGCGTTCCAGGACATGCTGGTGGCTGAGAATCCCAATATGGTCAGCAAGATTGTGATCGGTCAGAGCTACCAAGGTCGTCCCCTGAATGTCCTCAAGGTAAGAAAACAGGCTGGGGATCATAAATACATATATATATATATATATATATATATATATATATATATATATATCAGGAAACACAAATTTAATAATTGTTCTTTTACTCTTTGTTTCATTGCTTCTTGAATTTCTTGTCTCAGTTCAGCACTGGTGGAACCAACCGTCCCGCCATCTGGATCGACACTGGAATCCACTCCAGAGAGTGGGTCACTCAGGCCAGCGGTACCTGGTTTGCCAAAAAGGTGCTTTTATAATTCTCACGTTGTTTTTGTTTTTTCTTCACTGTCTCTGCAGCTTCTGATTACTAACCAGCTGCACTGAACATTGTGTTTTTATATTTCTGTGGGTAGATTGTGAGTGATTATGGACGTGACCCCGCTCTCACCGCCATCCTCAACAAGATGGACATCTTCCTTGAGACTGTGACCAACCCTGATGGCTACTACTACACTCACAACAACGTAAGCCTTTTATCACCAGAATTGTTTTACTGACTGATTTTTATTATTACCTCCTGCCACATTTCGGTTTTTGATTCACAATATTCATTAGTAGGACCTTCGGCTTCGGTTTCCCATTCCATTTTCAAGGACATAAAAACAAAATTTGTCCTGTCTTCTTCTACAAAATTACTTTGCAGCGGTGAATATGTTTTAGACATGGACAGGTTAATAATATATATGTAATATTAGAACCTTTCAGGTTAATCCACTCAGTAATCATAAATAAAGACAGGAACTTGTTGTACAAATTAACACAAACTGACACGTGTTTCTAATCAATCAAGAAAACTAAAGATAAATAGATCAAGACTTACATTTCCTTTTCAACAGAAAGAAAAGTGAAAATTGTGACTCTGATGTTTCCAGAACCGTATGTGGCGTAAGACCAGGAAGCCCAACCCCGGGTCTAACTGTGTGGGAGTCGATCCCAACAGGAACTGGGATGCTGGTTTTGGAGGTAACACCTTTCATTTGTAGCTGAAATTTAGAACTGTATGTCATTCTTAACTTCCTTTTCAAATTTCAAACCTTCAGTGTATAGTACTTTGTTGTGGTTGTTTTGTTTAAAAAATAATCAGTGCTACAGGTTGTATGAAAAATTAGTATGTGTAGAATTTCCACCCACTTGCATTTTATTGAAACTACACTTGCAGCATGAGTATTTGTGTCTTCAGGTGGTATTTATAGACAGTTTCTCTGACTCTGTTGTTGTAGGAGCTGGTGCCAGTGGCAACCCCTGCTCAGAGACCTACCGTGGTCCCAGTGCTCACTCTGAGTCTGAGGTCAAGTCCATTGTGGACTTTGTGAAGTCTCACGGTAACTTCAAGGCCTTCATCTCCATCCATTCCTACTCCCAGATGCTCCTGTACCCCTATGGCTACACCAGGACTCCAGTCAAGGACCAGGCTGAGCTGGTAAAAATCATACTTTTTAGCTTTTATGACTTACTTACCCAGGCCTTGTTTATTTTAAGTTATAAATGTAAGAATGTGCAACAGCAATATGAGAACCTATTGGTGGATATTCATATGTGATCATATTCTTTCCACAGCACAATCTGGCTAAGAAGGCTATCACTGACCTGGCCTCCCTGTACGGTACTCGCTACAGATACGGCAGCATCATCAACACCATCTGTAAGTCAAGTTTTTTAAATTCTACATTCTGGTTCTACATGTGAAATGAACCATATTCACTGAACACCAATGACATAGAGAAATCAGATATTCACACCTAATACTGTCCCCAGAGCTAACAACTTGCATGGTGGTCCTCCTTCCTGCTGTCTTTATATAAAAATACCCTGAGCAATACAATTCAATTGTACTGACAATACAATTACAATTACAATTGTTTCAATTGTAGACCAAGCCAGCGGTGGCACCATCGATTGGACCTACAACCAGGGCATCAAGTACTCCTACACCTTTGAGCTGAGGGACACCGGCCGTTACGGCTTCGTCCTGCCAGCCAATCAGATCATCCCCACCGCCAAGGAGACTTGGCTGGCTCTGATGGCCATCATGGACCACACCTACAAGAACCCCTATTAATGTGTGTGTGTGTGTGTGTGTGTGTAGAGGTGTAAATCTCTGTGGAGAGAATATTGTTGGCAAATGTCACTTCCAGTATCATAACCATGATCATCATCGTACATCATGGCTCTTCAGACATCGTGAAAACCACAAACAGACAAATAAATGAGCACAACAGAAAACTGCCGTTTCAATTTTTTTTCAACTTTTTAAAAAAAGTTACAAGAAAATATAAAGAAAAAGAAGAATATATATAGTAATTGTAGAATTATAAACAATAACACTACATAAATGTGTGATTTTTGTGTGGCTGGCTGGCTGGCTCTGGAGTTAGGTGGACAATGTGTTGAAGAAGGTTTATTAACCAAAACTCACAATGGAAACAGAAAAGAACAAAAATCCTGGAAAAATTAAGCAAAAAGCCACAAAGGTAAAAAACAAACAAACAAACAAACAAAAAACCAACAACAAACAAACAAACAAACAAACAAAACAACTGAAAAGAAAAGAAAACCATGGTCTCAAGCAAGGCGTCACTGAATCATTTCAGTGGGGGGGGAGGGGAATGACTCTTAAATCTAACATCAACAGTTAACTGCCAAAACATTTGCAGGTGGGTCACAATCAATATACCTCTCTCTATTTTTTGGCCCCAAATCCTCTGTCTGTCAGTCACCAGTGTCTGATTACACAGCCACAGCCAGAGGAGCCCAGACTGCTGAGCCCTCACCTCTCTCCTGAACCACAATGACCCTTGTAAACAAAAGGCAAAATCATTACTATCATCAATAAACCAGGTTAAAACAAAAAGCAAAAACAAACACAAAAACCTGGTTTACAAAAAAAAGTAAGACATTTCACCAGTAAAAGTGGAGGTTAGACACCTAATTGATAGCTTCACTCTGACTAACAAGGCACAGGCGGCCTAATCAAGCCTGCTGACAGCGACTGCTGTTGGGGATCTGGATCGGGGCATGTGAAAGGGTATTGAGAGAAAGAACCTTTTCGCTATGTGTTGTCTTATTAAGACAAGGAAACAATTCGGATACAGCAAACAATTATTCACTTTATTTGACATTAATTTACAAACATAATCATGTGATCAGATTGTTAATGTGAGTTAAGACTGAGTGAAAACATATCTTTCAGTCCATATTTTCATAAAATGCACTTCAAAGGACACTGTGTGAGTGTCTAGAGGGGAAAGTTGACCATGAATCATGCAATACATCATTACAACAAAAGGCCACAAATTAGAAATACTGTTTTTCAAATGCATCTGTAAGGTACTGAAGTGCTGCTTTTACTACCATGACAAAATGCACAATTCGTTCTGTTAGTTACATTGCTATTTTTGTGATGACTGTCTTTGTGAAGGCCTCAACTAATCAGCTAGTTTGATTACAACTTCCAGTACTTCAATCCACACGCACAAAGGAAACTTAACACGAAAGTCACGTAACAGCATGAGCACATGAAAAAGTTGTACATAAAGGCTGTTGGTTTATCATCAGTTTTGGAATCAGATAAGACATCAGAATAATGTGGAAAAAATTACAAAAATACAGCACAGCTTTTCTCAAGCTTTGTAACTATATGTATTTATATATTACATCTCATGTAATACAACAATCCCCAGCACATCCTTCATATCAAATCATATCAACATACTGTCTCCAGCGAAAAAGTATGATAGGAATGCCATTTATTTGGTGCCTGTCGTAGTAATGGAGCAAAATGTGAACGCTCTGGACATAAAAATGATAAGAAAAAAAAGAACAGGTTATCCACAGAGTGAAGTGGAAAAAAACAGATGCAACTAGTGTCAAGAAATTCATTTAAGTGCAAACAGATCCATCGGTTTCCACGTTCGCAGATGAGGCACTGTGCAAACATTCAAACACACACCATTTATTAAATATATCAAGAAAAAACATCAAGGGGAAAATACTTTAGTCTGACATAAACCTCCAGAATTTCTCTGCTCTGTTCCAGCTGACATTTGAAAATTTGTTTTTAATTTCATACTGTTGTCCAGTGTTAATGAAGTCCCAATGAGAGTTTTATATGTATATATTTTAGTTGCTGGGAACAAAATTTGAAAAGAATATTCAGCGTCTGGGTGTGAGATGGATTAAAGATGGTAGAGAATATCAGAAGCACATGTATGTGTGTCTACAAGTTGCTTAAATTAAGGAGCTGTGTCGTTTCCTGCTCACCTCTGACTGTACGGGATTACAGTATCTTGGAGGATTATTTGGACCAGAGGTGTGTTTCTTTACAGTTACGGAGCCTGAAGTGAATGGACTTTGTGTTGGAGGTATGTTTGTTGGTATATCTGTATGGTTTGGGTGCAGGGAGGTGGAGGTGGTGTTATTTCCAGGGTCTACTGCTCTGAACCCTGGCGCTGTCCCTCCCAGCTGTGGAGGAACTCTGTCGACTCCGAGCGCTGGACGCTTTAGACTGGGAGCTGCTGGTCGACATGCGGCTGGACATGCGGCCTGCAATGAACACACGTGCAAAGAAGCAAAATGATGGTCAAAAATAACAATTGTGAGTCAAACTTTCTCAGGTGAAGGTTATGAGGTGTGACTTAAATCTACCAGATAACAGAATTTCATGAAATGGAGCAAAAATATCACAACGAATGAGACAATCTAAACCATTTTGTGATCTTGACTGATAGGACTGGTCTGTCATGCCTTATTTATGGATCCCATCAACTGCTGAAAAGGATGTGATATCCAACATCAAGTTTGTGGGAAAGTTCCTGGAAGCAATTATGTAATTTGGTATTTGGGAAAATGGAGAATGTGAATGAGTTGGTAAACCTCCAATCAATTAATTCAGTTTATCACTACTGTGACCTAACACAGGTCACCTCAACAATATAATCCTTCACACGTGGAGAATAAAATTTACCAAAAATACAAGAATACTGAATTCACTTTGGTTTAAATGGAGCATTTTTTCCCCTGAGGAATCCTCCGTAAATTAACAACTGCTTATGAACTTATAAACTGCTATAAGCCTATAAACCTATCAACTAAACTAACGAAACAGAAAAAGTGCAATGCACCGATTCGACATTTTCAGTCCCTATATTGATTATTGTGGGCTTTGAGTATTGGCCAAAAAAGAGTAGGCCTGCTGATCTGATATAAGTTTCCCCAATACTCTCATTAAGTTGAGTTTCTGACAGTGTGGTCTTACTGTTGGAGTTACTGGGGATGAGTATCTCCTCCAACTGCTCCTGGACCTTGGTCAGCTCGTCTGATGTAAACCGCCACCTCCTCTCTGCTGCCTTAGATGGCTGCTGCGGCTGCAAAGAGCTCTTCTTTCCCTTCAGTGATGTAGGAGAGGACAGGCAGGAGGTGGGGATGGAGCCTGTCGTCATCCCTTCTGGAAATTTCTGAGCAATGACCTTAAGACCTAGGAGAGGACAGCAGAGGGAGACGATAGATAGCTCCAGCCACGTCCACAGCTACACCAAATAGTGGTGACATGTAGGAAAGCACTGATACTCAACTCAATACCCAATTAAAATAAAGTCATTCACACTGGGGATTGTTTTTGTACTTTTAGTATAGATAAGAGTGCATAAAACAGCATCAAGATAGAGCTTGTTTATCAAAAATAAGTGCCAGTGGAGGATCTCCCGCACCCCCTGACAGAGGTCCTAGCTAAGCCCCCAATGTCCTAAAATCCTGGCAACATCCTATAATCCTACAGAAGACCTAAAATTCTAGAAACGTCCTAAAATCCTAAAAACATCCTAAAATCCTAGAACCACATATGGGGCTGCTGCGACTGGCCCCTGACCTCCTGTCATTTTGCAAAAGTGGCCCC
Organism: Plectropomus leopardus; assembly: GCF_008729295.1. Lineage (NCBI taxonomy): Eukaryota > Metazoa > Chordata > Actinopteri > Perciformes > Serranidae > Plectropomus > Plectropomus leopardus. The sequence continues at coordinate 16,668,333 of NC_056473.1, read as the reverse complement.
CAAGCGAAGCCAGTTGAGTATCTCTGCATTAAAGGAAGTAGATGAAGAAAACCTGAGCAATACGTTACCTCCAGACAGCATAAACAGATTCTCAAATCCTCGTTCACACATGATGGTGGCTGCCTGGCTGGCTATCCTCTCATCCTCATCATACATGATGATGATCTTTCCAGCTGAATTTTTCTAAGGTTTTTGGGTTAAGTTCAGATAAAACAGTAGTAACTTCATCCTGAACCTTTCTTTTTCTTTTTTTTAAATTAATAAAATTCAAGGATACATATTCCAGCACGTCTTTGGTGTAGGGGTTCATTGTTCGAGACAGCATGGCGATGGGGAAACTGTGTGCTGGAGGAGAGAAATGATTCAAATTAAAATAATGGATATTTTTTGCTTGATGATCCGGGTTCATGTTCGTGCCACCTACCGCTGATAATGTGGCAGCGGTCGTATTCGTCCCGGTCCCGTACGTCCAGCAGCAGGTAGGGGCAGTCGGGGTAAGGCCGGTCAGCTGGCTCTGGGCTGGACACCAACTCACTCTCCATTCTCTGGTTGTTCCTGTCGAGGTTCATCTCTCCCACACCACTAATAACACTGTAAGAGGTAAAAGCTTAGAAGCTGCAATGTCTTTGTCAGAAATACAGCCTGACATGTAAATGTGTTATTTAAATCAATTTAATTTATTATCTTTCAATTTTTGGCAAATGTGGTTTTGATTCTTCCTTCTTTCCATTCCTTGTTTGTACATATTTTGCTGTTTTGTATCTACAGAAATAAGGTTTATTGTATTTTTCAAAATGTATTGTTTTTCATCAGTGAAGCTACAATTCCTGAATAGGTTACGCAATTTTATGGACCTATGAGGCATCTGACATGTTTCAGTACAAAACATATAGATAAGTGCATAAACTTTGTTAAATACACTAACTTCAACACATTTTGAAAGGTGACAATAATTGGTGTTGGCACAATAATAACATGAAAATGTCTAGTGTGTAAGATTTTGTGGCATCTAGCAGTGAGGCTGTTCAACTGAAACTTCTCCCATGTTCCAAGTGTGTAGGAGAACTCTGATGGTTAGTGACGCAAATTGCCCTGTCTGGAGCCAGTGTTTGGTTTTTCCGTTCTGGGCTACTTTACAAAAAACATGGTGGACTCTGCGGAAAAGATCCAGCTCTATATGTATATATGAATGGCTCTTTCTAAGGTAATGAAAATGAAATTCTTATACTTTGGTGATTATAAACTAATGAAAACTATTATGAATAATATCAACTATTTCTGCCAATACATGTCCCCAAACCCTACACACTGGATCTTTAAGTAAGTAATAATGTACAATTAGGTATCCAATATTTATTGTATATTGTGCAAAGGTGCCATCCCAACCTATAGCAAAGAAAACAAAAAGGAAAAAGTGAAAAACAGCCATCAATTTTTTTAAAATGATTTTTGGCTAATGTGACGTACTCAAATTTTAGTTAGATTAACTACTGTTACTGTGTTTTCCCAGGTCCTAAAATACCAGTGCAATCTCATTACCAGGTCATCAAATACTGACAATGCTGGGCTGATAATCAGACTGAACCACCAACCCAAAGCGTTGGTATTTAACAACCTTGCAATGAGACTCAACAATCAACTATCTTTCTCCAGAACTACATATTATTGTAGGTTACAGCTTCTTTTAGTCTAAATCAGGTTAGACAACCATATGCATTGATTTAGTATATTCACTGACTAATCCCAATTTATTGACACTTGATGACTAGTTAGACCCATGTTTTCCATGGCACCAATCATCGAACACCACTTCATCTGTGCATCCCACATACACATGTCTATGCCAGTCAAAGATGATTCAGCACAGGGCAGTACTGATTCTCTGTCTCGAAGCAGGGAAGTGTTGATCTCACAGGTGTTGGACTAGTTAATGTGAAATCAGATCCGGGGGGAAAAAGACTCTCTGCAGCAAATGTGAATATGGAGCTCAGCCAAACACTGTAGAAGTACACCACTTCACCCTTGTGTAGGTTTACCCCAGTGCTGCCCTACTTTCTCTCTCCATCTGTCCTCCCCACAAGGTGAAGATGACCTAAAAGCTCTGCCATTAGACAGAGCCTACAGAGGCTGAACCCCCTGGAGAGACCACAGATAGAGTTACACTCCTGGGGTCCCTGTTCAAGCTTTGGGGGGGAGGCACAGGTGACAGGAGGGGATGCTGAGAGCGTACTGATTGAGGTTATTGTGTGATATAATGGAGGGTTGGGTTTTGGGACAGGCAGACGCCTTAAGGGACAAAAAGGGTATGTACAGTATGTTAAGTGCATATACAGATATGGTGAGTGTAGGGTTACATGTGTGCTTGTGGTTGTGAGTTGTGATTGTTAGGTGCTTTGTGTGACTGAATATGATTGTGTGAGTCTGTCTGTGTGTGTCTATAGCTCTTTTTACACTGAGATGCTCTAGAGCCTCTATGAGGTCCCTTCTTTTAGCCTACTTCACATTTTTACACAGAAACAAATGACGGCGGCATCATTCCACTCCAGCGAGTGATAATGCACTGCATTGCCGCTATCTTCGATGTTATATGCTAAGTGATTTCGTTCTCTGCTTGGAGAGTAAGGAGTTCTCAAAACTCGCCGTTTTCCCAGTTTGCAGACGTTTACAACTGCTGTTCCTCTCTCTGAATTAGCCGCTAATTTCTCACAGCTGCTTTTCAAATCCCATGCAGCGTGGTAATACATAATCAAAATGTCACACCTCCCCACCAACAGTTATGTCTTTCCAGCTTTATGTTTTGCACAGACCTCATACCAGGGCTGTTTTTACCTCCTGTCTCGGCCAACCAACTCTGTCCCCCTTTCCGTTATCATGCATTATATACAGAAGAGCAAGGCAGCATAGCGACACAATATTCCCGCTTTGAACAGGCAGTATAAATGCGGCTTATGTATGCATTAGTGCTGAACAATTCTGAAAAAAATTGTAATTGTTATTATTTTGACTGCAATTGCAATATGATTTGGATATTAGTGGGAATAATAATTTGTACATCACCATTGTCATTTTAATTTAGACCCAGCATGTGTACAGTTCTAACTGGGTAAAGTCAGTGTTTTTTTTTTACAAACAAACCAGAGTTGGTGATAGTTGGAACAGTGGAAAGATGAACCAAGACAGCTTTTGTGATTTTTACTTTGCTTCTGTCCACTTTGAATGAAGTGTGTCTTACAATGATAAAATTACTGTTTGTTTATATTGAGACGAGTGGGTTTATTTATCCGGTGGGTTTCGGGGCTGTTTCTGGTTAAAAACAAAGGATCTTATTCTTTAAAAGGTTTTTCTCTGTAGGGATCCTTCCCATACTGTTTTTAGACACTAAGAATACTCTAAACATGTCAGTGGCGAATACAAGCAATTTTAGAAAACAATCTCTCACTAGAAGTGACACAGTGTTTGTGTACAGTATGAGGTATTCAGTGTGGCTGTGAAGTACCTTAGCAGTGTTGACCTGGCAGAGTGGCAGATTTCCCTGCTGTCCCCTGAATCCAGGCGATCTGACAGAGGCGACGGCTGTGGGGAGCCATTGGTGTGTTCAGACATACACTCCAGGTCTGCATCAGACCCCACAGACAGACCGTCTGCAAACCAGCAAGGAGCAGGAAATCAACAGACTGTCACCTACAGTCATCCATTTATCATATGTTACACTATATCCACAACACACAATGATAGCGGGTCATTTTTATCATTTGCGGTTTGGCAGTTTCACAGTCTTAAGTGAATGAGTAATTTTGCTCGTTACTGTACCTTCTGGGATGTGTGGTTCACCGTTAATTTCACTTTCATTCAGGTCGGATACAGAGGCTACCTGAAGTATCTGGAGTGAAAAACAAAGTTTAGATAGATGCTTTTACAGGGACGAAAAACTGCAAAAACAGAAGAATATCCTAGAGTCTGTCAATGAATGTAACACACCAAGCTAAATGAATTCTAGGCTGTCTGTCTAAAACTATTCACACAAGTAAGCTATTAATCATGAAGCATTGTAAATGGATCAGGGTTTCTCCCTGCACTTTTTAACGTCATCTCTTCCATCATACCATAACTGCTGACTGGATTTATGAAGTACGACATGAATCTTGCAGTGCGTTAGGAAATATACATTAATACTTACCAATTGTGCAAACGTTGTGACCTTTAACCGCTTGAAGATTTCATCTTTTCGATACCTGTAATCTGGAAAAACAAAGAAAAAAAAACAACTTATACTCAAACCTACAAAAGGTTATAGGAGGAATGAGCCACAAAGCCCAAGTGATGGTCTTGAAATAACATTAACCCTTTAACCAACATCAGTTTTCTAGTGCTGCACCTTTGAAGCCTGCAATTGGTTTGATATCTTTCTTCATAAACATGGAAAAAACATAGTAAGCAACTTGGCAAGAAATGTTCCACAGACAAAAAAACTAATAAAGTAATATATATATATATATATATATATATATATATATATATATATATATATATAGAGAGAGAGAGAGAGAGAGAGAGAGGGGTACAGATAGATAGATAGAAGGATGGACAGACAGACAAACAGAGACAGAGGTCATTCTTGTCTTTATTTTTGTTTGTTTTTTACTGTTCCTTTTTTATTTGCAGATTTTTTTTTTACTAATTTCTTGCTATTTTAGGGCCATTTCTTGATAAATTGCTCATTGCCCTCTTCGCATGTTTTTGAAAGAAATCAAGCCAATTTGCTCAGATATCAGAAGGTTCATGCTGTACCTAAAGATACCAAAAGGTTAGTCAAAAGTCAAAAAGTCTATCTACAGGCATAATCTAACCACTGTTCTGCAGCCGTACGACACATAACTCACCTGGGTCTTTCATGTCCTCCATGTCCTCAGCCCCCTCTAATGCTTCACTAAACCTCAGCTCTGTCCTGTCTGTTCCCATGCTGCCTTCCAGCCAGAGCTCCCACTACTGCACCCAAATCGGGCTGCTCAGACAGTTTTATCTGTGCTATGGATCCTGGTATTATCCACAGTGTGGCCTCACTAGCACACACTTTCTCACAGTCCCCAGCTGGCACCTGATCAGCATGTCCCCCAAAGTCCTGTCACACAGAGGACTACTTGTGGACAGCAGCACAATCCTCCACTGGAGAGTGAAGGAATCTGTGTCACTTATCCCTGAGAAATCAGAGGACGAGTCAACACAACATCACCACTGTCTACAAAGAAGTTATTCAACTGGGAAATATCAGTGGGTTTGAACGTCTCCAGTTTACCTCTTGAAGTACACAGGTAGACAGAGAAAAGAAACCCCACAGAAAATAAGTGCCAAGTTGGCAAATCCTACAGCAAATAGTTCTCACCAACATCACTCTTCGTAACAGGGCCTGTGCTGTAGCAGGGCTGATTTCACTGTAACTGGATAATGTGTGAGTTTTATACAGTCCTGTCAAAGCAGAGTATTAGTTCCACCTGTTCACATTTAGGCAGAAGGGAAAGTGTTTATAAAATGTTAATGGACTGGATGTAGTCATGGTTCCAATAGTGTACAGCAGCATTCTGATATCCGGCTGGATAGAGACACTGTTTTGTTCGCACCGGGTCAAAACTGTGATCCAAGCAGTTTTATGTGTCCGTGTGAATGAACGCTAAAGCTGTTCTTATCTATAAGGAACCCACTGTGAATTGTGATTCTCAGACACAGAAGTTACAGTATGAAGACTTGGAAATTGTTGTTTGGAAGTGTAAAAAAAAAAAAATACAGCTGTCTGTATGAACCTGTTTCAGAGATGTCCCATAGTCCAGAAATGTCAAGTCCAGCCCAGGGACCAATCTTGATCGCATGGCTGAAATCTACAATCGTTCCCATTAGATGCCACTAAATCCCCCTAATTCTTACACACTGTTCCTTTAAACATCTGGGTTATATGAATGCATCACAGTGCATATAGTTAGTAGAATAAAAGATAAAACATGATACTTACAAATAGGAATGCATGATAATATCGACACGTCATTGGTATCGGCCAATATTGGCTTTAAAAACAATGACAGAATTGGCCAACATGCTGATTTCTGCTGATATAACAAACCGATATTTATATATTTTTTTAATTGACAAAGTGAACATGTACAAAACATCAACCCTAGGTTAAAGTATTTTTTGATTTTGCACAATGAATGAATGTTATTGAAAAGCATTGTATTTTATGTCTCTAACTGCTGGTGGGCCATCAGGAAAAGAGTATGCATGATATGATGGTAACTCCATTACAGAAGAGACTTATTGATCACAAAAATTAGGTTGGGGGGAAAGTGTATTTATTGATAACGGTATCAGTTATTGGCCAAATGACTTGTGACATATAGGCATATCAGATATATCAGATAACAATATCGTGCATCCCTACTTATAAACATTTACACATGCCAGGTCAGATTCCTCCTCCATAGAGTTACTCACTTTTTTTAATCTCCTCCAGTCTTTCCATATACTTTGTAAGGCTGCATCCTACAATACAAAAATGACAGCAACACTCATAAGAAAGCATTTATAAATAATTTGACTCACGACAAATGAAAGTAGGTTATAACATAGTACATCTGTGCATGGAAAATATACCTGTGTCCAACTTTGTTTTGATATGCTGATACTTTTCGTTTGTCGGTATCCTTTTTTTCATGTACTGGAAAGAAACGACAAACATGAGTTTTTTGTTAGCTGTAAGACCAAAAAGAAAGACCGTGTATCACATTCTTACTTTGACGTTAGCTGATTTATTCTTCGAGTATGGGAGTTTTCAGAAAGTGCTAACTTTGCTAACGATATCATTTTTACAGGTGCACTGTCGTTGATATGGTAACACTGACCATAGCTAACTAGCAAGGCTGCTATGACAGCTAGCTTTGTTTCTGTTGGCTCACGCTGTATTTAAATTACAGTATATAATCAGTAGTGCAATGCTAACAGCAGGTGAATATTATAAGTAAAGCTGTCATTAAAGTAATGTTACCTCCACATTGCCGATGCCCCGATTGAGCGACATCTTTTCAAACCGAAATACCAAACATCAATTTTTAAGTTTAACAATCTCGTTGCTGATTGGTCATTACGCTTTCCCGAGCCAATCACAGAAGCTGATACTGCGCTACCGCTGCAGTTTCATATGATATGGCTGGCTAGTTGCTTAGCAGCGAAAGACGCTCCACCTTCATTCGTGCAGTGCTGCTTTCACGTTCCGTAGAAAGCACCGTTTTAAAAAATCTAAATTCGCCAAACTAAATCCGTGGTGTGCGGGCAGTGCTGTCGAGGTTTAATACCTTTGGCTGCTGTCACCAAACACTATGGCACTGTTCGTTATTTATGAAAGGGGAGGGGGTGGTGCAACCATGGGGAGGCATGTCAAATCATTTTTTTAAGCACTGGGGAGTACCTTAAAAAAACGGCTGTATTTTGTATATATTTTACTGCTGATTTTTAAAGAAAACATGCCTTCCAAACCTGCTGCATGTCTTTTTTTAATTCACCAAAAAAAAACAAACACTTTATAATAGCCATTTTAGCCAGCATGCACAGCAAAAGTGAAAACTCAAGACTTTTTTTTTTTCAGATTTCGTTTTTAGCTTTTAACTTTAAACATCAAAGGGTAGCCTACATTTTAAAAATCTAACAACTACTATATGGTGGAAGGAGGGTCATGCATTTACCTCAAGTCACTCGGGGAGGCTCAAGGAAAATATCTGTAGCTTTGTGGAGGTTAAAAATAAAAGTCACACCCCAGCCACCCCCTCCTCTGATAAATAAAGTACAGCTCCTAACATAATATTCATGCTTTTCATGTTATTCAGTTACATGTGGCGGCAGGCCTCTAATTTCGAGTCATTATACACGGCTTTAACTCATTAAATGTACCACCAACTTTCGCGGATGAAATTTTTACAACGGATTATCGCATGTCCGTTTTTTTTTATATGTTACGTGAATGCAGCATTACTTTCTTCATTGCCGCCATACAGCCTATGGTTGCCACAGCATCACAACCACAGGTGGCTACTTATTTAGCGTTAGCTGTAGAAATAGCGGTTATCATTCGTCAGCTTGTACAAACAGTTGTCAATTACAGCTCTTATAATTCAAAGTTAATTAAGTTTGCTGAAAGACTGTCGAGCAGAAGACCGTGTAATCTGAGCTCGGCAGGTCAGGTCTGGGACAGTTACTGAAGGCGCACTGTTTGACAGCCATGGGAGGGACGTTAAAGAGCAACACGGCGGTTCAATTCTACCTCTAAGTCTTTTAACAAACGCCCACAATGGCGTCTGTCATGGTAAGTATATTTATTAATGTTAAAAAAGGCTTATAAGCAGAAGCGTGTTTATTTTGATAACGTGAACTTGCACTAATGTTAGCTGAGTCGGCGAGTTTGCTAGCTGCGTCTCTGCTAAGAGGATTTGCCGAGAGGAGCTGTCAAACACACCTCAGGTCCTCTCTGTTAAGTTAAATCGTTACCGCATAACTTTTAGTTGTCTTGTTCGTTGGTTTATGACGTTCTTCAACTCTTGAACTATGTACTCAGTCTAATTTGTCTTCACTGCTTTCATGAAACGCGACTATGTATGGTTTGCTCCGAAAGGCAGTGTCCAAAAGGGAGTTTTTGCCCAGCCCTCAAAGCATTTCCTCATCCTCCACTTAAAGGTCCCATATGCTCATTTTTAGGGTCATACTTGCATTTTGGGTTTCTCCCAGAACATGGCTACATGCTTTAATGTTAAAAAAAACACATTGTTTTTCTTATACTAAGTTTTTGAATATACTAGGGTTCGGCAGATTTTTGGGGCCGATATTTGTCATTTTGCCAATTACCTGTATCGGCACTTTATTTTAATGATTGCCGATAAAATTAATTTAAAGGTGCAAGGAAAGTGTCAGCATGGGAAGAGCTTTCACTATGTAAAGCCTCGAGGAGCTATTTTCAGTTATTCATTTTTAAATTTAAGTTTTCACTTGACTTTATATTAAAAAGTTGTGACAGTTTGTTATGTTTCATTCCTTCAGTCCTTTCTGAAAATTCATCAGGGTATAAAGTATATGATGGTATTAATGTGCAGCGCTAACTCCATAAATACCCTGGTATACCATTATACTGTGATACTGCCCATGCCTGGTATCCATTGATTTACAGACACCTCTTTCTCAATGTAAGTCAATGGGAAAAAGTCTTTTTTGGTCCAATGGCATCAAATGATGGACCCCAGAAATTGCTGTACCACTGTTTGGCCAATTAGCTTCAAAACCCAGCACTCTTCCTGGGGACTTTTGAATGAATGTAATGGCACTGCAGCAGTTTCTACCTTCATATAGTATAACGGTGACATTACAACTTCACAGACGGCTGGTTTAAAGGCACAGTTTCTGAATATGGACTGTGTAATTTTCTCTGTAGACTGAGCGTTTTGTCACTTTCACAGTATTTATATAGCACTTGTAAATATGACTTTGTACGACTTTTTTGCTTTCATAAAACACATCCCTGTTTACTCGGATAGGCTGTGTCCTATAGAGAGTTGTTTCCCAGCCCTCCACTTCTACTGTAGCATTGCAACACTTTTCCTCCGCCTAGACTTCAATCTAAAGCAGTTCTTTTACAGACATGATGCAACTGATTCTGACAGAAAAGGTTATGTGAGATAAAGTAGGGGTTAAGTTTTCATCGCACAGGTCTTGTCTTAATAGTTAAAAGAGCTATTATTTTTCTTCACTGTGCTAATCCATGTGAACATCCCCCCTTCACCACATCTCTACCAAACAATTTCGTTTAATAATTGAAACTGCAGAGGAAATGCTGAGTTTCGCTGACTTAGTGGGCATTGTCATTGCAGGAGGATCCAACCTTAGAGAGACACTTCAAGGGGCATAAAGATGCTGTCACCTGTGCAGACTTCAATCCAAACCGCAAACAACTGGGTAATTTGTGTTGCCTCTGCAAGCTTTACAAATTCACAGATGCTGTTAAGATGTTCTTTGGGAGTGTGTAAGTCTCAGGGTTTGTATGGTTGTAAAAAAACTGGAAAACACATTTAAGAAAAACAAAAATGGCCAACAGCTTTAAAAGAAAACGTGCCCTTCAAACCCATGAGTAACTGTTTTCTTTACCCCCCCCCCTTTACAGAAAACATGCCTTCCAAAACCAGGGGCCCGCAGGTTTGGAAGGCATGTTTTCTTTAAAAGTTGGCACGATAATAAATACAAAAACAGCCATTTGAAGGTGGATGCCCTTATAATAAAAAAAAACTCCTCAGTGCTTAAACCATTATTTGACATGCCTCCCCCTTCTTGCACCCCCACCCCTCTCATAAATGATGAACAGTCCCTAAGTCACATCTACATATTCAGTCATAATCCTAATATAAAAAAGCTATTATATAGTCATGAAAAAGAACTGACAAGTAGTGTCAATGGTCGTTTCAGAGAATGTGTGGTCTTTAACATTTGCCTCAAAGTCATGGAAATGTATTGGTAAAAATGTGTATGAACCCTGAAGTCTTGACTGAATCTTCCCCATTCATCTTTTGTTTGTCTCTCTCTAGCTTCAGGGTCAGCGGATAAGAGCCTGATGATCTGGAATCTGGCTCCAAAGGCGAGGGCTTTCCGCTATGTTGGTCATCAGGACATCATCACAGGGCTGCAGTTTTCCCCCTCTGGTAACCTGGTGGCCACTTCCTCCAAGGACAGAACAGTGCGACTGTGGACACCCTCCATGTAGGCTCATGTCACTTTTTACCATTTAAATCAGGACTGTACAGGCTGAGGCTGTGCGGTATGTGTGATTGGATGAAGCTCGGTTAGTGAACACTTGTGTTTGTTACTATGTATTTTTGTGTTACAGGAAAGGAGAGTCAACAGTGTTCAAAGCCCACACGGCTGCTGTACGCAGTGTTGCTTTCTCCCATGATGGACAGAGACTAGTGACAGCGTCTGACGACAAGTCTGTCAAAGTGTGGAGCGTTCACCGGCAGTGCTTTGTCTACTCTCTCAACCAGCACACCAACTGGGTGCGCTGTGCCAGGTACCCAGCAGCACCACATCCTCAGTACCTTCTTATGTTCTGGCAAATTTGTGTCCATGTATCGTTTTGGTTTCCCCAAAAATGGCCTTACTATTAAGCCAGCTTCTGAAATTAACTTTTGGTCCAGCTCACCAAGGATTCATCCAAGGAAAAACACAGTAACATATTACTTTTTACAAACGAAAATAATAGTTATGCACTTTTTTCAAATATTTTACTCTCCCCATTTTCAGTCTTTTGAAAAAACATCTGGTGGAGACAAGTAGATAGAATTCAGTGAACAAGACTAAGCAGTTTGTGCTGTAGTTGTAATTTTTTGTCTTTTCCTTACTTCAGGTTTTCACCAGACGGGCGGCTGATAGCGTCCTGTGGAGACGATCGCACTGTCCGGCTGTGGGACACGTCCACCAAACACTGCATCAACTGTTTCACTGACTATGGAGAGTAAGTCCCAAAATTATTAGTCTTTTTAGCTCTAATTTTGCCATCAATGTGGGCTTTTTTTAAATTATAGCTTTGTTACAACACTTTACAGCAACAACTTAACCATATTATCTTTTCTTATGAAATTGTACTTGGCAAAGTCTCTTGACTTTATATTTTTTTACCCTTTTGTAATAGAACATCCAATATATTTCCAAACAGGAGATTTGAGGAGGTGGAGAATATAGTTTCTTATTCCAAAAGAAAAGCCCAAACATTTGTGACTATAATTAGAAGTTTTAAAAAGGTTTTACCAAGTTGATGTAAAAAAACCCCTAAATAAAACACATTAAGTGTAGTCATTGCTTAGTCTCTACTGTAGATGACATTGTTGTGTGTGATTTACACATCAGACTGTTGACCTGCTGCAGGTCACTGACTCCTCTGAGTGTTTTGTTGTTCCAGATCAGCAACGTTTGTTGGTTTCAACTCAAGTGGCACCTGTATCGCATCTTCAGGAGTTGACAGTTCACTGAAACTCTGGGATTTACGGACTAACAAGCTGATTCAGCATTATCAAGGTATGTCAAAATGTCAGCACTATAATAATACTGTATATTCAGTTTAAAAAATGAAGATATTACCTGAAATATCCATCAACTTTTCTGTGCCAAGACTGTAACTGTTTTGTAAGAAGGGGTTAGGGTTATGGTTATGCAAATCAACCAGTCCTATTCTGCACTCTGACACCTTATGTATTCTTGGTGCGTTTCCACTACATGGTACAGGCTCTACTCTACTCTTCTCCCCTTTTTTGGTTTTCCATTAAGAAAAAAGTACCTGGTACCACCTTTTTTGGTACCTGCCCTCCTGGGATTCCAAAAAAGCTGACGGGGTACTATGAGGTACTAAAAGGTGACGTGAAACAATGCAGACCACTGACCTCAGACAGAATCGTCACTGCATCATCAATGCGCGGCACGCACAGAATACCCTGAACAGCGCAAACCGCAAAGCTATTGTAGCAGCTGCCGTCCCAAAATGGCAAACAGAAAGATCACGCCGTGGTCGCTTGAGGAGGTGCAAGCGTTTCTTACTTCGCTGGCCGACGAGCGTATCCAGTGAGTGCGAGTCTGTGCGTATGCATAAAAGTACTAAAACAATTCCCAGTGTGAATCACTTTATTTTCTATCGTGAATTAGAAAATGGTTCCTGGCACCCTACTGGGCAGTTGAATAGGTTTGCAATGCTTGGTGAGAGGGTGGCAACGAGGCGGTGACAGGGGGCTCAGTTGGTAACAAAAGCAGGCTCCTGGTGCGAGGATCAGCCAATAGCAAATTCAATTTCAGTCGCCATGTATCAGCCGATAGAGAGCAGTCACTCTGCAGTCATAACACAATATGTAGAAATGTAATATTTTGTTCCCAAACATCTGAAAAAAAGCTTTTAAAAAAAGTAATGTGAAGGTTTAGTCAGTCTTTAATGTGTGTTTTTGGCTTACTTTGCACCTCTTGGTTTAGTCCACAGTGCAGGAATAAACAGCTTTTCCTTCCACCCGTCCAACAACTACCTGATCAGTGGCTCAAGTGACGGCACTGTTAAGATCCTGGACCTGCTAGAGGGACGCCTCATCTACACGCTTCATGGACACAAGGTGACGCTACAGCACAGCTCACCCACAGACATCAGACCCCTTTTGCAGCTGACGTCATCAAAAATATGCATGTACATGTTGATGAGTCAGCAAGCTTTAAATATTTAATTAAAACTGTTGCCTGCATCAAAATGTCTGCCTGTTGCATGTTGGGTTGTCAGAATTCATACTCCCAACAGCGGACTCAAGTTCAACAGGGCTCCGACCGTTTCAGACAAACACGTGTTTTAGTTTAACAAGTGAGCGGGTAAACTGGTGACTCATCCAAATGCGTCATGATTGCTTGTAGTGACGGCAACTGTATAAAACATTAAAAGAACATGAAGGTGTCCTCATAAAGGCCCTCAATTTTACTTTAATAAATTTTAAATGCATCTGTGTAAATTATCTTCGCCAGTCATTTACATACGTTGCTGCAAAAAACCATGGTAACATTCGGCGGAAAGTCACCAGTTAACACGGTCACTTTTAAACCTAAACACCGGTGGTGCAAACGATGCCAGCATGTTCCTGGATTTGTTCTTGATGTTATTTGTCATGGTGAAGTTGTTGTTTTTTTTATTCTTAAACATTGTTTGCTTTGTTTTTCAGGGGGCTGTAATAACAGTAGCCTTTTCCAGGGCTGGAGACCTATTTGCCTCGGGGGGAGCTGATGGTCAGGTTGGTGTTTCATGAATACATAGTGACCCTGTGTTCCCCTGACTCTGAGCAGCTTTTAACTTCAAGGTCACATTTTTACTTCCTGTAGAAGAAACTCTGATGAACTGTGCTACTCCCTCAATCCCCCAGGTGCTGATGTGGAGGACAAACTTTGACACCAAATCCTACAGAGACATCCTGCAACAACACAGTCACAGGTCTACCCCTGATCCTCCACCTCACCTGACTGACATCCACCCCAGAGTACCCCACCTTCACCACCCGCAGCCCACAGCCATTCAGGTTAGTTCAGTTTTACCAAACTTTTTATGCATATTATGTTTCTGAATTTATTCAAGACTGTGCTACGATGGCCCTGAGGGTCAAAACATGATGCGAGTTCAGAAGACACTTTAACATTTCAGAAAACACTACATTACCCAAAATTATGTAAGGGTAATATTGGAAATTCTGTTTTGTTTAGGGAAATGTTATTTTGTCTTCTGAAATGTTGTTTTGTTTTAGGAAATATGGAGTTTTGGAAAATGTCCACAGTCTAAAGACATTCTACTCATAACATTTCTGTGTTCATTAAATCATATAGGTAAGAAGTGTTGTAAAGGTCAAAAGGGCAGCAGCTATATAAGACTTTTTTTCTTTCCACAGGTCAGTCCAGCAGTAGCAGACACTCAATCCACTGACCCTCATGTCATAGAGTTGGGGCAGTCTGTTCACAGCAACACGGTAAGCTAGCACCGTAAATCTACAGTCACACAGCCTCATCTCATATCGCATCATGTTACTGAAATAGAGAAATCAATTACTGAAGATGCAATATGTGCAATTGTTAAAGCCAAACAATACTGACATAAAAAGACACAAATTACAATTAAACGTGTACACGTTAGGATGATTTCTCACAAAAAATACATTACAGTTAGCAAGAAACTTGTAAAGATTGACAAGAACATTAGCTGAAATTAGTGCAAAAAAAAAAGATAAAATATCATTAAAGAAAAAGAGAAATTCTCTCCTTTTTTAGAGCTAATTGTTACTCATTGCTTTTTCCCAATGTTTTTGAAAGAAATCAAACCAGTCCAATCTGCTCAGGGTTAAGAGGGTTAAAACATAATAGTGAGAGTCTGTCGTCTGCTACATTTGATAAAATGAAAGTGAATCTCTTCTGAGTTGTGCGAGTGATGGTTTTCGACATGTATATTTCCCTTCAGACATACCACACAAAAACTTAAAACACAGTTGTGGCAATACCCATCTGCTATTCACCATATCAAAATAATTACATTACTGCTTTTTACAGGCTGAAAGCAAAGTTTATGCCTTTAAAATTGTGTTGTTATTACTGTTTATGGCTATGTGTATTTGAGGGGGGGTGTGAGTCAGGATGTTTTCATGATAACCACCAGGTGGCAGTGCAGACCACTCTATAGTTTTGCGATCCTGCTGCAGCAGTGACACCTGCCTCAAAGGGAAGCAGTCCATTCACTTGCCAGCAATGTGTTGATGCCAACAAAAAGCAACACTCTGCTGTTTGCTCCATCACACATTTTTTTCAGCATCATGATGTACAAAAGCACTTTTCCACTCAAATCATACAGTTCTGCACATTCACAAATCAGAGCTGCGGGGCAACTACAATTCAGTGATTGCATTCATAAAATGTTGGATTTAATTCATTGAAAATGTAAATGCAGCTGAAATGAAATGTACCCTGTCTTATCTTAGCTAAGCTGCATTGCAGTTCAGTTTATATGCACCTGTTCAACATTTGTCCTGGAATAAGCCTCACTGCATTTTTTTTCCAGATTTAGATGATTATACATATATGTCTTGTTTTATTATCCCAGCTTTCAGCTGGTCTCTTGCACTTTTTTTCGACCTAACAGCCTTGTGAATGCCATGTTTATGCCTTTCTGCTGTTTTTATTGTTGCTGAGGGCCCATGTGGGATGGCAGGGCAGTGACCTGGCCTTGAACTTGCTACTCAAGTTCACATTATGTTGCAAGGTAAAATCCTGGATGTGAATTAGTTGCTATCCGCTTACTCCATTATTGCTGATCCCATATAAACAGGGTAGAAACTTGAGATTGATGTAGATGGGTCTTAATGTACAGGTTTAATGAGTATTAGGAAAACAATATGCTTTACAGAAGTGAGGATGGCTGGTCAACATATAAGGTTTGTGGGAAAATACCTTATGCACTGCCATGTTAGAACCACGAAACAGTGATTCATTTGCTCACACTCGAGTGCGCATTTCTTGTAGACTAGATAACTGGCATTTTGTTTCCAGCCTAATAAACTTTACTTATATTGTACCTTTCATGCAAGAAATGTAGCACAAAGTGCTTTATACAATTAAAGCAGGTCACCAAGGCAGTTCAGCATTAAAGGACTTTTAAAACAGTTAGCGTTTTAGAGTTTTAGAAAGTCATAGCTGGTTAAAGGCTGTAGTGAACAGGTGCATTTTTAGCTTTCGCTTAAAAATATTTAGAGAGCCGGCTTCTCTGATATATATAGGTAGTGTGTTCCATAGCTTTGGGGCATAATTCATAAAGTCTGTGTCCCCAGTTTTCTTTCGGCTGTTGCTTGACCTTCAATAAACCAGCAGCAGATGATTGCAGTGTTTGTAAAGTTAAATGGTTGAGAAGGGAGTTAGCAATGTAGCTTGGTCTGTGTCCATTTAGAGCTTTGTATACAAGAAGGACGACCTTGAATTCAATTCTAAAAGTCTCAGAAATCCAGTACAAAGAAGCTAAAACTGACCTAATGTGCTCTGTCCTCTTGGCTCTGGTTAACAGCCGAGCTGTAGTTTTGAGTGTGCTCTGAAGTCTCTCAGTGCTGAGTTTTGGGAGACCAGTAAAAAGTGCATTAGTCGAGTCAGCTTGAAATAAAGGCATCAGTCAACTGTAAGATCCAGCTGTAAACTCTTTGTTTCTGTGGAGGCGTGGATGGTAGGCAAAACAACAAATGCTCACGAAAAGTGCACTGATTAGATGGAGGGAATTTTACCACAGTTCATCTACACATACTACTGCTGCAGGTGTGGTCCCTGAGTGGCAGGAGTAAGATCAGCAGCCTGTCCCCTCTTTACACAGCATCTATTAAAAGTTACACACAACTACTGCCCCCTACTGTTGTAAAGAAGAATCACAGGACATTCACTGAAAAGTCAGCCATTCATAATAAAGTATTTTATGCAGACAAAATACTTGAAGTTCTTTATCCACCTGTCCAGCATGCTTTAGTGAAATGAACTGACTGTTGATGTTTATACATCAACAGTGATAATGTAGCTTTCACTATGCATTACTTAGACAGCCATCCCTTACACAAAAGCTTTAAACCTCTACTTATACAGTATGCCTTGAAACACTGAAAACAATGCTTAGTAAATGATAAAAAGGCACTTGTCAGTTGGTGTGCTTATTAATCTAAAGTGTATCATTACAAAATATATTGAAAATTGAATATGAAAGTAGCATTTAATGATTTATAGTAATATTAATATTCACAGCCAGGACCCTAGCAGCATGAAAATGGCCTCAAATTTGTTCCTGTATATTCATAAGCAGATGAATGTGAGTTTGGGCATGTTTTCGTTGTGAATATAGATATAGTTTCTAAAGTGAAGTGGTGCACATGTTTTTCCTTCAGGGCTGTGACGCGTTTAAAACTCTTAACTAAAAGTGAAGTAGTGTAAAGGTCTTTTGAATACTTTGCACAGTTGAAGGACTAATGTAGGAAGATGTTTCTATTACTGTGGGCATTCTTTTGTGTGGCTTTATTCAACAACTGAACAACCAAAAGTATTTGCTTTTAAAGATCTCCTTATACCGTTTTGAGTCCCTGAAAAATGTGTTAAACCGAGTCTACATGAATACTGCTATTGCAGCTCTCGTCATTTTTCTTTAGTGTGCTGCCCCACTTCTTTTAGTGTCTCCTTCCCTGCCGTTGGCTTCTGTGTGGGAGGAAACCCATGAATGGACCAAGCCAAGTGGAAGTCATTTAGAGTGAGGATGGCCAAGTCAGATAAGTGGTTTCGGTTCAAGACTCCAGTAATAACATAGACGCAGAACAGTCATTCATGACTTGAGATGTTCTGATGTTAACTTGGAAATGTGCAGAGGAAGCGATGAGTTTTAACCTATGTGGGATATCAGGTGGATACGTTTACTGTTACACATCATTTCCAGTGAATTCTCAAATGTAGAAGTCATTAAATTGACTGTTTTAAAGTAAATATCCACAAAATGTGTATTTTAATGTTTCTCTTTTCTTCAGTTGTGACTGATATGATGCATCAGTAATCCAACTTATACACAAGTCATGAAAGCTTTTACATTTGCATCCAAATGTGATGTCAGTCTTAATAGCAAATGTAAAGGTTTCTGGTAGCATTCTTATAGGAGAAGTTGCACCTGATGACTTTTACATCTCAACTAAAAAGGAGAATAAGTAGTTACATTGCATTTGAAGCAGTTATAAGTATGTGACATCTTAGGTGGCAACAAATTAGAAACTAAGAGAAATTTGCAGATGACCAAAACATGTTTGAGTGTCATTGTAAACTCTTTCGTGCTTATTCTGCGGTCATGTGCAAAACTCCTTCATTTAGCACCTAAAGAATGTTTTATTATTTTTCCTCTTTTTATTGCACACACTCTTTTTACACATCCCAGAA
The DNA here is from genome assembly GCF_008729295.1 of Plectropomus leopardus. Taxonomy (NCBI): domain Eukaryota; kingdom Metazoa; phylum Chordata; class Actinopteri; order Perciformes; family Serranidae; genus Plectropomus; species Plectropomus leopardus. Next base: position 16,649,835 of record NC_056473.1, on the reverse strand, counting down.
ACACAGACCCCCTGATTAGTTTTTAAACTGAAAACAATTTCCCTCTGTGAAACTTTTTTTAAAAAATGTATGTCGCAGATAAATAACAAAACATTTTGAAGACAATTAAGCCCCTGCTAATTTTTTGTGTGATTTATCCTGGCTTCATATGAGTGGAGGAAAAGTCTGCTAACAGCAAGGCTAACTTATGCAATGTAAAATGTCTTAGACAAACAGTAATAACATTATCATGTTGTGTATGTAGGGAAAATATGTCTACCAAAAGACAGTTGTTTCATCTGTGTATCTTGTAAGTTATAATGGACACAAATTTTGTACTTTTTAAAAATATTGTCGCTATAAGACATGTCCTTTACATGCGTGTTTTAAGGGTATTAGTAGAATCAATCAAACTTTACTGCACTTCACATAACATTCATGTGTAACATGAATTTCGGTGTCAGATTGTGTGCGTAGTGAGTGTTCGGCCAAGAGAGAAAGACAGAGAATTCATTTTTGCTGGTGTGTGCCAGCGACGGTGACAGTGAGGCTACAGCAACTGCAGTGGAGAGTATGAGGGTAAAAACAACAGCGCAGTGTGTAAACAGTTTGGGTTGTTTGTGAATAAGTGCTAAAACTCCTCAAGACCCGAGTCAAGCTCCCGTGTCATTCTTGCCACCTGCTACTTACAGTGAAGGAGGTTAGGCCCAAAGTTAGCAAGCAAAGTTAGCCTCGCATTATAAACCGCCCAGGATCCCTTATGGTGGACTGTTAAGGTGGAGCAGCTGTTCTCACTGTAGTCAGTCCTTAATAGATAATAGGGGAATCTCTGGCTGCTTAGACTCTCCTGAGTATGGGAGACAATTATTAATCCCTATCCCAACTATTGTTGGTTTAGTTTTTACTAATTATGTGAATGTGTTATGTGATTTGTAAAGAATGAACTAATTTGTATTTATATATCTAAGTGTACTTTAAACTGTTAAGAACCAATATATTCAATTCCAAGTTCAAATTTACATTTGCAAAAAAAAACCTAACTTCACAGAAACTCAACATTGTGGCACAAAAGCCCCAATGCCAACTTGCATTTTTGTTGGTGTAATTACAGAGCGATGCAGATACACCACTGCACAACTATAAATGCTCACAACAGAGTAGGCCACCTGGCCGCAGTGAAGACTCTGTGCAGAGGTACGTTGAACTATAAATTAGTCGCTGTGAAGTCAACATCACGGTGTCTCAGATTTGGCTCCTTCTCTCGCTCGTCCTCGCTTCATCTTCTGCTTCCTTCTGTGGGCTGCTTGATGGAGGTTTGCTCTCTGCATGAATCGCCCAAGCATGCCTGAATGGAAAGGCCCATGAGAGATCAGAGAGAGGGAGATCAGAGAGATGGGGAGAGAGCAGGAATCCACGTGCCGAGGCCCTGGCCCGCAGGGGCCGCAGCAGCAGCCGCAGCTCTAATAATAGACTAACTGGAGCTCTGTTTGCCTGTTAACTCAATGACTAACTCACTGCACCCTGGTGTCACACACATTTCATACATATACATCAGTTTGGTCTTTGCCACAAATAGCAACATGAATGCTGGACCCTTGCATGCTTACTCGCTGTTAGTGCACAAGCTATTTTTGTTAAAAATTTAAAATACAAACACAGCTCCTGACTCATTCATGCAAATCCATGCCCTCTCTGTGCCTCCTGCAGCTTGTCATAGCCTCTGTGCATCTATGTGTGTGAGTGCAGTTGTGTCAATGGGCATGTCAGTGAGTGAATGAGCCTGCATGTATGTTAATATAGTGTGTACAAGTGTTAGTAGACATACAACTATGCCAAGTTATGTGTACAAATGTGTGTGTACTTGGGCTCTGTTTGTGTGCGTACATGAGTCACTGAGTATTGGAGTGTGTGTGTGTGTGTGTGTGTGTGTGTGTGTGTGTGTGTGTGTGTGAGAGAGTCATCCCTGGTTAAAACGAGTCGAACAGGGAGCCCCCAGTGCTACTCCTCCTGTCAGTTCTAATTTCCATTACTGAGGAACTCCTCCTTTCCTTTTCTCTCCTTCCCTCCTCCCCTCTGGTCATTTCCAACTCCTTTCCTCCTCCTTCCACCATTGGTGATGTCCTCAGAGTGCTTTCCCTTACACCCTGCATCCGTGTTTCCCCCCCATTGCCCTAATGGGTCCAAGCGTAGGCGGAAACAGAGAGAAAAGGGGTAGGAGAGCCTGAGAGACAAATGGGCAAAGAGAGGGAAGGGACGGGAGATGCAGATGGCCTGAGGTAGGTACGTGGGTGGCCGGATGGGGAAGTTCCTTTACTCACAGTTCCTGTAGCCATTGCTGACCTTCATACCTTTAAGTTAGGGCCATTTCCTCTTATTACTTATGCTTTATAAAAAAGAATTCTTTAGACCTCAATGGCACTATGGCTAAGACACATACTTTCTTTGAGGTATGGATTGAAAGGACAACCCTGTCCACATACTTTTGTGTACACTTTTTCTGGGGTTGTTTTTCTTTGTGAGGGCTTTAAAACTCAATCACCAGAATAAATGTTGGGATTGTGTTTCTGCAGACCATGGCTGCATTACAGTGATTTGTTATTATGTCACCGATATGTTGAAATGTTTCTTTACATTTCAACAATACTGTGTTTAACATGTGGTTAGGGTTAGACACGAAAAACACTTGGTTATGCTTAGAAAAAGATCATTTGGCTTAGAACAACAGTTTTTTGTGGCAGTATCCTGGAGGGAACACAGCGACGTCTTCGTAAGAAACAACCGAAGTTTTGTCTCTATCCACAATAGAAACACAGCAACAAGTTGCCCATGTTTGGTGTCTAAAAAACGACTGGAAACGCAGTCATGGCTCTCTAAAAGACAACCAGTTCTGTTTTTGTAGGTCCTGAACTGTTCTGCACCTTGGCAGGTGTCTTACCTAGATGCCACACCATCCACCATCCCCTCTACCACTTCAGTGACATAGTCACTTGTCTAGAAACCATATGATACTTTACAGGTGGCATGGTGTTGTAATAGTAAGTGCTGTCGCCTCACAGAAAAAGGGTCCTAGGTTCAAACCAGGGTTGGCGTGGGGTTCAGATCTTGGGAGGAGGGGCTCTTTTCTGGGGAGTGTGCTTTTTTTCCCCCCATTTTGCAGGTTCTCTGGCTTCTTCCCACATTTTAAAGACATGCAGGTCAGGTCAATCGGTGACTCTAAACTGCCCGTAGGTGTGAATGTGAGCATGGATAGTTGTCTGTCTCTATATGTCTGCCCAGTGACAGCAGGGATAGGCTCCAGCCCCCCCGCGACGCTTAAGAGGATAAGCAGTTACGGCTGATGAATGAATGATACATATGAAATACACAAATGCAATGTATCTGTGGTTTGCAGAAACTGTCACAGTCTTGGAGAGCAGGTAGCAGCCCTGGACCCAAATGGAGACAACAAAAGAGGCAGGCGGATGAATTCAGAGATTTATTTCAAAAAGCTTACAGTCCCAAAATAAGGCAGGTGAAAGCAGACAGGCACAGGAAAGCAGGTAACAGAACTGACAAAGAACAAAGGAACCGTTGTAAGTAGAAAGACACTAATTGGGGAAGTGGGAACAGGTGTGTAGACTGCAGGACTACAGGAACAAGTGAAACTAACCAGGGCGGGGCAGACAATTAATGTTGGCGGGAAAACACAAGGGCAGGAGGTGAATTGATCTGAAATGAGAGATAGTTGAAACAAAATTAAACAGGAAACGGGTGATAAGTAGCTCAGTTGGTATCGCCCCATGTGCAGAGGCTACACCCTTGCTGCACCAGCAGTGGGTTCAATTCCTGCTGTTCTATCAAACAAAGGCAAAAAAGCTCCAAAAATAATCTAAAGAAAATCAGAATAGAATAAAAGAAAGGAAAAACATCACCTGAAGAGGAGTTTAGGGCAGATCATGACAGAAAGGTAAAACCCAAATATTTTCTTCTGGAGACTTGGATATCTTAATGCTAGAGCTCACTAGATAATTTAAACTTTTACAGCCAAGTTTTAAATCTGATGGACAGCAACATATTAATGGCTGTTTTCATGCTTTAATGACATGTTTAACTGTCAGCTTGGTGTAGTGTTCGAGTGTCCATATATTTTTTGACATGAAGCTTGTTTGCAACAGAGAGTGGAAAGCATTTTCTTTATTTATTTTTGATGTTTTTTTTTTTTTTTTTTTAAAGAACAAAGTAACCTCCAGAAACTAATCAGCTAATATCATCAGTTATAAACACACAAACTAATAATCTTTAGTTTTTGAATCATGTACACACATGGGACGACCATGCATGACGTAACTGTACGTGCAAACATTACCCATGAGGCCTTTAGGGTGTTCTCATGTTGTTTGCATGGTATCCATTCAGGATGTGTGCATGGACAGGGAGGTGATGTCAGTCGTGACATGATGATACTGATGTAGCATCAGCTGTGGCTTTGTCCCCCTCCTCTCTCTCTCTCTCTCTCTCTCTCTCTCTCTCTCTGCATTAGCCATTAAGCTCTGCAGTGAGCTGGCGGCACTAGCAGGGCTCAGTGCTTCTGAATGGAGTGTTATCAGCAAACACTACGTCATCAAAGAGCAGACAGAGGCCCGGGGTTGTGTCCTCACTCTTTGATATACACCCCAGTAGTTATAAAGTGACGAATCTCATCCACCAACCATATAGTGTCTGTCAGCTGCTCTCTGTGCGTCTTTGAGCACTGCACCCGTCACACTCTCTCCTTGGAACTCAGCTATGACAGATCACTGTACAAGCATGTGAAACATACATTATGAAAGCCAACCACAAATTCACTTTTTTAGGCATTTCGCCTTGTTATAGTTGTGTGTTTTTCAAATGTTATGTCTCTTGAATGCCTGCTGCTTACAGTCTGGCACCTGGCTGCCACTTTTTTTTTGTAAAGCCCTGACCTTACCTGTGCACTGTGGGGTTACATGGTCATAAAATATAAGCAGAGCAAAGTTTAAAAATTTTTTTTAAAAATACACTGCTACACACTGAAAGTGGGTCCACGTGCTGACTGAGAGGGATTACTTCTCTTATACATTATAGTATATCTAAAGAATTTTTTTTTTCTCGCTTTTTAAGCCTTATTGTTTTCATAAATCAAATTTGTATAAATTGACCATTTTAAACATATTGAACAGAGTAAAAAACTATTTATAAAAAGTAGTTTGTTATGCACTTCATAAACTAAAAAACAAATTGTGATACTGGGTGTTTCTCAAAATGTAGCACAGTCTCTCAGCTGCTTGAGTCTCTCCTCGTGTTGAGTGGCAGCAGAGAGTGGGCGACGACATGGAGAGTGTCAAACCCATTGCACTGAACAGATATCAAGTCAGCTGTGAATCACATGGAGAACGGCAACCGTGAAATGAGGCCAGCTGAGTGTTATAATGTGTGTGTGAGAGCGTGTGGGTACATGGTGTACCTGTCTTAATAAGGACTGAAATGTCCTCATAGGTAAGTTCCATTTGAAGTTAGTTTGTGTTGCAACAGCCAGGGTTAGTTTACGTCTGAACATGTGAGTTAAGAATGAACGTGAGGATCAGGTTGAGGTTAAGCATCTAGATAAAGTTTGGTGGAGTGTTGACGCTAAAGGTTTTTAAGAACAGTCCTGATAAACTTTCCTGTGTGTGTTTGTGTGTGTCCTAAAGAGGCGATTAGATAGCAGAAGGTTAGATTTGGTTTCTTGCGCCATCTCCCGTGTCCATCTACGTTAGCTGTGACGCCAGTTTGACCAGACAAGGTGTCCTCTACTGACAGGCCTCCTGTTACGGACCTTTGTGTTTGCATCTGTGTGTGTGTGTGTTTCTTTTGTGGTCCTTCGAGTGTGAATGAACGAGTGTATAATCCTTATCCTTTGTGACTCTGTGTAGTAAATTTACTGCTGTCATTTTCAGCAGGTCTCTTTAGGTGCATCCATCAACTGTGAATATGTAAGATCATGCATGTTTATGTAATTGCAGTGTGCACTGTATGTGTCTACATTTAGACAGATGGCCCCACCCCCACCCCTCTCTCGCTTCCTGTGCAGGGGAAGTACAGGACATTGGATGGCCTGGAGGTTTAGATACCAGATTTAAGTGCTGTAGAGGAGAACACGAGTGACAAGACACGACGGAAATGAGCTAAAGATAGTAACAGCTCCAGGGGGGAAGGGGGTGTTCACTTTCCACTAGGACTAGGACTCCCAGAGGCTGCATAACACCCTCATACTCACACATGCCCACACACAAACTTACACTGTTACACTCAGCAAACACGCTCATACACACTTAGTCAAAGCACAATCACGCACTTTCATTCATACAATGTTCTGTCACACACTGTTTGAATTACACTGGCTGGCAATCTCATGCAGACTGATTCTGATAAACATGCAGGCATTCAAAACTTGTGTACACCTGATATGATTATTATAATGTGCTCTTACTTGCTTCAAGTAATTATTTTGATAAAAACATCAAATGACGTTAACATTGAACTTGACAGGTCTGCACAGTTTTAAGCCTCTTAGCTTATTGTTTTGGTTTTCCATCTAGGCAACATAGGTGACATTTAGTGGAGGGATATGCATTTAAATAGAGTTCTTGCAAAAAAAAAAAGAAAAAGAAGGGAATGTAAGAATGCGAATGTAAATTGCCCAACAATAGAACAAGTGCAATTTGAGATTTCCTCATTGAACAGCTTTCCTTCGTTTAATTTACCTAAATTTCAAAGTTGAGATAAGAAAAGTAAGACAACTTTCTGTTGCTGTTGTTACATGGGTTCGATGTAGTGCTAAACGACAGCTCTAATCCCAGGCAGTTCAACAAGTGTGACCAGTAGCAGCTAACATCTGACAAAGGATAACAGAAATGGCTCATCTCTGTGGTCATCCTCTCAATAAGTGTTTGCTAACACCTGTCAAGCAAAGGCAAGTCAGGTCAAGTCAATTTTATGTATTAAGCCAATTATCACAAATCACAATATGCCTGAAAGGGCTTTACAGCATATGGCATCCCTCTGTCCTTAGACTCTCACATTGACTAAGACACTCCCCCCCGTCCCGCCCCCCCCCCGTCACGTCTTTCCGTCCTCTTCCAGGACGGACAGACGTGCAATAGATGTAGTAAAAAACAAGTAAATTACAGTACATTGCAAAATTATGTATAGGTAAGAGAGAGAAGAGAAAGAGAGAGGGGGAGAGATGCACAGCAGCAGTAATGGTAACAATAACATAACATATAACTTTTGTTATAGACAAAAAACTAATGAATGTAACTTATGATAGCATGTAATGTTACATTCAAATGTTGCAGTTTATGTACATGGTGATAATAATCATATTTGTGTGTTTATAGTCGAGGCATGACTAATAATAATGGCAATAGACATTGACATCTGGTAAGATCACAGCGTCAGTGCCGCAGACAGCACCAGAGCACCAGCACAGCCATGACCACGATCCAAGTTGAGTCGCAGGTAGGATCACAGCATCAGAACAATCACAATCCAGGCGCAGCCATGATCCGGAAAATCTCAAATCACAAATGATCTGGAGAAGAAGTCGAGTAAGTGTTATGCAGTACTAGGACGTGAGTGTTTGCAGATGAAGAGAGAGAGAGAGAGAAGGAGAGAGGAGCTCAGTGTATAATAGGAGGTCTCCCGGCAGATTAAGCCGATATCAGCCTAACTAGGGGCTGGTCCAAGGCAAACCTAAGCCAGCCCTAACCATGAGCTTTATCAAAGAGGAAAATCTTGAGTCTACTTTTAAATGTGGAGGCTGTGTCGATGCTAGTAGTTAGCTCTGTAAGTCAGTATCCTTAAATGCACAGTTATGTTAGACTAAAGCTACAGATATGGCTTGATTAGGCCACATGGTAGCAAGCTGCAAATGGATTGCATGTCAGATGGTGAAAACATAGATGACTCTTCGGCTCTGTACATTTTGCTCATATTTGCACTTTTTATCACTGTGCAACTTAATTCATTAATTTTCTTGGCAAATAGTTGTCATGGTTGACATAATGAAAATTAATCAGCCAATAATTTGCACTTGCAAGTGTTTGGTCGGGCACGCAATGTGTTGTGTGTTAAGATATTGCATTGCTGCAAAAGTTGAGCCAGCAAAAAAGTTTTGGGCGAAACTCATTGCCAGATTACCCTACATGTCTAATTGGAGCCCTCTTCACAACGACACGAGAGAGACCAAATGTTCACTACCTGCTGAGCACAAAAACAGCAAACTAATAAAGGAAAAGACAGTTCCTCGTTCTAGTGGACAAAATGTCCTCACTGCAGCTGTAAGTATTTGATGAAACCTTGTGTAACTGGAATCTTACATGACACCTCCTGACCAGTTGTTCACCCCTAGTGGCAGTGGAGTCAAAGCGGAAACTCATCCCAGGACATTGTGCTCGTCCTGTAATGCTGTGTTTTGCTCAGTGACTTCCAGTGGCGTCTCCAGTCTCCTTGGCGCTGGCGTGCAAGTGTTCAAAAACTTGATCTTCCTCATCAAAAATACAAGAGAAGGGCAAGCCATATCACTAATTCAGGAGGGTTCTCTCTTCGGATTCCCATCCGTCCTTTCACCCCTCACCCCTCTCACCCTTCCTGTTTCTCCCCTTTCTCTCTTTTTTCTCAACCTTATGCAACACTCACTCATAGGAAGCAGGTTGTTACTTTAAGGCCATGCTGTTACAGTTGGTGTGTCTGCTCATCAGTAGAAGAGTTTTTTTTCCTGCTCTTGGAAGTGTTTTTTCTCTGTTTTGCTGTTTAAATATACTGCTAAACCACCACCACTGATAGTATATATACATTTCTACTTATTCGTCTCTAAAAAGGACAGATAAAACACAACAATTTTGAAATTTCTAGTGCTGATATGACATAATCAACGATCAGTCCATGGTTCCAGTCTCTTGAATGGGTTGGGTTGGATTTTGTAAAGTTGGATTGACAGATGCAATAACTTGAAATGTCGTCTTGGACCTGGGTAATTATAAGAGGGAAACATTTTTCTTTATTCAAACACTTTAACTTAGAATAGGTCAATGGAAAAAGTAAACATAGTAATCATTAATGAAAAAAATCATCATTTGTCATGGAAAACCTGGAAAAGTCATGAAATAAGTAAAAATTGAACTTTTGTAATATCATTAATTGTTCGTGGATAACCTTTCATGTAATTTGGAATTTAAATGATTGCTTACATTTATTTTAAGCTCTAATATGCCCTTATGTATTACATTTTCTTGACCATTGTGAGCGTAAGGATACAATCATGATATGATCATGAGTTTTTTTTAAAAAAATGTATGGGTCTTTGAAAAGTCATAGAAAAGTTTGGAAATTTTGTCCATAAAAATGTGTGGGGAACCTTGGCACCTACTCCAAAACAAACCTTAAGACGAATACACAGTACTGTACTTTACAGTGTTCAAGGACATTGGAGCCCCTGAAGATCTCATCATTTTGCAATCCGCTTTGTTCTGAATGTGTTGATGTAGAATAAGGATGAGACATTTGGAAGCATGTGACAGGATGATGATGTGGTTCAATGTGGACCAGGATCTGTTTTGAAGGACATAACTTTTTAAAGTGAAATACCAACAAGGACAGATGTAAAAATCTGTAAATTATTGGTTAATAGATTGGTTAAGAGGTGATTTTGTGTAACATTCAGGTGATGGGAAAATTCATGTCAGTAATAAATCTGCCATCATATATTTAAAGGTTTACTGCAGTTTCTCTCACTGTGGCATATTTTGACTGTTTCTAAGCTGTTCCCGTCTCTCTCAGGGCTTCCTTTTTGTCATGACACCTCCGCCATCCTTTCACATCCGACCAATCCTCAGCGCTCTGAATGTGCTTTCTCAAGGGTACAGCTTGTATCCTCAGGGGCCACAACTGGGAACGTGCTGACAGTCGTTCCATGCAGGAGGCTAAAGATAGCCGGGCAGGTCTATTACAGGTACCAGGGACACCTGAAAGGCAAATGATAGTGTGTTGTTTTTTCTTCTTTGCTTGCTGTTATCCCTGCCCAGAGAAATAGCATGAGGCAGGAATGAAAGATGAAAATAGAACTTGGATGAGATAAAAAAGAGCAGACGTGAGATTTTATTATGTTGTTGTCATCTTGCCTGTAAGATCTTGGAAAGAAGAGAGAGAACCAAAAACACTCCTCCTGCCCCTTGTGATCACTTCATGTTGTTTAATTATTTCCAGCGTGGATGTTGAATCTGTGTTCACTTCATTCAGGGATTAAGTCTTTGAGTTTGTGGATTTTCTCCTCTATTTACCTTTTCTATTCTCCTTAGGGATGTCAGCTTCCGTTTATTCTGCTGTCGAAAGGCCGACACTTATTAACTGTTTACTAACAGGTCAATTTTAGGAAAAAAGAAAAAGATGTGAAATACAAACCAGCCTTTCTTTTTAGTCTGCCTCAGTGAGAGTAGCACTAGTGCACTAGCAAGTGCTATACACTGGTTAACGATTAAGCGTTGACATCTCTAATTCTCCTGTATGTATAGTACACCCCAGAGGGTAGGGCTGAGTATTGGTGCATGACAGCTTTAACAGCTGAAAAATCCACTACCAAGTAGTATTAGAATGTCTCCAATCAAACGACACCTGTATTTGATCCTTGTTGGGTTGGGGGTCGGATTTTAGACTTTCTCGGCACCCTGCCAAATCAGCAGACTTTCTGTTGCTGCTGTCTCTGGAACTGCCCTCGTCTTAGTCAGTTCAACATCTGCCCAGTTTTCACAAGCTAACAAGTATGCCAAAAAAAACAAAATCCTGTGTCATTTTCTGGAAACTCTGTTTGCGTCATTAAATTAAAAGATGTTTGGTATTTTTACCACTCTATCCTGTTGGCAAACACATGATTTGCATCTCTGATCACCTTTCCTAATGTTTGCATCAAAGTCCAAGTTGCCACTTGCAGTGATAGTTGCGTGTCATTCCCTTTCTCCCCCTTTTCACACTTAACCTGTCCAATCAATAAAGGCAAAAAAGCCCAAAAGTAATAAAAAAAAATGTTTGTCTCACTGTGGTGGACAACTGCTGCTACACCAATACAACACTTTTGTGTGTGGAAATAACAGGCTACCTTAATATCTGGCAGTGTTGCTCGCTGATGCTATTTTCTCCCTGAGTGGAGGCAGAGAGGATGTGGCCTGGTGAACTGCGTAGGCCGATCAGACGCCTCATGGCTCTGTTGCCGGCCGGGCTTATTTCTGTACAGCTCATCCGGCTTGCAAAAAAATCAAGTTATTTATTTTCCTAAACATTTTTTTATGCTTTCTTTTTTCCTTCCATTGGGAGACATCTACCTGCTTGAGGGATTAGGTCAAAGGTTAGCTGAGACAGAGCTATACTTTTAGTTGACTTTCAGTGCATTTAGGAATGGAATTTTTAATGCTATTTTTAGTTTGGTGGTGGGTTGAGAATATTCATGTCTGTTCCATCTGTTTGCCAGAGGAAGTAGCACTTGCACATTTTATTCTTAATCTGTGTTAAAGCTGTCTGTGGAACAGTTTTTCTGTTGATAATACTGCCAAGGCCATATATTTCATGCTTAAGAATGTGTTTGAGCATTTTAGTCTTTATGTGCTTCCAAAAGTATTTGCACATTTGTCTTCCTCCCTTTTTTTTACACAGTCATATGTGTGTCTGAGAGGGGAGGATTACTGGGAAAGTGCTAGGAAAACAAATCCATTTCCTGTGAGTTGAGAAAGCCACGGGGTCATGGTTTCTCTCCGGAGGTGCAGCTGTAACTCAACACTGCCTCAGTTCCAGGTTAAACCCCACCTCCTCTCCCTGAGACCCCCTCCCCGTTAAGCTGGTAGTCCACCTGTTAGGAAGTCATTCATCTTTGTGTTCCCTGGAGAGGGATAACTGGATCCCCCACCTCTGACCACAGCCGCAGTGATGGATGGCTTTAATGGGCTTTTATTGTTTGATGTATCCACCCTCTTCCTGTCTTTTTCCAAATCCAATCTGCTCTCTTTATATCTCTTTACTCTATCTGCTCATGGCTTACCTTTTTACTTGCTTTTCCCATTTGTGTTTATCTTCCATTTCCTTTTCACTTATGCAGCATGACAATCGGACATGGTTCTGCTGCAGCAATGAACAGGTTCAAGGATGTTCTCTGACCTTTACACCCATCAACAACCTCTCCTACAGTCTCAACTCCCTTCTATGCGTATACCTACATTTTTCTGACTTCTGTTCAATCACAAAAAGTCAAAGAGCAGAAATGATTTTAAAAAAAAAAATAAAAGGCATGAAGAAGTGCTGGAACAAGGGGTGCCCTGAAAATATTCCAACATCACAGACTGACTCAGTGTTGGGAGGAAGAACAGAGGCTGAACTAGAGAGTAATTCTCTGAGTATTATTGTTTAAAGATGAAAAGGGTGCAATATAGTGGGACCATTTGATTATAAAGCACAATTTAAAAGAACCAACTTCAGTTGCATACTAAATTGTCTAGATGTCTTTTTCAAAGGTCTTCCAGAATCTGGGACCTCATATCAGCTTCCAATTAAAATGATCCTAACGTAACTCTTGTTGTAGTGCAGACCAACAGCATCTGATCACACACTGAGTTGGCCTGTCAGATACAACTTTTGTTTCTACGTTTCTCGTAGCTTCCCTGTGGAATTCATTTGTAAGGTTTTGAGCCTAAACAGCAATATGGGTCATGTTTACATCCTGGTATTTACAAGTTTGCAAAAAACAGGAACGTAGCATTAACATAATAACTTCACAGGTAATGGCAGGTGATATGAAAGTGTAAAAAAAGAAAAAAGAGGTTAAAATGAAGTTTTTCTGCTCTGGGCTTCAAGAGAGATACATTTGTGTCTCAAATTTAAAAAAAAAAAGAAAGAAAAAGAAGCATTGTCAATGAGTAATTTGATTTGTTTCAAGACACAGAACACATTTGTACATTTTATCAGTCAGAACTGGGTTTATCTCCAAGCAGGTTTTTACACACAAAGCCATCGAAGCCATCAAAAAGTCACTGCAGTTCTTTTTATATCTATTAGTTACTGATTCTTCCTTTCAGTCTTGGTGACGACTAATTTGGAGCAATGTTTGAGTGCTGCTTGGATGGAGACGGACCTGGTTTGTGGAGCGGCATCATTGTATCGTGCCAGAAAAGGGCCAAAAAATAGCTTGTCCACGTGGATGTGGTATTTCCATCACTGCCGATTGGAGGCGATCAGAGCTGGAGGATAAATGGCGATAAATAACTGTGACTACTGCAGAGTCATTTGTCCCAAGCGTGAATGCTGATTGTGACCATAACCATTGAAGACAAAAGCCAGATGATAATGTTTTAGATATTTTTGTCTAGTGAGAAATGGGTCTAAGTGGTTTCTGGGAACAACAATGTTTGAAATTTCAGGGAGACAATGGTGAAAATGTGAGTGAAAATTGGAGGGAGAGGAGTGCCAGTCATAGTTTGTTGTATTGGGATACAGAATGTTATTCAGACTGTTACCCTCACCCATTCCCACCTAACTGACCCGATAAAGCCTTGAATTTACAACCTGTAGGTCATTTTATGCGTCTTTTTTTAATGAAATTGCTGGGGATTGTAATACAGTAGCCACTGTGCACACTGCTTAAGATTGTTTGCCTCTTTGTTTCTGGACTTTGCTGATACCTTTCTGATCTTTTGAGAATCAGATATTGACTTATAGACCAAAGAATTGCAGTTTTTATGCCAAAGCTGTGATTTTGGTCACCATACAAAACATTTTATTTTGTTAGAGGTATTATTGTTTTTTTTTTTTTTTGTTTTTGTTTGATTGTTTGTCAAGGTTCAGATGTAATCCTCCTGTTTTAAGATGCTTAAGTGTTTTGCGGTGGCTGTGAGCCCGGTATTTGTGGGAACATGGGAAGCGTTAGGTCGCTAGCATAGTCTGAGAGGGGGATTAGGGCTGGCCTTGAGCTTGCATTGTTTTACAGTGGGACAATTGGAAATTAGCAGTGGGGTTATTCTGAATGGCGGTAGAGTTTCCCACAGGTGCTTTGCAGTCCTTTTGGTATTAGCGTAAGTGCTAAAGCTGATTAGCAGGCATTTGTGTGGCAATGCAGCTCAATCCCATCTCCCGTATGGATACTCGCTCGATACTCTTTTTTTTTTTTTGTGAGAACCACTGCCTTTGGGATGTTTAGTTTCTGTTTGAAGATATTATATTGCATTTAGAGCTTCTTAAGTGTATATTCAGATGTTTTTGTGCCTTCTTTTTGTACTTTTATGGTATACCTTTCATGTGAGTATTCGCAGCAGATGAACTTAATAGTACAGGATTTTATTTTTATCACTACGTCAGCAGTTTGTCTATCCTGTCTGTCACTTTTCTCTCCCTCTGAGTTGTTTACCTGTCCAGTAATCTTCAGATTCGCTTTCTCAGAGATAAAAGGATATGAGTCATGCTCATGGTTGGATATGTATCAAGATTACACAGAAAGATTAACCTCCTGCTGTCCTACATACACCTAAGCCCTCCATATGGTAACACATTTCTCCCTTGAATACAAGCCCTGAGTGTCTTTTAGTTCAGTTTGATAAAAATAATTATGTCCAAGGTAAAGCAGCAACAAACACTTTTAAGAGAGCACCAAAATTCCACATGCGGGAAAAGCCATGTGTACTGTTCTTGGTCACAATGCAGTTGTTAAAGTATTAACTGTCTGTGTAGCTGCACAGCGTTATGTAACTGCCATTCAGAAGAACAGAACAACTTGTGAATGGTCTGTGTCACAGTTGGCTGCTTGGTACTACAGTATTGCTTAACAATTCACACATGGATGTTGCTAGGAAATAAAGTCATACATTAACTGAATGGTATAAATGAATACTTATTGTCAGTTAGCAGACTTTGTAGAATGATTCAGCTTTTGTTTTGTCCCATTTGAGTGGTAGAAGAACTAAAGGGGCTTTTGACTATTGAGAGCTGGATCTTAATCCTGGGCAGATACTAATATTTAGAATATCATTTTGACTGACAGCTGATACAGATATGTAAATGTTGTTGTTTATTTTGTTTTTTGTCGTTGTGTATTCGCCCCTTTTAAGCAAGGGAAACAAAAAAAACTGTCTTAAAGTCTTTAGGCCCTTGAATGAGCACAGATGGAATCAAACAAATTTATGAAACAGTCATAATACAACCTAAACATGAAATACTTCTTGAAAAGCCTTTTTGCTATATATAAAAATTCTCTCTCTTTATATGTTTTTGTTGTGAAAACAACATACTTATTCAAGTTCATCACCAAAAAGTAAATTTTGCAAGATTATATTTGAACAAATCATAATAATTACATTTTCCTTTGCCCAATAATCATTTTTACTTAAAAGAGCTCGAAAGCAACATAATGTAACCTAATGAAACTTCCGTTAGCAGTTAGTTCTGGCCACTGGCTGCTAGAAGTTATCTAGCTTTTCAACACAGATTCATGGCTCACAATGTAGTATCATCAGGAAAAAAAACTGAGTGTCTTTTCACGCCTGAATAGTGAGTTTACTCTGCCTTTCGTCCAGAAGGTGTCTCGGGGAAGATTCCTGTTCTTCCCAAATACATATGTGATTTCACCTGGGAGGATGTTAGTGTCAAGCACTGCTTTTCGGCCTGCCCAAAATTGATGTGATACAACAGAAAATCATCACCCACTGCCATCGGAGAATCTCATCTCATATGTTGATAGGTCAGTTCTGGGCAACGAGGCAAATATCGGCCAATACCAATGTTTGGCCAATAAATTGGTGCATCTGTATAATTGGTATTGGTTAACCTTTACAACCCGGACTCATTAATATATGTGTTGTTTTGGTTTCAATATATTGATAAGTAGTCATAATTTCCCAGTCAGGTAATGCAGGCACATCCGTTTATGTCAAAACAAGTGTAAAAAAACTGACTTATATTATTTTCATACAACCAACAAGCTCAAAATCTCTTTTCATTTATGTGAAATTGCTGTTAATGGCAGTTTGAAACTCCTGGAAATAAATGTGTTTTTCCAATTCTAACACATTTTGATTTCTCTGCTTTCCAAATCACTTCGTGTTCAAGAATATGTACCAGGATTTCATGAAAAACAGCTGGCAGAGTCAAAATCAGATTCTGTAAAAGAGTAGTAGAGTGATTCAAACTCTAATTTCTGACTTTTCATACAGGCAACATATTGCATCATCTTTATGGCAATAATGTAAAATTATAGATCAAAATTGGAAGTGCAATTATGACATCCTCATATTCCAGTCTCACATCATTAATATTTAACTCATAATTATGCTAAGTGTAACCAACATACTGTACTAAAAAGAGCATATTTCATGACAATAAACTGTATAAATGAAACATCAGCACAAATGCCCTCCTTCTGACCCACCACACTTCCCTTTAAGAATATGTCCACATGCCACCTTTGTGCTGCAAGTCCCCTCGTGACTAGCTATATTTGAACACTTAAGTGAGCCTAATGAAAGGAAGTCACCCATTTATTTCCCTCTCCACAGTTAGTTATTCTTAGAAAGTCCCTTTGCTGCTATGACAAATCAGTTGTAACACTTCAAAGGCCTCAGACTGAACTCACAGCCATGGTCCTTGTCAAGAATCATTCAGTAATCTTGTTTCAGGAGCTATTTTTGTAATGGCTCATGTGAGGGCAAATGACAAGAGGGTGGGTCAACAAGTTGCACATTGATGTCCCAGAATTTGGCATAGATCAATTGGATTAGGTCTCAGGAATCCAATGTTTCTCTTGAAGTTATACAGTGATATACTGTATGTTGTGTGCTGACTACTTCAGCAGATTTTCTGTGAAGAGCAGCATCTGTATGCCTCATTTCCACTGTATGGTTTAGCTTGACTCAACTATACTGGACTCAACTCAACTCACTTTGGTACCAGGTCCGTTTATATTTTTTGCTCTCCACTGTGGATAGTACCCCATCATTGTAAGTGGGATTCTCAACTGATAGTGATGTCACGTGAGACTGCTATGTCATCATCTTTGATGCGACACACACTGAATCTTTTCATTGGCAACCAAACAGAGGAACGTCTGTACATCGTCAATTGCACAACGTAGATTTGTGGGCTATCATTTTTTAAGATTTTGATGAAGTGAAGAAAAAAGTGTGGTTGCGACTGATGATAGCTTGAAAATTGTGGGATTCTGCTGGATGTTCTGTGTCTAGCAAATAACAATTCTCTCTGACCAATCAGAGGTCTGCTGTAGGCTTGGGCGGTATCAAAGTATGATGGTATACCAGGGTATTTAGAAATCCTGACGGTATGATTTTCAGTACTTTCAAAAATACAGATGCTCTTCTTTCATCCTTCATCATTAAACTAATAGGGAGATTCTCGATTGAGGATGTATTGTACATAGTGCAAGACACTTTCCACTAGAGGTCAATGTCTTCTAGTGAAACAGGCAGCTGAACTGATGAACACGGCGACTGTGAGTGGTGGGGATAATGTGACAGGGCTGTAGCATAGCAGGCCAGCAATGACAGAGAGAGAGTACATGGGGTGAAAACAGCATATTTTCACATCTAACTTGGTAAATTAAGGGTTTATTTTGAGTTTAACAAGTAGTGCCGCTGGTAGCTCCGCACTCAAATACTGTCATATACCACAGTGAAATTTGAGGAATGTTTAAAAACTAGATATCGCCTAAGCATAGCTTGCAGTGTTTGAACACCCTCTAGCATTGGCTGAGCTTGGAACCTTGACTGAGGTGGCTTTAAAAAAATATCAGCTGCTATCCTCAACTCTGGCTTAAGAAGAAACAACAAAAGAGCAAGTTGAGTAGAGGCGTATCATGCCGAACAATGGAAATGTGGCATTCGTTCTTTTTCAGTAAAGAGTTAAGCAGATGTTGACAGTAGCATGTTGATTCACATTTTTACGCTTCTTAAACTGCCCAGTTCAGTTGTGTTAAATTATGCTTTGATGTCTAATTTAAGAATACTTTGACAAAACTAGCTGAATCCTTCAGCAAGTAACCTTCCGGTTGTAATATGGCTTCCAAAAGCAGTAACTTTACAGCTGCCGCTCCTTGAGTACACATTCCCTTTATTCTTTGTCCCCTGTCTCCATCTTTGCTTGTCTCTATACACCTGTTTACTCCTAAACCCTCTCTCCAACTGTCTATGTTCTGAAGCAATTGGACTCCACTGTCTTGATTACAGACCACATCTCCTCCATTCATTGCAGAGCACAATAGCCTTGGTGTTTGGAAGTGTCCAGGAGGAAATGATTGCCTCTGTTGATCCACCTGTTTTGAGACAGAGTGGGCTTTAAGGTTTGGCTTGTTTGACGTCAACCCTTGGACCTTGTGGAGGTGGTACCATAAAAAATGACAATGGCTTCACTGTTTGAAATGTTTTCCTTGTCTCTCAAATTTTTCCCCCAGTTCTCAGACATTTCCTCAGTAGGACCTCTCCTGCCTCCAGAGTATTTTCCCTCCTCTGCAAAGTCATAGTGAAAGTCGTAGCATGCACTTCCTTCTCCTTGAAATAACAAGTGAATAAAATATACCATAGATTATTGGTCTGTAAGGTGTTGTGTGTAACTTCCCCACCAACACAAGCACTGAAATGTGCCTGAATGTGCATGAAATTGCTTTTTCAGGCTGTGTTCCAATGACTTCTTGGGGGACTAGATTCAGAACCAGAGCCATACCTAAGCATGTGAGTGTATGTACAGCACAGTTGTACTGTATACATGCATGCATGTGTTTGTGGTCGAGTGAACCACAACATTGGAACACCAGTCCAATTCCACAGCAAACCAGAGTTTTCTGTGGAATGAGCACTCTTGACTTTTATGTTATTGTTTGGGACAGGGAGCTGTGGCCACACAGGCAGCGGCACAGAGGGGAGGAACTCTGCATAGAAAGGCTCTTAGATAACATCTTCTCTCTTCTGCTGAGAAGTGGTGAATTTACAGCTCACAGCAACTTAATACGACACAGTCTCTAATTTTTATTTGATATCTAGTGTTGGCAAAAAATGTTGTCAGCGCAGTTAGCTTGTTAACGATATTACGTGAATGTCACTGTCACACTGAATGTCCTGCTGAGCATAACCAAACTTTAAAACTTTAAATGAAAAAAACAACTCTAGATCGTCAAATATTCGTATTGAACGGCCAAATCTGATTGGCATAATTCAGGTACAGCCTCAGAGACAACCTACCCAAATGAATTATGAAAAAAAAAAAGGATTAAAAAATTAAATTGAGCTGTTAATATGTGTTATGCAACTATCAGCAATGTTTTGATTAATTTTTGTTGTGCCTGAAGCCCATCCCTTTTCCTCAGGAAATATTCTTTTGGCTTCCCAACACATCCGTGCTCCTTTGTGTTTAAGTGTCTTTGGAGCATTGATGGTTTTAACGCCTCATTTGACAGGATAACACGATATTCAACACACTGTGCTTGCAGCTCAGCATCTCTGTTTGCCATTAGGAATCCAGTGTAATGTATTCCAGGTCATATTTCCTCGCTACATCTTCTGGAGTTTTTATTGGTGCAAGGTTGTCTCCTATACCACTTTTCCTACATTAGTTTCGAAAACGAATCCATTTTGTATCACTGTATCCCAAGTGATGTTTGCTATTCAACAGTGACAAAACACGTTTGTCTCTACCTGATGTGTCATGATTTGCGTGCTGATATTCAAAGGTAACTGAAATTAATGCATTTTAATTTGACATTTTTTATTCAAGTCTTAAGCACATATATACATACAAATAACTAGCTTTGTAAATAACCCCCCAACTATTTTTTTTCTACTTAATCAAACCAACTGGCCTCTGCCACTGGCTGCAGAGGCAGCCCACAAGATGGAACTCCAGTACCCACGGTTTGAGAATCGCTCCCATAGCTCATATAAGCAGTTGGATTTATTATCATTATAAAAAATCTGATAATGTGAAGTGACTCTCAGCTTTGCTGCAGAAACAGACCAGGAAGAAAACCAGGACCTGCAATGTCAGTTGTGCACATAATTTACCATTTTGGTAAAATTTAAGGACATTCATAGTATTATATTTAGTGTTATATAAATCTTTGGCGTTATGTGACTTAATGTGTTTGGAACAATTTTGGAACAGTCACTTTATTTTGTCATTATTGGACCAAGAGTTCCTACTTTTGCCCTGAAATGCAAGTATTTTTGGACTGGCTGGGTTCAATGAGCATTTGTTTGACTTGAAGAAGCAGTCAAGCCTACAGGTACTGTAATATTGAAAGCGCCAAGGCTGAGATTTGCACAAAACCAGGAGAATCCAGACATGCTCTTGCTGAGGCCTTGAAGGCAGAAGTGGCCAGGATAGTTTTGAAAAACACATAGAATCTGATGTAACCATCTCTTGTGGTATTTAAACCGAACACCCACAGAAAAACCTGGCTTTGATGTTAGAGGAGGTGGGTGAGTGCAGGAATGTCACAGGGGTTACCAAAAAAAAACACCTCCTCTGCCCGCTAATCTCGTCACATCTCTAGAAATTCAAAAAGTAGATTCTTCTATCTCAGAAGCATCCACCTACACCACCCACGTTCAGCTTCTCTGGGCTCTTAGCTCACCTATACAGTACAATCGTCTACACAGCCCTGAGACTGCCTCTATTTTTGAATGATTAGTGCATAACTCACATCATGGTAAGTTTGGAGCGAGTGTTGTCTATTTGTGACTGCCAGACTGGAAGGTGACAATGTCCTGTTTAGAGAAATGGGCCGAACGTGGCTTTTGCTATTTGGATTAATCAGCTTGGGCACAACAATAACTTGCTAATCTTTTTGTTTTTGGCCAAAGCACATAGTATGCAGGTTTTACAATTTGCAGACAGGACTTCCTTAAAAACTACAGACATATTAATCAGCAACAAATCCTTAAGGTTTGAGAGGAGGAGCTTTATTCAAACTGAGATCTGCAGCTTAAAAGTTTCCAGGAATTGCTTTTGGATCACTTAGAGGCCACATCCACACTAATACATTTTTATTGTAAAAGACATGAGTAGTGGTAAGTTAATGCATAGCTCTGGCCTTTTGGAACCCCTAAAATGGAGACCTTTGAAAATGCTGTGGAATCAGTTTGTTTAAAAACTCCAGAGCTGTATTTTAGTCTGGATGGGCAGAAAATGAGACTCTTGACAAGAATGACCAAGTTCACCTTCCGATTAGGTTTTATCAATCATGATGTATCAAGCCAAAACATTAAAGCTAGGTGTGCATATCCTTTATTATTTTGTCTTTTTTTGTGGGTACTCCTTTACCACTGAGAGAGATTAATTATAACAGTTAAAAAACAGCATATATGTTTAAGAAAAAGTAACACCTGCTCAATTACTCCACACCCCACAAGTATAATGAAGAAAATGTTTCAAAACTTAGATCTTCATCAGGTTCTTAGAAGGATTGAAACTTTGCTTTCTCTAAGCTTGTGTGGCAAGTGTGCAGACATGACTTTTTTCTTCAGCTTACTCCTCTCCCATAGCTATTGCTTCCTCCAGCAAAAAAAGCTCTAAGTAGTACTTTCAACAACTCCATATCTGTTTTTTTTTTTTTTTTTTTCCTCCGCTTGACCGTCCACTTTGTCGTCAGTCCGAGCAAAGAAATCTCTGGTCTTACTCTTGCCATATTCATATTATCTATAACCAAACAACCAACTGCAGAGTAAACAATCTGTTCCCTGTTCACACCCGACATGCACATGCCAAGTGTATGTTGGTCATGTAATATGCATTTTCATATTGGTGTGGATGTAGTCTTTGTCTGATTTTTCACTGAGAATGTAGTCCTGTTGCAGCAGCAGTACACATATTAACACAGCTCCTTTGAAGCAGTTCAAGAATACTGGCTTACATACACACACACACACACACACACATACACACACACATACACACACTCTTTATTTCTTGGAATTTCCTCTTCCAAGAAAATCTATCATGGTCCTCCTGTATCCTATCATTTGGCGTGTAACAGTGGATGTCAGCCTAATTTAGCTCTTTCAGCCAATGTCTAATCTGACGCCTCAATGCAGCCACTGAAGTAGGATGTTCAAGGAGATGAGACTCAAAATGAAGAGAACAAATTATGAAAAGCTTCTTGCTGACACTGTAATCATAAATGTTCTACCATTTTTTTAAGAAGTCGTCATATTGTATTGCTCTGGTAATCTGCCAACTAAAGACATTGTAATGTTCCTGCAACTTTTTCTATACTGTCTGCGTCTCATGATATTATCAAGGAAGGCAAGTACAGGATTACAATGTTCTTATGTGAGACAACCAATGTCAGCCAGTCATGAAAGATGAAGAAGTGACACTTATCCCAGTTTTCCACCAAAAGTTTAGTTTTCATTTTTAACTGCTTTCCCATTACCAGAAGAGCAGAGCTTGTACACAGCTCTGCAGTAGAGGAGCATGTGTGTGTGTGTGGGAGTTGTTTTGGTGTGTCCATTGACGTCAGAGACAGCCCGGAGAACAGGTAAAAAAGTATACAGCAGCATGGACAGAAGTCTGTGCAAAGTTGACGGTGCTTACTTCTCTTTTTTTAGCTCTTACTTATTCAGTCTCTGTCTCAGAGTTATTTGGATCATTGCTTTATAGCTGCTTAGGTGGAGATGGATGGTAATTAGTGGTGGCTCATCACTGTATCTCACCAGTTAAGCAACTGAAATTAGCACGTTTCCAACGTGTTTCCATCAATGCCGATTGAAGCCAGAAGTGATAAATACCCGTGCCCTACTTTTGACTTTACTATTTGACCTGGAACTGAATGCCGATTTTATACTTTCCTATTGCACTAAACAGCCAGATGTTAGCGGGTGTCAGCAGGGTTTTTTCAGTGGGAAAGATGTTTTATTGTGCCACATTTTGATCACTTGAAGATGAGATAACAAGACGGCCAATTTGCATGTTGTAAACAATCTCCCCAACAGGTTCCTTTGTTCCCTTAGCTCATGTGATAAATGTCAAAAATTACGCGAGCATGCAACAGTGTACTTGGAACCTATATGTGAAAGCCAAAAAGCAATTACTTATGCAAATAGATGAACCAAAAGTCATAGCTTCCGTGTCCAAAAAGGCCTGAAGACGTATAAAAAAGTTGAAGGCCACTCAGATGTTTACCATATGTACAAATTGTCATATGGTGTTTACCTGAACACACATTCTACAGGTTTGCAAATGCCTTAAATTGGTCCTCACTATGAGCATTCACACAAAAAAACAAAGCTTTTTGGAATATTAACAAGAGTCATACTGTGAAGATGCACACATGCACATGTGCATATGTTAATATGTGGACACACATGGACAGATGAGCCGGCTTGTTGTTTGTCCCTCTGATAGCGGGCTGAGAGGCAGCTTGATGCTACAGGACCCATGATGACAAACCACAAAGCCCACCTGTGGCTGCCAGGGCCTGGGGCAGCTTTCTCCACTGAGTCTGCTCCCTCCTGCCTGTACTGTGAAGGGCAGAGACACAGCATGACCTCTAACCCCCCACTGATCCAGCTGCCAATCAAGCAGCCCAGCAAGCGCCCCTCTTACAGGACTCCCTCCCTGTGATTCGACTCAACGGTGGCAAGGTTAGCTGCCTTCTCTTTGAGGGCTTCTGTAGCCCAATCAGCTGCCTTTCCTTGTCATTCATTAAGCCACCTGCTATGAACATTTACCACAGGTTGGCATTTTGGTGTGGGGCTGAAGAGTGTTAGAGTGGTCTGTGGATTGTTGTTGACATTTCTGTTCGCAAGCCCAATATGTCATTTTCAGCCCCGATAGATGAAAATGGCTTTCTGTTAATTGCCACCGCGACATTATCTGTTACATTCTGATCTAGTGCTGCTTGTGCTGAAGTGGAACTGACTGCTGATCAAATCAGGATACTTCCTCAACATAGTGTTTACACAAATGCTTGTGTGGACAGGGTGGCAAACCTGATTTTTCAAAATGAGTCAAGTTCACTGTTGCCCATTTCTTTCTAACCTGTTGGTCAATAATGGCATGTTATTGACTGCAAACTGATTTTTTTTCTGTTTCTTTAATGACATTTTACTTCTTTACCATAACACTATCTACACTTATTGGTTTAAGGAATTTGGAAGTCTTGGCTGTTTCCTCTGTGTCTTGTATTCTCCTCCATCTGATGTGGACAAAAAGATAAACCATCACCTCTAATATACTAAAACTGAGCACAAGAGCAATTTCTAATGCAAACTTGTGTGGCAAGCATGTGTGGTGAAAAAATATTTGCATTTTTGGTTTCCAGTGGTGCAAGATGATAACATTAGAAAACTGTTGTCCAATTTTTCTTTACACTTTCCTACTTCTGGTAAATATGGTTCCAGAGTGGATCTGTACCCACTGAAATGATGTTGCCACATTCTTTTTCTTGTACCAAATCATTGTCATCTGTTACTTTTACAGGAATAGTACACCTGTATGTATGACTTCTCAGCTTCCTTTTTAAAATTCTTTCTGGTTCAGATGCATGGTGTGAGCGGTACCAGAGCGAAATTGGAGCAGAATGGAGCGAGAGATAAGGTAATGCTGCAGCTTTTTATAAAAGGCACCCTGTGCTCTAGCCAAAATCCTCCCGCTCGCTCGCCCTGCTCGCTCCTGCTCTGCTCACATGCTCTGCTACCCAAAGCTCATGACCATAGATGAGGGTTGGGACGTAGATGGACAAGTACATTGAAAGCTTTGCCTTCTGGCTCAGCACCCTCTTAGACATGACAGTCTGACGCAGTAACTGCACCACTGTAGACGCCGTGCCAAACTATCCTATCCATCTCATGCTGACTTGAACTTCTTTGCTTGGGGCAGCAACTTTCTCCCAGCTCAGAGAGGGCAATCCTCTGTTTTCCAGTAGAGAACCATGGCCCCAGACTTGGAGGTGTTGACTCTCATCCTGACCGCTTCACATGCAGCTGCAAACTGCCCCAGTTTCTTAAAACTAGAGTTCACAGTGTGATGAAACCAACAGAATCACATCATCTGCAAAGAGCAGAGACACAATTCTAAGGTCCCCATACTGGACCCCTTCCTTACCCTGGCTGTGTCTTGAGATTCTGTCCATGATTTTTTACAAACAGACCATTAAGATCAGTGAGTTACATTGGCTGCATACATATTTTGTACGATCATACACACTCATCTAATCAGGTACAATGCCTATGTGTTTTCCCCATTACAATAACGTCAATACTCTCATTGTATCTGCACAATACTCACACTTGAGTGAGGTCAATGAACCTTGAAATTTCCTCCCTTGCATTAAGCCTCCTGCCGCCTTTTTTCATTGCCATGGATTTTGATTTTAGCCAGCATGTGCATGTGTGGGTGGGAATGTCAATTAAAATGTGAATAATGTGGGTAAATCTTACTAAGGGGCTTTAAAATGGGCTAATCCCATGCAAAGCCACAATGACGCTCATTCACTTTCTCACTGTGAAAGGATTCGCCTCCACTTGAGACTTTGGTGGGAAAGAAACTGAAGAAAAACCTCTGGTTGGGATATGAGTAACTGAACTTCTCAGCAAAAAGCCTCATTTCCTCTCGAACAAGAGACTTTTCCTAAGAACTTCTGCTGTGTGATGCCAATTCATTCAAAGCTCATTTAAAAGAATGCTATACTTAAGCTATAGACATAAATCATCAACACTGAACCTGTTCATATTGGCTCGATACAAAGTGGTTTTCCAGTGTTTGTCCTTCACTCATAGCCAATGCCTCATGTAGCTATCAAGTAATCCTGGATTCCTTTCATAATAGAGACAAACCACTCAGACTTAGTGTTCCAGGTTCTCATGAAGAGAACTTGAAAGATAATGCTGCTTTTGAAACATCAAGACAAAACTGCCGCCCCAACATTAAAAAATATAAAAAGTTTGCAAAACCACTGAGATGGCAAGAAGCCTACCATGAAACTCAAAACTTGCTAGATTGTAATGTAATGAATCATAGCACACAGGGATTTTGCAACTCTCTAAATATGTTTTGACTTTGTTGCGATGACAATCATCTTCCCGTTTTTGTGTCTGGGCTGTTTAGTCAGAGGCGTCCTACGTGCGTGATTAGTAAATGGTTATTGTAGGACGTACCCATGTACAGGGAATCAGATAAAGCTGCCACTTGGCATGTACCAGAGAGAAAAGTAGAAGTATAAAGAGGAAGTATAGTAAAACAGAGAGGGAGAAAAAAATGAAAGAGTGATGAAACAAGAGGAACCAGAGTTGCTGACTGACTCATAGGATGTACCAAGTAGAGAAAAGAGCCAAAGAAAGAAAGGAACCGAAAGTTACAGAAAAAGGGCAAAAAAACCCAAAAACGTTTATCCGGTGTCTGGGTCAGTGACCTAAATTGCTGATCTTACTTTACTTTTGTTAAATGTGTGTGCCTGAAGTCATGCTTTGCTCTGTGGAAGGTTGTTACTTTGTGTGTTGGCAGGAAAGTCATTCTTAAATCTTATCCACATGTGCAACATTGATTAGATCTGTCCATGAGTAAGTGAACTTGCAGAGCCATGTTTCATGTTCAGGTCCCCATGACAGCAAACATCCTGCAGAGATGCCCTTTAGGAAAACACTGATTATTTCAGGGGTGCTGCACTGCTGCTGACCCTGAACCTCCCTAGGGAGCAGTTAGAAGAAAAAAAAAAGAGTATTTTCCCCATTAAAATCATTACATAAGCACCAAAAATAACAACTTTTAGAAATTATTTCTGTATTACTTATTGACCTTTTTTTTTTTAAGAGACTAGAGGACTCAATTTTGTCTGGACCACAGCATGTGAGAAAAGCGCTATAAACACATAAGTCTGTCTGTGAGTTAGTGAGTGACTGAGTGAGCGATTTGAGTTGTACCATTGGTCTGAGTGACTGATGATGTTTGTGTTTCCACATTTGCCGTTGATCTTTCGAAATAAATAGGCATCGACACAACTGTGAACGCTGACAGTCCTCTATTACTGTATCGTTCATTTTCTGTGACATGACTGCATGGTGGAATTAGTAAGCTAGATAGAAACTTGCCAACCATGGTTGCGAAGGCCATATTGGGCAGAGGAAAGAGAGGATCACCTCATCAATTTATTTGAGGGGCAGTTGTGTCTGTAAGACACACACTGTCATTAAAAGCTATGAAGGGGGTCATGTCATCCCCTCTCCATCCCATCACCCTCTCTCTCCCACGTTCACACTAACCCTCTGTCCTATCTAATCAAGGCCAAAAAGCCCCAAAAATATATATATTTTTTAAATGTTATTAAGGGTTACAGTGTCAGCATTGCTGCTACTGCTGTCATTGGAAGAAGGTGGAAATGATAGACAGATTGAAACTGAAGTGAAAATTACGTGTTACGTGTCGGAACGAGTGCCGTCACAATGACAAAATTATCCATTTGGTAATGGACGCCAATAGGCTGTATGCAAACTGACATTATCAGTGAAACTAGGCTCTGACTGTGCCGGACGGTAGTGCAGCTTCTACCAGTCACACGGGGACATACAACCCCAACTAGAGCTGAAGAGGCGAGAGGAGGCTCGTGTTGAATTGAGCTAAGCAGTGTGTGCAGTTCTAGAGAAAGACTGATCCTTCTGCTGCATGACTGTGTCTAAGTGTACTGTTCTTCATTTCAACATGTATTTATTAATTTTTGGGGTGGACTGCTCCAATGGGGCCAGTGCTGCAAGCAAAAGTTCGTGACTTGGTGTATTCTGGCCACTTCCCTTTTTCAAACTAAAATTCCTTTCATATTAAAAGCCCTTAAGCGTTGCATTTACAGTCCAGCCGTATACTTGGTTTTCACCTAATCTTGTTTTATTAGTCTAATATTTCCATTGTTCTTCAGACACAGTTGAAACACAAACAGAAATGCACAAGAAGAACTTGTAGCTATTAATTGTTTCTGGCCCCTCAGTTGGAATCTGTTTTTCACCTCCACCTGATGATAATGCAAAGCACAGTAAAACCTCAAACTGCCAGTTACAACTGTGTGTATCATATATATTATTACATTCAGAGTATGTAATAAGACTATATCATCAGATATGCATTAAAACTGTAGGTTAGTCTTTGTTTGTGATGCTAGCACTTCAGGTTTTATTTTTAGCTTACAAGCAACACAGACAGTGAACTTGTCATTTTGTGTTATTCAGTCACACAACACAACAACGCATCAGCTGGATGCTGCCTGTAGTCTTTGCAGCGTCATGTACAACTTTTGTTGAAGCTGGGATGTGACTAAAATGTTTGTTTGGTCAGCCTTTGCAGCTGAATTTATGAGTGATTATTTTGGTAGTTTTGTATGTAAAAGTCCTAAATACAAGAGGATATCAGTTATAAGTCAGGGTGCCTGGTACTAAATTTACAGCCAACAAATGGACAATAAATTAACTGATTTTACAGGGCATCCTCTCTAGGACCCTAGACTCTGAAATAAAGACATATTGAATTCCTCTTGGCCATGGCAACAGCCAATGGTGACAGGTGAGAAGAAGTGTGCAAATAAGAAAAGCTGCTCTGTACCTCATTGTAAACACAATTGCCTGCATCAAGACAAGAGCTAGAATTGTGTGTGGGTGTATTTGTACGGGTGTGATCATGCATGAGTGTGTACACTGTCGTCCCAGGTGTGAATGTGTGCAAACCTATGTGTGTATCCATTGGGGTTAAGGTCTCCAAAGCACATGTTCACTTCAGGATGAGTGTATTTGCTCTGTGGGTGTTTGCGGAGTGAAATGCAGTCTAGTCAGGAAAACATGTTCCTGCCACCTCAACCATGCTGTTATTAGATGGCAGACCTGCTTTTTCTTTTTCTACCTCCCATGCCTTTGCTTTTTGTCCCAGTCTCTTCATCCACTTATTTCTGATAATAGAGAGGCCGTAACTAACTTGTAGAGAAGTTACCATGAAGTAAAAACTGTAGATGGGTGGAAAGTTTTCTGTTTGTCTTGTTGTGACCTTGACTCAGTAGATTTAATCTTATGTAAAGATCAGCACCTTGTTTGATGTGGAAATTTAACCACCCTTTTGTGTCATAGTCATAATCCAGATGAATGTAGGCTATGTTTGTTTTGTCCCTTTATCTTTGGTGAAAAGAAAGGCGTGACAGGACCTGAGTGGTGTTAAGTGTTAATGATCAACAAGATTTGTGTGAGGTAATATAACAGTAAGTCAGGGAAAACTCCTGTCTGACCTTGCTGACCCACTGGAGCTACACTAATGTGGCTGCACACATTTTTAGAGTTGAAGAGATCATAATTATGTATTTTAGTCTTCATGATTTCAGGAGAGAAGTAAATGCCTTTCTCCACTGCTCAGAGGAGAAGCACAGTGAAAACCACACAGTAGCCTCTTTAACTGCCTGTTTAGAGTTTTCTCGCCTTTAAGCCGGCATTGGGGGTAGTAACAGCACCTAAGTAACGTCCACGTGAAAGGGACAGCAAATTATGGGTGTGCAATGTATTCTCATAAAATGCTTTTATGTTATCTTACGAAAATGCACACACAACAGTTTCTATGATATCCTACCAATTAGTACCCCACGAATGACTACTTCCTTAACCTACAGTTACGTAATTAATGTAAAGTTACTGTTATTAGGTTTAGGAAAAGAAACATGCTGAGGATGTACCTTCAAGTGACTGAAAGTTCACAAAGTTGGTCACACATAGGTCACGTGATCACAGCCAAACTACATGGGATATGTACCAATTTGGGTGCACTAGTTTTTGTAGGAAAACGTACAGTGTGTGAGAACAGAATTAGTGTGTCATTTATTCATTTGTTTTTTAAACCCCCCCCCTCCCCCAAAAAAAAAACAAAAAAAAAACTTCACATTTTGTGAAAAATGATAATGAGGGTGGTATGGGTCTGTATACCAGTTCAATTTTCCATATCAAAAATAAAAAAATTAAAAAAAAAATATTCAATTCAATTCAATTTTCTCATTTTGAATGTGATGTTTTCTTTTCTTTTTTCTTCACGTTATGATGTGCCTTTTTTGCCTTATCCTGTGCCAGCATGGGTGTTTCGTGACTTGCTGGCACTGGTTACCATATGCCTTTGTTGCCCAAGCATAAAAACGTTAAGTGTAATCCGAACATGTGCATCGCGGAACTTCAACAGCAGATGCAGAAGCATACCTAGAGCACAGTAGATAGACATGGAAGTCCACAGCAAAAAATACTCATATGTACAAATGAATACATTCATTTCTACAAATGCAAGTCAAATCAAGCTGAAGGCAGCAAACTCAACCATATTCTTGCACAACCGGCTCGTGAGTACCTCTGTGATAAAGTTCAAGTTGTTCTACTGCAGCTTTGTTTAATAATTAAATACTGAAGTCATACCCAATATGAATACACTTTGACCAGTAAAAATTTACATGTTGGAAATAATTTATGTAATTTCTTCATTCAGTAGATATAGAATATTCAATATTTCGAGGCTATGTTAGCAGTGTACTTATTAAAGCAGAAACAAACAGGAAACGCACAGCTAATATGCACACTATAGTATTTCTTTATTTATTGCAAGTCATATTGTCATTGCAGCATTGAACGATGTTGCACATTGCAAAATTTCCTCATATCATGTAGAACTACCCTCAAGCTGATGAGCAGTCTGTTCTGGTAAAACATGTTGAAAACATGGAGTGGGAAATATATTCACGAGCACAGGAGCTGTGGAAAGCCATAATAATCAATTACCCACCACGAGGGAGGGCTGGGACATAACCTTCTCAGAGGCAGCCAAATTTAATTTCCTGCCCCTTGTTGGTCTGGTAATGCCATGTTAATAGCTTCCTGCTCTCATGCATTACAGACACACTGCCACACATGCTTGTTTATTTCCGCCACAGCCTACCTGCCGAACTTTACTGTTACATGGATGACCTATTATCAGCACTGAA
This sequence comes from Plectropomus leopardus, assembly GCF_008729295.1. NCBI lineage: Eukaryota > Metazoa > Chordata > Actinopteri > Perciformes > Serranidae > Plectropomus > Plectropomus leopardus. The sequence goes on along the minus strand of NC_056473.1, from coordinate 16,618,877 downwards.
ATCACACACAAACAAACAAACAAACAAACAAACAAACACGCCATTCATATGATTCAGTTGCAATCACTGACAAGATTTGTATAGATTTATATTTAGATTTGTATATTTTTTCTTATTTACAATGTGCCTAAACTGTTACGGTAAGAATTTGGCCAATGAGTCATCTACAGTGTTATAAAAAAATGAAAATAAAAAATTATTAGGATTTTTGCCTTAGTCAAGTAGGTCTACATGTTAGACTTTGACCCATTAGAAAGCAAGGCTTTCCTTTTTCCATGATTGTAGGTGAAGTTGTGCCAGAAACACCCCCTCTGTACTGAGAATCCGAAACCAAAGCATGTCATATGCCTTCCTCTCCTGATAAACGTGCTAAGCCTTAAATGAAAATGTCAGTTAACTTTCACATCAAGACAAGACTAGCAGCCAGTGATGCACCACATATTATATGTAATATATTATATGATTACCCTGCTCAGTTGACAGGAATGTCGGTTATGTCACTTGCGTGCTTGTGCTCAGCCTATTAGAACACAAGATACAAACAAAATGGGTACCTGGTGTTAACAAAATCACTCTGCAGTGCCACTAGTGGTTGAAAATTCCACACAGTACCTTTGCTGCAGAGATAAACTTGTTTACAGCCCCTGGTACAAAGAACAGGTTTGGTCTCTATAGCTTATTTCCTTGTTCATGTCAACTGTGCAGTTAAGGAAATTAGACACTGGCTGTAAAAAAAAAAAAAGATGTTTTTCCTGCAACACAAAGCAGCACAAGAGTGAAATGCATGTCTGTGCAACTCATCTGACCTGCGTTTGCTGTTTGAGTTTAAGAGTTTGTGAGTTTGTCCGTGCAGGTGAGTTTGTGTAGGTGCTCCTGCATCCTTGCATCTGTGTATCTTTTCTGTTACTTTCATAACATGAAAGCATTGCTGCTTTTCATGGGAGCTGCAGGAAGCTTAACCTCTGTGTCCCATGACGATGAGTCATCTTTGGCATGATGTTATTATATAAGCGGGTGGAGTGTTCTCGTAAAACTGGGCGCAGGGACACCAGATCATAGGCAGACACTTTTCACATAGGCAGGCAAACTGGATTCCTCGCATTAACAACCGGCTGGCTGTAACAGAGATATGATTACAGATTCACTAGACCACCTGCACATGTGGTCTGACAGTTCTGACCATTGTTCTATTAACAGGTTTTTTCTTTTTTACATCCTGCCTTTGACTTTCATAAATTTATGATTTATGTGTAATGTTACCAAAAGAATTGCATCTAACCATTGTCACTGAGGCAAACTTGCTCTCCTTGTTTGAACATGCTCTCCTTGTTTGAACATTACCCAGTGCTGTAAAACTCCCCACAAGAGTTTTTCCTCTAGATTGTGTCTTGAATGGAACTAATCAAGAGTTTGTAGTCCATTCAGCATTTTCAGTAGTGGGATGTTTTTGAGACAAGCTTGTGATAATGAGGGCTATTCAGTAGGCATGGGTCCAGATCACGACTTGTGCTCCAGTGTGATTCATTCCTCTTAAATGGGAAGGAATAGAATGAAGGCATCTTCAGACCAAAAGAGAGAGGGTGGAATAGCTGTCACCGTCTTGGGTCCCAGAACAATCCACTTCATGACAAACAAAGCCTGTTTCCACACCAACGCTGCAAGTGCTTGGCCATATTTAATGAACACAGAGCAAGCTGATGCTTTCAACAAGGACTGCTGTTGTCAACAGTGCATTCATTTTTAGCATGAGTGGGGCCCTACAACCCTCCTGTGTAAGTGCTGTGTTCTATTCATTAAGCAACACAAGATTGAAAACAGCGACATTTATCACCTTTTTACATAATCTAAAACTGCTGATACGTTATATGAAGCTTTTAAATAATATATAAAATAATATAAGTTTGCAATATTTAAAATTTGTAGTGTTTTATAGTTTGAGCTGGGGAGCTCTATCTTGACAGTGCTATACCAATTAGCAAATGGGCTTTAAATTGGCTTGAAATCTTGCAGTTCATTTTCAATCTCCAACATAAGATGTAGCCGTGAGTGACCAGTGAATAAGATCTGCCAGTGAAGATGGTCAGTCACAGTCTAGTAGGGCGAGAATTGGCTTAAGGCAATGTTTAGTCGACTAGTCAATTTATAAGCTTTAAGTGACGTTTTTTTTCATTGTTTTAGTTAAAGCATACAGTCCAGTTTGTTCAATACTGACATGATAGTGGATTCAACAGAAAGTTCCACATTAGATGCAGCTCTCTTGGTTGTTTTCGAAATTGCCTCAATGATGCTCCCCTTTACAGTGTTCATCTCAGACACAACCCATATTATAACAAACCATAAATATTAGTATATTTCAAGCTGCTGGAAATATGTCCGAAGTGGAGGGGGACCAAACGCATCTACCAGAGCAAATAAAACAGAAGCCCGCAGATATTTGCAGTTCCCAGGAAAGCTGAGCTCACAAGTGTATTTCTTTAAAGATTTTGGCTCACAGCTGCTTCTTTGGCCGCCATCTGGTGACTAGAAACCAAGCAGCAACCTCCAGAAAAAAAGACAAGAAAGAAAAAATGGCTGTAAAATTATGCCAAAGTGCCAAAAACTGCAGTTCTTCTAATGGCCACTTGAGGCTAGCAACAAAAACAAGTCAATTCTCATAGACAGACATGCTAAAATGCCTAACAACATAAATAAAGACGTTTACAGCCTGGTACAAGAAACAGTTTTGGTCTCCGTAACTAATTTCAACATTAATGAAACTGTATGGAGGTGAATTTCTTTTTTATAATTTACTCGTTTAACTTTATTAAGGTAAGGTTAAGTTTAAACTTACACATAATGACCACTCTGACAGACTGGCTGTAATGCCAAACTTGAAACAGGACTTGAGAAACCAATAGGTGGCGTCATGGTGGCAACGTCCATTATTACTATATAGTTAATGCTAAAACTGCATTGTGAAAGAACTTTATACAAGAAAACACCTATTTAAGTCAAAAGTAAAATATTGAACTTTGGGTCTTGGTACATCTGCATAAACAACAACAAATAAAATATACCTAATACTCTCCCCTCTTGCAGTAGAAGGCAACTCTTTGTTCAGCACCCTGGCCACTTTGGGGCAGCGCAACAACAACATTAGCATTATTTTAGAGTCATGTTTCTAGTCACCTGATGAATTTTAATCTGACGTTTATTCTCCTTTTGGCTCTGTTTTTGTCTCCATCAACTCCTGAAGGAAATCTGACTCCAGAATTGCGAGTAAAATGTCAGTTTTCTGTGGGTCAGTGCAGCTTTAAAGATCCTGATTGTCCTGTTAAGTTCTTGGCTTAAAATCCACCCTAAAAAATGACATCTGGTGAGAGAATTTTTGTTTTATTCTGACTTGTGTTTTCTTGTGAATAAGACGTATTATTGGAAAAGAAGTCTCAGTTGCAGCATATTTCTTAGGAGCATTCTTTGCTGATGTGTGTTTTGATTTTCAGAGGGTCTCACCTAACCACATCATGTCCTCTGACAGAAACATGGACATCTTGCTCTTAGGTAAGATTGATTAGAGGGAAATATCTCTCTCTGCCCGTTTCTCGGGGTGAGCTAAGCAGTGCTAAGCAATGAGTCATCTTCATTCGGGGTAGGATTCGGTGACAGATGCTCACTCATTCATCCTACTGAAGTGGGTCAGAAGGCTGAGTCCATCTTCAGCGTTCCCCCTCTTCCTCTTGTTCTTTCAGTTGCTTTTTTTCTCCATTCTTTAAGTCTGTCTCCTGTCTCATTCAAATAAGTTTTGTTTCTTAATCTCTATATCTCACACTTTCCGGACCCAGAATCTTATACGTATTCTGATATAGACTGTATGAAAATAATGGATGTCACCACCATGACATCACCCATTGATTTGTCGACTCCCGATTTAAAGCCTTAAGTCCGGCATTTTGGCGTTGCCAGAAGTGACCATATTTGGACAGGAAGGTAGACGTGGAGGAGCGAGGGGTGAATCTTACTGTGGTGACACTTCACAGACAGCCTGTCACTCAAAGTGGCCCTGCTTATAATCATGTGTGAATCAAGCCTAATAAAATTTAAATGAGATTTTAAAAATTCACTCCACAAACAGTTGTCATGAACAGGAGCATTAGCTCTAGAGACCAGAGCTGTTTTGTCCAAGGCTTCAGACATGTCTATTTTTGCTGTAAAGTTGGGCATATTTACAATAGGGGTGTATGGGGATTGACTCTGTTTTGAAGCCAGCCTTCAATGGCCAATAGATGAACTGCGGGTTTTGGTTTCATTTTTCAGCCTTGGAGGTTGCTGCTTGTATCCTGATAGATAACCAATAAAAAACTAAAGATCAATAACAGTTCAGTCCTGCATCTCCAGTGTATCTAAAGGGACCACAGAGTTTGCACCACTCATTAATTAGCAGCACATGTTGACCACAGCTGATACATGATTATTCGCTATTCTGATTTTTGAGCAACATGAATTGATCTTTTATTAAGGGAGATACACTATGTGTTACTGTAAAACGGTAACGCCACCTCTAGTGGCCAATTAAGTCCATTAATATTAATTAATTTTTTTTTTTTGTTTGTTTGGGGTTTTTTGGCTGATAGTTTTGTTAAAATGATCGGCACCGGCACCAGCTGCGCTTTGTCTCGCTCTCTTATTGTTCATGTTTACTACAGTCATTCTGCTATTCTCTGCTTGTAACAAAGTAAAGAAAAGTTGTCATTATCATGTTAGAATCTTAGTTATCCTTTTCCTTAAAATTCTAACTCATAGGCTTGTGCCTTTATGCCAATTTTCCCTTTTGGTGTCAAAAATGGTATTGAAGTTCAACATTTTTTTTCAAAATACTGTATCAAAGCTAGAAATTCCAGTATAATGACAACATTTGCTGATACCAGGAGTGATCTGATTCATTTACATAAATGTTGATTAAATTATTACCTGACGCACTGAAAGAGCAGGTTTTTCCTACTTAATTAAACACACCTTATTTTTAACAAACTACTTGATCCAAATACTGAAAGTCCTGTTTTAAATCACTAGAGAGAAGATGTATTACTCTGTTAGACTTGCTGGCAAAGAGAATACACTCTCCTTACACAGGTGTGCAGCACTGTTACAGACTGATGCTACTTTTATCTCACAAAAGATTAAATACGGACACCTGCTCGCAGAGAGCACTTTCACCAACAACAGCCAAGTTTTATTTTGGCCTGTGATGAAGTTACTCACGGAGTGAATGTTAAATGAGACTTGGATTTGTCAAGTCCTGCTTCCTGCACATTAGAACCATCTCCAGAATCAAATCAGTATGCTCACTCAGATATAGAAAAAGTGATTCATGCACTAGTTTTCTCATTTGATTCCTGCAACTCCCTCCTCTCTGGCATAAACCATAAACCACTCTCCCGCCTCCAGTTAGTTCAGAATGCAGCAGCTCTCTGATGCAACATTCAGAGGAAATCTGAATGTCTGTTTAAAATGTATCATAAGTGCTCAAACAAAAACTTCCTGCAGTTAGGCATTTGGGTTAATAGTACAGTACAGTCATTCTATACTGTTATTGTTGTGACTTTAATACAATATTAAATATCCCTGAAAAACATCAGTGTTTTTAGAGATAGTAAAGGAGTCCCTGAAGGAAACATGATGGGAACCATTGTACACAGTCCAGCCATATACTAGGTTTTAACCTAGTCTTGTAAAGCGTGTCTTGGTCAAGCCGCAACCTGCATATGTGAATTGCTGATCCCATATGAGCCAGTTTGCAGCCTTTGATCCTCAGGTGGATCCTTCTGGCCGTTCCAAAGTCAAGGCTTAAAACTAAAGATGACCGTGCCTTTGCCATTTGTTCACTTTGGAGGCATGCGAGAAAAAGACAGTTTTCCTCCTAAATTCAACGTAAAACAGGGTGAGTAATAGACATACAAATGATCATTTGCTGGGTGGAGAGCAGTGCTGCAACACCAGCAGGCTGAGGTGGACAAAACACAGTTAGTTCAGTAAAGAAAGGATCAGATTTGATTTGCTTTATTTCAGTTGATACCATTCCATTAAAATATGGCCCAATCTAGTGTGTATATAAACAGACAGATTGCCATTGCATTATGCAGGATGTGCATTTCCCCTTCAAAAGACTACATAATTCATTTTATCTACATTTGTTTTTAGAATACATGCCATATATAATTTTATATCTATTACATAACAAGATGCTGTCCTGTCTTGCTGCTCTCTCAATTTTTTCTCTCTCCATCTGCCGGTGTTCACACATTTTCAGGAATAAGTCTTGTCTACCGTTGGGATTGAATCCACACCTTCCATCCAGAAGCGGCATTTATGCATAACTTATCTAATATATGCTGACAGTGTATTATGATAGCACAGCCAACGAGGACCCCGTTACATAAAACCTCAGAGTTAGGAGAGATGAGGAGAGATGTTATGAATGAACAGCTGCATCCATTCAATTGAATTTGTATTTCTGAAGGAATTGTTTTTTGTCTTTGTTTTGGCTCGGACATGGAACATATGTCATGATATGGGAACTACTTGCTTGCGTGTGTTTTTGTAATAAATGTAAGACACACATACATTTCTGTGTTTCTATAAAGCTCTGTGACCGAATTCAGTATATGTACATCTAGAGCCTCAGTGGAAGATTTCTATCAGTATGTTTTTGTGTATTATAAAGCATAGTGGCTGCTATGTTGTGGTGTTGTTATTGTCGATGGTCAAGGTGCTTACCGTCCCCATTCATGTGTGTGTGACTGGGTCAGAAAACGAACTGTATGGCAATCGGACGCCAAGCAGGATATTTTTGAATGAGCGTGTGGGTGGCTTCTGTGCGGATGTCAGAGACAGACAGATAGGGGAGAGAGAGAGAAGGACAGAGGGAGGATGAGAAATAAGGAGGATGTATTCACTTCCTCAAAGCCACATAAACCTTGTTTTGGCTTTCTGCTCTCCTTCTTGCTCAGGCGTTAAAAAACATCAATGTTGCCGCACCTCTGACAAAAGATCCTGTTAGATCACATTTGTGGTTCCAGCTTAAATCATAGTTACATGACTTGTGTGTTTGTTTGTGTGAGTGTTCATGTGACTGTGCCCTTGTTGGTTTTCGTAGTCTGCACGTTTTTGTGTTACCACATGTGAGTTAGAACATCCTTAGCTGTGTGTTTTTGTGCGTGCGTGCATGAGTGTGTGTGTGTTTTGTTTGAAGAGCAACAATGCCGTGGTGTAGGTGTGGACAGCACCTGTGTACATGACAATTAGGTGTGACAGAGATGAATGGAGCATGAATCCTCTGATGTGATGTCTTAGCAATACAGACAGGAAGCAGAGCTATCAGATCTCTTGCCGGTTCTACCTGCCACCTGATTTCCTGTTAAAGGATAAAGGTCAGGGGCGGAGGGAAAGAGGATATTGTGTGTGTGTTTGTTTATTGCCGCACAGACAGTTGCTTGTATTATTGCAGTCAACCTCACACAGAGCACTAAAGCTGCTGCTACTGCTTTAGAACTATACTGCAAATACCATTCTTTCTGCTAGTACTGTCATGAAAATTACTTTATTGACTTATCCTATGATACATGGAAATGACTCTGATCATTTTGCTGTCCCTGATATTGCTCATGCATGTGTGTTTACAAAAGAATGTCACCAACATCAGGGTTTCTGACACATTTATTGATTTGTGGCTGCCCGCCATGTTGTAAACATCTGCCGCCACAAATACATTTTATATTTTTGGAGCTGGACTGTCCATTTGGAGCGCTGTTAAAATATATACTTGTCTGTTAAGCATTTCACCTCTTGGAGCGCAGAGCGTACTCTGGGCACAGATGGAGCAGAAGAACGCCAGTTGCATTGAAAGTGAAACAGTTCATTTAGCTGGGTTTAATCATTTGCATTCACTTGCAGCAGCTCCTCTCATCCTTTGATCTGGTAAGATTAGCTCTGAATGGATCAATAGTTCAATTATCCTTACCACGAGTCGAAATTTTTGCTAAGGAAAAAAGAACTCATGTAGAGTTCCACCTGCGATGCGTTCACTGACCACAAAAACCTCTGAATCTAGAGAGGGGACACAGACTGATTTAAAGGACAGACTCATCTATCTATCTATCTATCTATCTATCTATATATATAGATATATATATATATATATATATATATATATATATATATATACACACATATATATATATAGATATAGATATAGATATAGATATAGTTGTTTTTTTAAGTTTGCTGTTAATTTTATACATAAATTGTAATCTGTGGGAAACCCAGAGCATTTAAGCCAGCATGATATCAGGGTTAACAGGAGGGTTTTCTTGGCCATGTCATTGTTTAGTCAGACCTACTTGGTGTTTGCTTGAACATTTGAGGGTGGGGATTTTTTAAAACCCATGCTTTCCTTAAAGAACACTTTCTTCCAAAAAGGGGAAAAAGGCTCTGGGAAGAACCTCAACCCTTTTGCTAAGAGCGGACATGAAAAAGTTGGGCTCACTTTCAAACATAGAACTGCTTTTGCCAATGCAGAGGTCTCTGGTTTAAAAAACAAACAAACAAAAAAAAGCATTGTCTCTTGGACCGAGCCATGGTTGAAATGAATGCTGTAGTGATACAGCTGTTAAACGGCTGACTTTGTGTTTGTCAAACTGACCACCCTGGATTTTGTTTCATTCTCTTACTGATACCTGAAGCAACACACCAACATCAGTGCCATTTTCTTGGTCTCACTGAGTTCAACAGGGTCGCCTCCATGTGACTGTGTGTGTGGAAAAGAGTAGGACCCTGACTGCTGGTAACAATCAAGGGAAGATCTCTGGAGAGTGACTCCAGCTGTGTGAGTTGTGTTTGGGTGTGCGGTGGTAGTTTGTGCGTCTGTCTTTTTGTATGAATGACAGCCAGTTGTACATGTGTGTACGTGCCATCATGAAAGTTTGCCTAGAATGTGTGTTTCGTGTCCAGAGGGCATTGTATGTGCGTTGGTCTGCAAAAATAGAAAAATGAAACCAGGGCAGAGGGTCAGAGCCAGCTAATGCCTCCTTTGATTTTTAACTAGGATTTCCTCCCTTCATGGAGCCAGCTTCATAAAAGGCATAACATGGCATCCTGTGACCAGGAAATGCCCCCTTACCGTCACAGGACCAAGTTCAGTCCAACACAAACCATCTAATTCAGGAAAGGAGTGGTGAGGTTACTCAATGGATACACAATAGAATTAGATAAAGGTTTTAAAGCAGATGTCAGTATTTGTTGTCCAGAATGTTTCTAATTTGACTATTTTATTTTTGTATTTATTTGTATAAAATGGTTCAATTAAAATGAGTAATTTTATATCATGCATTACATAATTTTACATAATATGATGATTATGCGATCAGTCATACTGAATAATAATCATCATATCAACCGTAGGTGACATGAAGTGGCCAATTTCAGATTTTTATTAGAATAGTGCTCACTCACAGCACTGACTCACCAACATGCTAGCTGAGCACACTTCTTTTCAAATCATTTAAGACGCACTCACATCTACAGCCTCCCAGATAAAGCCATGCTGCCATGTCATCATGATATACTGGACAAAAGGCTCAGGAAGCAGTCAAGCAGTGGTTTATTTACCTCACTGTTAACAGATGGAGCTTGACAGTTGCTAATAGTCCATTTCCTGTGAGCGCCACAGAGAGCAACAAAGGGAACCACCCGCAGACCTGTTTGATTGGTTTATTGTTTGAAGCACTCAAGCTACTCTGCTGAAAAAGCTCACAAATATAACTAATTGGACTGTGTGTTTGTGTGTATTCCCACTGTTCAGATCAAACTGAAGGGATGTGTGTGTGTTTCTAACTGTGGGTTGTGTTCACGTTTCTGATCAATGAAATCTGACACTGGGACAATATTACAATTAAAACTAAGGCAGTAAACACGGTGCAACATAGACATACTTTTGTAAAGAAAACTATATATGTGTTTGTTGCAAAACATGCTAGAAATGGATATTTAATAACAAAAAAATATATCAGCACTTGGTCAGCAAGTCAGGGCAGTTGTTTGAATCAACAAGCAATTTTATCAAACCCTAGCAGAGGTACACAGTAACCTCAGAGACCATTCAGAATCCTTTTTCAAGATTTGAAACATTTGTTTAAAAAAAGGTATGTTTTGTCATTATGGCTCATTGCGTGTACGAATGATTTCCTAAAGTAAGTTTAATTCTTTGTCAATTTTTCTATGTTTCTTTTTATTTATTTTAAACAGACAGTAGTTTAAGTGTCAAAAGCCTCATTCCCACTGCACAAAATAAAAACGATCACCATTGATGGAAACACAACCTGCAAGATACAATGAAGTGCTGCCACTAATTATCCTCCATCTCCTCCTAAGTAGCACTAAAACATTGATCCAAATGATGCTGCACTGAGTTTGAAAGAGAGACTGAAAGCAAAGAAATAGAAGAGAAGTGACCACTGTAAATTTTTCACAGACCTCTGCCCATGCTGCTGTCTGCTGTTCACCCATTTTCCTGTTTGTCTGTGATGTCCACTGGACACACCAATACACCCCGCCCACACTGACAGAGAGGCATACTTGTCTGCTACAGTGCCGTGTACACAGTGTTGCTCTCTGGGCAGTTGTAAAGCAGTCTATAGCATATTTTTAGCTGATTTACCAGTGTTTAAAAAACATGCATGCACGCGCTACTTTTGGTGGGAAAGGGGTATTATGCCTTCTGCCCTCTGCACACAGCTCTTTCTCCATTGCTCACTGGGAACCTGCAGGCAGGTCTTCAAGCTCCGTTTTCTTATTTGAGCACGCCATTGTATGAGTCAGTCCGCCAATATGCTTATCTGCCTGCTTGTACTAACCCAAACATATGTTGCTAACGTTGTTGGTCTAAATGTCTCAGAGCAGAGCTTGTGTGTGTGAACTTTGGTTCGATGTTACTTATATCAGTCTACGTAATATTTATTTTGTGTGAGGCTACGTGCACCAAACCGTGACCCCATCCTTGAGGTTTTGGTATAGGTAAACAAAACACCATATTTATCTGGATGCATTTTATTAGGGGGTAGCCAGCTCCAAACCTTCTTGGATGTCCAGTTCATACACCTTTTACCTGTTTTTGGCCTTTATCCTGCTGAGAAGCCCATTTAAATAATAGTTTTCACTTTCCCATGAATAATGACTAAGCCTTATCTTTAGCTAGTATCACATAACTCTAATTTATGCCTTTTATGTCTAGACAATGCAAAACTCACCTCCATTGTCTATTTGCTTGATGTTTATCTCAGACAAGACGACTCCTTTTTTACTTTTCAGCATAACTTTATATACTGCTAATGATGATAAACTAACTGACAAACTCTTGACAGTTGCTGTGGTGGTTGAAGATGTCATCACTCGCCCCCGCATGTGTCTAGCCAGACTTTTACCTGCTTGTCATCTCTACACAATATCAACCTTGAAAAGCTGTTGTAGCAAGAGGTTCTTTATTCATTATTTCCATTCGACTCGATTCCATTCATTAACCCCATGTCACGTGGATAATTAAAGTGTCACTGTAGAACTTGTGCAGTCACACTCTCACCTTAAGTAGTGCTTATAATATTTGTGACATTCTGGTTTGCATGTAAACACAGCCAGTGCTGTCCATCACAAGGGCAGGCAGCTCAGTGTGAATTCTAAACATCACGAGGCTGAGAGCCCATCTGTGTCCTCTGCAGCGGACAGGATGCTCTGACCAACGTGACAGACCACCTTATGAAGCGTGCTTATTCTGCTGATATATTTACAATATTTATTTTGCACTCATATATTCTATATTCATACTGGCTAAGTGTATTTTTGACAATTTACTAGAGCTAAAGAGTTGTCATTTTGAAGTAACATTGACATCTTACAGGATTGTTATTCTTGAAAAAGTGAAGCGTAGTTTAAGTTGTTGGCATCGGAAGATCTTTGCTCTCATCGTAAGGAGGATTTTCAGTGTCAAATAATAAACATCAGGCAGTTTTTTGAAGCCAAGTATGTGGCTTCAGGTAGAACTGGGAGGAAGGAAGGGGAGGTGCAACATCAGAGAGGCCCTTCAATTAAGATCAAACAGCTTTTTTATGTAAGGGTCACAGTGTCTGAGGTTTCCTGGCAGAAGAGAGCGCAGCTAATTCTGGTGCTCATGCTAATCATGTTTTTGATCAGACATCTGTGATTTGATTTGGGAAGGCTATTTTTGATCTGTTTTCTCTTGAGGATCTTTTTGATCGTAAACATCACTGCTAGTGTTAATATTTTAACATTGGCTTCTCTTCTGATTGCCATGTTTGGTAAATCTGCTGCAGTCATGTGCAATTATTAACAGTATGTGCAATTAGACATGTCATGATACCAGAAATTTAGAAGTCAACCATTGCAAAGAATTAACAAAATTTACTGGTTTCAAGAAAAGGCGGACCATCGCTGCAGCTGCACTCTGCCATCTTACATGCGTTGTTGTTCTTCCATGCTCATAGGCTAACAGCACGAGCATAATGTAATATTTCATAGCTTCCTGAAATTTAAACCGGGGTACACAGTATATGACAGTATAAGTGCAACAGCCCCACCCCTCCGCCCCAAGCTCAGCTAAGCTGCATGTTCCACCAGTTGAGACTAGAGACTGAGCTCTAGTGGTGTATTATAGTATTTATAGTAGTATTGAAAAACATACCTTCCCCTGAGATTTATAAATATCCTGGTATACCATTATACCATGATACCGACCAAGCCTAGTAGCTGGTTGAATATTTGGAGACATTTTATGTATTGCAGTAATATAAGCTGTATGCATGGTACACTATGACACATTTACTTGACTTACCACACAAAGTGTACATATTATATTCAATAAACATTGCAGTTGTCTTTGTCTTTACTCCATCAGCACCCCTCGTGACCTGGTAACCTTTCAACCAACATTCTGCACCGAGCCACTTTATCCTACAGAATCTAATGATGTGCAAAAGTCATCCATTAACAATGTCACGTAGAGACAGCGTTGACATTGTTGCCTCAGTATCATCACTAGGGCACTGTCACTTCACCCCCATTGCCTCCTTATTATCACAGCAGCTAGTTCCTGCTGTGCTCTGCCACTCTGGTCTAACCACCCACTCATCTCCCATTGCACAAAAAAAAAAAAAAACACCAGCTTGCAGCACGCCATCACCACATTCCTGCCCCTGCTGGCCACAGTTACAGCGAGCCGTGACCCCTGACATTACAGAGCTGAGCAGAGATAATTTTATCTCCAAACTGACCCTTATAATCATAAGATTCTTGTTTTAGATATCATGCGTCAGCTCTGTGTGCCTTGAAAGTATTATAATCAATCTTCCTGTTGCACTTATTTTTGCATCAGTGGCACAGTGTCCTTATCGAGCTTCTTGCTAATATGCAGGATCTAATGGAGCTTTAGTCAGTACATTTGATTAAGTGCTTTGATTAAGATTAACTTGACTGTAACATGCTCTGTATTTTCACATGATTTTGCACATTTTTCTATATACTTGACAGAGTAAATAGCTATCAATTAGCACTTTTCATTACTTCTAACTTGTGAATATCTTTCATGATGCTTTATTTTTATACATTTGTCGCTTAATTCTCAGCATTTTGCTGTAATGAGATGTCAGACTTCCTTTGAATACTCTTAATATGTCCAGTTTTCTGCTGCTGCTGCTGCTGCTGATTATTAGTTTCATAAAATCTAAAGTGTGTGTACTTTTATATGTTTGAATTTGCTTGTGAGTGTGTGCATTGATTTGACATTTAGGCCAGCCAGGGTACCCTGCCTGTTAAATGTTTGATTGCACCCAAACTTCCTGGTGAAGGGGGGAGAGTGCAGAGGGATGGAGATCTGCAACTGCTGAGTGTAAATGAGCTGAGCAGATGTTGGCCAGATGTGGCCAGGGAGGATGGGGGGTGGAGGGAAAAAGAGAGAAGAAATAAAGAGAGAAATACGTGCAAAAGAGAATCACCATCAACACACTGACAGCTTTGTTCACCTCCACTCAGGAGTTAAGAGTAACTCTCCCTCCTCCTTTCTCCAGACACACTCTCCTCCTCTCCCCCCTCCTTCCTCTCCTGCCTCCCTCCACGCTGTCTTTGAAGTGAGGACAGTGCGCAGGAAGCGAGCCGGAATCGATTGCTCCATGCATTAGCCCAGGAATGTGTGACACCCTCCTCCTCTTCACCCTCCTCTTCCTTCCTCCTCCATCCTCCTGACACATCCCTCATTTATTTCCCCCCTTCTGCTCCTCTCTGTGCACACCATACATCACCTGCCCCCTCTCCACCTTTCACACAAGACCCGACTATTTTTTTGGACAACAGCCCAGCACTTCTTCACCCAGTACTGTTTATGAGTTGAGTCTAGACACTCATGTGTGTCATGGTTTGTGCTGCTTTTCTGTAATAAGTGTGTAATTCATCAACTTATCAACTACACATCCTGTTTAAAATACTTGTTATTACTGGTATTATGTTTACATGTATTTTAAAAGTCCAGTTTTAGTCGTACTAACACTATAATTCGACTTTTCCTACCATCATGTAAAAGTATTGAGTGTGGCAAATTGTGATGGTTCATTTTCACTTTTTCTTTTCTTTTTTTAGATTTCATATGCCAAACAATTAAAGTGGGGTAGCAGAATTCTTGAAAAGGCCATATAAAAAAGAACGCCTGTATTTGAAAATACTCCCTCCTCCTCTCCCCTCTCTGTCCTAACCCCCTCCCACCAAACCACCTTGGCCATATGTATGCACTTCCAATGGTAACCCGATGTTTCCCATACACTGATTTCTTTCATCTTAGTTCATTATAGGGCTCTCTCATTATTATCAGACCACAAATAAGACTAGAATTGGATAGCAAGCATCCCATGGTTCCTCTGCCTCGTGCCTCTGCGCTGTGGACTGCTTCACCCGGAGGAAAGCAGGCAGCAGCTTGGTAGACAGCCCTTTGGCTGGCAGCTGTAGCTGCTTGAATTCAGCCTGCACAAATCCCCCCAGCAATTTATGTCACAGCGGGTTGCCAGTGTTCATCTAACAAGGGGCTACTGTGGCTCAGATGATAGAGCAGATCGTCCTCTTATCGGAAGGTTGGGGGTTCAATCACTGAACCCCAAATTGCTCACGATGGCTGTCCCAGTTACCACACCTTGAACGGTAACCTCAGTGAATGTGACTCATAGTGCTACTATGAGTGCATGCCCATTTACCTACCATTTATTATGATATGTGTAATGGCAGCAAAAGAAGTTTGTTGGTTCGGCAGGGAGTCAGTGCTGTCAGGACCCCAGAGCTGGGGTTTGCGCTGACTGGATTTGTGTTGCTGTAGCTGCTGACTGGCAACCAATTTGTACAAGAGCTGCACGCTCTCCTTCCAGTGAGGTGATCTGTTGTGATTCCAAGCTCAAGCTAACATTACCTATATAAATGTGAACATGAAGCCACAGCCGTGAGCCTTATTTGGTTCCAGTTAATGGAAGGCCAAACTATTAGTGACATTTTCTCTCCATCTCTCAAATTACTCTCTAATATTGACACATTTTATTTTATTTATTGACAGACTCTTTTAGACTATTTTAAGAGTCTGTCTTCCTTAATTGGTTGCTTTGTAGTGTAGACAGTTGTTGCTAATGCTGGAATAGCAACTTTCTCTGAAGAATTCTCTCTCATTGGATCAAGCTTTCACCAAAAGGTCCACGCATCTGCATTTGTAGAACACCCAGTGGGAACACTTTCTCTTTGAAATGATCTGTGATTGGCCAAAGTCTCCTGTGAAAGGCTAGATATTCTAAAGGCTTAAAACAGGACTATGAGGTGTTAAAATCTTGCTTTCTCTCATTCCACTTGAGTTACAATATGCTCAAAGTTTATTCTGGGATTGTTGCCCAGTAATACCAAAATAAAACAGCCTTCCCCAGCTTTAAATTATTAATCAAAACAGATTAATGGACTGGTGGAAATGGTCATAATTTGCAGACTGTGTTTAAAGGGGAATAAAAGAATAATGCAAGTTAGCTGAAGAGCTTAGATGCCTCCGATAAGAACATATTCTGCATTTCCTGTAGCCCTACCAAAGCTTTTATATGTCAGTCACTTTATTCACAAATTAACAATTTGTTTAGTTTGTGAATGTTTTACATTAGTTAGTTTTGACTGGCTAGTTTAAAACTCTCAAGTAAAGTTGAGGCAGAAGTGTAAAGACTAGAAAGTGGCTAGTTTGAATCACAACCTCCTGTTTTTCTATTTGTCCTTAAGCAACACTTCTCAGCCGCTACCAGTAGAATACTGAGCCTGTACCCTAAAGCCTCTGTTGTGCATGTGTGAAACTATTTAATGTGAAGTCATGCTCAGTTGTCTGATGAACGTGGAAAATGTGTCCCTGGCTAAGTGAACATAATGTGCTCTCTTCGTTTAGTCTCCCTTTCCATGTTTGTTTGTCATTGTTTTTTAAATTTTGAAAAGGAAAATCAATTTGTTAAGACCACTCTTAATAAAAGGAAAGGTCAAATTTCCACAAAAGGTAAATTTTCTCTCGTTTGCTCTGTCGCTATAGCTTTCCCTGCCTTTGAATGCAAGTAACCTTGTGAACACTTCAGCCAGCAAGTTAGTCAGTTAGTCAATCGGTCACAGAGTCTGTCGTTCAGTCAGTAATCCAGCAGTGTGAGTCATCCACCTCCTTCAGTCTGCCAAGTTACAACAGGCTCAAGGCCTACTCTGCTGACAGAAGAATGAGGCAGGAAGGATGTTGGCTTTGTGGCATTATGTATCACCAAAGCACATTAGGCAGGCTAATTAACACTCTGATTCCTCTATCAGACAGTGAAATAATGCAGGCTTAATGTGTAGGGCTCCATTCATGGTCTGTTATTAGTATTATTCAGTGACGCTGATAGGTTTTCAATGTAGCAAGTCCCCAGGACCCACAGGTGGTCAGTTAAGAGAGTCATAAATAAAGTTTCTGTTTTTGATGCTTTGTGGTAAACTTGTTTTTGATGTTATATGAATATAACTATGATTATATACGTTTATCCTAAAAATGTTTAAAATTTAAATTCAAATCAAATCCCGTATCTGAAAACTTAATTTATAAAACCACTATGAGACTTTATATGTTCTTTTATATAAAGTCTCTGCACAAAACATGACAGAAATGTGACATTTTGGTTTGATTGTAAAGAGAGCACCAAAATCAGCTACCCAATATCTAGTAAATCAAATGTAAGATGTGATATTTCATAGAAAAAATAAATACTTGACCATTTTGAGAAATTTGCTCGTTCATGTACTTTCTGAGAAGAGTTTTTATGTTTTTCATTCACTCATTAAGACTATGAACAAAACAGGATGTGCCCAAACTGTAGATAAATGGCAGTGGTGAAATATTTTCGTACCCCGGTGCGTCCCCTGGACAGCAAAGCATCATTGGGTCATCATAGACAAGAGTGAATTCAGTATTTGCTGTCACAGCAGACATTGCCATGTAAGATAACATCACATGCTATCATAGAGTGCATTTAGTAATTTTACCCCATCATTATTATAATGACATGCTATTGTTATCATTATTGCTGTTGTTTTGTTGTTCATTTTATTGTTATTTTCGACATCTATTGCACGTCTGTCTGTCCCGGAAGAGAGATCCCTCCTCAGTCACTCTTCCTGAGGTTTCTACCATTTTTTTCCCCCGTTACAGGGTTTTTTTGGGGGAGTTTTCAGAGGGCAGGTTTCAGAGGTGTGCATATCATTGTAACAAAAACAATGAAACATCACAGACAGTATGATAATAACATCCAAAACATAAGTTGTATAAAGTAAGCAAAGTCACGAGACGCCACTGTTTCTTTGATTTCAGCGTGGATTTGTTGTACACAATGTAGTGTTTCCAGGAGAATAATAGGGTGATAGTAATGAGCAAGTACACCATTATCACCACATACCAAATTATTTGTATCTTTATTTGTGCTCATAATGAGTATGAATTGGAAGTGGGCAAGACTTGAACTAAAAATGGGTGTAACCAAACCAGAAGTTATTATTTTAAACAAGATCATCAGTAACTTAAGTTATTATTCTTATTATTCACAACTGAAACTTTAACTCCGTTTCATGTGTAGACTTTGCCTGACACTTACAATTTAGAATGGAACTCCATCCAGTGCTTATGCTTAAACTGAGATTTTATTTCACCTGAGAGATTAAACTTCTTGCTTCACTTTAACTTTTTTGAGTGCTTACACATTTAAGCTCTTTGAAATGTTTTACAGTGGAAGCGAGTGCACTAAAATTTTCTTCAGAAAAATGTTACTGTTTCTAGTCCTCTCTTTCTCTGCTTACTGTACATTGAAGTGTACAGTGGTGAATCTGGCTGGATACTTCAGGATGCCTGTAATGGGGTATTATTTAGAGGTCCCATTGTTTTCAGTGGCAGGTACTCAATTAAATGTCAAGGTGTCACAGTGGTGATTTGATTTAGTGTGGGTTTCTTCTGGGATACAATACATTTGATGAGAGAAAAATTCATGGCAGAGCTTAGCACTTGTGTTTTTATGTTAAAGAAAGCACCCACACAAATATAGGAGGGCACCGTCCACTGAAAATCAATCAGCTGAAGACCAGTCTTTCTTTCTCTCTCTCGCCTTCATCTGCAGCTCTTAAATGGTCGAACACACTTGACACCCACACAGGCCGCCAACAGTCACAACTATAACGGTTTGTTGGCGCGTCACGTGACTACTTCACGAGTAGAAGGATGGACAGAAGACGAAAGGACCGGAAGGGCATGTGCAACTGCTTGGAGCCAGACCGGGGCCGGCGAGGGGGGAAGAGGAAGGAGAAAGGAGGAGGAGAGAGGGCAGGTGCACCCTTTGGAAGTTCTCTCCGGTCATCCATCGAGTCTGGACTCCACCCTGCGGCACATTGTTCAACAGTTGGATATTCTAACGCAGGTCAGTTATTAGTAAAGGTCAAAACCGTCAACTGACAGGGTGTGAAGTAGCCAAAAGGCATGATAAAGATGGGGAATTAATTACGAAAGTGAGGTGGGCCAACGGGTTACTGTTGAAGATATGAAATCTTTCTGTCTGAAATATTTTATTTCAATGTCACATTAACTAATGAAAATGTATTTGATGCACCATCTAGACTGCAAAATCTTTCTTCATAGGAAATTCAGTTAAAGCAGCTTATTAATCCCCTCTGTCAAACTCACAGCGATTTGCATCTGAGGCCAAGTCAAATAAAAAGACATAAAAAACAAACCAACACAGACACCTGTAGAAGTAGGTTTATGGTTTACCTGCCCTTGTGTGCACCTGTTTCAGCAGGTGTCACCAGAAGCTGAACAAACATAGCTGACGAATGATTTGGCGAGCTGATGTGGTACCTGTGACTGGAGACGTTTTTGTTTTCAATTCATTTATATTCATATTTTTCTTATTTAATTCATTCATATGTTTGATTGAAAAGTACTTTGAGTTTGAGTGTAAAGTAGCTTGCCCTTTTTTACACAGAGATCCTGTGACACTGCTTTGACGAAGACACTTCATGACACCAGTCTTTCTTTTTCACACAGAATCAAACAACTTTGGCATCATGCTGCCCCCGTGTTTGATTTTAGATACAGTGATGGCTTTCAAAAAAGGTTCACATCCTATATATTTATTAACAGCAAACATAAAATGCATACACGCAAACCCCTCAGAAAAGTTTCTATACATTTTGAGTTAACTGTGTGTGGGTTTTTTGGGGGGATTGGAGAATCACCTCATGAAGGTGTCTTCAATTTGCTGCTAAACTCATTTCGTATTAGAGACAAATAGATATTTTCTATATCTTTTAAAAAGTATAAGTAAGATTTTACAATCAGAACAGTGCTGATGAACTACTTCCAGCACCAAGGTCAAAACATGTCCTGAAAAAACATCCTGATGTGTCATAACAACTAAAAAAACTCTTTTTAGCTCTTGTGATATTTTTCCACATTGGCAACAGGATTTATTTCAAGGCTGTCAGACTGATCTCTGCTCTTCAGATTTTCTACTTCTATAATTATTCTCTGACTACTTTATAATTATTGTACCTCCGACCCCCTCCTGCCTCCTCGAACACAAAGACTGTTTCAGTACTGGAGGAGCGTCTCAGCCTGACTGAGGACAAGCTGAAGGAGTGTCTTCTCCACCAATCCAAGATCTTCAAGGACGTGCGATCATCAGAGGAGAGGTCTAGGAGGGAGAGCGAGGACACGGATGGATAACCTGTCCATTTCGCTTGAGGATGACCACGCCCTTCCTCAGACTGCAGCAGAGACTGCTGGACAGGGTTGTGTGTGTTTGTGATTGTGAATTAGTGTCTTAGTGTGATTCTAAATGTCCACCTTGGTGGTCTCTCTCAGGGGTCAGTGGGTTAATCAGGGTTTGGGCTGGAATGTGTGTGTCTGTGTTTGTGTGCGCGTTTTTGTGTGTCTGTGTAATGGTGTAATGCCAGCATATTTTCTCCATGTCTTTCTTCACCTCTTAAGGATATCCAGCTGCACAGCAGAGCACAGTCTGGCTGGGACATTCCGTGTGTGTGCGCGCGCAGTGTGTGTGTGTGTGTGTGTGTGTGTGTGTGTGTGTGTGTGTGTGTGTGTGTGTGTGTGTGTGTGTGTGTGTGTGTGTGTGTGTGTGTTGGTATAGATGTTACATCGAATCAAGGCAGCTGCAGCTATGAAAACAGACGGTGCTTGTCTGCTGTATGACCTCTTTGTGTGTGTGTGTGTGTGTGTGGGTGTGTGTGTGTAGCAGTTGGTTGTTTCTGCAATTACATTACAATTAATTGTAATTTGTTTGCATCATTTTTGTAATTTTAAAATTTGTGTTTTGCCTCAAATACATGTCCCTGTTTCCCCACATCATATAAATATAATGTATACAGATAAATGATATTCTTTATTGCACTTATTTTGTTAGTATTGTCTGTATTTCTGTCCAGGCAAAGGCTGATTTAGAAAAAAAATAAACTTACACTATGTTTTTTATTTTGATTGGAACTCATGTTCACAGAGTCTTAAGGACTAAAATGTTGACAATCTGAATTATGGCCCTTAAATTTTGAGCACAGTGAAATTACATACTTCTAATTCCTCCATTTTAAATCCTCACATTATCTTTATAGGTCAAAAATATTTTTTTTGTGCTCTGAATTTTATTGAGAAACTATTCCCCATACAGATGATTCATTAATACCAGTAAAAGCATATTTTATTTGGATTGTTTTCCATATTGAATCTCAATACTACCAACAACATTTTTAAAAAAAATCAAAAATTGGGAATGATGCTTGGGAATGTTGTTGCTTAGTAATTCAAAATGTATGCGCCAAAACTTTGTGACGGTGCATTTTATGAGTCAGAAGTCAGAATTATGAGAGCATTGCTACGACTTAAAGAGATAGTTCAAATTTTTTCAAGTGGGGCTGTATGAGGTACTTATCTATAGTCAGTGTATTACATACAGTAGAAATCAGTTGGCAGGCCTCCAATTTAGAGAAGCAGGCAGGAGTACAGATATGTAATTAAGTAAGTACTAAGTAATGTGCTGCTGTTGACCAGGGCAATAGCAAAATGTATTTTAGCCACCTTAAAGAAGAGTCCCATAAAAAAAACTTAGCATCATTTTAAGTGTATGCTATATTTAGTTTATTTCAACATCTATACCTTACCATCAGACAGTGATCTCCGACGGCAAACTGAAGCTGTTTAGTTGCTCACTTTAAAGCCAGACAGCATTTGAAAAATGGATTTTCCTGCTTTTCCTTTATCAGTCTGTGACTTTGTGTTATTATGTAACTTTGGCATTTGAAAGGGTTATTTTGGATTCACCAAAGTCACACAATTACACAAACTAATGAACTGATCGAATCAGTGGTCGAATCAGTGGTAGACCAGCAATGTTCAGCGAGATAAATGACTTTGACGAGAGCATAGATGAGGAACTAAATCCAGTAACTTCTGTCAGAAACGGCAGTCTGCAGCAAGATAACGCAGCAAAAAAAAAAAACACATTTAAAAAATCTAAATATAGTGTACCATTAAACTGATATGATTTTTTTTAGGTGGCTAAGACATGTTTTGCTGTGACCCCCATCCACAACAGCACATTGCTCAGACTTTGTATTGGTACTCTGGCCTGCTTCTCCAGAAGTGTTGATATGCTGACTGCTATCTACTATATGTAATACACTGCCTATGGATAAGCACCATAAAAACCCCCACCTCAAAACATCCATACTACCCCTTTAATATCTCATAAAATATACTGTCAACACTATGACATAGTATAAAGTGAGACCTGCTTAGAAATCTCATAACTCTGACCGAGGAGGTTAAGCTTTTCATTTGGTGCCTGCTATTTTACATAGGAATTTAAGGGCAATGTTTTTAGCAACATAGTGAAATCTCTCTTAACTTGCAATTTATCCAAACTAAAAGGTTCATTATAACTAATTTATTATCTGTCATTTCTGTTTGGCTGGTAATGGGCTTACATACATCCATGTCACTCCTGCTTGTTATCTGGTAAAGCATGTTCATGTGATACGTGTCATTTTGCCTCTTTTCTCCACCAGTGACTGTGAAATGTTTTGGCTTGCTGTCGCCCAGCGTGGAGACTTTAGCTGTTTATGTTTTCACAGCGTTAGAGATGTGGTGAGCGATGCGGCCTGGTTGGAAGGAAGCAGTGAAAAAGCCACACAAAGGGGTAGCTCTCTGCTGGCCGCTGTTTGCTCCTGACTTTACTGGCTTTCCTCCTCCTGCATCTTTTTATTTCCCCAGATACAAAAAGTGGAGCAGCCTGCTGAGATGGGGAACCAAATCCAGTTCACCCACTGCAGAGAGGAGACTGTTGGAATGGTGGAAGACCTGAGGTGTCATGTGACATTAAAAAGACAAGATGCATAAATCGGTAAAGTACAAAACACAGCTTTTCAACACAATCAACACAACTCTTGTTTTAGAAAGCACATTTTATTTACACTCATTTCCCGTTCTAGGAAATGTAGGAAAAATGAATGTAAGAAAAATTACTGGTGAAAAAATTTTCAATATGGAATACATTTAAACTGTTGTAGATTTTTTCTAGGTGACTAAAATATGTGTTGTTCCTGCCTCTGTCCACAGCAGTACATTGCTTAGCTTCTTTGTCAGTACTTCAGCCTGCTTCTCCAAACTGGTGGCATGCTGACTGACATCTACAGTACTATACAATCTACTAACTATAGATAAGTAGCTTCTACAACCCCACTTAAAAAAAAATCAGATTTTCCCTATAAATGCTCAGGAGAATAAAAAGAATTTTGAATTTTGAAAAACAGCATAAAATGATGATTTATCAGAATGTATGTGGATCGTTGTTAGAAACCAGAGCTTATCCTTAAAAGGGACTCCTTGAAGAAATGTGAATCAGCCAAAGTGTACTGACTTTGCTAAAGTGTCCCTTGGGTGCCTCAAACTCTTCTTCCTGTGTTTCCCAACAAGTGGTAACACAAGAACACACAAACAAATTCAGTTACAAAAGCTTTTGTGCATAAACGCAGAAGAAAAAGTTGCAAGCAAACAATTAAAGACCAGTTTCCACCTTCACTTCTACTTTGCTCTCATTAAGTGCACACAGGCCTTGTTTTGCATGGTGTGTGTGTGTGTGTGTGTGTGCGTCTGTCTTTAGTGTGTTGTGAACATGGTCCCATAACCTGTTAATAGTTTCCTGGAGGAGGGGCTTCCTGTTGATATTGAGGAAGGAGCTCTTACAGCCGGGGCTGTTGACTTGCCACCAGGCGAGCGCATGCTCACTGAACTGTGTGTTTGTATTTGTGTGTTTGTCATTGAGTTTATTGGCTGTGGAAGTGTTAGTGAAAGCAATGATCTGATATCTGTGAGTGTTAGATATATATTGATTAAGTCAGGAGGATGATATTGACCTCTAATCAGATATCAGTTATCGGTTAGCCTTTGTCTTCTGCTGATGTGATGGACGTTCAAGAAAAAATGTGGACTTTGGAATCACACTCATGTTTGTTCATTTAAAGGGCCACTAAAAGTATCTAGCTATGCAGAATGTTTTTGTTATAGTTGTTGTGGATTTTAGATATCAGATATCCAAAACAACTGAGGTTTGCTTTTAAAAAAAATGACACTTCAAGTCTGTCTAAAGTAGCATAACTAATAATGCCTGGTAATAATATCATAAGTATTCTGATTTTGTCAAACCACAGACAAACGTGTTACTAACAACCCAGTCAAATTTGAATGATTAAAAAAACACCAAATACATGATATTAGTTTTTTAAACATCAGTTTGTAGTCTGCTGAAGAGTGGTCTCATTCACCTGATATAGTGACAGTGTTGGCAGCAACAAGCAGTAGCAGTCAATATGCAGTGTGACAAAGTGACAAAGCAGCGCTCTGAGTAAGCTCTGTAAGGGAAAACTTGTTACAAGTTATAACCAGCTCCATGTCACTGCCATTTGGACCCGCACTGTGTGCACAGAGGTGAAATGTAACTAAGTACGTAACTTACGTACTGTATTTAAGTACAAATTTGAGGTATTTGTACTTCACTTGAATCTTTTATTTTCATGATACTTTATATTTTTACTCGACTACATTTCAGAGTATCACGTTTTCCATTTTACTTTGTTAAATTTATCTGAACACTTAAACTAGTACCCAACAGTTTACTTATGGTACAGCTGCAATTTTTATTAATCAATCAGTCAATTGACAGAAAATTGATTACAGACTTTTTTTAGTCTTTTTCTTTTTTTAAATATATTTTTGAGTGTTGTAGGTGTTTTTTTTTTTTCTTATATTTTTGCGTTTCGGGTGTGATTTGTTTCTATTTCGAAATAATTTTGAAGGTTTAAAAAAAACAAATGTAATACTTTTTTAGTATTTCAGATGTTTCTTTTCTATTTTTTTTTGTAATTTTGAGTTTTGGGGCTTTCTTTTTCCCTTTTTCACAATTATGAGTTATGGGGGTGGTTTCTTTCTTTGTTTTCAAGATATTTCTGCATTTGGTATGTTTACTTTTAATACTTTAAGTACTTTTTTCCAAAATATATTTACCTGCTTTGAGTTAAGCAAAAATTTCAATGCAGGCCTCAATACTGGCTCTTGTAACAGGTCTGGTGAGTGCAAACGCAAAGACTATGGCGAGTAACGTTAAGTGATGTAACTTACAACTGAGCAGGGGAAGACACACTGATGTTATATGATCTACTGTTAATATAATGTAAGGGAGCAGTTA
This sequence comes from Plectropomus leopardus, assembly GCF_008729295.1. Lineage (NCBI taxonomy): Eukaryota > Metazoa > Chordata > Actinopteri > Perciformes > Serranidae > Plectropomus > Plectropomus leopardus. The sequence goes on along the minus strand of NC_056473.1, from coordinate 16,593,534 downwards.
GGACAGTGATACACAAGTTATGGCTCGTAGGCCAAATCTGGCCCTTGATAGGGTGCTAGGTGGTCCCCTGAACCATTTTCTAATTCACAATAAAAATAAAGTGATTCACAGAGAGCATAACAGCATGAAAACAGAGCTTGATAAACAAAAAAAAAGTGCGAGTGGAGAATCCCCTGCACCCCTGACAGAGGTCCTGCCGAAGCCCCTAATGTCCTAAAATCCTAGAAACATCCTAAAATCCTAGATATATCCTTAAATCTGAGAAATGTACTAAAATCTTAAAACCATCCTAAAATCCGAGAAATGTCCTAAAATCCGACAAACATCCTAAAATCATAGAAACATGAATGGGGCCGATGACCTCTGACCTACTGTATTTTTTTGCAAAAATGGCCCCCAAACAAAGCAAGTTGAATATCGCTTGGTTTGGATAAGGAAGGCTTTAATGCTTCAACAAGCCATGATTTCAGGCCCATCCAAAAAGTCCTCAACACAAAAAACAATTCAAACTTTGTGGTCATTGAACACAAAGCACTTTTTTCCACATGTTTTTTTCAGCTAGCACATATAATATCTGTTTGGAAACAAATCTCTGACACTCTGCACACCAAAAAAAAAAACAGCGAAGTGTTTATAGGAAACAGATTATCCACAGATTACACTGCCAACAGTTTTCATTGGAATTACTTAAGAAAACCGCCAACAATAAAAAACTTCGGATTGTGATTTGAGTAAACTGGCCCTTTGATTGTTCAACAATGTTTAGGATGGGTTTAAAAGTCCGCCTGCAGTTTAATAGGTCAGATACGTCATCCTCCCTTTAGAGAGCTGGTAATTCCAGAAGAATTTTATTCATCTGTGTTGCAGATGAAAGTGTCAGTGTTCTCCACGGCCCTAAATAGTGTTTCAGATGTTTTTCTGCTTCTGTAGAAAAATGTGTATTTCTGCTTTCAGAAACCAATAATTGGCCACAATGTTTCTGTGTACGCCATAATTTTACCCCACATGGAAAAGTTGTTTCCCCATAGCCGGCACAAGACGGAAGGCAAACATTATCTTTAGCTCCCAACTGAATCAACAGACCCTCTTCTCCTCCTCTTCCTCCTCTCTTCTTTTCTGCCACTTCCTGCCTGTCTCTGAAAAACAGAAGGATTATCTTTTTCGGAAATTCCCCCTTAACCCCCTCCAGGGACCGAGGCGATAAACGGAGGCCAGGGACAAAGGAGAGGGGAGTGGAAAGAGAAAGAAGAGGAGGAAGACAGGCAGGAGGAGAGGAAGACCTCGCACCCACGCTTATTGAGTTACAGTGAGTGTCACTCTGATTTCAGGTTATGGACCTAACAATAATTGATTGTAGTTTATCTAATGTGCACACCTATTCACACACACACACACACACACACACACACACACACACACAGTGACACCTGTTCAAATAGGTGTAGAAGGGGACAGGTAAACAGTGAAACCTGCACAGTGTGCAATTAATGGCTCCTCTGTTTGTTTTTTATGTCTCTGTTTGACTTTTCCTCGGCCGGAAAAATGCCGCCTGTTTGCCAGAAGGGTTTAACAGCCTGCTTCCGTTGCCTCGCTCATAAAAACTAAACAAAACAGGTTTTCATTTTTACATGATTGGCAGTTAAAGTTCTTACTGCGGATCTGGTAAAATAAAGTCCCTGTTTCCCCCAAGAGGACACAAGAGTGCACAGGATTGGTGGTGTGGTGTAAACAGTCAAGACAGTATTTTATGATATGCGTCAGGAACTGACCGACTGAGCAAAGTAAGAAAACGTGTAGTTGGATTTTAGCACTGTGTCCAGAAAATTCATAAAAATAATGGAAGTAGCCACTGTGATGTCACCCATTGGTTTGTTGAATCTCGTTATTTAGCCTTGAGTTTGACTATTTTAACTTTTTTTTTTTTTCTTGTATTGGTTTTAACTTAGGTGCATTTTTTTACTTTTATTGGTTTATTGGCTTATTTATTATTTATAGTATTATTTCATGAGTTTTTATTTTCAATTGATTTGATTTGTTGGCTTTGTTTAGTGCCTGCATCTTGCACCTTGCACTTTGTAAAGCACATTATGCTTTCAGGTTAGTCATTGTTAACAGACAGCATCCCACCTGTTACTCAAAGCAGCATGCCTATAATTATGCATAGTTTCAAGCCTTAATATATTCAAACAGGAAGGTTATTAAAAAAAATCACCCCTGTCCCTCATGAATGTTGAAATTAGCTATAGAGACCCAAACTGTTTTTGTACTAGATTGTAAAGTATGATAACTAAGCACAGGGGTCTATGGGGACTGACTCTGGACGCCAACCTCAAGTGGCTATCAGAGGAATCACAGTTTTTGGTACTTCTGCATTGGCCATTGGCTTCATTTTTCAGCCCCAGGAGACTGATGCTTGATCAGAACAGGACAGCAGTCCAATTAAGTGGCCTAATCGAGCTATGACCATAGCTCGACTGAACTGTGCATGTAAACATATTGAGTGTGAGCTCTAACAATAGTGTAGTGTTTGTTTAACCTAGGCTAATTTTGAAAGTGAAAGTTTAAAATGAAACAATGGCAAATTTCACCCAAATTTAGCCAATACTGATGCAAATCAAGTGCTCTGTGTAGTTAACATAGCTGTTGCACCCTGTAGTTGTTCTGGCTGTTTGCTGACAGGAAGGAAAGTAAAAAAGCACAAAGAAAACATTGCATGGTCACTGGACATGTTATGTAAATATCTAAAACTAAGGTATGCGAGTAAGAAAAGACACTTAATGCTTAACACAGTTAATTAGTCTTTCCTGGAAAATGACCAAGAATTGGTATTAGTAAAAAAGCACTCTATCGCCTTTTGTGGCTTATTGGACTGTAAGACGGTTATGGACTTTAGCTTGTTATATGTCATGGAAGTGAAACTATTTAGGGTCCAGTACACTTGTGTCCAGGATACAGGAAGTCTGAGAAGAATCAAATAACATTTTATTGGCACACAAAGGAAGGGAAAAGAGTAAACCTTTTGTCATGCATCCCTCTTTTTCCTGTGAGTGAAAGAGAGGAACAGGAAGGCAGAAAGAGAGAGAGAGAGAGACAGAAAATCAACTCCGGGATCAAATGACAACAAACAGATCATGCAGGAGCGGACGTCCCTTTGAACATTCCCTGTGCGGAAGTCAGCTTTTTTTCCTGTGCTCGCTCTCTCTTTCCCCTCACTTTTTTTTATCCACCACTCCCCCCTTTTCACCGGAGATAAGCTTTCAACACGCTAAGCCCTGTAAAAACAGGCCACGAGTGTTTTAGCTGAGACCAAAGATGTCCCAGCATGCTACACTGCATCAGGCTACTGCTGCTCAGGACCGTGTGTCCCTGAAAAAATGTGTTTCCTCTAGTTGTGTGTCCACGATTTGTCTTCTTTGCATGCCGCAGTTATGAGAGGGGAAATGCAGGACACAAAGGTGACAAATGAAGAGCCCGACGTGATGGTTACAAGATGAGAGGGTCACAAGCAGATGTTCCTGCCTGAGGAAGATACTTTAAGTAGTTTTAAAAAGTTCTACCAAGAGAAAAATAAGCATTACAAGTTGCTATAGCCAGTCAATAAAGTCATTATTTACTTTAGTAGAGTATATGGCATAAAATATGTAACATAAGCAATAACACAACGCTACCAATATATTCTGGCATTCTAAGCACCACAGATACAAAACCCGTAAAGGTCAGAAGTAAGGTCACAGCAGCAGAAAAAATTACATGTTTGTTTGCAAATGTTTTTTTCCGCCTTGAATTACTGGACCTACATTTAGAAGCCTCTAGAAATATTAGAATTAAACATGTAATTCGTCATAGTTTCGTTGAAGGAGGTAACAGGCCCAGAGGGTTGAGAGCAACATTTGTAGATCACTTGTATGTAGTCTATACTGCGTCTATATCACCAAAACGTATTTCTGTATGTTTTATCATCACTGAATAATGTGATATTATTGTAATAATCACTTATAATAATAATAATAATAATCACTCAAGTACTATAGCATCGTTAGCATATTCATAGCAAACTGTTATGTCCATTTTTGTTTTTTTTATTATTGACAGTATGAATAGCTGGTGATGTGTTCTATATCCTCAAATTTTCATGCCAAAACAATGCCAATGATTCAGCCACCGCCAAAATACAAATAAATGTCAGTTAACAATTCCATAACCTTATTTATTATTCTGTAACAACCATGTAATGTTCTTTTTTATAAAATCAAGCATGCTGATTAAGTATGTCAGTGACTGGCAGCTGAATTTCTTACCATTTACTGCAGGAGTTATTTTGAGCTGTAATTTGATGTTTTAGTGTTAACCTGTCCCTCAACCTGTCCTGCGTAGTATCTGCATTTTCTACAATGCTTTTTCTGTAACAAAATTGGGGCTTTAGCAAATGCCTATTTTAATGGTTTTCAGGTAGCATTTACTAGTTAATCTGATGGAAAAATTAAAAGGATTTGTGACATATGGGCAGACGCTGCTCACAAGTTACATTCAAGTTGAACCCTCAAGGACTGAAAAATTAAGCCAACACACAAGTGCCAAAAAATTCAGTTCCTCTAATGGCCACATGAGGGCAGCTCCAAAATCAAGTCAATCTGCATAGACCGCCACGTCCAAAAGTCAACTTCACAGCAGAAATAAACATGTTTACAGCATGGTACAAGAAACATTTTTTATAAAACTCACCTGCGTGTATTTTATATAAGGCTTAAAGTTTTGCATAATTAAGAGCAGGCTGCTTTGAGTGTCAGGTAGGTGTCTTTCCTCAACAATTACTACCATGGCGGCAACATTGGTTAGGTAACATAACCATGGCTCAGCCGTAGATTTCGTTATTTCTCAGTGTTTTCATTTTATGAAAGCTAATTGTAACATTCAGTCAGTCTTAACCAGCATTTGGTTTTACTTTAAGATCTCTGTAGAGATTGATGTTCAGTTTTTCTGTTGAATACATTTTGTTTGAATGATTTTTTTTTTTTGTGGAATATTTGCATTACCATATTTGCATTACCATATTTGCATTACCATCACTGTGCTGATAAAGCCAGCTGCTAATGTTTGGGCTACACCCTCTTCCCAAAAACATGGTCACTTCTAGCTTTAAAAGTGGCATCACTGACGGTCAAACTACAGAATTCGAGGCCTTAAAAAGTGTCCACAAACCAATGAGTGACATCACGGTGGCTACGTCCGTTATTTTATACAGTCTGTGGTTCCAATGCCACTTGACATGCATTTTGCCTACAAAGACCTGCAGTGCTGCGAAAGAGTTCAGATAAAAAGGAACACTTGTTCTCAGAAAAAAAGGAAAAAAAAAAGTCCAACTACTCCCTTCCCATAAAAGCTGCCGGGTTCTGACATGGCTCAGTTTTCAGTTGTTTTATCTGGTTCCTTTTTCTCTGGAACAAGGGCCCAAACGTGGGAACAGCCAGTCTCCGTTCCTCAGATAAGGAAGTGGTGGACTTCCTGGCTTCTTGGCGTGTTACTGGTCCAGAGCCATGTGGGTCGAAGGTCACTCTAGTGGATCAGACATCCTTCCTTCCTGGCCGACCACAACCTGTTTGGTGAGTAGGAAGCTTGTCGAGGCCTCCAATATGTTTTTCTGTTTTTGTGGGGTTTTTTTAAGAGGCATTGGTATTTTGAAAGCCCCAATCCCTATTTTTTTTACCACACAGATGTGAAGCATGTTTACAATCAAATTCCAAGAATTTGACTTGGCCTCTGTACTGTATCAGTGTACAGCAGGGATGCTCAACTTGCTTTGCTTGGGGGCCACTTTTGCAAAATAGCAGGAGGTCAGGGGTCAGTCGCAGCAGCTCCATACATGTCTCTTGGATTTTAGGACATTTCTCTGATTTTAGGACGTTTGTTGGATTTAGGACATTTCTCGGCTTTAGGGACTAACGTTAAGATAACATTAAGGCCTTAGCTAGGACCTTTTTTGAGGGTGCGGGGGATACTCCACTGTCACTTTTTTTAATAAACAACCTCTATTTTGATGCAGTTACATGCAGTCTGGCGCCTTATAAATGTACAAAAACAATTCCAAGTATGAATCACAAAGCTTATTGTGTATTGCATGTAATGTTATTTGCTGAAGCAGTCCACTGTAAAATGCCTGTGCATAGTCTGCCACTGTTACAGATACACTTTTATCAAATGAATAAATTCTAGCCCTCAGCCTGCAACCACAGTATTTTGGGAAAACGACAGTGACGTACCATTCTGTTACTAGCAAGTTAACTAACTCTGTGGTACTATCGTATGTTAGCACATATTTACTCATTTCATCTCAACTTTAAGGATAAAAAAAATCAACAGTTTCTATGTTGTCTGTTTATTTAGTTTGTATCTCTGGTTTTCTTGCAGGCAGCATCTAGTGGCCAGTAGAGGGATTGCATTGCATTGAGCATTGACTTTGGACCAACTGGTGACATCAACCTGCTGCTCTAAAAAGGTGTGTGTGTGTGTGTGTGTTTTGGCCCCAGTAGATTCTAAGGAACACATTTACGGGAAGTGCCATCTGTGATGTGGGTGTTAGCTCTGACTGGCATATCCTATTTACCCTTCACACACACACACACACACACACTGTGCCTAATTCACACACACAGTCAACATACTACTCATCACTGCTGCTTTATGATCACCATGTCCATGTTATTCACTTTCTTAGTGATGGTCTCTTTTAGTTTGGAGTCTGCTCAACTTCTAATTTTACCTACTATACTTACGTAGGTCCAGACTGTCCATTGATACATTCGTATGCACAGTGTTGCCAATACTGCATATATATTGGGCCAAAATCTGATGCAAAACAAGAGGAAGCCAAGTCTTTAGTCACTGTTTTACCTTAAATGGAAACATTCAGATTCCAATGTTATTTCTCAGTATTCGTCATTTGGATAGCATGTTTATAATGTCTGCCAATGTCTTCTGTAACCAGCTGCACCAGTCAATTTACTTCCACCATCATGTATTCCTCTGACGTCAGTGGATGGCTGAGGAACTATATGAAGGTAAGTTTCGTTTTCTTCTTTCTTTTCTCTCTTGTCTATTTAAATAAGCTATGTAAAAATTCTGCTCAGGGGCCAGTCGTGACCTCTGGACTGTGTCTTAACAGCCTGCAGCCTATTGTTCAAAATATACTATTTCTTACTCATATTATTGGTAAATCAAGCAAGATTATTTTGCTTTTTTTTCCTTTCACCTTACAATGGCAAGAATATCGCACAGTTTGTAGACATGTACCAAGTAGGAGCTACATGGGTGGAATTCATGTGTTTTAAATATTAGTATAAGAAGTATACATACTTTAAAATATGTCTGAAGGTGGACTTTAAATAATTTATCCAGCAAAAATGCCAACATATCCTCTTTCCAGTTTCTCAGATGTGAAGATAGTCTGCTGTTTAATGTTTTATTTCATGGGAAATTGAATATCTTTGTGTTTGAAACTGTTGGTCTAACAAACTCTAACAAACTGGACTCTTGGACTCTGCGTCACTGTGACTGGCATTATTTACTTTTTTTGACATTTTGTAGACTAATTGATTAATCAACAAATCAAACAAAATATAAACTGCTATTAAAATAATCATGAGATGCAGGCCTTAACTAGTGATTCACAGACTCACTGGAATACTTTCTTTCCCTTGGCAGATGTGATAAGAAGCTTACCTTGTGAAGTAAACATGCTCATCGGCTTGCCATTGATAATCTCAAACATAATACATGCTGGTACATGTAGGTCCTGTGCCAGAAACAGAAGAGAATGCAGATTTATTTTATTAGCCTGGAACAGACCATAGTTTTAAATAATTGTACTGACGAACATTTCTAATCCGGCTGATGATATGACGATCAGTCTTAATAATAATGGCTTGTATTTGAACGTCTTTCGCTGTGTGATTGACAGACGGCCTAATAGATCCTGAAAGTCCGATACTCTCTCTCTTCCTGTGAGTAACTGTGTCACTGGGATCATCTCTGTCCCTCTGTCTCCTCTCCGCTCCCCCCGTCCCTTCCTCCCTCTCACATCAGGCCTCCATGTGTCTGTTCAGTCATGTGTTTGGCCCCAGTCTCGAGGATCCTCTCATGGTTAATGGTTTTTCCTTAAGCCTGCTGTCACAGCCTGTCTCTGAGTGGTCCAGGGATCACGCATCCCAATCACACCGGGTTGGGTTTTTACTTTACACTCCTCAGCTTTACGTTGATCTTGAGGAATCGAAATTGCTGTAATCAACTGTGTTTGACTCTAAAGACACACAATCCATGATGATGTTGAAGGTATAAGGACAGTAAAATAGAGACAGTTTCACTCAGTGTAACTCCTTTCAAAGGGAAAGCTCATCATCCTGTTCCTGTTGCAGTATTCTTACCCGGGCACCTGTATTGTTGTTATTAGTCCAAATGTCCCGATAATAGTGTGTTATTAGAAAAAGATTAAAAACGGAACTTGCAAAATGATTGGCAGAACAAATTTAAACACAATATATATTTTTTAAAACAACGTAGAAGCAGCTGAAACAGCATTCACTCTCATTTTAATTCCCCTTTAGTCCCCAACTCCACTGTTCACCATCTAGTAGTTGCTGATGGCGGGTAAACACAAGAATCAAGCCGATTTTGCGCCTCATTTCTCCATTTTCTACAGTAGTCAGTTTTGATGGTATTAGAGATTATTCCTCCAGATTTTTCCTGTAGTGTAAGTTATGCTAAGGGTGTTTTTTTAATCTCCCAATCTGGCCACACCAACTACAAATGTCAATATTTCAACATGTTTTTTTTATATATGTTATTTTTATGCTTTTTTTAATTTTTACAATCCCATATCTGGTTGTGAGGGGGGAACCCGTGTTTACTCGTGGTTGAAAAACCTGTGTGTGTGCACAAATTTTGGTGGAAAACGGGTATAATTTGCTTTTTCTATGAGTCAATAGGAAAACTCTCCTTAAGTAATAAAATAGAATATGACAATGCAATTTCAACTTTGAGCACTTTGGGTACAAAATAAAAGTGTTTTAGGGGACACATTCATTTTATTTACCTACTGATAAATAAACATAAATTATTTTTTAAAAAAACATGAATGTGTGTATAAAATAAACAGAGTAGTGTTAAACACCACCAGCCTGCAGCTTGTAATAATTCTGAATGGATGCTGCTGTTCAGTTTGACCATTCTAGTAGTTTCAGCACAGCACTAAGCCAAACTCCTCTATTCAGCATTTTTGGGCCTCTGGGTCAGCTCCCACAATGCACCTCTGACCACTTCTGTAGAGTCTCTTGCCATCAGACTTCCCTGATCCCTGGTTTCTTTCACCATCTCTTATCCCTCCATCCTCTTTACCTTCACTGATTGGATTGATAGGACACCTGCCTGCTTTCATTCTGTTGTTTGTGAACCATTTCCACTGATGTCCTTCACCTCTCATGTCTGATGCTGTTTCTACTCTTCTCCACACATCTCTCCTTTCCTCATTCAGTACATTTACATGGACAGTTAAGTCCTGCTACAATTACAGCTCGATTAGGCCATTTAATTGGACTACTGTCCTTGTCCCAGGATATAAGCACCTGGGGGGAATTAATTTACTGATGGAAGTATATCTGACTCCGCCATGGTAGGTGGCGATATGCATACTTTCAGCTACGGTGTGTTCATAAATCTAACCTGTCACTCTACACTAAGGCCGCATCCACATTCCGTTAATTTATGACAGAGTCTTAAAACAAAAATGATTTCAGGCGATATGAGTGTTTTAGCACCGTTGCAGTTCTAATCTCCGTCCATATTAACAAGCTATAAAGATATATCACATGACCATTCAAGTACACTGCACATGCGCGAGCTGGTGTGAACTGTTACAGGTCGCTCAATTAATAGCTAACCTACTGCTCATGTAAGCCGTAGTAGCAAGATAAAATGCAGAATTTAACTTCACAACAGCTGCTAGCAGAGACAACAAGGTCAGCAACGGCTGTAATTTGTTATCCATGTCAGAAAGTGTTTTCTTCCACCAAAAGGTCACATGACTTGGGCGTGACCAATCAGAGATAGACATGTCATGGCTTTAAACTCCCAATCAGAAAGCGAACAGGTGTGTCTGTGTCAGCATTTCCTAACCCCTCAGTTTCTGCCTGTCCACAGTAAAAAGCAGCGCTTGAGATTTCAAAATAAAATGTCATAAATTTAAAACAGATTAATGTAGATATAGCCTAAAATTAGAAGGCTGCTGTTAAAAAAAACATCAAAGCGTTTCATTTCTCCCCTGATTAACCCCTCTGTTGCTCTGTCTCCCCAAATTGAGTGCCAAGAGTTCGCTCTGCTGAGAGTCCGGTTGTCTGTCTAATGGAGCGGTATGTTACAACAGCGCACTAAATTTACGAACGGTCCAGTTTGTGCCAAAGTGCACTCTGGCACTCAGAGTGAGCATTTACGAACGCACCGCTAGTTGCTATTGGACCTTGTTCCAGTTGAATTGTTATGTCACATACCAAACAAGTTAACAAGCGGCAAAAAGGTTGCATGTTGAACAGTGAATACATGAATAACTTTTCAGCGCTGTACATTTTGTGTGTACTCTACTACTTTTTGTTGATACCTTAGTCTTGTTTTGTTTTCTTACCGCCTTTTCTTTTGTTTTTCCTGGCTTTCTTCTATGACTTTGTGGTGTTCGACTTCTGGGCCAAAGCCCGGTGTGGGGCCTGTGGAGCATACACAGAATGCCTAGGCAAGTTTGGGTCTGGTCGAAGCATATACATGAAAGAGTAAATTGACCGCAAACTGCACTATGTAGGTGTGTTAGTCTGAATTTAAAAAAATTCTACTTAGTATGATTTCAGTTCAACATGTTAACATGTTTTTTAAAAGTCCAGTTTTAGTCGGACTGACACAATAATTCAACTTTTTCTACTATCATGTTAACATACTAAGTGGCTTCTTTCTCCTTATATTTTATTTCTTGTCCTCTTGTCATACTCTCTCTTTTCTTTTAGCTGTAGTGTTCTGAACCATCCAGCTGTTGAAACATTTTATAAAGAAACAGTTTTCTGTTGACATTGGTCTCATTTACGTCAGCGGTGATTCAACGTACTGTGAAGTATAGTTCAAATTTGGGTTAAAGTCATTTTCTGTGGTTTTACCTACGTCAACAACCTGGCTGTGTATTACTGCCATAACCAGCGATGCAGCTGTCAGTTCCACTGTGCAATTAGATGTTTGGTTTTTTTTGTAGAGGTCAATGTGGGTGTGAATCCTTCAATTAAAATGATAAAAAGAGCACAAACATGGGTGCACTATGTGTAATGTGCTGTCTACATGGTCCAAGCAGGCTCTTTGTACACAGTGTGAACCGCGGTAAATCACTAACTGGATTGTTGGTGATACTCCCTCCACTTTCCCTCCAGTTACAGCTCATATAGCAAGTCACTAAAGTATGTAAAAGATGCAGGGAAGACACCCCATTGTGCCTGAGGAAAATACCAATTTTTACAACACGACTCGTCTGCACAGAAACAGAGCTGTTACTCTCACAAAAATCTCTCTACACATTCTGCTTTAGCTTGATGCAAAATGACAGAGTTTCGTGCTCAGGGGAAAGATTTTAATAAGCAAGGCTTTGGTGTCACAGCCACTGCTGGCTTCTTCCCGTCTCCCCCAATGGTTTGTTGACCTTTCCACTGAATGTCAGGATAGCAGAGTCACTCCCAATCTCCTGCTGTAATCTGGAAGGTCTCTTCTCCCACCAAAATGACCTCATCTTCTCTCCAAATCATGCTCCTGTCAGAGTCCCTAATGTTGCTAAAATTAGACATGGAACAATGATGTGCTTCTCTATGAATCAGTAAAACCAAAATCAGACAAGAAGACCTTAATATTGGAGACTCCCATAACAGTCAGTTGAAGGTGATCTGAGCATTAATCTATGAAAGGACATGCTTTACAGTTATTTTTTAAAGAGCTATGGGGCAGTGTTAGTTGTAAGACATATCATTAATCCTTTAAAACCTGGAGTGATATAACTTTTTTTGTTCTGCTTTCGTATACCTTTCAAAAGCATTTAAACCTTTGAACCCTGAGCAAATTGGTGTGATTTCTGTCAAAAACAAAAACATCGCTAAGAAGTCAACAAGCAACTTGGTATGAAATTCCACAAATTGCAAGTATTTAGTGGATTTAGATTTTTTTTTTTTTTTTAAAGAGCTAGGGTTTAATGTCAGAGACAAAAAAGACTAGGCAAAAATGATATTCATAATTGTCATAATTACATATTTGAAATTATTTCCAGAAATTTTTCGGCACTTTCTTCTTACCTCCGTCAGCACTGCTTTTGTTCATTAGCACAGTTTACAGAGTTAGCACCAGTCGCTGCTAGGTCAGCCATCTCAATTTTGAGAATTGTGTCCTCAACTCATACGCTATAAATTCTGCAAAAGACTTACACCGTTAGCCCAAATTATCTTGCTGCTGAGTGCCACAAACAGGGTAGGTAAGTCAGAAAGTATTGACAGAAATGTTAACACACTGTTGGTTTTGGGCTTTTCGTTAGATTTTGTTGGCAACAGAAATATAGAATAACGCTGTCCGCATCCTTTCATGACTACTTTCACTGAAATCTAAAGAAACTTTAACCTTAAATGGCAATAAATCACCTTTTTAAGACCCTGACGATTGTGTTCATGTGTGCGAGTGTTTTGGAAAAGCCCTACTTCCTCTACATCCACTCCAAGTGTAATCTAGCATCTTGCCAGAAAAGAAGAAAAAAAAGTCTTTCCTCCAGAACACAACAGAACCCCCCTGCCCAACTCCCAACCATCCTTCTCCCTATAATCCCCACCAGGTGTTGAGGAACCCAAGCCCGTACGCTGCCCCCCTCCACCCTCTCAGTGCTCTGCTCCCTCAACCACTTCATCGTCCCTCCTTTCCCGGAATCAGACATCTCTCCCTCGCTCGCGTGGAGAAACACTTTGTATCTGACAACTGCTGTTGTTGCTCCCTCTCTTCTGGCTTCTTTCCCTCCAGGTCCACCCTTCTCACCCTCCTCCCCCTCTTTATGCACTCCCTCCCCACTCCTGCGTCCGGATGTCCTCGGTCCATCTGTCAGCGCGTCTATCCCCAGACTGGAGAAAGGGAGGGGAGGGAAGAGAGGAAGAAGATGACAGATGACAGAAAGCGAGAGGAGCAGCCAAAGGCCTCAGATGAGGCGGCCCTCTCTGTCAAAAATGGCTCCTATCTTCTCCCTGAAATGATAAACAGGAATTTTTATTCACTCAAGAAGTGAACGCCCCATGTCAGGTGACTTTTACGAAGGAAACGGCCCAAGCACCTTCATTCTTGCTTTGCCAATAACAAAATACCCTGAGCCTTGAGTCCTGCTTTGAAGTGCACTTTTATCTGATGCTTCGCCAGCCTTTGTACATGTAAACGGTTTTCCAAAGAGCTTTTGCGTAAGGCATGTTTTGGAGAAACTGTGCTTTTCCCATGGGAAGATGAGAGTGTCTTCCTCTTATTTTCCCCTCTGAGGCCTTGATTTCACACATCATCAATCCTGACCTGTGTAACCCAATAGGAACCCTTTGTTCTTTACATCAAAGAGGTCCCGCTGGACCGGAGATCAATCAGCGATTGACAGCGCAAAGCGGATTCCACACATTTGGAAAGCCATCAATACCATGACCAAAGAAGGGGAATCCCTCTCCAGTGAACTGATTGATTGGTTAGGTCTCTTCCTGTCTGATTCCCAAGACAACTGTTTTCTTTTAATGGTCATCCATGACTTTTTTACCAGGATATCTTCTTTTCATATGGCTGTTCTATCCTGCATGAATTCAGTCAGTACCTTGACATGCACAGTTAAGGTGAGCAACAGTTATTGCTCGTTTAGGCCATTTAATGGGACTACTGTCTTTGTCCCAGTATAAAAGCACCGTGGGAGAATCGATTTAATAATGGAATGATGTCCGACTCCGCCACAGTGGGGAAGCGATATGCTTTTGAACCTTCTTCCAGTTGACCTATTACATCACATACCAAACAACTTAGCAAGCTCCAAACAGTTGAACGGTGAAAACATGCTTATCTTTTCAGAGCTGTACATTTTTTACATTCTCTACCTTTTACTTTTTACCTTTGTGTTGTTATGTTTTTCCCTTCTTTTTTTTTGTTTGATTGTTTTTACTGGCTTTCTTCTACGGATTTATTCCAGGTCTAGAACACCTAGGCCGGTTAATGTCCGGTAGAGGTGTATACATGAAAGAGTAAGGCAACCCCCAACCACATTATTTAGGTGTGTCAGTCTGACTTCAAGAAATGTGTCTTAGTATGATTTCATTCAGACTAACATGTTTACATACATTTTAAAAGTTTACCTGGGCTAACACAATAATTTTACTTTTTCTAACATCATGTAAACATACTGAGTGATGTTTCCAGATTTCTCTGGTTTTCCAGAGACTAATTCTGTTTTTGGCAACTTCTTGCATAACAGCAACATCTGTCTTTCTATAGTTGCTTGTAACGCAGTGGGAGAGTCTCTGCATTTTTTTCAGTGTTATCATACAAAGCATATTAAATACACATCAATGTTGTCAGCAGAAGCAAAAACATAAAAGACCAATTGATGTTGTGTGTCCAGGTAAAATGTCAACGAGGATTAATTTGGGGAACCTTTTGTACAGACCCAGTTTCTTCCCTGTATCTATAAAGTATTTGTTATTTTCTGTCCTTGTCCTCCGATCCTGTCATACCCAGAGAGCCTTGACATGTCTCACCGTGGACTGTCCCTCTAAAAAGACTGTGACCTCATGACCTCACAGCCAGTCTTCCTGAACAGAGGAGGGAAATGGGAAAGGAGGCCTGTGTTGTGGCTTAGTCATGATCAGGCGCCAGGAAGGCAGGAAGTACAGTTTTCACATAAACACTAAAGATTCAGCACTTTAAACCAAGAAGCAGAACTGTTTGTTCACATGAAGCACATAAACAGACAAAATAATAATGATAAGCATGAATCCACACAGCAGCGTTTATGGGCTGTAAGCACTGTGAGTACCAAGGCAAGCCCCAAACATTATTTTAAAAGTTGCAGTCCGAGCAGTGTAGTTACGTGAACGCAGGTGAGTAAAAACATTGAAGAAAAAATGCAGCACACAGACAAAGTCCCTCAGAGGAAGCTTTAATTGTGGCTGAGGAGCATGGGCCCAGGTGCACTGAATGAAAAACCTGCCTAATTATCTGCAGACAGCAAACTGACAGGCACTGAACAAACTAGTGGATGATCACAATCATTTGCAGTTAGTTGGATTTTAACAGGAAACAGGAGAACACATTTTATTAAACTGAGCTGACAAAATTTAGAATGTTTGGAGTAAAGTTTTTGTTATTGATTACATTATCAAATAAAACTAGGCGCAAATAATTTGCATGGTGCTACATGAGAGAAAACAGAAAAAAAGGACTGTGGCATTGGCTTTTGATCAAAAGGTTGTCAACCTACAACTACCGGAATGCACTGGAGCGTCTCTTGATCCAGCTCTATGCTCTTTGTGTGCATAGTGGTGGGGACCATGAAAATGCAAAAGTACGTTCGAGTGACAGCCCCAAGAGCCAGGGAAACACAGACACATGATGTAAACTATGATGTAAATTACGGGATTTGATGGGAATTATGTCATTTGGAGGGGGTAGGTTGGGTATCTAGGCACTGTTTAGATAGGTGGTTACATGACTGACTGACGAGGGGGGGTCACACACTACAAAATCTTTTACTAGGACAAATCTCCAGTATGTCTGATCTTAAAGCTGCATTTTTCCATGAATCCACATTGACAAGGGAATTGACAAGGATCATTTCGTAATGGCATAGCATTTATATCCTTTGTCCTCTAGGTGCAACATCAACTTTGGTCTGTGTTGCAAATGTATCAGATAGTTTAGTTCAGTTACAGGCGATCACTTCCCTGGTCTCCCCTAAACCCATGGCACTGTCTAGCTATTTGGCTCACTTCTTTAAAAGGTTGACACATAGCGCTCAAGTAGCGTTTTGTGAGCACAGAGGCAACGCCAATTTGTCTTTGATCTGGAGCTTTTGTTTGGGAGCTCCAAAAACTGTTAAGTGGGAAATCAGGCCTAAAGTCGTGCTGTGTGTACTAGGCATTAGAGAAACAAAGCTGAAGCAGTTATCCAATAAGAATTCTTTTTGAACTTAACTCCTGAGACCAGAAAAATACAGGCAGCAGGACCTCTGATCTCATCAGCATCACATCCCATCAGCCCTCAGTCTTTGCTCTCTATCCTCCTGGCAGCCTCTTATAGCCCATATAGTCATTCTGGCTGTGATACAGTTACCCTCACCCCTCCTGTCCTGGCAGCTTGCTGTAGTATGCTGAGTGGGCAAGGGGCCAGCCAGCAAGCAGCCGGCCGTGGGACACTGACGTTTGATCTTCAGGGAGGCACAGCCAGCGCTCAGCCTTCTTGGGCTGAAGCGCTTTGTGCTTAAGTGGCATTAGTGGCAGAGAGATCCTTTAAGACACCGCAGCCGCGCACGAGACCTGTGGGCAGCTGGCCCTATGCAGGGCTGCTGGGATTGAAGGAGCCAGGGAGTGCTGGTTACGCCGGGTGTCACGTCGGACAGGGATATTGGAAGGGGAGAGTGAGGCAAGGAAGTTGGGGGTGGGGGCCTGGCAAGACTTGGTATGCTAGCACCGCCAACTCAAGCCTTGTTCAAATCCCAGATATAACCGATGCAGGGGCGGGGGTGAACGTGGTGCGCCAACACTGAGGATTAGGGGTGTTTGGCTTTTCAGCCTCAGTGGAAACAGAAATATGTGTGTGTGGAGGGAGGGGAACACACGTGTGTCCTTGGATTGGTGAATATGATGTATGGATGACTATAACAGGGTCTGTTTATGGAGTGGAATGAATGCTTGAGTACAGTGTGATATATATGTACGTAATAATAATGATGCCTGGTTTATTTTACTGGACCGCACAAATATTTGTGTGTGTGTGCCCACGTGCCAGCCCGTCCTGCGTGTGTGATGTGGTTTTAGTGCGGTGACAGTTGGTGGCCCAGGTTGCCGAGCAGTGACAGTGGTAATCACTGCATTTCGGGCATTTGGCTAACGGCTGTCCTCTCTTAGTGTAAGGCGGCCGTCTGCTCAATGTCGTTGTGTGTCACTGTCACAGCTGCTGCTGCGCTTAAAGAAAATCTGCTGTCACTGGATTTAAACACACCATGTGTGTACTGCAGCTCTCAATTGATAAAAGTGATGCAAAGCAGGGTTATTTGGCGGTCACTTAACAGTAGATTATATAGTGTACTTTTTAATGTGGTTTGAGCACGGTTGTTATGTTACAAAACTACACTTAAACAACTTTGTTATAAATGTTGCAAATTGCAAGAAATTAGTAGATTTATAAAATTACTAAAACAGCTAGGGGAAAATGTCAAGGGAAAAAAAAGATGAAAGCTTTGTAATTTTCAGTTCAGTTAAATATTTGCTATATTAAGTTACAGAATTAATAGTATAATTATTTAAGCACTTTCCACAGGTCAAAAGGAAAAAAAATACAGATAGCAGTTGTTGGATGTTAAATATATTAAAATAAAATTAAGATAATAATTTTATTTAATGCTTTAGCATTCTCTTGATTGCTGACTTTGTGCGTCCATTGTGTTGCGACAACTGGACTATGAGAGCCGCTTCAATTAGGTCTATCATTTACAGGTATGTTAAATGTGGAGATGTCTTGCACAATATTATGAGAAAGAGCCTAGACATTGCAAAACATTGGAGGAGACAGGAATCTGGTGTACGTTTGTGCAGCGCAGAGAGAAAATTTAAAAGCACTAAAGAACAACAGAATAAGAAGGCTGTTGACCAAAATAACACCAGCAGGGCAGACAGAAAAAATGTTCTACTGGGCCATGTATATAATCAGTTAAAGAAACACCGTCAAGTTGGTAGCCCTGTTTTATGGAGATGTAAAGTGGTGACGCCAAGTCAAACCACGTCAAGTCAAACCAGCACGTGTATAATGGAGAAAGGCTATGTGTCAATAGTAAGCAGGCCTCTTACTGCAAAAATCCAAGTGATCCCTCGATGTTTACACCGGCTGTAAAATGACAGATGAAACAGGCACATGGATTAGGCCTAAACCAGGGAAACATTTGCAAAATGACAGGGGAACAGGAACCAGATAATTATCAAACATAGGTCAGGTGCATAGAGGGCGTTTCTAGGATTTTAGGACATTTGGGGCTTAGCCTGAAGCTCTGTCAGGGGGGATCCTACCCTGGTGCTTTTTTGATAAACAAGACCATTGTTTTGATGTCTTGTGCATTCTAGCACCTTATTTACATCTGAAGTAGAAAAAACAGTTCCCAATGTGAATCACTTTATTTTCATGTGAATTAGTAAATGGTCAACAGGCCACCTGGCACCCTAATGCAAGCCAGATTTGACTTAGTAAATCAGGTATCACCGGCCTAAACATTCTGCCTTTTCTTAGTGGGCCTCTCATTTCTGTTAAAAGCAACAGTGTATTAATTTTAAGTAAAAAAATTAAAATCAACATTGTTTTTAGTAGTTTTATATCAAGGACAAGAGCACTATCTATATTATAAAGACACTATAGAGCAACATTAGTAACTTCCTCTATATAAAACTATCACCAATCCAGAATTATATTTCCATATTCCAAATTTGGTAACATTTTTAAGAAACATGCGTATGTAAGAGTGTAAACATCAATCAACTGAAGTATAATAAAAATCAGTGCTGCCACTTTGACCATAAGTATTAATCAGCTCACAACAAAGTAAAATAACAGTACGATAAACTGACACTAAAGAGCAAGTTATGGTTAAACTGACAGCCTATAAAAATTAGGGTTTAGAAGACTTGCAATCTTTTGTAACAGGATTTCCTGGAGCACGTTGTTTCAAAGTTCAGCGACTCCAACTGCAAATGTTGGATTACCTTTTTGTCTTTGATCTCAACTTTGGATCAGTTAAACGGAGACCATATCCTCTTAGCTGAAGCAAATGAACCACTCTCTTCAAAATCCCTGGTTATTGTTTATCTTTAGGAGCGTGTAAGACTCATGGCTTTGTGTCCACCGGAGTTCCTTGAAGCCTGTTTCTTCCCCGCCGCTCAGTCGGTCAAAGGTCACCCCTTGCATTAATTGTTCCAAAGGGTATGGAGTGGAGTGAGGCCTGTTCCCCTGGACCAACTCCAGACAGCTCAACAATGGTGGACCAGTCTGTTTGTGTGTGTGCGTGTGTTGTGTGTGTGTGTGTGTGTGTGTGTGTGTGTGTGTGTGTGTGTGTGTGTGTGTGTGTGTGTGTGTGTGTGTGTGTGTGTGTGTGTGTGTGAGTGAGTGACAGCCTGGGTGGCCCACAGCTACACTACATAAGGAGGATAGTGGGGTCAAGTCAAGCAGAGTCAATTCTTGTTTTGCTGTGTAGAGCAGACCTCCTACCTTTTGTAGTCATAGTGATAAGCTGACAGACTGGAGACATGAATGGTGGTTTCTTTTTAAAAGTTTAATTAACTATACAGAAATCATATTAACTACGAGGTGCATTCAAAAAGTAATGCGCCCAACTTAATTATAGCCAAATTAATACAAGCGCTTCTTCCATAGCCCCAAATATGGTAGTCTGAGGGTGTTAATGTCTTGGAAAACTAAATTATAGGATTAAAATAGGCTTTGCCAGTTGTTATATTATAGCCGCAACATAATGCTATATGGACATATCTGGAGGAAATGTACTGTAGTTTCAATATTTCATTTCACACATACACTTCCAACTGCACTCAGTCCTCGTGCAGGTTTTCCACCTCTGGTTTGTCCCGCCAACCAGATGCTCATTGCAATAACTGCAACAGCGGCCTAATTACAGAGGCCTCCTCACTTAAGGTCACACAACAACCAGCAAATCAGCAACAAACAACCACATAATAACCCTCATCCTGCTCGCCATCCCATCATCCCTACTCTGGGGGGTCATTACCCACGCTGCCTCAGGGCCTCCTTCCTTTCCCAGTGTTTACCGCATTCCTCCCATACTTGAGCCTTACTTGCATGGGAAGCTCCAGACCATGCGATATATATGTGAGTCTATGTCTGCGTGTGGGACTGAAACAGCTGTCGAAGCGCGAGGGCTTCTTGTCTGAACTTGTACGTCTCCACTCATTTCCTGACGTGTGATTGCTGTTTTGTTGGGGGGGTTCCTAGGTTGTTATGTAGGTCTGAGGGAGGCCGCACGGCGCCGGAATGCAACAAGCTCAGACTTCATCATCTGCTATCACGCGGAGTTTGTTGTCTTCTGTTCTGACTCTCAATACAGGCACCCATTTGTCTGAATCGAGCTATCCCTAGACATCAGTTTGACGAAGTAAACAGTTGTTCATATCTACATTCTGAAACTGACTCATTTTTGTTTCTGTGCTGGACAGTAAAATCTAATTATTTGTACAAGATAAAAGAGCTGTTAAATTGCAAGTATTGCACAACCACAGCTCCCATAAAAGCTAATTTAAAGTTGTATAAAAGCTCTATGCAAGTCTTCTACACTGATGTGAGCATTCATACTTACAGACGCTGGTGTGTCTGCATAGCTCTGCAATTACACCTCCAAAACTCAAGCTGCTGGTGAAGTCTCTATGCCACTGTGTTTCTGTGCGGTGCAGTAAGGTTCTATTCATTCAACTAACAAGCCTTAAAGAAAAAACATAAAACATGGCTTAATATCAACAATGTCAAACAAAAGTACAAAATTCAGCTCCATTATAACTCACAAGGTTCACTGACAATATCTTTGTCTTTTGCTGGATGCATTTTTCCCCACAAATAAATAATGCTAACATGCCTGATATTTACATTGCATAAATTAGCCTTGTGGTTAGCAGAACTTCCATCTACTCATATGAAGCCAGGATAAATCACCCAAAATAATTAAAATGCCATTTTGTGAAGGCTTTACTGTCTTTGCAATTTATTGTTTCTTGGTTGTGAAATAAAAGTAAACAAAAGCTTTGTTTCTACTGAGGAAAATGGTTTTGAGCTCACAAAAATAACAGGAGGTCTGTATCGCTGTGACATGCTGTTACATTTCTGGGGAGGAGTATTTCAGGCTACAACATAAGCTATGTGTATAGCACATATGTTGTTATGCCATTGACTGAAAGCAGGAGTATAAATCTTGCTTAAAGCTTCAACAGTGCTCCTGTTAAATGAAAAGACAAGTAAAAAGAAGCATATCTGACCTCAAAAAGTGGCCAAGTACATACAAAAAACAATGGCTATAATTGGACTTCTGCATTCTGTTTTAGATTAATGTTGTTTTCTGCTAAATCAGTCATAAAATATAAATAGGAAGTCATGAAAACATGATGCACAGTGATGAAAAAACAGACAGAAAGGATAGCCCCATTTGCCCTCACTGGATCTGCGTTTCATTTTTCTTAAATGTTTTGCAGGAAGGGATGAGAGAAATTCAATTACATCACATTGTGGTTGAGGTCAGATGACACTGAGCGTAGCTCCTTCTACCTTGTTTATGCTGCAGTTTGGATTACAGTGACACAATGACCCTTTGTGTTGGCTGAGGAGTTAAGGTGTGGACACACCCCTGTTGTCTGGCTATAATACATCCCAATCTGCACATTTGCACTTGTTGTCTCAGCAGTAGCAGATTAAGTCATATCAAGCAAATTCTAAAAGAAAGTCTGCTAATGCTCACATTATCACAGAAAGCGAAGGACAACGTTTAAGATAAACGGAAGCAAGATAGTAAAAGGACATGATAAACTCTTTGAGAAGTGACAGTGATAAGCACTAATGTTGGCCCCACAGGCCACCAAGCCCTTAAATCTGGTGGTCAAAGTTCAATTTTATTGGCCCAAATATAAACAAATTAACAGAATGACAACATATGGAAGCTTAACGCATTGGCTTGAGAAAAAAAAATGCTCTCATTTTTCTGAGTTAACGTGATTATCATCTCAGAATTATGAGAATATTTTTCATGGTAAAAAAATTCTGCACTGTTTGTCTAAATTAACTCAGCTGGCCACCAACGTCATTAGAAATTAAGGATTTCGCAATTATACTGATACATCAGCATCGGCAAATATTGGTTTTAAACTGGTCAGAAACAGCCAACATGCTTTTTGTTAGTTTGCAGTTGCAAAATGAATGAATATTACATACATTGAAAGGTATTGTATTACATGTTTTCATCTGCTGGTGGGCTACTTTTTTTATATAGGCACCTTGGATATTCACAAAAAATCCAAAATCCTGCATCCCTATTAGAAAGCGATAATTGGTTGATTGTTGAATGGTTGTAACATCTGGTGACCAAAATTCTTTGTCAAGACATCTACTGTCAGCATCAGTTTGACATACTAATACTGACAACAGATGGTGTTAATATTTTGTTGGTTTTAACATGTGTTAAGTAACACTTTTTGACCGGTGTTTCGCCCATTGCATTCACCATTAATTGTCAAATAGAAGTTGCTACACAAATAATAGCTGTCAAGAAGTAATGGTGGCGAAAAGAAATGCATTTTGGAGGCTATACTCTTAATGAAACCGAATACTGTTGTGTTGATGTTTCACACGAATAGCTTTTGAGCTGCTGGAAGACTTAAAATGTGAAACCGTTAACAATTAATTAGTGAGTGAGACAGAACTAAATAGAGAAACCCAGAGCAACAGTAAATGGTAATGTTGTTCTTCTAATGTAAATGAAGCTCAGGGAATGTAAATTATCCTAAATGTATCAAGACAATAGGGAAATGTGTTGACATAGAGGGTGGCCTACTAAAATTTGCTTAAATATGCTTGCTGCTGGATAATAAGATAAAATTAGCTCTACTTTTCAGATTAATATTTGGGAATTCGCAGTCCTTGATGACACCGAGTCAATACGAACTAAAACCAGCGAGTAGTCAGGGCATCTACAGCAAGTGTGTACATGTCTGATGTGTTGTTTTGACGGTTGCCTGTACAAGGAGTCCCCTGGCTGACGTCTATACATGTCTGCACAGCTGTTTAGAAATTGAAATACACCCGCTCCCTTCTCAGTGGCCTTACAAGGAATGCCAGCAATGTTTTGCTAAGAGAAACAATCCATATGAAAGAAACTTCCTTTTTTGGACAATTGGTACTCAATTCCACACAATAGTTTCTCTCCCATTCTGTCTTTATTGTCTCCAGCAACCTTTCCCCATGTACCTATCCTCTGTTTGTGATTTGCTGTCTTTCTTATTCTTGTGTTTTGTGTCTCCTTGAAATTAAGTCACAAAAATGGTTAGAATTACCACCAAAAGCACACACCACTTAAAGTACAACACACACTTTAACAGGTCAACATTGTTAAACTCTCACCGTCCCCCTCCCCATCAGTGTTTCCTGTTTTCTTCATGCTTGTTCTGTTTGTTTGCGGACCTGCTCTCGGAGGACGCCCTTCAGTCCAACGCTTCCTGTTTTCACTAGACCACAGAAGTCGAAACTGCAGGGCATCAGGAATTTCTGTCCCCTTGAACGAGTAGCAAAACACTTCACTTTTCCATTACCTGCTCATGGAAAACACCAGAGCTTACTTAGTAGCCATTGCACTGCAAAGGAAACATCCATTTAAACTGCACTCCTATACCTCCATTTTTGCCCAAGTAAAGCTGATTGATTTAAGGGATGAAACCCTCTAAATTTCGTAAACAAAATCTAAGTAGTTTAGTCTACCACAAAATGAAAGTGTTTGGGCAATTTCAGCCTTCAAAGGTTACAAACACACATTACATAATCCAGAGCGATCTGCATTATTAACATTCGTCTCTGTTTTTCAATCAAACCCGCTGACCGTAACATTTTGTCACCAAAATAAGCTGGACGACTGGATGTGGGTGCCAGTCGACTTGTTTACATTTGGATAATAGCCAGTTTTTTTGAGAGAAAATTGGCATTACCCTTTAATATGTGTGATGCTGTGTTATAAACACAGTTTGAAAAATTATATTGCACCTCACCTCCAAAAATATTTCAACAGAGACAACAATTCAAAGTGGGATTTTGTAATACTGCTTTTTGGATTGTATCTTTGAATAAAAGTTTTAGTAAAAGCTTTATGAAGAATTGGCAATGTAATGTGTAGCCAGTAGCTTCACTGTGACTGACAACAATATGTCTAAATTAAATACCTGAAAACTTCAGAAAGATCAGGTCCAGTGACTACAATTACTTACTGTTCTTTTACACAACAATAATCTGCCTCAGTGCCCACTGTCAATAGCACCTTTTACACAGAGATTCTGCAATGTTGCTGTTAAGAAGGTCTGCCATTTATGCCAACTTAGCTTTTTCACACAGAACCAAACAACACCTACAAATGCACCATAATTTATATATAACCAACATAATCAGGAAGGTTGGGATAACATGAACAATGCACTCACATAAGTAAAGAGGAATTTAGTATAAAGAGCAAAAGTTCATATAAGGATGCACGTTGGAATCGTGGATAGGTGTACGTGTCTTGCATGAGACCAAGTGAACTTGCATTTATTTTAAGGCATGGCATTGTCATCTTTCTTTTCCTAAACCTACCCTATATAATTTACATTAAATAGGTAACTCTCCTGGTATGTATGTGACATGACTATGCCTTTTGTTGGCTGCTAATTTGTTAAATACTATTAAAGGGGAATTTCATAATATGTTATACAAATGGTTGTATGAGAATTTTAGATAGCATGCTGACATTCCGGAAACAAGAGGTGTGACATGTAACACAACAATGTCAGCATCTAGTGTGTGTGCGCACATGTAGTCCCGCCTGCATGTGATTATGTTTAGACAAAACAAGCACATGGCAACCAATGCCAATGCTAGGACGTTAACTAAAGCACATGCTGGCACGGATGGTTATGATTAGGCAATAGAGGCACATGGTAAGATACAGAAAAATTACAAAACCAGACTCCAGCATGAAAGTCCAGGGTTTGTTTGATCCATCCACCACCACTCCCACCAGCCCCATAGTGCCCTTCCTGCTCCTTATATTACATTGTTACTAGCAGCATTTCCACCTGATGTTGTCACCAGTAGCCTATCATCTGGACACGACAGGTTCCATCCGACCACATTTTCTACTGACGCCAACCAACCGCATATCACGCTGTTGTGGCGGGTGCCGTCTGGCCGTCCGCCAGTGTGTGTAACACCAAACTATTCTGTCTGGTCATGTTCTCAGCTGATGCCATCTGGGGGAATATCATCCCGGCACGAAAGATGGCTTTTGGAGATGGGACCTCACGCCACAAGCACTGCAAAAGTGGCGGTATTTGATGACTTTGGAATTAGAACAGGCTGCTCTTTTACACAAATGCTGATTTAGCTCTTTAATATCTCTGCTGGCAGCTTAACAGCAAAACAACAATAAAAATAAATAATAAAAATTTATAAAGAACAACGAGGCAAAATGATTGCACAACATTCCCAGCCTGAGCAGTCTATGTAAAAGGGGCTAATCATTCTGGCAGTGGGTGTCACTAAATATTTTTGTATATCAGTGATACTGTAGCTACTGTGATTAACATAATCTGTGGAGGTAGTTTGGTTTGAAACACGTGTTCTGGTGAAATTCCTGAATTTGGCACAAAAGGAGCTACAAACATGGCTGAAGACTGAAGCTAACACGAAAATGCACCACCAGCGCTGTGGCTTCATTCTGTCTAACTATAGCTCCAAACAAATCTTATAAGGTAAAGATAGTATAAGGCAACATTATTTGCTAAACATGAAGCTGTGGAGAAAAGAGGAATTGTGAGGTGTCAGTAAACAATATGAGCTTACTGTCACTTCATCGTAAAGGCAGTTTCAGCAAACTGTTCAGTCTGAGCTGATATGTAAATGACGTGGAGGGCTAAACACGCCGAAAGCTACAGAGTGAGAAGAAAGACGCCAGTTCTTATCTGTACACATGAATGAAAAGTGACAGACAGAAATGGGCCAAAGGCAGCCGGAAGTGGACACCCAGTGAAGGGGAAATCCTCTCTATGGGACTCAAGCACACACACTCACACACACACAGCATGAGAGCATGACACTTTATTGAAGCTGACCAAGCCCTCCATACAATCTCCAGCCCCTCGTCTGTTGTCACACACACACACACACACTCACAGATACAGCAGCAGGACAGCAGTGAGGCAATGCAGAGCAGAGACAGAGTGATGGAGCTGTTGATAACACTGGAGCCACTATTGTCTTCACAGAGCTCAGACCAGGGTGTGTGTGTGTGTGTGTGTGTGTCTGTGTGTGGGTCTGTCACGAAAACAGCTGGCAGGAACCTCCCTTTAAGTCAGTTTCAATAAAACTGACATTGCAAAGAAAAAAATGCATATAACTAATATTAAGGTGGAAAAAAACTGCAAAATACATAATAATAATACAGAACCACTACTCTTGTGATAATAATTCATTATCTAGTTTTAAATAATACACTTTCCTATAGGAGATAATCATTAAAAATTTAAATAACTCGAAAATATTTAAATATTGAGGACATGGTCATACAAATCAGTATTTTTTTCTTTTCCTCTTTCATTTAGTTTTTCTTTAATTAATCTATTAATGATGTCATGTGACTTTCTGTCCTTTTTTTGTATGCTTTTTATTTACCTTGGTTATATGTTAATGTTAAAAATTAAGTTGGAGAAAAATTCTAAAAATAAATTAATAGTAATTATAATTAGCATTATTTCTTGGTGAATGTGAGCTCAAAAAAACACAGGAACTACCCTGTACAACACAGGAGATAAGTGTGTGTGCATGCATGAGTGTGCATATGAGATCCAGACAAGTTTGCACAACACAGGAAACATGTGCGCCGTCTTGTCTGTGTGCGTGTGTGTGTGTGTCAGCCTGTGTCCTCCTGTAAAGCACTGTAAATAGTGCTTTGATTTACATGTGAAGAGTGTGTGGATGGGTGGTGGAGACGGCAGCTGACAGAGTAGCAGAGACGAGATCTCACTGTGAGCTGGAAGGGTCTGAATCTCCAACTCACTTATGTAAAAATGGGAAAAACCTTTTTACTTGTGGAAAGATTTGTTTTATATTTGAAAAATCTTTGTCCTTTGTCTTTCTTTTCTTTAAGAAAATGACAATGGTTCTGTTGGTCATGCTTGTCAGTCTGTAATTACACAAGTCATACACCCGCTAAGTTGACTTCAGCTTTGGGATCATTAGTGCCATGCTTTACACATTTACAGTAGTCTCTTCCGGATGTTGTCATGTTGCGATCTTGAGATTGTAGCAGTTAACACAAATTCAGCAGATCCCTGTGAATGCTGCACGATCGTGAAGTGTATTAATTCACTCAGCCCTCTTTTTTACTCACTCTCTCTCTCTCTCTCTGTTCATCACATGATTACTGCTGCGGGAGTATGAGCTCAGTGCTTGGGAAAAGGTCTGTAGGACATTTCCAGGGTTTTAGGACATTTCTCCAATTTTAGGATGTTACTAGGATTTTAGGATGTTTCTAGATTATCAGACATTTTTAGAATTTCCGGACATTTCTTGGATTTCAGGGCTTTTTTAGGATGTAGGACATTAGGGACGTAGTAAGGCCCTCTGTAGGGGGCGCGGGGGATCCTCCACTTGCACTTTTTTTGATGAACAAGCTCTATTTTGATGCTGTTTTATGCACTCTGTGACCTTATGTGTACTAAAAGTACAAAAAAAAATTCAGTGTGAATCACTTTATTTTTATTGTGAGTTAAAAAATGGTTAGGGGGGCACCTGGCATCCTACTGGGGACAAGATTTGGCTCATGGATCATAAGTTGAGAATCAGTGCCATAGGCTGTATAAAATGTCAGCCCCTATAACCCACAGCTGTAGTCACTGTAGCGCTAAAACCCAAAAAAGAGTGTTTGCAAGAGAACAGCACGTACTGAGTGAGTTGTCAGAGGCATAGCGTGCTGTTCACCTGAGTGTGTTTGCGTGTGTTGCTCTGGTCTCGCCCCTGTGCAGATTGAATCAGTGTGATAAAAGAAGGAAGCTTGTTATCAGTGAGCAGGAGCCTAGCAGCTCCTTCTGTTTTGTCTCCACTGATCTTAAGCTCTGCTGCATGTGAGAGCTCCTCTAAGGAATCCGTCTTCATCACTTACGTCTCCTGTCTTCATACTGCATGGACATACTGCTTTTTGAATCACGTTGTTTGGCTTTCACATTGCATTGTCTTTGTCTATTCCAACCTTTACACCTAGTGTCCAGGCTGCTGCTATGTATCTGAAGCAGGCCCACAGGAAGCACACCAGGTTTTGAAGTCAATTTTACGAGGCCAGACTGTGGAATTACAACTTCTGGGTCGTTATGTGATGCCATGGTGCCCAAAAAGCCCTTTTCTCGTAGACTTACATTGTAAGAAAGACGTCTGTAAACCAGTGGATACCTTTTTTTGAGCGTCACAATCCCCGCAAAATGAATAATTTTACTATCAGTGCGTGATCCGTTCAGTCCCACAGTATCAAAAGTCTTGTCAATTAGCTGTTCACAAGTTCACAAAAGTGTTCAGTGCCCTTGTTCTATGGGCCCAACGATGCCCAACAATGACGATGAAGATCCAGGTAATTTTATATCCTGGAAGTCAAACTTTTCTGGCTTTGTGCACCACTGAGCAACTTTCAGAAGAATGAACGTATGCAAACGTATTTGATAAGGATCACGTATATTAGGTTGTTTTAGTTGTGACCTACATGCGTACCAAGTGAGTTTAGTACAAGCTCTGTTCCTAAACTGTTTCAAACATATCTTTGGCAACTTGTTGGCCGACATACACTGATAATGACATGACTTGATAAACTTAAATTGGTTGGTAATATTTGGGAATCTTATTTGGATATGTTATCTGGATAGCAGTATGCCCTGGGAATCCTAAACAGACAAAACCTTGATTGTTTTCAGAATAAGCGCTCGATTTGCTGGGCAGCTTGAACTAGCAGAGAGAAGCCAAGTTAGGTGACCTTTCACTTGTCAAGCAGATTATTTCTTCAGCATGTGGTCAGACTGTACAGATGGCATATACACCTGGCTGAGATCCGATCACATTGCATGCCAGATCATCTCCAGATGTTTTTGTCTGCGTACACTTCCATCCAGATTTTTTTCCCATCCAGATAATTCACATACAGATCACATGTTAATACCAAGTGTAAATTGAGAACTTCTAGATGTTCAGATTCACAAAACTTTATTCCAAGTAATGATTTTTGTGTTTGGCCATGGTGTCTATCACTTCTCACACATAATATTCAGTTCCTCTTTTAAACACCACCAACTTCCTGTGCATCATGCGCTAACACTAAGATTTTGCAACATTGTGATGTACACAGACGCTGTCTCATTGTCTGCCTCCGTCTGCCTCTCTGTCGTTCTCA
Source organism: Plectropomus leopardus (assembly GCF_008729295.1). Lineage (NCBI taxonomy): Eukaryota > Metazoa > Chordata > Actinopteri > Perciformes > Serranidae > Plectropomus > Plectropomus leopardus. Next base: position 16,564,043 of record NC_056473.1, on the reverse strand, counting down.
CACAATAAATTCCATGATAAGCCATGCTCCTATCCTGAGTATGTGTCATGTACATACACACAAATACGCAGACGGGCCTAGCTCCAGACCTGATTAGTGCATGTGGTGAGTCTTTGTTTGAGGACAAAGGATTTCCCCGTCTGAGACGAGCAGCCGGTGGCAAAGAAACAAGGAGGAGGACAAGATTAGCTGCCGAATGAGAAGTGAGGGTGGGGTAGAAGGGGTAGGGTGCAGATTGGAAAATATGGAAATTAAGTAAACTGCTCCGACATGGCTTCTCGATCCTCCAGTTTGAGTTTGAACAGAAGTCGGACGCTCCTCACCAAGGGGAACCATGTAAACGGAGGCGTCCCTGCTTTTAGTCACCTGGGAATTGAAACTCATTCTCCTCACTTGTCTTCAATCATTAAGTCAATCATTGGGTCAGTCCATATGGAAATGTGAACCGATTCAAATGTAAATGGCAGCAGAGACGGTGAAACTTTTAGGAAACAGAAGCAGTAGAGGACACACAACATTTTTAATGCTTTCTTCTCATGAACCTGTCACATATTCAGATTTTTTCTCCCAATTCTTTAGGAAACACTAGAATACAGAAAGGAAAACAAAAAAATAAAAGACCAGCAGCACAACCAGTAGGACATGAAATCCAGTATGTCTGCAGGGCTGTGGGAAATGAGGAACAAAGAGAGAAAGAAAGGGCTTTTGCAGGAGTAGAACACAAAGACAACAAGGCAGTAAACATGTCAACACATGATAGATGAGCCGACTGGAGAAAGTAACAAATACTATTGTGACACACTTGCAGTGGTGAGTAGAGTACTGAAAACCTACGCTCGAGTAAAAGTAGAATTACTTCCAAAAATAATGACTGAAGAAGCAAACAAAATCTGCCTTTGAGGACTTTGTTTCATAGGCTTACTGTTTGTTTTTACTTGTTTCATGAATAAATGTATGTTTAGTTTGTTTCCTGTTTTGTTTTGTATGTTCATTCCTCATGTGTTATGTCTGGTTTAACTTCCTGTCTTTGTGAGTTTTCCAGCCTTTGTAATTGTTGTGCCCCGCCGTGATGAGTTTCACCTGTCCCTCACTAGTCCTGCAGTCCACTCACCTGTTCTCACTTCCCCAATTAGTGTCTCACCACTCATACCTTCCCAGCTCCCTTTGTCCTTTGTCAGATTATCTGCTTGTGTTTTCTAGTGGTGTCCCTTCATTCTTGGATGGTCCTGTTGATTATGGTTGGCTATTGTTTGCCTTTTCAGTTAAAATATCCCTCTGGTCCTCCCTGCCTGTGCTGTTTCTGTCCTAACAAAGATGCTTTCCACCTCAAATATATGTAGCATAAATATTGAAGTTGGCTTTCCATGAGATTAAGTGTTCTCCAAAGCACACCAATTTAAAAGCCCAACAGACTGCTAGCTACAAGTTCTGTATATCTCATTATCATAATATCAAAGAGTAACACATGAAGACTTGAAACACCGGTACCTAACATTAGCTTGCTAAATGCAGTACAGTATATGCAACATATCCGCTAGATAATAACATGCAAAGGTAACATATCCTAAGTGCTGTCTTCCCCAACTCTCCATGTGAGTGCTCATTTTGTGCGATTGGCAATAAGGTGTTGCAAGTTATTTGAATTTCTGTATATCAGCACTGCTGTTTTCCTTTGTGAATTGGTGGCATGTATGACGAGCCACAATCAAGTCTTACCAAAATATTGTCCGTGATGCTCAAATGTGTTATTTGACAACCACAAGATGACAAATAAGATATTTTTCCTGTTTTGTCTTTGTTGTGGACGACAACTCTCTGAAAATGATATGAAAAATGAGTGAGAGTGAGAGAGACTGAATGAGAGGATGTGAGTCGTTCCCACAGCGTGGTCAGATTTCTGTTGACACATCGTGACGCCTTAGTCAGGTTGAGCAAAGCAAGTTTGGAAATGTTGCAACAGTGTGTTGACATGCAGTAGGTCCATGCTTTCAGTCAAACCTAACTGGCTTCTGACATATTTAATTTTTTGCTTCTTTAGACGGTGATTGTAGATTTCATGACAGGGAAGCTCATTCTCACTCTGAATTTGTCAAATAGCAACGCTCTGTCTGTGCTTTTAGTGTATGAACATGATGCCATCCCAGAGCGTAAACTGCTGACGCAGAGTGACACCTGAAACATGATAAGTAGACGCGGAAGGTCACTGAGAGAGCGGCACCATGTGATGGGTTGGGATGATAATGTGTTGCACAGGGACAAAGAGAGGGAAATGAAACAGAACGGGTGAGAGAAGATGGGAAAGAGGGGGCCAAGGGCGAAAAAAGAAGGGCAGAGGCAGAATAGTAGGGCGAGCAGCAGGGAGGAGGAGGAGGCGTTGAGGGGCTAAGGGAGAGGAGGGAGCAGAATTCATTTGAAGGTGAATAGAAACAGCTTGGCTCCATTCAGAGGGACTTCTGGAGGTGGAGGGGGGACATGCTGCAGGGGCCAAAGGGCCTGCAGCAGGGCTGCTACACACTTCATATGCTAACAGAGACGCTGGCAGGGACATAACACACACAGACCACGATGGTAATAAGTGAGGAGACAGGCTGCTGTGTGAGACGGAGTCGCCTGCCATTAGTGTGTGTGTGTGTGTGTGTGTTTGAGATAGGGAAATGTAGTTATATTTGTATATTGTAGATCAGTGATATGCAATTTTCGCCTTGCGGGCAAACTCTGGCACCCAGAATGGTGTGGGGTAATCCCCCAACTATTTTATAATTCACAATAAAAATGAAATGATTCTCACTGGGAATTGTTTTTGTACTTTTAATATACATAAAGTGTCAAAGTGCATAAAACAGCATCGAGATAGAGCTTGTTTATCAAAAAAAAAAGGGTCAGCATTGGATCCCCCGCCATGACAAGGGCTCCTTTCATGTCATCGGGTGTACTACATTATGAGTCTGTAATGATGAATCTGCTGTGTGTTTCAGAGGATGTTGTCAGTCGATTGATAAACTCCTCCTGCTCACTGATGCTATCTGGTTACAGAGCTGTTGGTGTCCGAGGTGTGAGATAGACAGGACACAGCAGAGAGATAAGTCTGCTGTCACAACACGTCTATATTTGGACAGAAACCTACACAACAGGTTTTAAAAGAAATCCACACTCAGTCATGATTGTGTATATGGTATATTGTTTACAGGACGATGGTATAGTATTTAAAGCCCCCTCCAAACATGTTTTTAAAACACTTTGCTATGATTAATATTTTGTTTAACAAATTTTTCCCATGGAAAACAAACTCTAGACACAGATCTACTCTTTCACCCTTACTGATAAACTCTATTTTATCTGACATTCACTCTGACCAACACCACTGTTTGCATAAGGTTTCACTTTCTGCTTTCTCCAGCACTGGCGAGGCACTAATAGTGCAAAGTGAAAGAGCAGAATCTCTAAAACATATATGTTTTAATACAATAATGTAAACACATATAATGCTACAAAATATCTACAAAATACTAAGAAATATCAGATAAAAATAATTTGAACTATGAGACCCCTGAAATGTAATTTAAAAAGTTATGTTATTATATTGTTATTTTATGTTTAATATCAGCGGGCTTCGTAGTCAGTTTAATGAAGATAGCGCACGGTTACGTCCACGACTAGCCACCAGCTGAGCTTTGATGGCAAGATTGTAAGCGGATGTAAACTGAATGGTTTTAAAACACTGCGATCGAGGCTCTAGAGGACAGCTATTAGGAACTGCCGCTAACAGCAGTCAACAATAAACCTGCCTTTTGAGTGAATTGTCTGTAGCTGTATGCGTGCGCTAACACTGGTTATAGTTATGGTACTTGGAGTACGTAATATTTTATAAAGTGGGACGCAGTGTAAAAAGTTTGAGAATCACTGTCTTAGTCTTATGAATGTATTGATGTATTAAATCCATTTTGAAAAAGATATACCTACATAACAAAACCTCATTACCTTATGCTCATTATTGTTGCAATACTAAACTGTACAAAAAAAAGGTTTTCTTTTCCTCAATCTTTCAGGCTTAAATACAGGCTAATAATTACAAATCTTTTTACACGCAGCTGTATACACAATATTAAATTAAAAAGATAATGATCAACTCATTATAACATTAGTTGGTTTTTTTTTTTACATAATAGGCCTACAAATTGTCTTGCAGTATACTCTAACTCTAATTTCTGCATGAGGATCACCATGGTTCATGAGATCTAATCTGATGAAGGTGTGAAGTTATCCTAGAGTCTGCAGCTCATCAGACCTCCTGAGTCTGAACAAGTGATATAAAATCAACAGGTCATCAATTAAAAGCCTTTGTGTGTGTTTACAGTCTGTAGCAGATGGCGATAAAAACACTACCTGTGAAAATGCTCCTTTTGTTTACCGGGCAGATGCATTTAGTTTGGGTGTGAAGGCCATTCAGCGGCCCCGATGGCTCTGGATGGACCGGCATCTGTCCGCGTTAAAAGGGTGTGAAGGACGTGGAGACGGCCTAGATCCTCCTGACTGATGTGACCACTGACGCTCACTATTGATGTGTTTACCGATGTGTCCTTACAAAAAAGAACCCTGGAAATCCCAATCCTATCGCAATGTTCCAATCGGGTTAATATAAATGCCACACTATGTGTAAGATTTTAGCATTATTTTATGGTTCAGCTGTATAACAGGATTATCAAAGTGATGTTCAGTAGTTACAGTAGTTAGTGTGTGAGTCTCATTGGAATGAAAGAGACAGAGAGAAAGAGAGAGGGAGACACGTCCACCACCCACACATCTGAGCCTCTTCAGTCCAGTGAAGGCTGCACAGACAGAAATAGCTTCAGTACTGTTGTGTGCTCAAAAAGGCGCAGATTGTTCAACTTGCTTATTTCCTGTGCTTTCCATAAAGAAGCTGCACACAAATGCAGTGAACGAAACTTGAGTAGATCTTAATTCTATACACTTCTGGTAGACTATTGTTCTACCATAATATTCCTATGGAGACTGTTGGGTTTATTCTGTTTACAAAATCTATTTGAATTATGAAGTTTTTCTTTTTCAACTTTCATCTTGTTGTGCATATGATGTAAAAATGAGCATGAATTTTGAGTCTCTGGTAGGCCTGTGTACTGGAACATGTCCAAATAGAATGCACAACATAAAGTTACAGGAACAACGAAGGTTGAACAGGACTTTTATTTGGACTAAATTAAAGATGTTGACACCATAAACTGGTGCAGTTTTCTGGCAGAGGGCCCCAAACCCCCAATGTTGCAACGAAACCTACACCCTTGGATGTTAGAGACAGTTTCTGTCAAAGACTGCGGCTGAAGTGGAAGTTGTCTCTGAGCATTCTGGCAGCAGTTGTTGTTTGGCTGACCTCTGACCCTCCAGGGTGGATGGGGCAGAAAAGAGAGTTTCTCTTTCAGCAGGGTGTCTGCAGGTCCAAGACAAATAGTTAGGAGCTATGCCTTAAGAGGCACAGTGGAAGCTTTTTACTGTCTTTAAAAAAAATGTTGGTTTCCTTCATGCATTGTTATATAAAGTGAGACAGACTGAAGTATGGTATTTATTTTCATATATGAAAATCAATCTTTATTACATATTGCTTGTTGATCAAAAAAGTTTTTACTGCACTTGCTCACACAACACTTCACGTCAAAGATAATGTTTTAAAAACATCACCTATTTATTTTTTTTATTTGGTTTATTTTGAACATTTAAAAATAAATCATAATACATTTATATAAAACAAGAACAAAAAATAAATGAAGAATAATCCTAAAGCAAACTCTCAATATACATATTATCATAAACAAGTTAGATTTCTGAAAAGGATAAGAAAGAATGATACACTCATATTATATTACCCCTTCTCTGTTTTTTGTTATATTATTAATATTAGTATTTCTTTTAATTTGACAAAAGTAAAATGATATTAATAATTTTCCAATTTTTTTTATGCAAAGCCCAAAAATCCACAAAGTTTCAATGAAGTATTAGTTAAACAATGTCCATCCTAACCCCTCCTAAACCCTGTGCCTCTTAAAAAACTATTGTCTCAATATTTTCTTCAGATCTGATTAACATTTAGACATTGCTCAAACTGTTAATCTAAACTTTTCCACAAATGTACCCAAATTTAATTGAACTGCTCTTCACAGTGACACAAATACCAAACTATAGATTCAATAATTAATGCAGTTTATTTTCTGGTGTTATGTTTCTGGTGGCCTTGCATTGGGAGGGCTCTCATCTTGAATTTTCTGAAAGTTCACTTAAAGTGAAACACAACATTATAGGCTTGGATTATTAAAGCCCAATACCTAGCTCTTGTATATCGCACTATCTCGCTCTCTCTTTCTCTCTCTCTCTCAGTCTGAGTAAAGGCCATTCTCCCTCCCTCCCTCCCTCCCTCTTTTCCTTCCTTCTCCCTGCAGCTCTTCTGTTTGTTTGCACTCACTTGATCCGGAGCGGAAATTCCTCTCCGTTTTTGTGAATGACAAACTCATTAACAATTCATCAACACGGGCCGCTCCATCCGGCCCCCGTTTCCAAGGCGACCGCTGCTGGGCCTCCTCTGATTGGCCGTCCGACATAATGTATCCAATGAAACGCCTCCCGATTGTAGCCATTCAGCAGCCTGGCGCCGCAGAGAGCGCATCCACAGCGAGACTGCAGAGCGGCCATTCACAGCGCAGACAGACGGAGGAACAGGCGGCATCCGCAGGCGCAAACACAGCAACACAGCCCGCATGGTTCACATCCACAGACGGCGACCCACAACAGCTTTCTACCCTGGATCTCCGAGGAGGAAGACAGAGGTGGAAGAGCTTTTGCGCGTGGAGCCGTGGAGTTATATAATAGCAGAGGAAGCGTCGCCTCGTCGCAGGGCCGGTGTGACTCATTGATAAATAACACGGGCTTTCTCCGGTCAGATGCATGAATGACCGCCAGTGAAGGCAGCCCGCACCCGGGGAATCTGTGAAGGAGACCCGCGCGTTTTTAATCCTTATCTTTCCAAAGCGCACGGGGCTTTGGAGGACATTTGGAGGTTTTGATTTAGCATTTTCTGCACTTTTTTTCCACAGCATTACCCCCAGTCCCTTGTGTTGCTGTGGGCCCTGACAAAAGACACTGTTTTTTTCCGGGGTTGCTCCTTCCAGCCTCCAGCTCCTCAAACTTCGCTTCTTTAAATCATTTTTGTGCACCTGCTTATAAATGCTTGACAAGCTCAAGCCCGTCGTCCAGCTCGACTCGGTAATGGCGATCAGCAAGACGGTGGGCTGGCTCCGGGAGCAGCTGGAGACGCGCAGGGACGGCCTGCTGGTGATGGACTGCCGGGCCCAGGAGCTTTACGAGTCGTCGCACGTCGACACGGCCATCAATGTGGCCATACCGAGCCTCATGCTCCGCCGGCTCAAGAAGGGCAACTTGCCTGTGCGCTCGCTGCTCTCCGACGGGGAGGACCGGGAGAAGTTCGTGCGCCGGTGCAAGACGGACACCATCGTGCTGTACGACGAGTACAGCCGGGAGTGGAACGAGAACGTGGACGGGGGGTCGGTGTTGGGTTTGCTGCTGAGGAGGATGAAGGACGAAGGCTACAGGGCCTATTATCTGGAGGGTGAGTGCGGTTCATTCACATTTTAGGGGCCCCGCGGCGGCGGCTCATTCATAGGGCAGATTCTTGCGCAGAGACGGAGGGAGGCGCGTTAATGTGAATCATATTCCGTCTTCGTTTGAGCTCTTCCCTCGCTTGTTTACATCTGAAAACACTCATTTAAAATGTCTTGAAAGTGTACTAAAACAATGTGTGAGCAAACTCTGTAGACATCTCCAGAGATTATAAAACGGAATACTTAAATGAGGTAATATACGCTCATAACGGCCTTATAATAGATGTACTTGTGTGACATTTTCCAGGTGGCTTCAGTAAATTCCAGGCCGAGTATCCAGCCCTGTGCGAAACCAACCTGGACGGCTCCTCCAACACCAGCTCCCCCACCGCACATGTGCTGGGCCTCGGAGGGCTGCGCATCAGCTCCGACTCGTCGGACATCGAGTCTGACATCGACCGGGACCCGAGCAGCGCCACGGACTCGGACGGCAGCCCGCTGTCCAACCCGCAGCCCTCCTTCCCAGTGGAGATCCTGCCGCACCTGTACCTGGGCTGCGCCAAGGACTCCACCAACCTGGACGTGCTGGAGGAGTACGGCATTAAGTACATCCTCAACGTGACTCCCAACCTGCCCAACCTCTTCGAGAATGCGGGGGAGTTTAAGTACAAGCAGATCCCCATCTCGGATCACTGGAGCCAGAATCTGTCTCAGTTCTTCCCTGAGGCCATCAGCTTCATTGGTGAGTGATGAAGGCACGCTGCAGCAGCTGCAGTTAAACCTCAGGCCTCTGAGTTTCAGACATGCACATTTACTTTTATGGCTGCAAATAATTATACATTTTACAGTGATTACATTGCAAATTCTGTTTTTTTTTAGTTTAGTTTGTACAAATGCCAGAAAGTGGGAGCGACTCTTGAAATTGAAATGCAAGTTTTGTTCATCTTAAAGTAAAAAAAAAATCAGTAAAGTATGCACGATAATATCGTCATTCATCAGTATCAACAATATTGGCTTTAAAATTAAATACCAGAGTTTGCCAGTTTCTGCTGACATCACAAACATTTTTTTAAATTGACAAAGTGAACATGTAAAAAACATCAACCCTATGTTTAAGTATTTTTCTTATTTTGCACAATGAATGAGTATTACATATGTGAAAGAGCATTGTGTTTAATGTCTCCATCTGCTGGTGTTGTGTCATATGATAAGAGTATGCACAATACCATGTTAAATCTACTACAGAAGAGACTTGATGATCACTAAAATTAGGCAGGGATAAAAGTGGCTTTACTGATAACAGTTATCTGCCAAATTAGTTGTTATGTGTTGGAATATCGGCTTTCGACAAAAAATCCAATATGAGTTAACACTTGCACAAAAGGAGAAAAGCAGGAACCAAGTCGTCAAGTGATGACTCGAATAATCCCTTCACAGCTATTTGCTCAGTTCCTCACCTGACGATTATGTGCGATTGTTTTGCAGTCAAAGCGAAGAGGCAGGAGCAGATAGTCGTGGACATAATCTTATTAATGAGATGTGTCTTATCGCTGCCAGGAAGTTCTTAGGTTCTTATTGTGCAATTGAGATTATATGAGGTGTCCCTGGCTGTGATGTTATCAGACATTCAGGCGGGGGCACACAGAACAGGCAGATTAAGGCCATTGTGTTCAGGCAGAGGAGGCTGCCTCTAATGGCACACAGGCTAAAATGCAACTGTGTACAAATGATTTGACTTCAATGGAAGACATCCTGGCCTATCTCTTGTCCCGGGGACTTGTGTAATTGCAGCACAAAGGGCGACGTTGAAACAGGAGAAGGGGAGGGGGGGTGAACAAGGGGAGGGCGGTAATTCGAGCGCAACAGGAAGGAAGTGGCATTGAAAGTAATCTAGGACATGGCATCTCTGCCCCCCCCCCCCTCTTCCACCCTCCACATTACAAAAGGAGCCATTTACAGGCCCTGTTGACATCCTGTTCGCCTTGACAGCATGCCCTCATGACTCCTACGTTTACACGCCCAAATGGCACCATTGTCGGAGTAACCCTGGCGAGCGGAAGAATGGTTTAATAGACCGTAATAGTCAATTTCCCAACTGGCTACTCCAGGCCAAAAAAAACGAAAAGAATGTCGGCTCTGTTTATGTGCGCTACCGCCGCAGCCCCTGTTTGTTGACTGACATGCCTGGGAGATAGCCAGGATAACAACTTCCGCTGCTGTCCCTATCCTGGACCCGCTCCAACTTCCAACATGGCTTGACTTAAATGTCACAGATGTTTATCACAAGTTTTGTTCTGTCTGTGTGGAAAGGGGCTTCGTTTTTCATCACTTGAAGAACTGCTGCGTTTAAAATGTGCACGTGATGCCCCCTAAACAGCTCCTAACTTCAAAAACACAAATAAAATGAAATGAAAAGACCACAAGAAACTTCTCTGACATTTCATTGGCTAGAAATTTCATTGATTTGTCATAAAACTTGCTGCCACAAAAAATGTTTCGACCATATATTTAGCAATTCTCAAAGGCGTTGAGTTTATAAATCAAAAAATCTTTCAAAAGTCTTCAAAGTCAGAGACAGACATGCAGGATTTTGTGAATCATTTTTTTCTGACACTGCCTTGTAGAATCTCAAAATAATTGGTAAAAAAATAATAATAAAAATCCCAAATATCCCTCACATCAGCGTCACCCAGAGTCAAGTTTTATGTTACAATAAATATTTGGGCAAAACTGTCCCCAATCCTAAGAAATTGGTGGGTTGTTTTCATCAATATTGGATTTTAAAAGTCTTAAAAAAAACCATCTGCCTTAACCCAGAGGAACCCTGTTATTGCTCTGAATCTGCTGTTTTCTTCTGGAAGAGGTCAATGACATTCCATTCGTTTCTCCTTCTCCCAGATGAAGCTCGAGGCCAGAAGTGCGGCGTCCTGGTCCACTGCCTGGCCGGCATCAGTCGCTCCGTGACAGTCACGGTGGCCTACCTGATGCAGAAGCTCAACCTGTCCATGAACGACGCCTACGACATCGTCAAGATGAAAAAGTCCAACATCTCCCCCAACTTTAATTTTATGGGCCAGCTCCTGGACTTTGAGCGCACGCTGGGCCTGAAGAGCCCGTGTGACAACCGCATCGCGCCGCCTAGCCAGCAGCTCTACTTCACCACCCCAACCAACCACAACGTCTTCCAGCTGGACCCCCTGGAGTCCACGTGAGGTCTGCTGTCACACCCCTCTCTGCTTTGCTGGAGGTTTCATTAGGCCTCCTGTTGGTAAAAGCTGCAAAAAGTCTCTCTTTTTTTCCGCCGTCTGCCATGGGGACCGAGCTCTTGACCTTATTGATACAGCTGGTTTGAGGCGCCTACTGCTGAGCGTGGTTACTGGAGGGCCGAAGCTGTCTGGTCAAGACGCAGCTGCTGTTGACTAAATGAGGAGAGACAGAAACGAGGAAGAGTGCAGATACTTTCTTCAATCTTGTATCCCTGTCGAACTCCTGGGGTCATATATCTCTTTTTGTCATTGTGTCTGAGGAAGTGATTTGTCGGACAGCTGGTGGGCTGGTGTGCCAAAGAGATTGTTCAAACTGGACAGATCTGAAATAAACTCTTTTTTTTATGTTCGTTTTGGGGTCTAGCACTGGTTTCCCCAAGACGTCAGGGTGCGACGTCTCCTTTGTCTTCTATGAAGACTTGCCTGTGTGGGGTTAAAGCACCCCAGCTTTAGATGGCATACTATATATTGGACTCGATTTTACACTTCTGGAGTCTTTTCAACCATTTATACATTGTGTATATATATCTTAATATAAAATACAGCAAAAGCCTTGCTCTAGTATATACCCTTTTCAACAAGTGGGTACCGAAGATTCTCTTTGTTTCATATTTTACTTTTATGTAAGCAAACAAACTGATCAGTATGTTTTAAGTTGATTATGCCAAAAATCAAGTAGGCTTTCCAAGAATTGTGCAAAAATGTGTACATGTGTAATATATTTGATAATCGCTTTATGTGTGAATTCAGCCGACAGGCCTTGTTTTTGCACCCACCCTCACAAATCAAAGTCACCTTGGTTGTTTGCCTTACGTTTGTGCTCAGAAGGTTTTTATTGAGCATTAGCCTCCAGAGAGATTCACTGATTTTCTTTAATTTTCATACAAAAACACCAAACTGCGAGCAGATTTTAGAGCTGTTTTTAATTTGGCACATAGACGATAGCATACGTTTGAGTCAAAACGGCCAACGTGTAATCTGGATCTCTGAAGGCTAATGTGAGTAATCTTCATCTGTGTACAAGTGGTAAAAGTCTCTGACATGTGGACAAAGTTAGGAGGCTTTGCTCACCTCGCCTCTTCAGGGAAAACTCTGTGAAATGCAGTTTTTATTTGTCAAGATGAGTGAAGAAGAATCCAGAGCTTTGGAGGGTTCTGTCGCCCCTCTGCACAGAGAAGGCCATTTTTCAGAGGAAGCCATCTTGGTGACCTCTGCCAACCCGCTCCACTTTCCTCTCTTACGAATGTAAAGAAAAGATAAGTTATTAATAAATTGCTATTTTGTCTACACTTTCTGATCTCAGTGTCTGTTTTTCCATTGCTTTGTGTTTTGTTTGTTTCCACAGTGCCGCGTTTATGTAAGTGTCTCCTCATCCTCGACACAGTTAACCAGCAGGCCAAGTCACGACAACAAAAACAGTCGCCGTGAATCATAACTGTCCACCGAGCTCATTAACCACAGTGCTCGACACATCTCACACCTAAATTTCCAGCTCAGAATTAGCATATCCTGCCTGTCACGTGACGCTTGTGTGACAAAGCGTTGTGCACACTCTGTCCTCTGCGGCAATCATTCACAAAGTGCAAAATGCTACTCAACAGGTACAAAGTGATTCCAGTCACGCTGTAAACAGCCAAACTGGTTTTTCCAGGTGCAGCGAGGGCTCCGGGTTCACACAAGCACTCCCTGTGGCACTTCCTGAAGGCGGGGCCTCTGCTGTCAACCATCAAAGGGAGCTGGAAGTTGCCAGATATGGTGTTATATGATAGCGAGCGCAGTGGTATGTACCTGTAAAGACCTGGAGGCCCAGGAGAGGAGGATCCACACAATCAAGGAGCGGGGGAGCGGGGGGGGGGGGGGGGGGCTGCTGTGTGGGAATGCGAGTCTCTGCTGAGCTGTGAAGTGAGCTGCTGCTTGCGTGAGAACACAGAGCAGAGTGTGTGTTATTGTAGTGTAGAGGAAGGGACAAGCAAAACATTGATCTCCGCACATCAAAGTTAATAGACAAATGGACGTCAGCTGATTGTAAACGAGGATTTACAAAGACGAAATGCCACGCAGCTCTTTTTGTCTGTGAAGTCCTTGATGGTTGCAACATGTATGAGCTCATCATGGTCCTTAAATTGAAGTTAAGATTGTGTCTGAGTCAACATAAACTGCCGCCTCACTGTGATTAACTGCTAAGAGTCAAGGACAGTGAATATGTATGTGAAACATTTCACAGAACTGGAGGCGTTACCCTGTCGTACGTCTGTATGTACGTACATACAACATACATGCTTCCGTCTCATTCTCGTTAGCATGATATTTCAAGAACGCCTTGAGGGAGTTTCCTCAAATTTGGTACAAACATCCACTTGGACTTAAGGATGTACTAATTAGAATTTGGTGATCAAAGGTCAAAGGTCAAGGTCACTGTGACATCACAAAACACATTTTTGGCCACAACTTAAGAATTCATATGTAATCGTGACAACATTTCACACAAATGTCTAATAGGATAAAATGAGGAAGTGATGGCATTTTATATCCAAAAGGTCAAATGTCAGCTTTGCTCTGTAATTATCTGCAAAAACACACAATCTGAACATTACTAAACATTATCGTTCAGGAACAGAAGGGAAGACGTTCGGTCAAATACTGACACCCAAGGTTAGGTGACACTAATCTTGGGTGTCAACCTTGAAATTGTGCTGCTTGTATGTATCTTCTGTGCTGCCGGGGGACGATGTCTATGAGACATCCATGTTTTCAATGAATGTAAGCTTTAACTGCACGGTGGCATATAACCGTGAGGTGGTAATTCTATTTTTTTTTCATCTTTGAAGAATCTGTTTTTTTAATTCAAAGAAATCATAATTATCTTGACAAAATAAATGGTATAATAGACTCTCTAAAGTATCTTTTTAGGTTTTATTCTTGAGACACAATCTGGCATGCAGCTGAACAAAGCCAGTGAATCATTGGCTATGTAACAAAGGCCTAAACCTGCACACTCATGTCCTGACGTAAATGATTTATAAAAAGACTCCTACATTTCAGTTGGTGCCAGCGCTCTCCCCTTTGCCCACTTTCCAGTTCAGGTGATATTTTTCCGTTTCCTGGGTAATCATTTCATAATAATATGACTCCTTCAATCCAACTGTAACAGCAGAGTGCATGCAGTAATGCGCAAATTTTGTTCCTATGGATCATATAGTTACTAATTTCCCATTTTATCCACAAGAATTTACATAACCAAGAGCAAAAACAGGAAACTGACAGTAACAATCCCTTTGATGTATTCAGGGTTTTATATTTGTGGTTTGTGCTGTATACAGTGGTATTCATTGTACCCAATACAGACAAATCTGTCTGTGATGTTCTACTGATATTTAATGGCGTCATCATTCATTTTTTTTCTTCCTGCTTATCAGTTTAAAGTGTCATGGGGTCTGCTCCATGCATAGAATGGAAGGTCACCAGTTCCTCACAGGATTAATGCAGATATACTGTACAGGCGATGAGTGATAACATTCCTTTTACTAATCTAATCCAGTGTCCAATCCATCTAAATTGCAGAACTAAACTCAGGGGAACATTGGCTAACCATACAACCTCCATAATGAAAGGCTCTTGGATCTAAATCAAATTTAAGTTTTTTTTCACGACCATTTAAAGATATTAAAGGAAGCCACATCTTTGATCCACTAATGGCGCGTTCCCACTACATGTTACCAGCTCTACTCCACTCTACTCGCCTTTTTTGGTTCTCCATTAGGAAAAAGTACCTTGTACCTGGTACAACCTTTTTTGGTACCTACTCTCCTGGGCTTCAAAAAACAAACGACCGGATACTGTGAGGTACTAAAAGGTGACGTGAAACAATGCAGACCACTGATTGGTCAGACAGAATCGTCACTGTGTCACTGCGTCATCAATGCGCGGCATGCATGGAGTACCCTGAACAGCGCAAACAGCAAAGCTACTGTTGTTGCCGCAGTTTCGTATCACTTTTATTTCTTTCCTGAAATGGCAACCAGAAAGATCACTTTGTGGTTGCTCCAGGAGGTGCAAGCATTCCTCATCTTACTGGCTGACAGGCGTATCCAGCGAGTGCGGGTCTGTGTGTATGTAGTTGTTTCTTAAAGAAACTGAGCATAATACACCACATGTATGCATAGTTCGAATTACGGGGGAGCGAAGGGGATCTCAGCTCCCCTGAAAGCCTCCCTTGAGACATTCAGGGAACTTTTGTCTTATAGAGTATATATTTTCTGCACATAAAGGTTCCTGAAATAATACAAAAAAATAGAAGTAATATGTTAATTTTGTGTGTTTATTCGCTCATTGCATTCCATTTCCGAACATCTGTCTCCCTTTTTAGCTTCCGTGTCTATCCCTGCTGCGGCCATCTGTGCGTGAAGCGGTGCTGCTACTGCAAATTAGTTTTAGGAAATAGTTGCTTCGTGGTGCTTTATTTCTTTCGACGAGGTACAAACTTGATGTCAGAAATAAACGTCTACTGCGTCCCAAAAGCAAAACGTGGATTTTAGTTGTCAAACACAAGAACTAGGCACTATTGGGAAAATCCAGGGTCTGTGGCATCCATTTCATCACCAGTAAGTATGCTTGTTTTAAGTTAACAATCGGTAGCCAACAGTCTGCAGAGGGAGAGAGGAGCTTTTGTATTTTTGTGTGCTGTGTGTTTGTTTTGTCATTTTCATTCTTCAAAAAATGCAAAACTTACTCATCTGACACCATAATGCACAACTGATTGGATGTCTACAAGCCAATAACAGTATTCCACATCATCTAAAGTGGACTTCAGCAGAGCCATGCCCCCTTCTTCAACAAGCATGGCCTAACAAGAGGCAAGAGGAGAGTGTAAGGTGCAGTTTAATCTACTAATCATAATCTTTAACTCTATAATTTCTGTTCAAATTGTGTTTAAGGTAAACATGAGGTGTTATATTACTTATACACATCAAAATATCATTCCAAAGCAATCATCCATTGTAATGAACAGGAGATCTGAATGTTACCAGAAACGAATAAGGAAATACGATACTAATTCAGTGTGCATTTAATCAAAGTCAGAATTTGCAAACCAGATGCCAGAAGAAAATGTTGCCATTGTACATTTCTGCATAACATATACAGAATATTTGTATGTTTCATACTTGTCATATCAATATTTCTAAGTGACATAGTTCAAACTACATGTATATTAGCTCAGTTTCTCATTAGGAGGATGAGGGGAAGGTGGATGGTATCAGACTTAGGTGAGATGGTTACAAAGCAGGTCGCTGAGCAGCAAAACACTACCTGAAACCAATCATTTGCAACAATAGCATGTATTTTCAAGGAGACATCAGGGTATGCTCAGGTTTTTTGGTGTTAAAAGTGGGCATTTCAAGCTAAAACATTATGTTTTCCCAACCCTAATTAAGTGGTTTTTGTGCCTAAATCTAACCACACGTCAACTAATTTTATGTAACAACAAAAAATTGTAAAGTTTCAAAATATCAGCTCCGTTAGAAATGTACAAACTTAACATGTCTATAATGCCAACATATATTCTGGCAACTGGGTTGATATTTGAGTAATTTCTTGAACAGATATTTGCATATGTGTGCAGAATCTATAGGCGACTGGACTAGATTTTCTTTTTATCAGAAGTGTTCAGGTTTTAGTTTGTAGTCTGGTTGTAGTCTGAGTAGGATTGACCAATCAGATTTGAACAGTACGTGAGGTGAGCTGGAACACAATGTGACAAAATATATTCTTGGTACTTGCTGGCTATGTCTGACAACCTTTAGCTTTTTATTTAAAATGTATCTGCATTCATTTTCAAAATGATTTAGCCAAATTGACCTGCACACAGATGCATCGGATCAGCCTGAAAAATTGGTCCTGGCCCCTAGAGGCTCATCATTGTCAGACCGAGACCTGATGGGTCCCGGAATTGTTATTTGATATTTATTTGAAATGTGTGTGAAATGTTCAGCCAGCGCTGGTGTCCTCTGAACAGGATGAAATGCATGTCTTGCTGTAGGAAACTGTGATAGATATGGGCTCACTGGCTGCTGCACGGGATCAAACCTGTGGAGCTGCAGGTGAAGGGACAGGTCTCTGCAGCCGGCCAGATGTCGTCCATCAAAACCTAAACCCAACTATAACCAAGCCTGGGAAGCTCTTATTCTTAGAATGGGCCGCTGTGATGTCATGGCAGGACTTGGACTGACAGATAGGGTTGGGGGTATGCGTGGCATGCCAAGCGCCCCAGGGGCTCTCATGGCCGTTCTTCCTGTCTGCGGCTTGGCTTTTCGTGGTTTTAAAGCCTAGGATTAAAGGGCACAGGAAACTACCAGTGCTAATTTTAGACAGGCATGTAGATGGGCTTGGCAGAACCCATCAGCGCCTCCATCACAACGCCACTGCGGCTATGACAGGACAGGCAGTGCAAGGATCTGGAAACATGTATAGCTGGGTCATAGTGAGGACTGTCAGGGGGGTCGGCATGCGGACATGTGGTCAGATGACTGATAGGGCGAGGGTTAGATGTACAGTAGTGAGGAGATAAGCAGACGTTCAGACTAAAAATAGCTCTGCAATAAAAAAATGTACGGGTCTGCATTAGTGAGATGGAATACAATTATCCAGTTTATGGCTCATAAGATTGAATAAAAAATATGAATGGGGTTTCTCTGGACAGTTATAATGGCAGCAATCGTTTTAGCCTCTCTCTCCCTCTCTCAATAACAGCTAGGTAAATAACAGATTAACGTTAATTCAGTTTAAGTGTGCATGACACACATATGTTTTGCCATTGCATCCTGCTGTTAAGAAAGTTAAGCATTTGATCACTGCCACTCTGGTCTTATTGAAATGAATGTGGATGCAGTGCTCAATGTCAAAAGTCACCTTTTGCGTCCACAAGATACACTGCTGGACATTTGTGGTCCGATAAACAGAGAGAGTGGCATGCAACTCTACCATGAAAAACATGTAAATAAATCGATGTATTGAGAAACACTGGGTTATTGTGTTAAGGTTGTGCTTGTGCCCATGTTCGTCTGGCATGATGGGCTTAGCACAGAGAGTATGGATTTTCAAATTTTGTGGCGTTTTTTTTTCCTTTGCCTTTTCCAAATATTTACCTACCATGGCTTGAACACAATATATCGTTTGTTTAATCCGTGCAAAAATTTCAATACCTTGTTTTGTTGGAAGTTTTATTCCTTTAAGAATAATTTTTTTTAAAAAACTACATTGGCACCATGGAAAAATAACAACTAATTCCTTGCCACCCATTAGGTGCCTGTTTGTTGTTTGGTGTAGATTTTTTTCAAAAATTGGTCTATTTTAAATTCTAATACTACAAGTTGCAGACTTATATATAAATACAAATCAAAAGCATTTCTCCTCAACAACACGTCTTTATGTGAATGGGCTGTAATACAATGCAATAAAACTACATTACAACATACATACATACTACATACAAAGTAATTACTTACAACTGGACTGGTAAGTGAGACCTACGCTGTATATCTGATGATTAATAAGTGATGCATTACTTTTCAGAGTTACAGGAAATGCTGATAACACCATGCTGCGTCACTGACACAAACTCAACTTTGACCCTTATTGTCACCAGTTGTAGTTGCAGCAACATCAATAGAACTTTTTTTCCGTATAGACACATATTTCTTCACGACAGATTTGAGCAAAACAGCCAATTACAAGTCAGATCCAGATTATCACCAAACTGAATATTGGAATAATAACAGCTCAATTGCTATTTTGGCTGTAGATTGAGTTTCTGTTGCAGAAATGGCTCACGACTCCAGGTGCTCGCTAATAACGCCATCCTCCAGTTGGAGCAGCTAAGTTGCCAGTGCGTGGGGAGCTTTTGTTCCATAACAGCACAAGCCAAAAAGTAACTTTTGAAAGTCTGAAATCAGCACCTGGACAAGTAATTGTTGAGCTGCTGGTACAGATCAAAGATCAAATCAATCACCTTCTGTTACTTTGTGCCACAGAGCATCGAAACCCACGCTTATTTCTCCCAACACGTGTTGCAAAGTAACATCCTGTAGTGTTGAAAATGCCACATCCGTTTTCTGATTGAATACAGACATAACATCCAGCTGTGGACCCGATTTGGAGCGGCTGCTCCAGTTCCCATTGGCTTTTTGGCCATGAAAATAAAGGCAAGAGGTTGCGGGGCTAAACTTGGCGCGCCTGCTAATCCCCTGCTAACGGTTCCTGTCCCTCTTACCCTCAAGCGACAGTGTGTTGACAGCAGCCTCCACCCCCTTCATCTCTCCCTCCTCCATCCAACCCCCCCCCCCCACCCACCTGTCTCATGTCACATTGCTTCCCCCTCATCCACTCCAGCAATTTCCTGTTGCCCTCGCAGATCGTGTTACAAGTTCCAAAATTGCAAAGGCAGACACACACACACACACACACACACACACACACACACACACACACTACAAGCTCACTCTCCAAACACACAAACATAAAAGGCCGCAAACACTCTCACGCAGGCACACACTCACTCTTGCATGCCAGCCATGCTATCATTTTCACTGCCAATCCTCACAATCTCATCGCTTACACCATCACACTTTCCAACTCTCTCTCTCTCAAACACACACACACACACTCAAACACACACAAACTCTCTCACTAACCAGATTATTAATCCCGCTCAGGGAACAGGCTGTGACCAAAACCTCGTCGGAAGCAACAGATGGACCAGCTCACAAAAAAACAACAAAAAACCCCAGAACACTTCCTGTCGACAGATTTGTACACATACAGATTTTACACACGCGCGCGCACACACACGCACGCACTCGAACCTACCTGCCCATGACATGAATAGTTATGATGATGGGGTTGTCGAGGTTAAGAATAGTGTGTGTGTGGGATAAACTACCTCCTACAACAGTTTGGCAAGTTTTTAGTGTGTTATGTGTTTTTATGTGTGAGATTTGGTGCAGGCGGAATTTTGTGTTACGGCGTCTGTGCCTCTGTGTGTGTAGGTGTGTGTGTGACTGGGGGACGAGGACATAGGAGGGGTGTGGTGGTGGCAAGTTTTTCATTTTCTTTTAATTGGGCAGTCTGCTAATTAAAAAGCATATTCAAGCCTGTTTCCACGGCTGAGAGCAGTGTGTATGTGTCTGTGACTGTGGGTGTGTTTGGCATCCATCCCTCTATTAATTAATGGGTGTATCAAAATTGCATTACATCTGTTGAGAATTTACATGAGTCCATCCTTTAATCCACATGTATCAATGCCAGAAATAGATGAAGTACTCCAACATTGTGGGTGCATAGCAATATACTTAGTTCCAGCATTTTTGGGGGTCCAGTTTCTTGTTGCTGGTTAGGATGATTTATGGTTGTACACTCTACACAGGGTGTACGCCGTAACTTATTCAGGTGGCCAACATCATTGTATTTAATCTATTTATGTGATGGTGCAACACATTCTCATGCAATGGTGCAACACATTCTCATCCCGACTCATCAAATATTGCCACTTTGTAGGGACTTCTGTGTCTAAATTTTTTGCTCTAGGTGTCCTGCATCAGCCATTGATATTCCAGGCTGCCGCTACCTTAATGTTAACAAATGCACATGATGCTGCACGTGGCTTTGTTTTGGCAACAAGTGCACATGGCAACCAACGCCAAGATGTCAACAAAATCAACAGCAGAGGCTCTGCATAAATGCGTAGCTTATCCTGCAGCCTGATGTTTTTGAGGTGTATTGCAGAGCGACACAGACACACAACTACACAAGTTTAACTGCTCACAACAGTGAAGGCCATACGGTGTAGGGCTAGGTATTGTCAAGAACCACAATTCACACAATCCACAATTCAATTCAATCTTGATTCTTTGGGTCACGATTCGATTCGATTTTGATTCGATTCGTTTCAATTCGTTTCGATATTGATCCAGTTGCTTTGATATCAATTCAGTTATGTGTGTTGATGTCTGAAATACCTAGATAATTCATTAGAATACCTTCTGATATGTGTTCAATAAAGCGTGCATTATCTGCATTGATTTAGAATAATATGACACCAAAACCTATTTTACCATTACATTATTCTTTACTAAATCAAAATTTAAACTAAAATTTAAATTATAGAAAAGTGCACATTTTTGCCTGAGCCGAACTTAACAAAAGTAATAAACATTTGTGCAGGATTTGTCAAACTGCATTTGTTTGTGATCCACAGCTTTAGCGTTAGCAACAGGTTGCAAAACATCTGTGTGTTATTGGCTCAAATGGTTACGTAGGTTCGTCGTATTGTTGTAGTGTTTAAACACCGACTCACGAGGCTCACACACAACATAACTACTATCGACTTCATGTATCCAAACGTTGGCTTTTAATGTTGTCGGCGCTGATTTTAACACACTGCTACCTTGCACCACTGTTGCCATTTTAATGAATGAACAACAGATGTTTTTTGAGGGTCAAGCGGGGCTTCTGAACAACGTCAATCACTCTCCGGCGGCACTCACACTTCCCCCATGGGAACAATGGAAATAATCGATTTCAGGATTTTATAAATCGATATTGAATTGGCAAAAAACATATTTCAATGCACTGATGAATCAATTTTTTTTACCGAGCCCTAGTATGGTGTATGGCATCAGCCACGGTGTGTAGTAAGCGTTCATGCTGAGCCAAATTGAAATGAAGCTCAATCATATTTGTTTAACACGATGTTGGAGCAACTGTCTGTATGCTTACTGAAGTTTTATGTCTGCTCAACGCCAGATGGAGGTCCATAGGTCAATTATGAGATAGCAGGAGACTGTGTCTTTATGGTCTCGACACTCATAAATATACACTTCCTTTCACAGAATCAGCAAGTTGAGTCTGTCTTGGCCTCACTGCACTGCTGTCACACTCAGCTTTCATCACTCCTCCTTTAGTCCAAACCTCCCACATGGACAGACCTCTTCCACCTATCGCCAGACACTCTCATAAGTGACAGCTGATGTCCTCTGTGTCCCCTATATGTCCGACTTCACCTCTGACTGTAAAGTGAGCTTTATCTAAGCACACTGTAAAATCTGACAAGTTGATTTTACTTAAAACATGTAGGAAATCGTTTGCCTTGAAAAATGTAAGCAAATATCACTATTACTCTTAATTTATGTTAACATTATATTGTTAATTAAGAAAAAAATTCCTAAAATATGACAAATCAATCCTTCTAAGTTTTAGCAATTTCAGTAAACCAAGTTTACTGTGCAAACTAATCACTCACAAACTTTTTAAAATTTATTTTCAGCTCTCTTAACTTTATCACAGGCAAAATCCTCTTAGTCATGATCAAGTTAAAACAAACTTCCCTGGTTTACAGAAGTTGCTAACACTGTTTTATTTATACTTATGTGTTATTAATTAACTTGTTTTTTTATTTGCTCATCTAACTATCAATTCATATATTTATTTCAATGGCAAAAGTCTGTTAAACAGCAGCGTCTAGTCTACAGATCATAAAAGTGACACAAATACATATGAAGAACATAAAATGAGAGTAAGTTTTATTTTTCTGCATGATAATCAAATATTACAACAGCTCCTGAGGAGTAGGAATGGACAGGATCCAGTTATGGAGAGGCCCTCTTCTGCAGTAACGTTGTCCATTCATCTACCAGATGCCCTTACCTTGGGCTTTCACCCTCCCTTCCCCATTACCTTACTCCCCCAACCATCTACACGCATGTTTCCACTTCCCTCATCAACTCTGCAGTTGGCCTTCCCAGCCCACCTTCTCACCTGCATCTTATTACCTCATCAGTTTCACACTTTATACACCAGCGCAGCTTCAGTCATTCCAGCTCCAGACCATCAGTGTTGCAGTGTTTTTTTCTGTCATTGAACTCTGTCTCTGACTGCAGTCCTTGTTAATGTCCAGCTAACACACCAACTCTACAGACATTAACTGTAGTTTGCTATGTGTTGACTGTGGGTGTGTTTGTGTGGCAGCTCTAAAACTCACCAGAAAACCCACTTTTTAAAAAAAAAAAGTTGTTCATTAAGCTCTCTTCTGTTTCTTTATAAAGCTTTGGGAAAAGGGAGATTTTTTTGTTGCAGCTGAGCAGTGTTTAACCAATATAGATTTTTCTCAGCTCATCTTAACTGAACCACACATACTCTATTATACAGGGGATTATGAAACAAATTTCCATGACTTTCCAAAATTTTTAATTTTCCCAAAGGCCTGGAAATTGCTGTTTACCAATTCCATGACTTTACTTATTTTTTTTTTGACCATAAAAACCCTCAGATTTATTTGTTGAGTTAAGGTCAGAATGAGATTTAGGGAAGGTTTTGGATTGTAGGCTACAGGGAATGCATTTTGTCACTGAAGGCCCTCACAAGTATAGATAGAGAACAAACATGAGTGTAGGTTTTGTTAACATGCTTCCCCACTGTTAAAATCATCACTTGTGTCGTTGGGACCTCTGACCCCACCCACACCCTCTGGAATGCTGGGAAGGAATGTCTGGAGTGGGGGACAAGTCAGAATGAAGACCTTTGTTTGGAGACTCGGTGTTGTGCTGTCATTGTGTGTGTGTGTGTGTGTGTGTACAGTGTAATACAATGTTCTCTGGCAGTCATTCAGCCCACGCAATTTCCACAGCAAGACTTTTTTTTTTCCAGTGTGATTACCACCCTACATAGACTTTGCCCTGGAACAGTCTGACATTTCAGCACAATATGTAAGCTTTAACATGATCTGAGTTTAACTCTGACACAAATTAATCTTTCCTCTTTTAATTAAAAAACATTTTCACTCATGGTAAAGCTGCAAGGTGTTTTTGAGGCTTTAATCCACAATGCTGTATTGGTTTTTTCCTAGAAATAATTATTTTTAATTTGAAAGATGTCTGCAGCACAAGAGTGATGTCAGTTCTAGTTCCCAGGTTTTACAGACAGATGGTGTATTAAGGATGGAGGCAGGAACACACATCCAGGTTGCACATGTCAGATCAAACCTATATTTGACTCTAACCTGTATGTGGAGGGGGGGTAAGCAAAAGCGCCTTTTAACTGTAGAATAAATTATTTTGTGGCTAGTATTAAAACTTTCAGTATTACTGAATGTTTAAAAGTGGCCCCTGTGTTTTTTTTTATTTCAGCCAGGTGCAAAGAGACTGCAGCTGCTGCCAAAATTGTCAAAAGGTGGAATCAAAACCTGACAAGCTGTGAAGCTTGTGACAAAAATAGTTATGGTGTTCACATTGCTTTTTTTTTTTTTCTCTTACAGATGTCACATGTGCCCTCAATTTCCTCAGATTCCCACTGCTACTCCATGAAACCCCCTCCCCCCCAAAAAGTCACCTGATGAGCTTTACTGCTGGTGACAAAAATAGTTTCACCATTCCCAACACTTGAAACACCTCTTCATGAATTGGAGGATGCGCTCACATTTCTTTATAACACCCACCTTCCTGTCCCTGCAGCCCCCTCATCACCCATCTCCCACAGTGATCCATGTGCGGATGTGATGGATTTGCAGGGTGCTGATATAGCTGGCTGTTGTGCTCTGCACGTGTTTCTGTGAGCTGTCTCAGATACAAGCAAAGCAACAGGGGAAACATCCAATTTTCATGGTTTATAGCGTAATAGGCTTTAACCATTATAAGCATCCGGGCAGAACCAGCTTGAATGGTGAGAAGAGCGGCTGTTTGACTGGAAAACTGTTGGTTCCGGTGCTGTGTATCCAGAGGACACAAGCTCTTTCTCAGCTACAAACAACCTGCTGTGTCATCGCATTCATACCAAGAAGATCAACCACAGTAAAATAAGTTGAGGCATTGTTCTTTTATTGTTTAACGGCCGAACATGTAGATACAGATGTAATGCAGAAAAAATATGATCAAGAGTAAGACGAAACAATGACAACATAACAGTATTGTTAGCGCATACTCTAGTTCCTATTTGCAAAGGAAATGTGATTTAAGATTCATAACCACCAAGTTCTCACAGAGATGAAATATCCACATCCTCTTCATACCACATTATGCAGCCCTTACATTTATACACAATTCATTTGAAACTGCAAATATGTAACGCATTTCAGTTGTTTACCACCAGAATGGACAATCCACTTGTAGTGACTACACCATTATTAGGCACAACTGTAACCTTTTTTTTATCAACATTTAACCCAAAACATGAACCCGAGGATCGTGTTTCACAGTCCTGCACTTTGTCCTCCCCATCCTCCCCTACCACCTCCTTCTGAAGCCTGTGCAGTAACTAAATATAGTGTTTCTTTACCTGAAAGAAACGTCTCTGTGGATAATCCAGGCAGTGATTGTGTTGCCACAGCAACAGTGTCATAAACGCAGTTTAATAACATACAAACGTGACTTTAAGGAGACAGATTTGCATCATGTAGTGGTGGCACACAATGTAGCACGCAATGTATTGAAATTGAATGAAATTGAAAGTGCCGGCCACGCAGAAACAATGGAAATGGAAATAATACATCATACTTACATAGCCCATTCAACCAAAAACACTGGGTTTTTAAAAGCATTACCAAGTAGTTTTTTCACCACTTTCCACAACAACCTAATGCTGTGTAAAGATGGTCATGGTCATTTCACATCATTCATTTAGATCATGTTGTCAACTGCTGATTTTAGCAGAGTCACTTTCAATAGCACCACTCTCACTTTCACAGATGTCTTTATTCAACACCTCTTTCTTATGTTCATAGTATCGATTTCGCAGTAACACTTTTGCACATGCCTGTGAACCACAAAACATATATACATGTGGTGCTGCATGTGTTACATTAATATGATGATGTTGATAAGTTTGTTGTAAAATGTTAAAATGTTACTGGTTTTCATGGTTTTATTGAGATGGCATTATAACTGAGAATCTGGTCTCGGGTCCCTGACCCAACAAGCTGACGGATGGTCATCAGCTAATGGCTTGTTACTAAGCCTCTATTGCCCTAGGTTTTACGTTGGTGCCCTCAACCTTGGCGCTAATCGGCCCTTTTTGGCCACTATTTGGTAGATTGAGCATGTTTAGACCCAGTAGAGCTCGTGGGTGAGAGAAACCCCTCTGGTTAGCAGTTAGCTCAGTCTACAAGAAGAGAAACAGAAGTGAGGAAAGCAAACCAACAATTAAAGTCAAGAGGGTGTGAGATCCAAATAAACTTGTTATATTTGGTAACAGTTTGTAATTGTTAGTGTTATCGTTCACTAGCACAAAGTGAATGTCTTTTGTTATTTTAACATCTGGTTATGTTATTAATGTGCCAACTGGCTAACTAGTGTCTTGAATATGTCTTCCGGTTTACCTTTTTTGGATGAAAGATACAGACTACAGCTGCCTGCTAGTTTGGAGAGTTATTTCCTCTCACGCAGGCAAAGGCCTACATGCTAGTTGACTGTTTGCTGTAGTCTTTGCACTGTATTCAAGTGCAACTTTTTGGCTGAGACGCAGGCGACATAAGGCAAAGAAAGTCTGCCTTCGGCTATCGGCAGTTCTTTGGTGTCAGATTGGTGTGTCTGGGCCTTTGGGATGATCTTTTATCAGCCTTTTAAATTTTAACAGGTCAAAAAAATATTTTAAACTTTTTTCCATGGAATGAATTCAAACTAAAGACTTGATTGTCCAGGACAATGCTACAAATAAACCTCTTTCCTTTCAATTTATTGTGAGTCAGACTGGAGACTTATGAAAGCTTTCTTTGAAAAACTATATTTAGCTCTTTAGATAAACCTTGTGTCAACGTGTCCTTCCACCCACGCAGCCTCTACCTGAAGTGATTACAGTGATCTTTCTATTATTGCTAAAAAAAGAGAGAGGGAGCAAAATTTTAAGAGATAAACAGAAAGAGAGGCTGTGGTTGACAAAAGGCGATCTCTCAACGGCTGTGAATCATCTGCACTGTCTCCATTGAGCCCACGCAGCCAACTCAAGAGGAGTATAAATAGTCATTATCATTTAAAAGCCGTTTTTTTTTTTTTTTTTTTTTTTTTTTTTAAAAAGACAAATTGAGAGAAACAAGGCAAGCAAACAGCACATCCCACCCACACACACAGACCTGCTACCAGGCCCACTTAGCCGATGCTGTTTTTTTTTTTTCCCACTGTGCCGTCTGTTGGCCTCCATTTCTCATTTACACTTTCAGCATCGTGTCAGTTGTGTCCGACACCTGTCTGGTGTCAGTCTGACTGTGATGCAGGGTGTATATCAACAAACAATGATAATGACTGTAAGTCTCACTTAGTGATCAAGCAGGAAAAAAAATAGCTTTTTTTGTTCTCTATTTCTATACAGCCTCTTTCACAATGTGTATGATCTTCATGTTTTAGGTCCAAATGAAAGATCACATGGTTTTCTGAAGAATGAAAAATGTATCCCAAACAATTTCACAAACATTTAATGTTTTTGGGAAATAATATAAAACCCATTCAAGTCTTTCCGATATATAATATATATGTATATATATATATATATAACAGAGTAGAATCTTTTGAAAAACCACACCATGGAGTTTGAGTGCCTAAACCTGACAGAAGTAAAACTAAAATCTAAAGAAATTGGGACCATTTCACAACATTAGATATGCACCTTAAAATGGTAGTGATGACAACTAATAATGGCCATTTAATGTGCTGATAACATCCAAAAGAGGTGCATTCCAGTCTCTAAAAGCTTTAATTGATAAGAAAATCCTTTACATGAGTTGGTGAACCTGCGTTCCTCTGAATGTGGGTGTCCTTATCGTGTGTTGACTTCAGAACATCCGTGTTTTTCTTCCGAGTCTTCCACCCCTATATTAGTGTAACTATAATAATATCCTAGTCAAGTGCTCCCTCCTGTTTCTCACTGGTGTGGCTATGTTGTTTCCCGTCATCAGTGTCCGCCCACGGTGGGTTGCTGGTACATTGAGGAACAGGAAGTGGAAGTGGGTGATTAAGGCAGATCCAGGCCTGCCTGCCTGACCAGTGAATCCAGCCTAGGTATGAGTAATGCTGCTGACACAACTGTGCCACTTCAGCGACATAACAGGGGGAAAGAGAGCTAATATGGGAGACAGTGGGAGGAAATAGCACTTCATCACTTTCAGCATCCCTGCACACTTCACCAACTATTGGGTGATAAACAGAATACTTCATGGGATCGTTGACATCTACCAAAATAGACACAATATGTAACCCACACATGATGCTACTGCACATGGAGCCCTTTCATAATGCTACAGTAACTAGACTGGATATTTCTGGTTTATTACAATGTGGGTCTTATTTTAATTGGTGTCATCAAGGTATGAAGACTTTGAGATTTTCTTAAAAAAGGTAATTCTTAACAACATTTTGGCACCTATAATTAGTCTTTCCTTTGTCTTCATTATTTTGTTAATGTAAGATACTACAGCTAAAAGTACAGACTGTTTTTAGGTGGAAAACTCCAACTGCTGAAACTAAGAGCTGGCTGCTAGAAAAAAAAAACCATTTTAACAGGAGAGGTTGCCAAATTCACTTTGTTCTTTTCATGAAATCAATGTCTTATCATCATTTATTTTCTGGGTTTGATTTTCCAATTTTCACAGCTCAGGTATACAACATGATTCATCCAAGATGACCAATACAAGCTTTCATTTGTACTACAATGACGTGACAAGTTAATCAGATCATGATTGATTAATACATGAAATTGACGTAACATCTTAACAACATATTACATGGTGGTGGTCGGCATAAAATGTGTTAAAACTTCATGTTGGCAGCACAGAAACAATACCTGTGCAAAGTCTATAACAATCGGTTGCGGTTTCAAACAATTCATTGATATGGTTAATATTGTCAAACAGAAAGGAAAAAACAAATGCTTAGCAACACTAAGGAACAGATTGTGGATTTGGTTATTTGGATTTGTAACTATGTATGGGATGTAACTGATGTGAACGTACATACTTTGCATAGTTTTGTGAAGTTCTCTGCATTGTTAGATAAAGTCCAGTCATGTAATTCCTTTTTTTTGTCATCGTACAGGACACAAACAGCATTGTCCTGGTTGGAAGTCCATGTTTGTCCAACCCACCCTTTACAGACACTCTTTATATAATTTACATGTTTACCAGGAAAAAAGATTCTCATTGACTTTGTATTCGTATTGTTTTCATGTTGCGAGCTTGTAATTGGAACACATTTCATGCCTCACCACAAAATATGTTAATAGTTTTTGTCTATTTCACGTAATTCTATGAGACCAGGCAGGATGTGGAAAGAAATTACCTGTAGAAAAGGCTGTCAGTTTGGGTTTTTTCGCAGTAGGTTTAATAGGCCAGAATGCAATTGTACAAAATGTTTTTTTTAATTTTTTTATTAGATTTTTTTTTTCTAAAATGGAAAGACTCATTTTAGAAAATGATAATTTTATTATCAGCAGCCTCATCACATATATATATAACCAATTTGTTTATTCTTTTCAGGTGGTTGCAAGGCATTCAGTGAAATAAAGGCAATCCTGATCTTAAATAAAAATCTTTAAGGCAAACTGAGGGAGAGAGGTGGCGGCATCAAAAAATATATTTTATTAAATGTATTGACCACCACAGTGAGAGTTAACTGCGTGTAAATAAGAGTGTGCCTTGATTGTTGTGTAAATGAACACACCAAGGGGCAGGCAACAGGTAGACTCAGAAAAGGACAAGTGTCTTGCTGTTTTTGTGAACTCTTTTTTTCTGTCATAACTTTCAGGAAAGACTTTTATACCTGTGTTGGTTGCTTCCTCAGGAGCATCTTGACTTTGGTCCTAATGGAGTATGCAGAAATCTAGCAACATGTTCCCATTTTTTCCATTAATGTGAACTGACCCTCACTTTATACATCTTCTCCCTCTTCATCAATACCTCTCATGTTTAAAATTATCCTCATTCAGAGAAAAACACGTTAATACAGACATTCTTTTTGTCCGTTTTCTTTGAATCATCATGCATCCCTGTTTTCAGGCCAACAGTTGCGAGATGAATAAATACACATCACATTCAACCATTAGCCAGCGGAGGCTTAAAATGGAAAAAGAGACATCAAGGTACAGACAAACAGAGCCCGTCCTTGGTCTGATATTCTGAATGAACCCTCACTTGCTGCCTGTGAATGGAAAGAACGACGTGAATAGAAGCTATTGGTAGCTTTTCTTTTTCAGAAAGAGTTTCTTGAGCTGCACAGAGATCATCTGTATTTTATGGCACTGATGTGCAGGTTTGAACAGCTTTATGCTGTACACTGAGCTGACATTGACAGCCTGCAGGTCCAGTGGGTCCTGGGTCTGGCTGTTCATGTCAGCTTGTTAGAAAATATCCCAGGTTTCATGTGTAGCAAAAAATAAAAAGTATTTATTCAAATATTGTTCTAGTTCTAGTTAGTAAGTTAAGTCCAGCAGCCTGTTCCCCTGAACTAGTAAATACCACCACTTTGACAGTGCTCTTGGCATAAAATAGCCATGGCAAAAGTTACCTTCCACATCCCTATGAAATGCCACTGGACAGCATCAGGTGAGAAAGCATCCAAACAGGACCGAATGCAGTGTTAGAATGCGCCGCCGGACAGCTGGACGGCTTCTGTTGCATTTCATGTGGATGTGACAAGTACCATCTGGTCGCGTTCTCAAGAACAGCATCATATTGAAACACAATTAGTTCCTTTTTAACTAAAACTTGAATAGTTAAATAAAATAATGTATTTGACAATCACTGCACACACATTTAGGAAGACTTAAATAGTTAAGAAAGAAAAAAAAACAGATCACCAGTTGCTTCAGAGTTCTTCACACCTACAGAAAAATTTGAGAGTTTTAACAGCTACTAAGGCACACTGAGTTTCCTTCCCTCTGGTATTTTCTAAAATAACAAAGGAAATGATATTAATTCCTTATATGGCATGACAGCATTTGTATACCTTCTAAACGCTGTATAAATAAATGTCCATCTATTTCTTTAATCCTTGTATTTATCTGTCTCTGCAGTTTCCCTTAACAGATTTTTCTTCCACTTATTGGAAACAACTCAAACAACGTCCACATAACACAAGAAACATTGTGATTTAATTATTTAAACAGCCATTTCCTTCATTTTCCTAAACCAGCCTTCAATGAAACACTTCAAAGCTGTTAATCTTCCCATGTCCTCTCTTTTGAAAAAGGCCTTGAGTGAAGAAACACAGCAGCCATCCTTCTGTAAGAGTAGAGCAGGAAGTCCATTAACAAACAGCAGGGGCCACACCGAGTGGCAGAGCCCTGGCACTTGATGAAGGCTGGAGGCTCAGGAGCCGACAGAGGCTTGTAAATATTTTAGTGTGTCTAATGAAATGTTTCCCCTACTGCACTGTAAAATCTGACAAGTTGATCTTACTTAAAATAATCTTGAAAACTGATTGCTTTGAAAAAGTAAAGTAAATATAAATATTAATGTTAAATATTATTAAATGTTAATAGTATCTAATTGTTAAGTTTTCTTTTAACTTTCTCATATTTACTTAATTTTGTGAAGTTGTTGCAACTTAAAAATGACAACTGACATTACCTTGTTTTTTGTTAGTGTTAGCAACTTCTGTAAATCAAGTAAGTCTGACTTGACTTGATCATGACAAAGGATTTGACGTTGAATAAAGTCAGGAGATCTGTGAGTTCTGCTTTCTTAACATATATACAAATATAAATTGATTGATTATTATGCAACATCTTGTACTTGGTTTACTGAACTTGCTAAAAACTAGAAAAATTGATTAATTAAACCTGTCATTTTTAAGTTGCAATAACTTCAAAAAAAAGAAAGTAAATACAACTAAATTTTTGATAAAAAAAAAATAGATATTAAATTAACATAAATTAAGACTAATTGTTTTAATTACTTACTTTACTTACATTTTCAGGGCAATTGTTTACCTAGATTTTTTTTTAAAGTAAAATCAACTTGTCAGATTTTGCAGTGTGCCCATGCTCTGTCTGAAGGACAGAGGTCAAAGGTCAGGGTCAGATGAACCTCTGGAGCTCGTCGGAGGTTCAGTGTCTGGCTTAAGGACATGTCAGCATGGTGCATGTTCATCAACACAGGAGATTTTAAATGGTCGTTTCACCTAGTTAAACCCATCATATGGAAGTTAAGGCCCATTTTACTTAATGGCTTCTAATGGTATTACTTAAAGATATAGCAGAATGCCAGATTAATAATTTGTTGTATAATCATTACGTGCACTACAATGACAAATCTACACTATAAAGATAAAATATGGTCTTAGCCCAAAAAAAGCATCTGATGTCCTTGAGGTGGCTGGACTTCTCCTTCAAAGGTTTTGCGTATGAAGTTCAGAGTGTTAATAGCAGCAAACAACTACTTGTTATGTTATAGTGGAGTTATGGCATCCTGAGCAGAGAATGAAGACCTGCTACATCTGTGTGTGTTTTAATCATCAGAAGAGTCTGGCCATCCTCTGGCATATAATAACACTGCGACAGGTTCTGTCTGGAGGCATTCTCAGCTGACGTCATCCAGCGACATGTCATGCAAACACAAAAGGTGGTTTTTGGATTCTGGATCTTACGCCAAAATCCCTGCAAAAGTAGTGGTATTTGAGGAGTTTGGAATAAGAACGGGCCGACTCTAATGCATACACAAGTGACACAACAAACAGTCCTACCAATGGTGTCACACTATTCTCCTGATATACAGGTGGAAAGGCAAGATATTCTGTGATGCGCCAACAAATGCAGTGAAGAAGAAGACACTAAGCAAAATCATGCATGTTAAAAAAGCTGGTTTTAAAATACTTTTAAAAAATCATCTTTACAAATGTTTTTGGGGGAAGGAAATGCATTAAACATATTTGTTAGAACTAAAGGATAAATATATGCTTTTTGGTGGCACAAAGCATTTAAACAACTTTTGTTGCCACAGTGCACCTTAAAGAACTCCCTGTGCTGAACCAACAACGGGACGTGCCGGCTCCTGAGTTTCAGCAGAATAGGAACTCCACAATCCCTGACCTACTGGGGCAAAGTTTGAGGCTGAGCTCCGGCACCAAGCCCGTGGGCCTCAATCTGTCTGACTGACACTTAGGTGAAAGGTAAGATGAGGAAACGTCCTGAAATCAATATCCTCTTTGTGTCGACGGCTTGCCTCCTCCACCGGAATCCAGACATGTTAAACCTCTGAGCAAAGAGGGACTTGAGCAGATTTAGCAAACTGCTGCTAAATTATGCTGACAAAGAGAGGCCTCTGTAACATGAGTATTCAAAAGCACCTTAAAGAAACATGTTAATGGAAATGAATGCATTGAATTTATGCTTCCATCAGCTCACTCAAGTCATGCCAACTTATTTTTGTCCATTTTTAGATCTACATCAAATGGAATTCATTGACTTTAAGCAATTATCAATGCACTTTAAACCATTAACATGCTATTGGTCACCACTTATGAACCTTTCTTAAGTTTGCCTTACTTCACAGAGGAATGAGTGATCAATTTTTCTATTGACAGTATCTACCAAACATCTAGTTCGTGTGAAATTGACAAACTGAGTCAGATGCTGTCACGGAGGACAAATGGTAATATAATAAATATCTTGTGAAAGGGAAGTAAGTGGGCTGAGCCATCTGTTACAGCAGGAACAAGCTTTGGCTCAGACGTCATGTGTTTGCAACATTTACAGCCGCTTATCAAATCTACATAATGGAGAGACCCTCCACCTCCAGGTAAGCTCTGTCTGCAGTCCTCTCAATGTAACACATTATCTGGTGACATTGGGGGAGGAAAACTGCAAACACAGAAGGAAATCCATGACAACACGCACTTAAATAAACCATAATTTAGCTTGATAGTTGTAGGAAGTGTGTGTCTGTATGTGTGTTTGTTTGTGTGTGTGTGTGTGTGTGTGTGTTCGTTCATAATTGCCCTGGTGATTACCATGAAACCTTAGAAGGCCGGTTGTTGTATTACTTCCTTCCTTCTCTGTTCCTGGAGACTAACACTAATGACTAACATTTACTGATGAAATTACACACAGACACACACACACACACACACACACACGCACGCACGCAAACTGTGGAACACATAATTACAGAGACTTGAGCATGCACACACTGAAGCACACACTGGAAATACACCGATTTAAACCTACAAACCAGTGAGTGCATCCAAATGAAACAGAGAAAAGAGCACAGTGTTGACATAGTGACATTAAGCACCCTCTAAACCTAACCTGAATCTTTTACCTTAAAATTCC
Organism: Plectropomus leopardus; assembly: GCF_008729295.1. NCBI lineage: Eukaryota > Metazoa > Chordata > Actinopteri > Perciformes > Serranidae > Plectropomus > Plectropomus leopardus. The sequence continues at coordinate 16,529,860 of NC_056473.1, read as the reverse complement.
AGTGTGTAGGCTATAGGGGATATATTGGCAGAGATTTTATGTAATAAGAAAGATTTATTTGGTGTAAAATTACCTAAAGATACAAATCATGTTTTTTTTTAACTTAGAATGAGCTGTTCATGGGCCTCATTTGTGTGTTTCAATAGTTTTTGGACAACAAAGACACCCCATGAATCAAAGGAATAAGCTTTTTGGGGCTTTGGCTTAGCAGAAAAATGTTGGAATTGTAGCCCACATTTCTGCAAAGCCATTTACATATCTTAAAAACATTTCCATTTGTCATTGGAAGATGGAGGTGATGGTGGATGGCGAGATGTTTGCCAAGCTGCAGACACTGTTTGAGACCAACAACAACTAAAACCGTTTTAGTCATTGCTGCCTTTTCGTGGCTTTTTAGCCACCGAATGTGGGTTTTTTTCATAACCCGTCACTGTTATTTCAGCAAGGATGATGCCATGAAAAAAATGTGTTTTTTACTTATGAAGTGGTTGGTACTTTAACAAGATCCCTGCATTTCCTGCTGGAATAGTGCCAAAAAAGTCCGTAACCAAGTGGTATTAGTACCTAAACCTATACACACATAAACCAAAGTGTTTACAACCTAAAGAAACTTTAAGTTATAACATATCCGCTACATAACAAATGTAACACATTAACACAAATTAACACATTTTTAGTAGTACAGAGCACACACACACACACACACACACACACTGGAAATGCAGACGTCCTTCACAAAACTGACCGCCACCTGCCTGGCCCTGACCCTTCCTCTCCTGCTTTACAATGCAGGAGGAGTGTTAAATTGCCTTGACCCCTCGTTCAACTCAGCCAAATTGATCCCGAGGAGTGAGATGGATAGGATGGCAGGCGAGCTGACAGACTGACGGGCGAAACAGAGTTCAGTTAACATTGTGGTTTCCTTCTGGTCAAGGTAGATCAACAAGTTAGTGGTAAACTATCAGCCTACTGTCACCACTTTGTTTTATAGCAGAGGAAAAAACAGACTGGAAGTGAATGGCTTGAAGTGATACAGAAAATTGGTCTATTCTTGTCAAACACACACAAACAGGTGACTGTGAAAACTTTGTAATTTCTTTCTTCACATAAAAAAAGGCTGTGATCAGTCTACAGACCATCATGTAAGCTCACAGAACAACTTCCCATTTTAGAATAATGAACATTTAAGAAACACATCAAATGTTATTCAAGTTATTTTTCATCATCACTTTTTATTTAAGTTGTCAAAAATACAAACTGAGCCTAAGGCTGTAATAGCGCCAATATATATATATATATATATATATATATATATATATATATATATATATATATATATTTTTTTTTTTTACAAAAAACCACAACATAAGTAGACGTTGCTATCCAGTTGAATTTAATGTTGTAATGCCAGGTGACCAAAATTCACTGTCAGATCAATAGCCGATGCCAATGTCACTTTGTCATAGAATACTGATGACAGATAACATTGATATTTTGTTAGAATTTATGTTGTATTAAGTAACCAAAATCCAACGTCTCATGCCAGTGACATCAAGATTTTGTCATGAGATATGACGAACAAAACCCAACATCTGTAAAACGTCATGATGTTTAAATCCACACAACAATACATTCTGATGTTGTTAGACATTTAAAACATTGTCAATCTAATTTGTATACCAATCAAAATCAAACATCTGTCCAATGAAAGAGTCCAATATCTTTCTGACGTCATAATGATGTCCGTTGCCAGCTGGGTTGCTTATTGTAGCCTAGCATCCACACTACCCCGCGAATTCAACCACCTAAAATTGAGAACTTTGAAAAAATTGCTGGCGTAGATTTAGTTTGAAAACTTCAGGATGACGTTTGAGTCTAAATGCTCAAAAAACAGAATTTTGAAAATGATGACGCAGACCTCCATGTTCGTATTCTGAATACGTACTTGTTTATAAAAAGTCTAATTTCATCACACCTTTTTGGTGGATCTACACTAAAAAAGTCTATTTCTCACACCTTTTTGGTTGATAAATATTCTAAATATTGCTTTATTTTACTGCAGGTCAAGAATGATACTCAAGCTCTTAAAAAGACTGATAAAACCTGCAGGCACGATGCCTGGTTCTGTGATTTGTAAAATAAATGTCTGTGACACCTCTCTGGCATTTTTCTTCTTTTAAAGGAAGTGGGAGGAGAGCAGAGCGGAAAAGAAACTGGAGTAACACCTGTTTGAGTAATCCATGGCTACACCACAGTTTCCCAGAAATGCTAAAATATCATCCCATACTTTCCTCTCTTTTTTTCCCACTCCTTTCCTCCTTAGCCCTGCCTTGCACAGCCCTCGGGCTGGATAATAGAGAGCTGAGAGCGACAGCTGCACTTTAACTGCCCCAGGAGGGGGCATCGAGGGGCAGGACTGCTGGAGAAAGGGGCAGTGAAAAGGAAATAAAGAACTGAAAATACATTCTTTCCAAATTAGAAGGAGGGAAAGCATGTGAGTCAAAAGGTCACAGAGCTCGCACCTCACCTGCGAAGTCACCCCACCCAGTGAGCAGGATGTGAGAAAAGCAGGATAATGTTAATTACAGAGTGTGAGGAATGTGCAAGCGCCTGTGAGTGCTTTGTCAAAACACTTAACATTTATCTAAGACAACAAAAATGTCCTAATGTCTTTAAAGACCGGGTATATGAAATAAAGCAGTTTCATGTTTGGCAAGTCCTCTAGTTATTGGCTCTCTTTTAAAAAGTGACATCATTTGTTTAATTTTGTGCCATGAAACATTTAACCAGTACTGTCTACTGGATAATCTGACATAAACTGCATTAAAAAGCAATCTTTTGATTGTGAAACCACTCTTTAAAGCAGGCAGTAATGTCTTAAGAAAACATCTGACTCCCAATACAAGGAAAACAATCATAGTGTGAAATATTGTGTTTCATTCTGTTGCCTGATTAATACTTTTGATACTTTAAAGGAACATTTCACCCCAAAATCAAAAATACTTTTTTCTCTCACCTGTAGCACTATTTTATTATTATATTATTTTATTTTATTTTTATTTATTATATTATTTTAATAGAATGGAATCAGATGGCCTTGGCTTGTAGTGCTCAAACAACCAAAAAAAAACAACCAAAAAAACTACATTTGAAAACAGCAATGTCCCTTTTCAGAAATTGGTTACTCAAGATAATCTACAGACTATGTCAAGCTTTTGCCAAGTCCAGTCAGACAAATGGTGAAAAACGTCTTTTTCTCCGAGAAACTCAGTGAGTGCACCTCTTGTTCTCATTAAATTGTTGGTATCAACTCTATTACTGAACAGAGGGACGGTGGATGGATCAAACAAACCCAGGACTGTCATCCTGGCGATTGGTGTTGGCTTCCTGTCTGAATGTGATGTCTTTACTCTACACAGTACCATGTTCCTCTTTTGCCTAAACCATACAAGCCTGCATATGCATATGCAACATAACCATGTGGAGCATCATTCCACCATTTGCATTTGCTGACGTCACAGTAGGGGTATCCAAGATCATCAACAACCGAAGCAGAAGGATACTGAGACTAAATGATTAGGACGTGTTGGTTTATTCTTGATTTTGGTATTTTTATGGGATTTGTTTAAATTTTGAAACATATAAAGTAACGCCAGCCTTATCCTTTTAGTACAATTTGCTGCTAATATTTCTACTAAAATGACATCTTGAATACAGTTTTTACAGGACAAAATACCACAATGGAAAGTATTATTATAACTTTTGCTTAAGTAAATCATCTGAATATTTTCATCTGCAACTGAGATTACGTGGCTTTTAAATGAACTTAAATGGCCACACAGGAAGCTCCGCTCTAACAGGAGATGAACAGTCAGGGATGAGAGATTTGAATATTCCCCTTCATAAAAAAAATCCCTGAAAATCCTTCATCAGTGAGTAGAGTGCACTCTGTATAACCCTACTTCCAGGCTAGCCACAGGCCATCGATCTGCACAAAGGCCTTCTGGGGCCTCAAAGTAAGGCGGAGCCATGGAGAATGGATGAAAGCGAGGAGGAAGGAAAAGCGGGGGTGTAACAGACGTGAGTCCCAACCACCAATGAAGGGCAGATTTCATGCTGTCTGAGAAGCAGAGTGGACAGAGTGAGGAAACACTTTGAATCTGCATGCGTGTGAATGTGTGCCTCCACGTTGTGTGAGTTTGTGTAACCCCTGAGTGTGTGGGAGTAACTGGAAGTGTTGAGCTGAGCCACTGAAAGGTGTCAAATGTTTTTGTGTGAAGTAGAGGAGGGATTAGCAGCAGGACAATGCAGGGCAGTAATCCCTGTTTTTCCATTCCTTCCTCCTTCTCCCGCCGTCCTCCCTTCGTTGCTCCCTGGCGAGGTTCCTTTTCTTTCTGCCATTGCTTTTGCATTTACAACCGAGAGAAAGTTGAATGACAATGACAGAGAAACTGACTTAAATTGAGGGAGGTTATCAGAGGGTGTAGGGTGCATTTGTAAATGAAAAGATAACAAGATGCTTAGCCATTATGAACCTGACAATTAGAGGCAACCGCCGATCCTCAGCTGCCGTTGAGAATCTTTGGCTGACCTTCACCTGGCACCCTTAGCACTAGTCAGAGTCCGTTAAGAGATTTAAGTGTGAAAAATCAGCAGTGGAGACAGAGAAAAAAGAGAAAGACAATCAAATCCACAATTTCACCCACTAATATATTATATATATATATACATATATAAAGTCATTTTTATAAAATCGTTATAATTTTTAGAGGTTTTGAAGAGTTAAATGTGAGACTCTGTTGCTTTTATAAAGTTTAGATAATTCCAAATGTAATATTTTGGGGTTATGGAATGTTGGTCTGACAAAAGAAGCTATTTTAAGACATCAACTTGAGTAATGAAAAAATGTATGGGCACTACCCACTACTCACTGACTTTTTATTGACTAAATGATTCATAATTTAACTAAAATCGTGATCACATAAACTAACGACAATAGTGGTAGTCCTACACTACATACATGATTAGTAATTTAAATATTTTTGCCACCATGAAAGAGATTATGTGGAGGAGACCAGTGCTGGAGTGACAACAACTTGGCATTGATCTGATAAAGCCTGAGCAGCTGGGGTTATGGGTTGCATCGTGAAAAGCAGCCTCTCAGGGAGTTTTGCTGCACACCCTTGAGTTTTGTGGTTAACCTCACTAGTAGTTGTTCACTCATGCAAACTAGGAGGCAAATCATTATACTGTTTGACTGCTGGTCCACTAAAAACGTATACATACAGTATACTCTTTTAGCAAGTTTTGGATGTATGGGTGTTGGGTAACTATTCCTAAAGGTTTACTTTGAAAAGAACGTGGCCAATTACACCCTGCTAAAACACACAATGTTGTAGAAAAGTTGAGGTGTGATCTCTGCACTGCTGCTGTAGGTCTTGTGTTTGCAGAGAGATAACACAGGAGTGTTGATGAGAGTACCAGGCCAAATGTTGTGGAAAAGCATCACCTCCCAGTGCGAAGAAAAGGAGGTTGGTGGGGTTAAAGGTCAGGGGCTTCCTGCAGGCTGCGAGGCGGTGTTTTCCTGTGGTTCATTCAGTGTGCCGCTGGTAAGGGAGGCAGGGGTCACTGTGGGGTGAAGAGGGTGGCTTTTGAGCTGACTGAACAAAAAGAATCAGACAGGGAGACAGGCAAATAAAGGTGGTGGCTGCTCTGTCGAGGCTGAGAGGAGCTGAATAGAGTCTAGTCTATTTTAGTTTATGTGACAGGGATATAAATGTGCCCGCTAAGGATAATTTAAGTAAATAGAATCTAATTGTCACATTAATGTATGCAGAGAAACTCAGTGATCCTAAGCTTATTCTTTAAAAAACACTAATTAAAACACTTGTTGTTGTTGTTGCTCCTTTTAATTGGGAGTTACATGAGAAAATCTCTACCAATTTAAACTTGGTACAGATTTTATTTGAAGCAATATTTTGGTCCAGTTTGGAGAAAAACTGGAACCTGATGGACACTGCTACCCACCACTAAATAAATATGGCTTCCAATTGCTGCAAATTGATTTACATGTTTTATCTTGTTAGATATAGACCTTTTTTTACATCTACTCTTGTAAAATGTATGCAAAAAATCCTTCCAAGGCTTGTGCTGTTTATCTCATTCCAGAGCAGCAGACTTAATGAACCCAATCAGCATCATAGGACACACCTGGGTTTGGTGTGCTCCATGCCCATATCAGACGGATCAGCGGTCTGTGCTGGCAGACCTCCTCGCCACACCTTTTCTTTTGTGCATTTTGTTTCTCTTTTCTTTGTTTTTGCAGCACAGCACCCTTATAGTACATTTTTACTCATCCACTCCCAACACTACTGACTGAGAAAATCACTATCCATTTGTTTGACTTATTTGAATACTTTTGCTAAATAAATCCCTTTATTTGCTTACTCACCCATGTGTCTCCCACTTTTTGTCCAGTCTAAGAGCCAGGCTGTGACAATGTGTTAGTTGAATAAAAAGCAGATTAGTGCTGCAAAGTTTTCTTCAAAGCGCAGTAGTAGAAATACATTTCCATAGCTTTGATCATTAGACCATGATGTGTGCTGAACTCAGGTCAAAGATTCTGTTCTCTTATTTGGTCCTCAAAACAGCATTAACGAGAACTTGCGTGCAGTATCTCACATCAAACATTTAGTTTGTGTTTGAAAAAGAGGTGTAAGTGTCAAAACTAGAATATTCTGTAAATTTACATGATGTTAGAAAAAGTCAAATTGTTGTTAATCCAACTGATCGAGCTTTTCTTTCACATGTACGCCTCAATGAGACCTGAACTGGCCTAGGCATTCTGCACATGCCCCTAGTCACTGTGCTGGGCTTTGACCTGGAAGTTGAAAAGAATTCATTCATAAAAGAAAGCTGTGAAAAACAAAATAAAAAGAAGAATGGAAGTAAGCAAAACAGGACAAAAGTAAAAGTAGAGTATTTATGAAACATACAGTGCCAAAAAGTTCTCTCTGTTGTCACCGTTTGACATGCAACCCATTTGCCACTTGCTAGCTTGTTTGGTATGTAACTTAAAAGGTCAACCAGAAGAAAGCCAAATAGCAACTAACTGAAAGGGCGCATATTGCCACTTACTGTGGGGAGTCGGACAAACTCCCGTCAATAAATCGATTCTGTGCTTGTATACTGGGACAAGGACAGTCGTCCATTTAAATGGGATAATCAAGCTTTAACTGCAGCTTGACTTAACTGTGCATGTAAACGTACTGACTTGCAACATGATGGCCTATGACACTTTCTAAAACAGCAGTAGACTTCCTAATCTGATCACTTTGTCACACCCCATACCTTTATCAGAAAACCTTACATCACTGACTCGGCTCAAACATGGCACTCAAAGGAAGGACTGACTGAATAAACTCAGCCAGACCTCAGTTCTAAGACTTTGTATATCATGACGGCAAGAACATTCCCTCCTGCTGTCAGTACATCTGTCTACATTCTTACACAGATTAGCCACAGGCCATAGCCTCCCCATTGTGTAACACACAGGAGGAGTAAGATTAATGTTGTGAAAGAGTGTCAAAACAGACAACTGGTTTGCAGTAAAGTAAGAGCTGTACTCAATGTACTTTTTCATTCTTTGCGGTGCAACGTTACAAAACAAGACCTTTTCACTCCTGGTTCTTTCACCATAATTCTCCCCATAAGCATTCAAGACAATTTTAACTCAGCGGGAGAGAGCAGCTTTCAAGAAATATACATAAAAGTTATTTGTATGACTGATTTTTCTGCATGGAAATCAATAGACTGGAATAATCATTGTCAAAATAGTTTCTAGTTTTCCCCATAGATGTGAGTTATGCTTATTTTGTTATTTTGTGTACAGTTTGACTTGGATCCACACCACGACCAGCAATCCTGTACATTTAGACTACCAGCTGGTTTTATTGTACTTTCTTTCCTTTCAAACCCGTAAAGACAAAAAATATTGCTGGTGATAATGTCATGTAATAGAGGCTGTGTTTAGACCATCCACAGTTTGGTTCATTTTATCAGTATGAGTCAGACAGTATTAGCATTAAGCATGAGTGTTTTTCTGTTTTCACTGATTTCAACAGTGGTTAAGCATTTGAAGTTTACCAAATATAACAATCAAACATACCTTTTTAACAGCATGTTTTACATCTAGATTGTTGAATTAAGGATTTACTTCAACCAAACCGGAGCTGGTGGTTGTTGGAACAGTGGACTCACTAACTAGATTACCAGCAAGAGTAACCAAGATGGTGTGGGTAAGTTTTATTTTGTCTTTGTAGAGGCTGAATGAGGTGTGTTTTGTGATGATTAAACAAGGTAATTAAGCCTTGTCAGTTTTCAATGCTGAGAGAAAGTTGAATTCAAAAGGATTACAGTGGTATTCATCTGTTTAATAAGGAAATCATTGTGAGAATATCAATTTTTGTAACATTTTGTGAGTTTCTATTGTGGCTTTATTAGTTTATTAGTTAAAAGCTGAAAGTTAGTAGTAGTTGTAGTTAGCGCTGCACACTGATACCATAATATACCCAGTGAAATTTCAGAAAAGTATGAATATTACATACCACCTAAGCCTAGTATGAAACTGTTTCAGCTGCTTTCATTAAATACTGAGCGCATAACAAGTGTTCTGGCAAGCTTAAAGAAAAAATTACAACAAGTTGTACTACCTGTACTATGACCAGTGGTATATATAGTTCACCTCAACATCCTTACATGTTACCTTCCCATTTGCACAAACAGGCTCTTAAGAGCAGGATTGAGGAAGATGAGGAGGTGTAGTTGGAGGAATGTGTGGAGTGCAGGTGGACAGGTTGGTGACATGCTGCTTGGAGGCCTGCGGGGTGCTATATCACACAGATATGGGGTTCGGGGCATAGGCAGAGGGGACAGTTTTGACAGGTTCAGTTCACACTCCTGCTCCCTCATGTCCAAGCTAAGCCAGTTAAAACTGAAAACATATCTTTTCCCCTCTCATATAAGCCCTCTAAAGTGGCATTTTTCCACATTCAGAGAGTTGGTAATTGCAGATGTAGTGTTTCTCTCTTTTCTTCTGCTATCCATATACACTCTATCACACCTCCTGTTCCTGTAAACTCAAACAGCAGACTTAATTTTTGTTTTTGTGTTTTTGTAGAAATATGTACTTTTTTTACATTCACTTTTGTAAAAGAAAAAAAAACGCCTACACCTAAAAAGGTGCAAGTCAAGTGGATTTGTACAGCAGCTCTTCATCATAGCTTCATCCACTCCAAACTGGCTCCAGAAAACCCACACTGTGAAATAAAACTGAAAAAAGTAAAGGAACACAGCAATCCCAACCCCAGACCATGAAGACCGTTCTTACGGACCAGTACAAAGTCCAACTCCAAAAAATACATGCTCAACTACACACACACACACACACACACACAGAGTAACACACTGTGAAACAGGATACTGACGGTCTTTGGATCTCAGCCAAAGCGAGAGGGTCTGAATGGTTCCTGGCACTGACAAACATTTTGCGTGCACTCCCACAAGGTCATGGCGTCTTTTTCTGCCTCCTCTTTTCATGCTTTATTCAGAATGCTTTTGCCACAAAAGCAAATTTGTCAGGTGTTTACAGTGTTACAATGATGCATGCTAATATAAAACGTTTCAAACAATAAGGTAAACAAATTTAAGAAATCCTTAGGCCTCAGACTGTTCGGACTACTCTGTTTTCAGCCCTTTTTTCTAGTTACGATACAAGCTGACATCAACATGTGTTTGTTTTATGGTAATCTACTCAAGGCACATTACTGCAAGTGTTTAAATTGGATAGCCTACACTGCTAACTAAAGCTACATGCAAATGTCAGCAAAACATGTAGTCTCAGATGCCATGTTGTTTATTTCTCCATGACTTCTGATCTAATTTGTGCTGAAATATGTCCATTTGTGTTTAGAATCTTTTATTTGTAAGGTCTCACAGGAGAAAGTGCTGCTATGCACAGTCATTTATCGCCCGCAAGTACACCGCTCCATGAAGCTAAATGCTACCTTCAGCGATACATTTAATCTTGGTAGCTAATGTTAATTTCTCTCTGATTTCAAATCATATTCCTCATGTTGGATTGTGTTAAGAAGCTCTTTATTGGAGATTTGAAATAAGTGCAACTGTACACAGCCATCATCAGGGACACATATCACATTATCCTGCTCAAACAATTTCAGTTGTGTTAAGCTGCTTTTATCTATGATTTTTAATGGAAGAAAGTTCTGTTTCACGGCTATTCCCTGAATTCAAGTACATACTTATCAGCGTACAGTCTGCATACATCAAACTTGATGTCGTACACAAGTTTATTGGATACAGGATTTCCAGCACAGACTGTATGTGGAAAATAAAGGGTTTTATAACAGTTAAAACGTGCAAACATGTTCTGTTGAAACCTTAAATGCAAGTATATACCTGAAAATTAGCATCATAAGTCCTCTTTAACTAAAACATCTTTAAAAATTGCTACTAAGTGGGCCAGCAGGGACCAGAAAATCAAGAGTAGGGGTTTAAAAGTTTACCTATGTAGTGCTTGAAGCAGGTGTTTACTTGTGATTCAATTACATGTAGAGTGCTGTTATTATTCATACTTACAGACTGATTGCGCACTTAAGTGAACAAATACAGCAGAAATGACCTGCATGTGTCTAAATATGGATGCATGAAGAGTGCTTGAAAAAGTTGAGTAATGCAGCACTGCAGTGATGATTCAGGGGGTGGAGAGACGAATCAAGCAACAGTGTCGTCAACAAACTTTGACTTTTTAGTGTACATGTGTTATGTGACGACCCCGCTGTGACCCCACTGGAGTGGAAGTGGTGTGGATCCATGTGACGAGCGGTGTCATAAACAAGCCACATACTCAGCACTGAGGTGTGATATAGCACGCTCTAGTCAGCCAGTGTATGCATGTGTGTTGAAAAATTCTCCTTTTTTACTCTGTATTTTTACTATGTATTAAGTTTTTGACATCAGCGTTCTTGTGATGTGTTCAGACACACAAGCATTAAAACCTTTGAAACCGAAGAAATTGTGTTTGGTTTCTTGAAAAAATAAGGGGGGAAAGGGCAATGAGCAAGAGGTGCCTCACAAGAATGTAAGCTTTGCTTCCTAATTTTGCAAGAAATTAGAAAACATTGACAAGAAATAACCTGAATATTAGTGTGCACAGAGATAGAATTATTAGAAATATATTTGTTTATTTTTAGAAATAGGTGAAAATGTCTAGAAATGTTACAGGAATATGTATATGTGAGTGTATGTTCTTTTCAGTTAATTTCCTCATTTTATATTTATTTATTTATTTTTAAACTTTTTTTTCTTATTTTCAGGTTATTTTCTTGTAAACCTTTGTGTCTTGATAAATTTCTTGCTAATTCTAAGTAGTGTTCAGCTGCTTTTGCCTTCTCCCCATGTTTTGCTCATGTATCAAAGGGTTAAGTCATTGTGTTTAAATATTCAGTTGTTTTCTGTGAATACACGTGAGTTGTGTTTAGCTGCATTCGCTAATATTACAGTTTGCTGCACCTTTACTTGTTGTGTGTACATACATAAAAAATGCGAAGCCTAGTTGGATTTCAACAGCCAATATTCCCCTCAGCATTGCTGACCTCATTGACATAAACTCTTTTTGCCGTCTCACTTTATAGCCTCATAAAGCAGAGTCGTGGCTTAGACTCTCCCATTGTTTGACTGTGTAAATGTTCTTTACTTTTCACCTTTGAAAACGACATCAAAGCAGTTCAGCATGCAATCTCTCTCATCAGCCGTTATCTGTGTAAAATCTACATGAAGCGGTCTGGAGCGACGGCAGCAGAGATGCTGCGCACTAACCTCCTCTGACATGCAAAAAAGAAACCTGGCTGACCTCAACTTGATCCTGCTGTCTGGAGCAACAGCAACTGGAGGAATAATGAGGAATAAAGCTCTTTTTACTGCCACACTGAGAGGAAGTCACTAAATGAGCAAGAGGGAGGGGAGCATTTAAGCCAGAGGCTATCTGTCTGTTTACAACCCCTCATATAAAAACAAGAAAGAGCCTGAGAGGAACAGTGCATTGGATGCCAGATAGCTAAGTGGTGGGTTAATGCTTTCTGATATGAAAACAGATGTCCCTCCTGTGTAGGTTGTGCACGTCTGTTCTTTGATAATGAGTCCACACCTCAAATCTTCAGTTCTTTGGTTCCGTTATAGTAAAATACAATGACAGCACAACAAATCTTGTTGCTTATCAAAGCTACAGGTATGTAAGGACAGGACCTTTCAGGCTTGACACTAGATAGATTCAAGCAATCTAATTTAATGCCTCTGCACCTGCGATAGCAGAAGCAGGATGCATTATGTTTTCGGGTTGCCATCTGTATGGATGTGAACACGATATCTCAAGAATACCTTGAGGAAATTTTTTTTGGTAATTTGGCAAAAAAAGTCAAGGTCACTGTGACCTTTTGTCTGTTTAGTTCTTTTGAATGCAATATCTCATGGAAGCCTTGAGGGAGTTTTCCCAAATTAGACACCAACGTCCACTTGGATTCAAGATAAAGTAATAAGAACCTGAAAGTGTTTTTGGCTATAACTCAAGGATTCATTTGCTTATTATGACAACATTTCACACAAGATCCGGGTAATTTTATACCCGGAAAGTCAGACTTTTTTGGCTTCATGCACCACTAAGTAACTTTCATAAGAATGAACACTGTATCCAGTTCTCTTTATACATCCATTAGTTGTGCACATCCCTGAGTTGCAAATTAACTAAAAAAAAAAAAGCACAACTGATCGCTGTTAAAAAATGTGACACACGGTTTTGTAACCGAAAAGAAGAATGTCACGCTGCCCTCTGCTTTGGTACTGAATGGCTGTGTGAACAAACCAATGCTTTTATTCTTTCTTGGGAGAATAGTCTCGAAATGCAACACGTGCTCTTTTGTGTCCTCAATAGTGCCCCTACTGGTAGAAATCACCTGTCAGGTGGGCATCATCTGTGCTAAAGTTTTTTCTTATTTTAGTTCAACTGAAAGTCTTTTAAAAAGGATTAAAAATATCAGTGTGTGGTGAGAATGTTTAGTCATGACCCTCCTGAACATCTGTGAAAGAGCTGATTGATTGAGTAACATTTTGCAGGGGCATGTTCTTTGTTACTTCAATCCCAGTGGCAACCTCCGAGACTAAAAAAAATGAAGCTAAACGAAATGCAAAAAACTTCAGATCATGGTTTACAGCCTGGTACAAGAAAATGTTTCGGTCTCAATAGCCAATTTTTATATAACTTGTGCATTTCCATTTTATTAAAGTCTAAAGTTTTGCATATCTAAGAGCAGTGTTTATTGAGTGACAGACTATCTGCAAGGCATTGCTACATTCTATGAGTCAGATCCACCTGTTGCTCCTACACAGCTCCACCCTCTTATCCAAATATGGTCACTTTTGGCTTCAAAAATCCAAGGTGGCGACCTCTAGGCTTCAAAATAGCAATTCACAATGGGCGACCTCCCAGTAGCTATGTCTAATAATTATATAGTCTATACTTTGATCAGATGTTCTGGAGTATCTTTTTCTAAGAGTCAAAAATCAGAGTATAGTTGGAAGTAGTTTTTGCCTCTGTCACATTCATTTCTCTTTGAACCATCAACTGACTACGTATGTGGAGGTGTGTTCTTTTGGGACTATGCTTTTACTGTTCCTCGTGTGAGGCTTAATGAGCCAATGCAGGGTTTGGAGGAATAAGGTTTAGGGATGTTTTAGGACAATAAAAGCCAACGCCGACAGCTAATTACAGAGGCTGGAATGGGAGTGTGGGTGTGCGTGTGTGTGTGTGTGTGTGTGTGTGTGTGGGGAGGGGGGTTCAATTCAGGAAGCACCACGGCTACGTTAGCCTGCTGTTCTCTTTCCGATTATGGCAGCAGCGGTAGGCTGGTAATGATGTAGCTGTGCTACAGCAGATGTGAGGCTGGCTAATGGTGGAGAGCTGCGGGGGATGACTTCAAAAGAGCTGCTGAGGAGTGTAGAGTGGTGTGGAGGCTGAGCTGAGAGGAGGGGAGAGGCTCCACTCTGGGCTTTTATGGCCAAACAAGAATGTTTGTGTAGTCTGGCTTGTTTAGTCCGGTCAGATAACAAGGTGCATTTGCAATAGCTCTGTTGGGACAAGTTCTGTTTGATGAACAGTCTGGTGAAGAAAGCGTGAGCAGAGGTCATATTTGGGGAAGATAAAACGTGCACAGTGTTGGTTTAAGTCGCTCAGAATTGCACAAGTTCACTGTTTTCGTGTGCTTAGCCATCATATTTATGTCACCACACTTACTTCACTTCATTCTCTAATTGACAAAAACCTTAATGTTGCCTTATTCTGACACATACATTGGGAGCAATTCAGAACTTTCTTGACTTGTTCAGGTATCCGCTGAAATAAAGAGTGCAGGAGAAGGGCATCAAACTGGAAACTGCCACCGGCAACTCTCGATACAAATTTGCATCTCCCATGATAGCGAGGGAATGGCTCACCCTACTTTCCCTCTGATTTGTTAGTAGTCATTGCATTTGTTGGTTGGATTGGTTAGGTTTCGGCAAGAGAGGAGTGAGATTGGTTAGGTTTAGGATAAAACTGTAAGGGTAACGCCCTGGCCACACTGCATATGTGAGCAGGCAACCACGCTAAACTGCTGTGGCTTGTTCACATGTGGTGTTTACACCGACAGCATTGTTGCTGCGGCGCTGCTGCAGAACTGAGTGCTGCTATGAGTACTATATTTTCATAATCACAAGCAAATATTCCACTCATTTGGTGCAGGAGTGAGGCTCAGATCTGATTAAGTAACACCTCATTGACAGCCTGTCACTCAAGTGGCCCCACCCTTGAATATGCATAATTTTAAGCTTTTACAAAATGTAAACAGGTTAGTTATATAAAAAGTCACCTCCCATACAGTTGTCATGAATGGCTCAGCCCACAGTGAAAATTTTAATTGAGATATTATCTACCTGCACAGGCCTTTCAAGTCGAGCCTATGTGCTGTGTTTGTCTGTGTGTGTGCATGAGTGTGTAATTGTGTTTGGGGCAAGATGAGAGTCTAGAAAAACTATTTGCTGAGGGGAAGGCTTCTAATCTATCATGTTACATAATACTAATCTTAATTTGAAACCCAAACTGAAATATTACGGGTGGATCAGTGTTGTTATTTCTCTCCTTGTCAATTTTTGTGGTCCACATAAGCATAAGTAAGAATGAACACACACACAAACACACAAGTGTAGACACACTCTAATGCATCCACTTAACATGAAACAAACACTTTGCTTCCTCCTCTTCTTTCTCTCTCTTCTCTACATGCACACAGACTCACACACACCCGCGCACACACACACACGCACACAGAGCCTCCGGGCCAGCCTAAGCAGGACAGTTGCTGAGGTAATGGTCCTCGGGGAGAGGCAGTCGTTCTCCCCTGAGCTCCTCCTGCATTATTGAAAGGCCAGTTCATTCATGTCAACAGGAACTTCCTGCCTGCCTGAGCAAGTGTAAGGGATACACAGAAGGACCTGTCCGCTTGCACACTCAGTAACCCGAGAATGCCAAGGCCTGGCTAAGAGGAGCCGCCACATCCGCCACGCTGAGGCAAACTGAGTCGGGTGTACGTGGGTTGCGTAACCCACCGGGACCTGAAACAGACAGCAGCAACAATAAAGTGTTTCAAACTTGGTCTGCTGTGATTAGCGATCAGGAAGCTGAGAAAACTTAAAGGAGGGTTTAGTTCACGGGCTTTTCAGGGATTTTGTGAATGGATAGTTGGTGGTTCACCACTCTGTGAGGAAGGATTACATGCTTTTAGAAAAGAACAATAGCTGATGCAGCCCCATTCTGAACCCTAAAACTAGTCTCAGAGCTCATTAGTCCACTCTCTAATCAAAATTTACATCCTTAGAATTTAATCTAAAAACCTCAAACCTTAATTTTGACAGTGCAAACTACAATACAGATAACACCATAACTATTTTAACAGTTCTGGTGCAACCAAACGAAAGAGTAACTTTATTCTTATTCTCCATCTGTTCTAATGAACTGTTTTCAAGTTTGTGTCTGAGTCTGCCCCGGGCGTTTTATCCTGAGAACTCAAGGTTTGCAGACAGTTCACATGCAGATTTGTGGCTGAGCAGGCAGAAACTACATTTCTAAGATAAAGCCCTCACTGGGGTGAAAATATCCCTTTCCTATTGGAATAACATAAAAACAAGCTTGCTTCAGTGATGCTTGCCCCTGAATGGCCGCATTTGTTGTTTGTCATGTGAATGGTTGTGGTTAAATTTGGCTTCCCCTCTGCATCCCATGACATCCTCTGAGAGTAGGCAATTGGGGCTGGGAGAGAGAGGCTGTTCACTGATGAACATAAAGATGTTTCTGATTGCGGATAAACTGACAACAACAACTCATGTTAGTGCTGGGCAAAGGCAAATCAAATATCCGGAGAGGGGATCCATATATTGACACTCATCAGTGTCAGGATGTGACGGCTGCCTGCTCACTACCTCTGAGTCAACATGCAAAGTGGTCTCACAACACCAGGAGCGCTCAGCTCTTTTCACATGTAATAAATGAATGCATTATACAAGTAGCAGGCTCTCTCTCTCTCACACAATTACACAGAGTTACAGTGTACTTCTGGAATGATTACTTTATTTGCTTATAGCTTATGAAGTAGACTAAGTAATACTTTTACTATATATTAATGGATGAAACAACATTTAATCCATACGCCCAGCAGCACCTCCAACTCTAGCAAACAGGCAGTATGATAAATTTACATTTAAAAACAAAAAGTAGAATGAATTAAAGCTGGGGTAGGCAATTTCATTTTGGTGTCATTGGGTTAAAAATCCAAAAATAAATTTTGAGCACATTGTCATTCAAGTACACTGAAAAACTGAGACTTTTAGGCTTTATATAAAATCTATTACAGGAATATTTAGCCAATCGCAGACCACTCTCAGAGAGAGGGCATTCCTATTGGCTGTTCTACAAATGCAAATACATGTGCATGTCCTTTTGGTGAAAGCCTGACTCTATGGCGGAGAATCCTTCAGAGAAAGTTTCTATCCCAGCACTGGAAACAACTGCATACACTGCAAAGCAACCCCAGTAAAGAAGACAGAAAAAAAGTCCAAAAGAGAGTCTGACAATAAACATAGTGAAACACCGCAGTATTGGCAAAGTGTTTTAGAGATAGAGAGAAAATGTTGCTATTAATCGAGAGTGGCAGGGAGTGAGGCAGAGTGGCCGTGGTGTGGCTAGCGAGCTAATTCTTGTGTCATTTGTGGTCTAATAAACAGAGTGGAGTAAAGAGGGACTAAAGTCTGTGGTTGACATAATAACACCAAGTAAAAACAGAAACAACCACAAGAAAATAACATGAATAACTCTTATTGATATCATTGATATTATTAAAAATATCACTTTCTAAATTTGTTCCACATACGATATCAATAAAAGCCAAAAAGACAATCAGCAGAGAAACCTTTGCCTCACAGAAGTTGAACAACAAAGAACAAAACAAACAAATGCAACATAATACCAATAAAACAAAGTCTATAAAGCCTGTCTGCAGAATTGTGGTGCACAAAGTGCTTTAAAAGCTGACATTCTTGCCCCTTGTGGGCTGCTGAAAAGCATTATTTACTTGACCTCTGAGCCAGGGGTCACATGTTTGGCCCTTTAAGGCAGACCAGCTTTCATTTTAAGCGAGCCACTTGTGGAATTCCCAGCAGACCTTTCATGTTGTAAAAATTCCTGTGTATCCTGGTAAACACTGAAGAGGCTGACCTCATCCTAACAGGAAGTTGAAAAGGTCACCATGGATTGGGGGGGTGGAGCCTTCTCACACACACCTGATAAGCAGCAGATTATGGGCTTGTCCCACTAGAAAGGTCTTAATGACCTTTGACCAGCAACCACACAGCAACAAAAGAATGAATGATTATGGTATGATGAAAATTCATAATTAATGTGCACAGAATACTAATTTGGCCCTTTAAATTAAGAATTTAAGATATTCACTTAATTATATTAAGTAATTTAAGGGCTTAAATGATTAATTCATGCATACAAATGATTAAGACTTTTACTCTGGTGATGGGAGTATCACTTACTAACAGAAGGACGTGGCTACATGAATATGGTCACTAACTGGGTCATAAAACAGGTTCACTTTAACTCACTTCCTTGTCCTCCAAGGTGGTAACGTTAAACTCCAGCCTCCTGCGGCCTTCAATAGGACCGTCATAAATCACAAGAGGGATTTTGTTGTTTGTGTGACTAAATCTGAAAATGCTTTTCCCTTCTGTTTTGACCCTCCATCCACGCTACGTCTTCACGATCACATATCTTCACTTTACAAAGAACAGAATGAGGAAAAGAACATTCACTTTCGAATGTAAGTAAAATAATTTTTATGTGCTGCCTTCACTGGCCTATTTTAACCCCTCTCCCAGCCCTTGCAAAATGATCTAAGTCAAACATCTGACTCAGCATGGCATCACTGCTGAGCGGAAGCACAGGCTTGTGAGGGACTAAAATATTGATGCTGTGAAAGGAGGCGTGAGTTCCCAGATTTTCCTGTGCTTGGCTACCAGGGAAATGATGCACTTTCTCCAGTCAACGTAGGTGATATGTTGGTCATCCAGTAACATTGTTCATATCTTCAACTTTTTAGAACTTGCAGAGCTCAAGCAGGCTTTTAAATGTCCAGTTTGTAGAATTTATGGTGATATATTGGCAGAAAAGGACTGTAAAATAATAAGTATGTTTTATTTAGTGTATAATCAACTGAAAATAAGAATCACATTTTGTTACCTTAAAATGAGCTGTTATCTACATAGGGAACATGACTCTGTCCACACAGATCACCGTGTTGCACCGCCATGTTTCTTCTGTAGCCCAGAATGGACAAACCAGACACTGGCTCTGATACGGCCATTCATGTTTTTGCAGCTGCCTCCATAATTAGCAGCCACTCCTTGTCTTGAGTGTTGGAAAAACACAAATATTTTAACATGAAAATATTTTATTCAGTACTTTCACAGTTTTAAATCACTGGGTCCATTTGATTAAGTGACCTCTGCGGATAATTAGGTTCCCAGGAAAAAAAACAACTCCTTAACATCTGGACCTTAAATTTTTAGAGAAAAATGGTGAGCACACATAAATAGGTGCGAAGCTAGTGACCCATCTGCAACCTGCCAAACACTGTAAGAGAAACACCGATTTGTAGCATGAAACTGCTTTATTCAATGCTTTTACCAGTTTCAATGACCTGGTGTGTTTGTTTTGGAGAGGAGAAGACCTCAGTGAATAATATGGCTCCCATTTAAAACCTGCTGAACAATGAACACTGACAAAGAGAAATAGCTGGTTGCAGTCTTCAGTCCTTATTGCTATAGATGCCACTAAACCCCCTAAATCTGACACACTGCTCCTTTAATGTAGAGTTATTTCTATAATTCCTTGTCAGATACTAAACAAAAGAACTGTCCATTTTACTTTAGTTCTTTTGACTAAGCAAATCTTTTAAAATCATTTCACAGCATCAACTCTAGAGTCACATTTAAAGGTGCCTTTGCAAAAATAGCACCATCATGGCAGTGAATTCATAGCTGTACATTTTGTCCTTTTTAAATACCAGCTACTGGCAGATGGTTACTGGAATTAAGTTATTTAGAGGCAAAAGGAGGTTGGTATTTTTATGGGTAAATAACTAATTCTCCATTTCTTTTTTCAGAATGATAGAGTCCCTGTTACCTGGAGTGTGTTGTAAAGCAAATGTAAGATGCCTTACTGGGCTTCAAGTTGAGGCTGAGGAAACCAGCATGTTGGCTACTCTACTCATGACACCATGTGGCTGCAGTATGCAACTGTTTTATAGGTGTTTTTTTAAATTCAGCAACAGGTCAGAAGCATTTCTGACAAAAGTATTTGCTATTTCACATGTATTTGCATTCATATACATTCTTAGAGAATGAAAATAAAGAATCCATTCACACAGGATTGGAATACAATTAGTGCTTTCTAGAGGATCATTTGTGTAGGGGAAGTTTTGTAATACACTGAATGAGTCAGAGTGGCTTTGGAGGAGGAGATAATGAAAACAGTGCGCTATGTGTAGATTTAGGTGTATGTGTTGTGGAGGTAGCTATGTGCAGGAGAGAGAATGTGTGCTTCAGTGTACAATTATAGCAAAACTAGATTTGATGTTTTGTGTGTGCAGTACGCGTGCGTGTGATGCCTGTAGAGCATGTGAAGTAGAGCAGTGCATGGGAAAAGGCTTATGAGAGGCGATGGGTCTCATGTTAAGAGTCTGCAGAACTTCTCACACAGCTTCCACACATCATGACAGATAAATAATGCAACACCCCACTCCTTCAGCTGTCATGGTACTTCTGTCAGTCTCTTGATATTCCCCTGCACTGTTACAGATAGTTTCACATCATGCATCAGGTAGCTCCAACCAAGCAGAAGAGAGCCTGTTTACACCTGATATTAATATGCCTCTTGAGTGATGGGTTGACTAGTGGACAGGTCTAAGTACAAGTACGAATGCACCCAGTGCATCCTCAGTGCACCTTGAGATGCAATTGCTCAGACTCCGTTCAAGGTGGTCTGGACCCAATATGGCCCCATTCTTTCAGCAGTGTGTGTTCTAATGTGTCTTGGCCACATTGAATTACTGCCAACTCAGCTGAAATCCTTGCTTCGAGTCCCCGCTGCGTAGGGAAGCTTTCAGTTGCTGCTCACATAGCACTGAAATGACCGTTGTCTGAGTTATTCTCCTTCTGGTGTCAGTTCAATATCTGCCTGGTGAAGAAAATTGTAAAGTTGTGCGTTCTCTTTTAGAGTGCACAACTTTACAATCAGCGTCCCATAGTTAGCACGAGTTAATACAACAGCAGCCTCAAAGTAGCCTGTTCTCATTTCAAAGTCATCAAATCCCACTACGTTGTCACTGATTTTAGCCTCAGATACAACACCCAAAGCCACCTTTCGTGGCGGTATGATACGCAGCCAAGCAGCCAGACGATACAGTCCTGCAGTAGTGGTCTCCTAGCAGCGGTCACTTATCTGTGCGTTAAACATGACAAACCTCCTGTTAGCTGTGGGTATATTAATCATGTCAGTGCAAAGTATTATCTTTATTTTAAGCTTCAATTTCAATACATGATTAGAGTAGATGTATAGTCGCACCTGCAGCGTATGATACAGGTTGTCTGTAAAATCAGCTGGAACCAGAAACCATGGCAGTGAGTGATGTCGTATTACTTCAGATTTAAAGGAAAGAACACCAATGTCATCACATGAGTGCTGGAGATGTTCACATAATGTTTGAAATCATTTCACATTTGATGAAACTCAAACAACTAAATTTTTGAAAAACAATTAAATCTTTGATTTTTGGCCTTGAGAGAAAGTCAAGCCTTTTGTTTTTGTGAGATGCAGAGTGCACTGTCTGGACAACAGTATATTGAAGCATCTTGAGCAGCAGACAAAAATGTCACATTACAGCAGCTGAAATGTGTTGTAAATGACAACAACAAAGCCACTGTACAACAGGCTGATATGGGTGTGAAAGCTTCATAACAGTCCACCCACTGCACCCAGCAGTCTCCTGCACTCGTCTAATTATAGTGCATGTAAATGTGGATTTGACTTAGGGATCTTTGGAATAATGAATCATATTGGATTTGTGAAGAAGCATGATGGAAAAACACCAATTTAAAGATGGAGAGACTGAATCACTGCACACACAGCTGTAAACATGTAAGGTGAGTCATTTCCGTTATGATGTGCCCCTAATCACCATCATTAACAGCTATGTTGTGCAAACACCTTCTGTGACCTCCAGGTTGTAACATAGCTCAAGCAGGGTGAGTCATAGTGGAGAAGTTACACCCGCTTACACCAGAAAAAAAAAGTTAGACACTGTTATGAATCACTATTGTCATTTCTTTCAAAATACCGGCTCTCCAGTCTCCAACAGCAAGAAAGGAATCACACCGCCTGGCATTTATTTGTTACAAAAAAATCTTAAATGATTATAATCTTGAAAAAATTATTAAAAACTAGAATTACCACCTTGTGGTTGTATGCCTGAGAGCCATTCAAGTAACACTTATAGTTTACATCCATATCTGTGAAAACATGGATTCTTCACACACATCTTCTCCCCCGCAGCATAAAAGATCTATACAATCAGCTCAGCTTTAAATTGTGCACCCAAAGATTAGTGTCACCGATTCAGTATCTGACCAAATGTCTCCCCTTCTGTTCCTGAGTTAGGACAAGTAATGGCCAGAAAGGGTTTTTTGCAGAACGTTAAGATGCCACAGTGCAGCTGACCTCTGACCTTTTGGTTTTAAAATTTCATCACTTCATAATTTTATCTTCTTCAATATTTGTGTGAAATTTTGTCATAATTATCGTATAAATTCTTGAGTTATGGCCAAAACATGTTTTGTGAGGTCGCATTGACCACTGACCACCAAATTTTAATCAGTTAATTCTTGAGTACAGGTGGACAGTTTTGCCAATTATGAGGAAACTCCCTCAAGGTGTTCTTGAGATATTGCATTTACTAGAATTAAACAGACGCAAAGTCAAATTTGACCTTTAACCAGCAAAACTTAATCAGTTAGTTGTTGAGTCCAAGTGAACGTTTGTGGCAGATTTGAAGAAATTCCTTTAAGGTGTTCTTGAGATACAGAGAGACAGAGTTCATAGTCTTTTCAGAGAGGCTCAGACAAGGAATATTCAGGTATATAGAAGTGGAATTTTAGTCAAACTGGATCTTCAGCAGTGGTTAATGATAGATTTTCACAATGCACTTGGTCATCATTAGCTGTTATTTCAGCAGAGTAATAATTTGCCATACACTGAAGTACCCAACTTGCTTTTTTTTTTTTAATAAAAATTATCAGAATTGATATTGTTGATGATAATTCTTTTTTTTTGAATCGCCCACCCTTATTTAACAGCTTAAAAGCCAGATATTTCTCTGTGAAGTTAGTGAACACCAAAACGAGATGTAATACTGAAGTAAACTAAATGTAGTCATGTATCCTTATCTAATATGATTCTCTTATTGTTTAATTTGCTTTTTGGTTACACAAGTACATTTCTAAATATGGACACAACCAGTGATAGCTGAATGGATGAAAATAACAATTTTACATTTGTTTTGTGAATACTCCTGTCTATTCTCTACCTTTATTTGTCCAGCTTTGTTGTCTATGTTCTTAGCTGGTATGTCCATTTATTTGCCTAATTCTAATTTTGGTTGTGTTTTTAATTAAAATATTCTACGTTTAGAGTGGTCCTTGAACCTGTCATGGTCTATTTCTCTTTTGTGTTGTGTTCATTGGTTAGCCAGGTGTCAGTCATGTATTGACCAATCAGCGATGCATTTCTCGGTGTGTGGGTGGGGCTAAAGGGACAGCGATGAAACGACTGGCACAAGTTAACAACATATAGCTGCTAAACTAATTCATAGTTTTATGTCCGTTAAAGACTGTTAAGTTACTGTTTATTAACTAAGTGAGAAACCTGAAGTTTTGTTATTGGTTTCAGTTCCGTTAACGATAGTGTGAGCCATGTTTAGAGCGGTTTTCTTTTCATATTTTAGTTAATTGGCGCAAGCGCGGTGCTGCAGCCTGTTGCTAGTTAGCTAAGGTTAGCTGTTAGGCTCACTAACTGTGATAAGAAGATTTATAAATGTGTGTGGGAAACAAATTTCGCACCGAGTTTCTGAGTGAGTATGGTTAAAATGAGTTCATATGGACATTTACAGGTGAAAAGAGTAACGTTAGAGACTCATTAGTGTTGGGTTTGTGGCTAGTGTGCTTCACATGCTGTTGCAGTGGAGGTGGTCGGGACGTACTGCATGTCACAGACTCACCTGGACTGAACTCTACGACTGTTTCCTCACCACACGGACTGGACATGGCTGGAGAGAGATGTTGCAAACTGTTTCCTAACAGAGTTTCCAAGGACCAGTGAGTACTGAAACTTTTTATGTGAAATGAGCTCTAACATGCATGCAATGATATGACTCTAGAGACTGACCCCCCCAAATTGAAGACTATGTTAAATTCATTATCACAAGGTGATATATGAAAGCATTATGCTTTTACTTGGAAAAAAAAGAAGAAAGTCAGCTGTGTTTTTGCATTAACAAGATTATTATCTCAGCATTATAGAGCGAATGCTTTCCTTTTGCTGGAATAACGGCACAATAATTTGGTGAATTCAGAATAACAAAAGCATTTTTCTTCAATGAAAACTTTTCTCAGAATTCAGAGATAATCATTTTGTTAATTCAGATAAATGAGGCAAACATTTCATTTGGTTACTACTGGTGGTGGGAGTCAGGAGATTCCCCTCCGATATGATATTACCACGTTACTTAAGTCACAAAACAATATTATTGCATGTTTTTTTGTTGTTGATGTTGTCAAAGATTATTTTTTGGGCCGTTTGCCTTTACTTGATAGGGCAGGATAGGATATCCTATGTGCATGGGGCATATGCTTTACCAGGTGAGCTACTGGGAGCCTCATTATTGTGATTTTAAAGGTAGTGTATTGTGATTTCTTACCTTTTTCTTAAACTGCGATGTGACATGCAGCACTGTCACAGTAATGGATGTCTGAGCTGATACGGAACAAAGACAGTGATTCTTCTTATCGCTGTTTTTACTGGGTTTTTTCTTTAGGTCGTTTAGTTGTGTTGCTTTGCAGCGCAGACCAGGGTTTGTGTTAACTGGGATATGCAAGCTTTTTGCTGGTGCCAGGTGTAGTTGTCAGGCAAATGAAAATAACAATGGCCAAATTGTCAGTGGAAAATATGATAAATAAATGAATGAATTAATAGCATATTAAATAGACTAATATTGTATGATCCATAAGATATGTTGCTAAGAAAACTTTAATATGAACCTATAGTATGAAGAGCAATTTGTTATAAACAATTTAATGTCTTTGTCATAAGAAAGACCAGATTCATATAATCTATGAGTATTTTTTATAACAAATTCACAGCATTAGTTTGGAGCTGGAAACACTGGTGACGTGGGTTCCCTTCGGAGGACTCTACCGAGTGATGTCATCTCATGGCGATCATACATAATTTATCCTCCTGGCTCACAGTGAGGTCAGGTCTGCAGCTTTCTGCTCTAACAACCATTTGTAAAAACGAGAGAAAAAGTGGCTCATGGGTTTTTAATGATCTGGTCCTTTGGTGAGAGCCAAGGTGCTGAGGTAACATGCTGGACTGGCTTTGTGTGTGCAAGCGCGTGTGTGTGGGAGTGGTACTCTAGCTGCTTTGATACTCCTAAAGTCAACAGTAAGACTAGGAAATGAAGTGTTTCATCTTCTGTGCAGTCTTACTAATCTAAAGTCAGATTTGGTAATCTGCTGGCTGTTTGTGTGTCTGAGTCAGATGTTGACTTTTTTTCCTGCTGTCATCATGTGGTCCTTGAGCAGCAATTTAAGGATAATTGGTGGCCTCAAACTTCCTGCTACCTTCTTTTGTAAGATAATATGAGCACACACTCAGTAAGCACCTGTAATTATCCAAATGTCTCCTTTTTCTCATAATCTGTCTCTGGTTTACTCACAATAGATGAATATGAGACTCGTGGGATATTCGTGGGTGTATTCTTTAATTGTATATGTTTACATGCGTTTAGGATTAGTAAATTATAACTCATCATTCTGTCTTTAGGATGGTCACTGAAACCAGCTGGTGCCTCTGCTAACCCAGATTCACGTTAAATGGTGGCAACAACAGATTAAAAAACATGTTTAAGATTGAAACTTCTGTGGTTTTAACTTTCGGTTATCGTTGATGGATGGAATCGTGCGGTTGTCAGGGACATTGCACGAAGGGCAGAGGGTCAGTAGTGCTAGTAATGAAATTTACAATTAGATTTTTCCATCTCACCCTGTGCCTCTCTTTCTTTGTCATGGTCTTTGAGCTGAGTCATGACAATAAATTATTATAAAGTTCAGACAGAATTTGTTGATGGTAAGCTGCAGGCCTTTGAGCTCCTCATTAGAGAGACACCAGATGGTTTTGGCTTTTGGTGTGGCAAAGGACTTAATGTAGCAAAGGGTAGAGGTTTTCTAGGAAGACGCCTTCTCTTCACCACATCAAAGGCCATGATGTTGAAGCCTGTGAGAACACACCATCAAAGACATACTCCTGCATGGGTCCTCTTTTGACAGTTCAGATTGATGGAGGCTCAGAGCTGGATGTGGTTGTGTAGGCCAACAGTGTGGTTCAGGTTCACATGAGAAAATATGTCACGTTTTATGAAGGGTGACTACTTTTATAAATCTCCACATTTATTATGTTGGGATACATTTTTATTTAATTTCCATGCAATTATATTCCATTTAAAAAAAAATTTAAATTTAGAATTTCAAGCCCTTAACTTCTGGCACAATTTTTTTTTTTTTTTAAATTCTGAACAAGAGTTTTCCTAGTATACAATTCTTGTTTCTTGTCCTTGTTTCCCCAATAGTAGATTTAATAATATAATGTCATATTAAAATGCTAAAATACAATTTGAAACAAATCACCACTGAAAGGAAAATGGACAAAATTCCACAAGTTAATGCTGCCAGCCTGTGATCCATCCAAATCCTAAAACAAAAACTCATGCAGTACTTTTCTTCAGGCAAAACCCCACTGTATCATTTATCATGATGTGTTTATTTCAACACAAATATCACCAAGATAAACAAATTTGAAATCGTTTGCACGATTTATTCTATACAGAAGAGACTTAATTGTAACCGTAAATAAATTCCTTTTTTATAGTTCAAAACTTCAAGAAAATTATCCTCATTTATCCTTTGAAAATGTTGAGCAGTAAGTGTCATGTAGCATTTTTTTACAGAATGCTCATGAAAAATTCATATTTTCTGTTTTCTGTCTGCTCCAAACTGTGAGTCCAGGATGAATAACTATGTAATGGCCCTAAATATGTAGTCATGACTTCATAAAAGTACATGTAAGATTTAAAAATGAGCAAGCCAAGCGTGTAATTATAGATGAGCTTGACTTGGTTTACTTTTGCTATCAATATTTATCTACTCATCTTCTCATTAATACTTCAGTATGTTTGTAGACATGTGCGTATGGAATGATAGCTCTTTTTGCATGCATGTCTTTAAGGCTGAAGCTGACTCAGAATTAGCAGCATGTTGAGCAGGATGTTCAGTTTGACGTTGATGTTGATGTAATGTAGTTAACAAGTCAAGCCTGGACAGACGTGATCACTTTAAACGGTTTCCACTGTAGCAATATTATGCAATGCACTTTAACAGCATAGCACAACAAATGGCACTATTGTTATTTGACAAAAGTGTGAATTGTTGGAGAGTTTGGGAGTCTGGCTCTCACAGTGTGTGACTGTGATTTTGATTCGTCACTGAACGCAGACGGAGTGGAGGAGATCTGACCCTAACCTCACCAACACTGTAACAGTTGGTTGCATCTCTGGTATCTCAGATGCTCTTCTGATAGAGTTTTACATGCTGGCTGAAGGCACAGTTGCATTTTGACATTGCATTACACTGGCTTGGAGAGGTTCATTTATTGGCACATGTGAATTCAGTAAGATAAAATCAGGAAAGGAAATTGTGTCATTTTGATGAGATTAGAGTAAAGATAATAAAGACAAGAGGCT
Source organism: Plectropomus leopardus (assembly GCF_008729295.1). Lineage (NCBI taxonomy): Eukaryota > Metazoa > Chordata > Actinopteri > Perciformes > Serranidae > Plectropomus > Plectropomus leopardus. The sequence goes on along the minus strand of NC_056473.1, from coordinate 16,502,069 downwards.
TGTGGAAAGCCTGTGGCCTTAAATGAGAGAGGCAAACATCAGTCCAACATGCTGAGTGTACTGTATGTGTGTGTGAGAAGACTGAATTCCTCTCACCCTGCCTGCCACTTCACCTGTATATGTGATATCTAGTGAAAGGTCATGAAATCGAGTAGGCGGGTTAAGTGCAACTGTTGCCACTTGTGTGTGTGTGTGCATTCCTGTGGTTGACCATATACCATAAATTTGAGACTGGTTTTATCAGGGCATGTGCAATACTGAAAGATGGTAGTGTACTGATGGGAATCAAACTTTCGGACTGAACAGAGATATTTAAAGATTGTTTTTTGTTTTCCATTTTGCATTTTAAAATACTTTAATTTAGTAGCAGCCATTTCAACTTTCAGCACTGCTGCTGACGTTACATGTGTCATCTAATGATTTTAATCGGCCATTATTTATTATCTGTTTACTTTAATGACTATATGACTTATTTTTCTTGCCTCACACTAGAGCGAAAAAACATTTGCTAGTGATTATCTTAACTGCATATTACTCAAGTCATTAAATAAATCCATGTCATAACCATTTTGAATTCAATATTTAGTATTATTGTTATTAATAGTATTATTATTATAACAGAGCAGTTATATGGAGGTTAGAATAATCATAAAATATGTCATGATTGGCATAGTTTTTTTATATTTGTTTTTGTTTAAATTCATTGTTATAATCAAGCAATAAAAAAATCTTTCATAATCTTTAGTATAACCAATACATTTTTTGTCAGATTAGTCAACTAATGACAAAAAACAAAAAAATAGTTAAATTGGTCGAAAAAAAAAATCATTAGGTGCGGCCCTGTTTGTGAGATTAGTGCATCTAATCAAAACTTTGCTGAAAGCATGTAGTCGTTTGGCTTGGACAGTGCAGTATTGTGGGCTGCACATGTGATGTGAGAATGCACTGCATGCTTTTTAATGAGTATTTACCCCCCCCTAAATAACTTCACTATTAAAGGTGATAAAATTGGGAATTCTCAGGGAGTCGATCAAAGCAGTGGAGAGACATTGCAAAGCTTTCCAGCAGATTTACAGGAAAGCCTCCTGTCTGTGCCAGTAGCACATGGTGGCTAAAGACAAACACCCCACCCATTCAGAACATGACCAAGCGTGAGGCAACCCGCATCAAAAGCCTTCAGCTCAGCTTCCTGATGCTGGTAAACAGGACCAGTCTGAGCCAGGAGCTGCATCGTGTGTGTAACCACACCTTGCTGCCATGTTTACCTGGCGGTCAATGTGCAGACTAGTGAGACAGTGCAACTCTGGTTCATCATTTGTGTCCATGATGAAATTCAGGCTGACATGGTTAAGTGAAATTATGGCAGTTCCCTTGATAGAAAAACTTCCAAACTGATCAAATCTGCTGTCATTCTGAAAGCCATCTCTCTTATAGCATCACAACTCTGAATTTATTAGCCTTAAAGATTAGATGAGGTTTCCAAATATGGTGGCCCACTCACTCGGATGAATGCGTCTCATTTGCACTTATGAAGTCTACCTCTTATGTGCTCCTTTCATGTTTCTTTCTCTGGACTTGCTTGTTAGCACTCAAGAGTGGTATCAAAGTTGTGGATCTTGTTGTCGTTTGAAGGGGTGTAACAATTACCATTGCCATTAGGCCATTGCCTTGAAATGAGGAAAACCAAGAGAAAAAGGGAGGAAAAAAACCTCCCGGAATTACCAACAGCTCCCGCAACATAACCTCATATCGACTCCTCCCACTGGAAGCACTTTATATGTACAGCACATGTAAGTATTTGCTATCATTTATTCTGACAACTGATCGTAACTCATATTCTTTAGTGAGTATTCTTTAGTGAGTATCATTTATGCTATCGCAATTGCACATAGTTATTTACATGTTTATATCAGTATTAAATAACGTCTGTCGGTAATTTCCACACAAAAACAATGAGATCTTTTTACATACTTCATACTGTATATGCACTCACATACACACACAAATATGTTTGAACATGTATTTGCAGGCCTCATTCCCAATGGATAACAACCTTTCGCAGTCATGGGTTCCTGTGTGATGGCCCATTTCTAAATTGGTTTTTACACTGTACTTCCTGCTCATGTGAGACTGAACTTGCTGAACTCAAAGACACAGTTGAGGGGTATCTGTTACTATGTTCTGTTTTTCATTACATTATCTTATATTATTTCTTGAATTTGATAATGAAGTTGCTGCACCTGTTGTTACTGGGGGAAGTAATATTATTGCCCAACACTGTTTAGGAGACACAGTTCCTTATTTTTTTAATATTATTTTTTTGGCTTTTCATGCCTTTATTATAGCGCAGTTACAGAGTGACTGGAAAGGAGGAAAGCGAATGGGGATGACACGCAGGAAAGAGCCGCAAGCTGGAATCAAACCTTGGGTGCTGCTAAGGACTCGGCATACATGGGGCAGACACTGAGCTACTCACTGAGCTAGAGGCCGCCCCACAGTTCCTTATTTTCAAAACAAAAATATCCTCATAAAAATGGGGTCTAAACCAGCGCAAACCTTGGATGCTGAAGTGCTCAGCACAAGTTGCAAAACTTTGTCACCTACATCATCCCGAATCCACCATTTGCCAGTTTGGCTTCCGATCTTCTAATGTTTACCTGTGAGGTAACAAATGGTGTCAGAGTGTCTGCAGCGCTGGATTTTGAGGAGGGCACAGTGGGAGGCATACAAAACGTCATTTTTGTGGGCGCTCACTGACAAGCAATAGGAAGGATTCTCAGACAGGGTTATGCAAGATGTTAGTCATCATGGCATGATTCATCTCTTGGTTCACTCTCCTCTCTTGTCCCTCTTTTTTTATCCTCTCATCCCTCTCATCAACACTTTTAAACTCGTTTCATAAACACGTTTTTCTTTCATATCTCTTCACTGGGGGGACCGGAGGTGGCACAGAATGAGACACAGGCCTCTTTTCACTTTTGACCGCAGGTGGAAAAAAAACATTCTGGGTGAAGCGAGATCAAGCAAGAGGCAAGAGGAGTAAATAAAAGTGTACTTTAAAGTTGCATCCAAGTTACAAGAATGCTGTTAGTCTATTAAACATAGATGGAAGCTAAAGTCATAAGGCCAAGTAATTCTAATGTATTTCCTCTAACTTCATTCTCCAATGCTAAGATCTTGCGCTGCCAGTCTTCTGGCATTAGGGCTCTTTACTCCCATCTCCAGTTTGTCAGTCAATTTTGTCAAAAAGGTTCTGTGTTGCCCTTATGAATGCCTGGTTTTCCCTGGTTAGAGAAAATGAGCCAATCAGAGCCTTTGTGCTTAGACTTGGGTTAATGTTTGGACTAACATTGGGCTAACCTCTTTCGCATTTGTAGATGATAAGCAAGATACAGAAACTTGGCTTTGGAGTTGTAGCATTTTTTGATGAACGAATAGCCTAAACTGTACACACTTTGTGCCACTATGTTTTACTTCATACTCTCTGCTCCGGTCTCAGCAGCCTCGGTGTCATATGTCACCATCACACACATCCTCTCTTTCTCAATCCGGTGCTCACTAAACACTCAACCTGATACTGAAATCTTTGCTATGATTTGGTCCTGTAGATACAGGTTATAAAGAAACCATTACAATACTGGCACCAGGTTGCGGTACCCATCCCTTTTTGTGGATTGGACTAACTACAGTTGGTGACATTGTGTCTAAGACATCCAAATGTTAGCTACGTCAACAGCATTTCAATGAAAAGCATTTTTGCCTCCATTCCACACATAAGCCATCCCATGTCTTCATTACTTTGCATGCAATCATGCTACCCCTTAAAATGGTCACTCTGAACACACCTAAGACAGGTGAGTTTATCAAGTGTTAGCAGACACAGTCTAGTGAAAACAGCCTGGCCGTGCTTGCTCGCTAACATTTGGTAGGACATACGTTATGTATTCCTTCCTGCCCCATTTTTATGCTTTCACGTCGACGATAGCTGTGGCAAGTGCTTTTATGTTTTCATGTTGTCTGTCCATCCATCCCATTCTCTTGAATGTGATACCTCAAAAATGTCTCATGTATGAACATCTTATCTATTTGTTTAAATTTGGCAGAAACCTCAACAATGAACTGATTAGAATTTGATGATCAAAGGTCAGTGTCATTGTGAGCTTGCATCCATCTAGTTCTCGTGAAAGCAATGTCTTAAGAAAGCCTTGAGGAAATTTCCTCAAATTTGGTCAAGGGTCACTGTAACCTCACAATACATGTTTTTGTAAATAAAATAAAGGGCTGACATTTTATATCCAAAAGGCCAAAGGTCATCTTTACTATTACATCATATTGTTATGCAAAATCACTTTCCTGTCCATTTTAAGTGCAACTTGACTGGTTTGGGGAGGTATATACTTACCTGCCAGATGGTTATGCTAATTCCTAAAGTTATTGCAACAGATGTTTAGTGCAATACTGGTGTATTTCAAGAAAAGTGAAAATAGGCAACTAGAGATGCGAGTAGTACAGCGGCGTCTATGTTTAGAAGCTAACTGGCTTGCAAACGTTAGCCAGGGCAGCCTGTTTCGCTCCGTTGTTGAGTCTGTTGACTGAAAACGATGAACTGATGTTTGGACAAAATCTATTTATTACACTTGCTGAGGCTACTATTTATATAGGAAATCTTTAGTGTTTGTCTCACCATTGTGTTACTTGTAGAAAATGTATTGCTGCTTTTGACAACCTCCTATTTGTTGCATTATAATTTAAAAAAAATAGAGCAGGCATTTTATACATTTAATCTTTTTTTAAGTGGTTAACATTATGAAGTGGATTCCATCCTGCTATCATAATATTTTCCTGTTTCTGTCCTTTTTTGTCTCTTTTTAGTATACTGCCCTGAATTACTTTTAAAAGCAGAAGGCTGCAGAACGATGCACATTGTGTCCTTGCTTAGTTTTCTGCAGCAGTTGGGAGGTGTGAAGAGAGTTGATGAATGCGTGGGAAAAGTGTGCACAGTTTCAGGCGTATTTACGCCACCTAATGTACATGATCTTCTGCACCTTTTGCTGTTTTTCCTTTCGCTTGAAGGTAACTGTGGTGCTGTGCCTTCATGCAGTTAATGGCAGTCGTTAAGTCCATGTGCAAGTCAAAATTCCTTTGTGCTTTTTGTTCTGGGGAAATACAATAAGTCAAATTGAAAATTATATCTGAACAGAACATGTCCTATGGCTCTTTGTTTCAGTGAAAATGGATGCAGGGGCTTTTTTTAATGCAGTGCAGTGCACCACCATTACTACGACAATATCTGTGCTGTATGCACCACTCCCCCCCTGCAGCATTGTATCCATGGTGACATCACCAATTACCATCATGATCATTATCATCATCATCTTCATCATCAAACTACAAAAATCCCATTCTGATGGTGATGCTAAGGTGATCTGCTCAGCAATTTTAGTACAGCCGGCTGCATTGCTCCCTCGACTGTGTTTCGTTATCTATTTTTGCACCATTTCTACCCTACTTCACCTAACCTCACCTCCTGCTAAACCCCCCCCCCCCTCCCCGCTTACGTAATAGGCTGATCACGGGGCTGTCCACTGGGCCGATGGGCGATCTGAATGAGAGGAAATCATGAATGAATAAGCAGCCATTCTTAATCTTGTCTCTCTCTCTTTCCCCGCTGCCTTCACATCCTCTGTCTTTGGGTCTCTCTCTCACTCTGTGATCTGGGTGTCTCCCTGTGTCATTTTTAGCTTTTCTGTCTTGCAATTCCTCTTCTGGCAAATCCTCTCTCATGATTCTCTTTTGTTTCTTTTTCTTTCATTCTCTCACCCATCAGCACAGCATTACAGCAGCATGGGGGCTGTTGCCGTGCAGATTAAGAGCTGTAATCCTGAAGCGTTAGGATGCAGCTCGTACATGTCCGTATCCATGTGTGTGCGCGCACATACACTATTGTCTTCCAGAGGACCGGATGTTTCTGGTTGACTTATAACATGGCATCAACAGTGGTTTATGACCGCTCCTCCATCCCACACCCCCCTTTCCATCATCATTAGCACCGCCATCATTTTCATCATTGCTTCATCTTTCTAGTTTGGGAGGGAGGGAGCACAGCTGAGCCAGTGGTGAGGTCATGGGATGGTTTCAGTGCTCATTCAGGAAAACAGCAGCTGGATGACAGAGGGGGGTGGGAGAGAGAAGACTAGAGAGCTTGAACGGGAGGGAAAAGCATGCCGTCATCTGAGGAAATCTACCCATTCAGAAAAACTGGCTTTAACAGAGAGTGAGTAAATTAGAGAAAGAAAGGGATATAAAGCAGGGCTTTTAACAACAGCTAGCTCTACCTCAGAGTAATGGAACAGTGGACTTTCAGTTTCATGTATGTAAATAGAGGGAGAGATAAAGATCAGTCAGAGACAGAGTGAAATACAGAACGAGGTAAGGACATTCAGCTAACAATGACACGAGCAGAAGGAGAACAGGAGATAAAAGGAGATAGTAATGTATGAAAGTGAAAGCAATGGATTATAAACAAAAAATCCAGTCTCCTACACTATTAGTTAATTATACATGAGGCAGTGATGTTTATTAACATTATCAGCATCATGCATAGTTGTGTACAAGCCCATCAATTCATTACAGGGTGGGCACAGCCAATGTGAATTTGCAAGCTATGGAGATATGCTTTGTTTTGATGCAGTGAACTGCAGAGGGAGACAAAAGCTGAGAAAGTAAGACAGAGAGAGAGAAGAGCTCTGCATGTGCTGTGATGAAAGGGACAGGGTGTGATGACAGTTTTTTGTTCTCACAAGCTGCTGTGTTGTGAAAAAACTGACAGAGGATCATAATAAACAGGAGACAATATTGAAGATTTGGAGGGCAACAATGCCCTGTTCCAACTGTAGTGGAAGCTGAGCAGAGACTTAGGACTTACGAACAGAGAGAGGAGGCTTTAATCAGGTTCCTCAGCTGGGATCTGAGTACACTTGACCCACAAGGAGGACTGTTAACATTTCAAACCGGTTTGATATGAAGCCAAACACTGGACTGATTTACTGAATTTTACCTGGTGTCCCACATGATTCAGCAGTCAGTCCTCAGTGGAACATGAAGACATTGTGTCCCAAAAGAATGTGAGTGGTTAAATATCATGTTTGCATCATGCAACACCGGAGCCCTGTGTCCACACTGATTCAATTCAATATGCAACTTCTGCCACTTCATGTAATCAAACCATGTAGCTATCAGCTGTGTGCTGAAGGTCAGAAGATGTAAACAATTAAAAGATGGGTAAGTAGCCCACTGGCTATTTTCCTATGTTTGTGATCTTACTTTTAAAATCAGAAAACGTACTTTATATTGTGATAAAACTGGAAATTACATACAGCAAGTGATGTTAGGTTGTTTTTAGAAATTGTCATTTACCTCGGCAGATCTCCTGGTAAGATGACACTGGGTTAAGGTTTTTGTAGTAGTTGATCGTTTTTTGTAGTAGTTACTAGTTACTCCATTATTAAGTTTAGAAATGTTTAGATTTTGGTGGTCAGTGGTTTACAACTATACCAAAACATGGACTTCTTTTTAATGCAACTACAAGGACGTTTAAACAGCTAACTGAACTGTGTAATTTAAGTGCTTTCCTAGATTGTAGCACAACAAAAACTATCATGTAGATGATGACCCAAGTTAACCCCAGTATGGAACAGCATCAATAATGTGACAGCTTAGTGGCGGGGAAGTGGGGGGAGCAATCGTATTTGGGGACGGTACTGATAATCTGTACCTCAAATTAAAAAGCTCTTCAAAGTAAGAAAAATCAGACTTGTCCCACATCCTCCTTAAGGTCTGTTGCGACACTTGGATTCTGCACTTCAGGATGATAGGAGTCAATTTATTCCAGTGAAATAAATAATTCAATATTTGTTCTACATGGTTTTGTCTTGTCAATGGTTTTGCTAGCATCTCTTTTATGAGAGCCAAAGTGAAACTGGAACTTCCTGCTCTGTTCCAGTTGTAAGTTGGCTTTAACAAACATTTCCTCATTTCCTACGGGCGCATCACAATAATTTTTAAGCATTAGAGATTATAGCTAAAGGTTGCGAAGATGACATTAGAGGAGAATCTTTGTGAATTTTATATGTAAAGGAAAAAAGCTATGACTGTGACATACTGTGTTGTGCAGGTTAGTCCCAAGATCTATAATGCAGATTATAGGGAAATGCTTTTTGGACATTTTTTTTGTTCCTGCAGTTGGCAACCAGGACACATTTCCAGAAAGACTTCCACACGGTATCCAGCTGCATTTCACATACCACACTCATGTCCAACAACAGCATACCATCCATTACAAGAACTGGTAAAACACAAGTGCCAAGCTCATCCCCACAAGTGATGTGGACAGTCCTGTTGCCACATGACAGTGTGACTGTTAGATGTGAAAACAAAACGTTGCACTCCAACATGGCCTATTTTCGGGTACCACCCTCAGGCAGAAATTTGCATGCTTTTGTTGACTGAGGGCATGGGTCCATACATTGTTGTATGTAGGTTAATGGACAAAGATCATAAGTGATGCTCATGGAAAATAACTGAATTAAACTAAAATAATCAGTAGAAGCGAACAGCTGACTTGCTCAGAGATTTAAAGTTGAGGCAGTAATTTATTTTTTGCACTCACATGTACAGTAGTCATTCTTGTCAATTTTTTTCTTACACTTCCTGAAATTAAATCGCTTTTAATATAGAATTGAATTTTACTCTAAACTGCCCCATTCAGTAAGTCCAGACTGAGCTAATGTTTGCTAACGACCTAAAACATCATCCTAAACTGGGTCAGTCAAACTCACTGAGGCCCAAGGCCATTTGAGTTGACCAGTGCATGGTAACATACAAACACACACACACACATACACACACACACACACACACACACACACACACACAGTGGACAACCATAGGTCAGAGCAGGAGCCAGGATATATATATATATGTGTGTGTGTGTGTGTGTGCGTGTGTTAGTGTGCATGCGTGTGTGTGTGTCGGGGTTAAATGGATTGTTCACCATGACCCATGTGTTTGTTTGCATCAGTGCTGAGTTTGTGTGTTGTGGGGTGGGGGGGGGGGCTTTAAAACAGATAACTGATTTAGTAAAGGTGAATGTGAGTGTTGGTGTGATTTTGTGGGAGTTTACCATTTTCTCCTGGATTTCTAATGTTCCATTAGCACTGACAATACCATTACAGATAGTGTGGTTGAGTGTTTGTGGAGCATGTGTGTGTGTAATCAGTAGTCACACGCTAACGTACACAGTAAGTGCAAATATGCACACATAGTCACACATGCATGTTCAAACATCCTCATGTTTTTCAATTGATACACATCAGATGTGCATTTATATATACAGTAGGCATACTTTCTCTACCCACACCCCCCCACATACACTTTATATACACACACAAACACGCACAACAGCACACAGATTTACAAAAAAACATTCACGTGGCTAGCCAACCTCTGTTACTCTCAAGGTGCTAATTAGCCACTCACTCCTGCCTACGGGCTTCTTCCCATTTCCTGTGAACTTCCATAAATGCTGAGCCATTAGAGGACTAGTGTTGATGTTAATAAGCTTCATGTCATTGCTTGGTCCCTTGACTGAAAAGACAAAAGTTGATACACTATGCATTATCTGTCCACAATTACTGCTTAAACAAATACAGCTGCTTTTGCCTATTCGTCATTTTGCGTCTTTAGTGAAGTATTTGCTGTTCTGCCTTGAGAGTTACGTGTGTGTTACCCTGAATATGCTCAGGTTTTCAGCATGTACAGAGCATAAATTCTCAAGGGTGAGGTCCACTTGTGCAGTTTTTCCACTTTTAGTCTATTAGCTACACTACACTAGTTTGGTTAGCCTATAGGTGTGTAGTATATATATAGCGAGTGACATTGTATCACATGTCATTATGGTTCGCCAGCAACTAACAACAACACTGGACATAAAGAATGATGGAAAGTACAAAAGCTGTGTGCTGAGCTGAAGATGGGGTTGTCCTTCCAGCTACACAAGCAATAGCTGTGTCTCTGGTATTGTGTTTGAACAGTTGTATAGAGATCGCAAAATTCATTAAAGCTTTCTCAGTAGCAGAAAAATATATTTTGAATAGCTTGAGGTGGTTTTGCCTTTGTCAAAAAAAGGGTTGATACAATAAATTGGTTATGGAAATGGCTTTGTCGAATATGTTCGCAGCAAACATTTAGCTATCATGACTGATGAGCTGTTTCTGCTGTTGGCATCTCTCCATGCGTTAGAATTGTAGCCGAGATTTATAATAAACCTACCTTAAAAATACTCAGAGCACCTCGTTTTGAGGGAACTCAACAAAATGGCTTACAGAATCATTGCAATCATTGACACATGGCTAATACAAGCTAACATGAAAGAAAAATGTTAACATTCCCAATGGAAACATTCCCTAAGATCGCTCCACGTTTTCCAATTGGAGATGGGTTAGATGGCCAAGTGGGCTTGTCTAATTTTCAGTGCTCAACCTCTATTTATACTCTGTTTACTGGTGTGTTATAGCCATTCACAAAGCATAACCCATTCTGCCAGCCTCTAACAAGACCAAGCTTTGCAGAGCCTTGTTAATTTTCTCCACACCAGTTGATGGAAACGTGCCTAATTTGTATTTTTGCGACTTTGCTAAAGGTTGCTTTAAATCTTCTTGATAATTTAATGGAAACACAACTAATAAACCCATTTCCAATGGTGTCCTCTATTTTTTATTCTTAATTGTTTCTATTACAGATTACATTTTGCTATGAAGCTCCTTAACCTGTGCTATTAAGTCCATTATGCCTGCACTGTGTGAAAAAGTTTTTAAAACTGGAAAAATATTTTGTTAGTTTTAGTTGTACATTCAAGTAGTTCTATTTATGGTAAAAAGAAAATGATTAATGCCTCTGGACAGGTAATGGTGCTACTAAAAGCTGTTGTTGGTGAATAAGTTAAAATAAGTCATTTTCTATCAAGCTCTCAAACTTTTGTTCATTTGGGTCATTATGGCAAACGAGGTAGTTATAGCCCACTTTTATGAATGGGTTAATTCAGGATCTACATAGTCTAAAATCCAGGGGTCTCAGTGAAGGATTACCTCAGATAATCTTGCACTGCAGTGAAATGTAATGACCTCAAGGGGGTATGGCGACAGATTAAGATTAACCATGTCCGTTTTATGAATGTACTTTTGTAAATCCTAACCTATGCATGAATTGGGTGTGTGTACTACACAAGGGATTACACAAGGGTCTACACAAACAGGGAATTTGTGCACACTGCGATACTCAATCTCTTGAAGTACTTCTGGAGAAGTAGGTAAATGTTTTCACTGACTGGAGTACGGATTTCCACTGGGGACTATGTTTGTTGTAGGGGATAATGGTCCCACCCACCCATAGATATTATGACTAATTAGTCGTCTGCCCATGTTGCAGTAAGGAGAAGCTATGTAGGGAACTATTTCAGCATCATAGGCTATAGTCACATGGACAATATTTCTTCAGCTCGATCGAAATCGCTCTGGTTAGAGATTCCAATTGACCTGTTTACATGGTCACTAAATAAAGTGATCCATTAAAATGCCCCAAATAATATTTAGCAGAATAGAACTTTTTTTTGACTTGTTCAAAGTGGATCCATCAGCTATGAAGTGTTTAATCTGCCAGGAAATATAAAAGGAGTACTTTTTTTAATCATTATACATTATACATACATTAAGTATAAAAGGAGAACAAGTGGCTCTGCAGGTTAATTTAATAATAAATAATTTTAAGTATAAGTCAGGTATTATTGGTAGCTACAAATTACAAATGTCTCTTAAGCCACTCACATGCAGACTGTAGGTGGTAGACGTAGGGCTGGGCAATACGGCCTAAAAATAAAATCTGTTTTTTTCACAACAAACTCCAATTACGATTTAAATTGATTTTTTCCCCTCTTAAAAACAAACTACAAATGACAAAGAAATTACTCAAAGCAAGTTTTGCTTTTATTTTATCAATAAAAATTAAAGGCAAATTGAATTTTCCTTCTGAAAAGGTCTGTCAAGCAAGAGAGCGACACCTGTGTAGATGTCATAGTGTTGCGCTGTTTTCTCAGCAGTTCAGTCAGTGAAGCAGAGGACTGTTACATCCAAGCTTGGGCTATACCACCATCTTGTGGACAAAAGAGTTCACAGTCTTCTGAATATTCTTAGCTTTCTTTTTCTTTTTTTTTTTTTTTTTTAAAAAAGCTATTTCATAGAAAATCAGTTCAAATCAATAATTCTATTTAAACACCAAACATCAATAGACTTTTATAGATCAGCCCAATATTTTAGTAATGACATGAAACAATAGTGTTTTTTTCCTCAAAAACAGGTTACTCAGACTTTTTCATACAAAAAGAATCTTGTTGGCTCATCAAATATCTAACTAATAATTTTCAAATAGATGAATGTGCTGAATGATTAATGTGATTAAGAAACTCACAAATCAACATAAATTTACCACCTGTTGGCTCTGTAATATCCTCATGAAGGCAAAGACCTTATCAGACATAAAATACTTTACGCATTCTGAGTTTTTGTTCTCAATTCAACCTCAAACACAACATTCATGTCAGGATCCTTCTGTGGGATACTATTGTAGCTATGCAAATGTCCCATACTGACACTTTCATTTAAAGATCAACAGACAGAATATGTATAGAGATAGCTCCTCACACTAAGAAACCTTTGAGTCAAAAGAAGATAATTAGTGCTGCTTCTAGCCTAAGCGATGCACCTTTTTTAAATAGTTTTATTTCCCAGAGGTTTACAGCAATTTTGCACATCATTTTGTACATTAATGTTCTTTGTTGTTGAAAAGTAAAAATACTAAAGGAGGCTTTTGAAAAGAATGTTATGTTAGAACGGTTCATACGCTGCTTGCCTCTTACAACACATAATTACCACATTGGTGTTACAGTAAGAAGTTCTTGCATTCATTTTTGACAATGAAAGTATTGTAACACAGTAAAATGATCTGCCATTTATATCTTTGTCACAAGAGATTAAACCATATTTGAGTTATCAAAAAAAAAGTTATTTATTTCATTTTTTAAAAAATGTAAATATTTGTAAGTTATTGGAATATTTTTGCTTCCTTATATCGGTATCAGCCTCAAAAAATCCATAAAGCTCGGGCCATAGCGTAAATGTGTTGTATATTGATGTTAATGTCTTGAATGCTCTTATGTGTTGTAAGGTGTTAGTTAGAGGAATCTTAGGTTATTCAAAGACAATCTTGTCACTTGCTCTAATTTAAAAGCTGAAAAGGACACTTCACATGTGTGAATAACTGACTATTTGAAGGATGAGTGACTTATGGTCCCTTTTCCAACACTGGACTGACCTATGTGGGACCCTCTTTAAACAAAATCTGAGGAGTGATCCCTGTGTTAAAACATTTTCATAGCTCAGCCAATGTGTTATGTACAGGAACTGCCATTGTCACCATCATGCCTGACTGTGACACTTTAAATCATTCATTCTGAGACAAATTTTAGTCCCTCTTAATTTTGTAGAGATAACACAAACAAAGCAAAGATTTGAGAATTTCTAAGAATGTCTTTTTTTCCCTGGTCAGTCAGTCGAGTTGAAGTGCACGGATCTCACAGCGTGATGATAAAGGTCCACAACTCCTTGTGATTCTGTAGTCATGTTACTATCCAGTTTCTTTCTAGTTTCTACTAAGAACAAGGTCTGAAAATCATTTGTTCTCAGTAGCGTAAAACTTGAACAATGAACAATATAGAGCACAACACGTCCCATTGATGTAGTAAATCGTAAATTTAAGTTTCAAGTTTATTTAATTTATATATCATTTTAAAAGGTTTTATAATGCATCTTAAATGTATCAACAGACTTGGCCTGTCTAATGGCTTCTGGTAGACTAGTCCAGAGCCAAGGGGTGTGAAGGGGTGAGAAGCCCTTATATGTAGGCGAGACCATGGAGAGATTTGTAGACAATTAGATGGATTTTTAAGTTTATCCTGTAAAGAAAATTTATGTCAGGTTTTGTTAGCTTTTCCATACACATCCTACGGATGGGAATTGATATGATTTTATTGATGCCAGTACCATTATCAGTTCTACTCATTAATTGTCTGGACCGATTTTTGGTCAAACCAAAAAGGTATACTTTAAGCAATAATGTTATTAGCTAAGACTGGGAAAAGATTGTCCTCTTGAAAAGTTTTAGGAGGAAATGGGACACCTACTTCAGCCTTTTGTGTCAAAGTCAGATGCTTTAAACACGCATCATCCTCTGTGACCTTCCTGTGACAGAACATCACGTTACTTCCCACTGTGTCAGTTTAGGCTGATTTGAGTTGTCCTCCTGCAGAGGACAGTAACACTCGTGGTGATCACTTGCCTGCACACTCACGGGACAGCAGCTATTCCTTTTGCTTGTAGCGTCACACCGTCACAAGAGTCCATGGTTCATCAAAGCCTAGAAATGAAGCTCTGATCAATTATTCTCCATAGACATTTCCTCACATGTTTTATTAGTCACTGTCAACCATATCTGTCTGATTGTTAGGAGTGGTTTGTAGCGTTATGCTTTTATGCTTCACAGTACAAATACAAACACATCTGTATTTAGTTTGCTACCTGCTCCTCTAGATTTGATTTTATTTCAAAATGTGTTATGTATCTGAAATATCTTTTATCTTAAATATGCTTATGTACAGTATCTGAAACTTCTCGGTTCTCACTGTGCTTTCTCAGTGGAAGTATTCCCACCTCTTTGGTTTCATCACGTGAAAGACTCACCACAACATTGTTGTGAACTGTGAGAAAATACAAAGAATCTTTTCAGTGCAAGTAGTGCCATGTCAAATCACTTCAGACACCTGCTGTATAGAATCTCAGCAGCAACAGTGTGCAAAAAAATCTTTAAAGCTGTAATTAACAGGCAAATGGGACATCCAGAGGAGAAAAATAACCATATTGTGGAGATGTGTCAAACCCGAGCATTTACAAACGTTTGAATTCTAACAGAATCTATGACTGCTGATGTTTCCGTGGTGTCTTTTGAAAACTGACATGAATGAGGATTTTGCACATCAGGAGAAACAACATAGTGTGAAATACTATTTGCAGTTTCAAAGGAGCCTCTTTGTAGTGAGGTAGGTACATGACAGAAGTGATAAATAAGAAAATCAAAGGGTTGCTGTTCAGGGCAGAACACTGAACATCTTTAATGTTCACCAAGTTGGCTCAGAGACTTAGCCTCACGCCAGGCAGCATTTCTAAAGAGACAATCACAAACTGTTGAATCTCCTTTGAATAAGATCTACAAGCTGCAGTGACACACAATGTACACAAGTCTCAATGGTGCACCGAACCAAACAGAATTGCTCAGTTTCTTCATTTAGTTTTGCTTCAGTTCAAACAGTTGCAGTGTTTCTTCTTCTCAAGCAAGTACAGACTCCTTTTGGCTTCATATAAGATGAATATAAATTTAAACTTTAAAAGCTAGAAAATAAAAGGAATTTGTGTGTTAATTGTCAATGAAAGTACGGTGGCTTTAAGACCTTAGCATACTGCAAGTCAAGAAAACAAAAAAAGATATACACAAGCAAATGACGACACCTTTCAAAATATGTTACCTTTGCCTTTATTAGAGCTAGCACATTTAACACAAAAGTAATGTAAAGCAAAAAAGAAATGAGAATTTGCTAATATTTGTAATGTTCTTGATTCCATAACATAAATGGACACCAACGAATGGTTTCTTTGATCTTTGAAATGAATGCACCCATATCAAAGTGTGAGGACGGGGACAGTATAGCCAAAGGGCTCAGAGTTTATTTCCATAAACAGATATCTGCATATCTATGCAGACTCTGTGGTTAATGGAACAAGTTTTTGGTATTGGAAGTGCTTAGGTTTCTGTTTGTAATGTTAGTCTTCAGAATAGTATTGACCAATCACAATTGAGTGGTGGGTAAACAGTCCATGTAGAGAGGAGCAACGCATTAGCCGAAATGCAATCTCGTAACCCACTGACTAACGTCTGATGACAATTTAGCTTTTTACTATTGTCACAACCTTGCTCAACAGTCTATGACAAAGTGGGAGACAACAGATAGTTGGCAAGGTTTAACAACATATTTTAATTAAGTAAATCAATAAAGCTTAACAAAAGTTGCCACCTTGCTTGTAATAGCTGTGGCCAGCATTAGGTTTTCGGGTTATCGCCAACTTGGGTTGTTGCCAACCAGTCTGTCTGTTCCATTCTGGAGATTGCGGTATCCCAAGAGCTGAATTAATGACACGTATCTTGGGTGCCCACCTTGAAACTGTGCTGATTTCATAGATCTTCTTTGCTGCTAAGAGGAAAATGTTTGTGAGGCATTCATGTTTTCACTACATTGGAGTTTGAACTTATATTGTTTAGTTAGTAATTAATACTAATAAATTAGATCAAATATACAACTCAGGGAAAAAAAGCTAAAAGGAAGACAGTGTCAGAACTGGATTCACAACTCTGAATTTGTCACTTGAAGATCTTGTGTAGGTATGTTGGTATTCACATATTTTCAAGCTTGGCAAAGAAAGACAGAATTTTTTGACTATTACTCAACTATGTAACATAACCAAGATTTTCTTTTTTTTCTTCTTTTTATGTAACTGTTATCCCTTTTTATGCAGCATAAGCATTCCATAGCTCTTATACTCAACATTATTTACTAAGTCACGGTCCAAGCTTCTTTGCAATTTAGTCTGTGCAAAGTCTTTTCAAATTCCTCACATCTGTAACATGTGAGTTTATGATTCCCGACATTAAATGCACATTTTCCAACCACCAATCTGAGGAAGCCATCAGCACTCAGCTGCTCCAAGCTGAACTGAACCTTTTCTCAATGACTGCTACTCTCATGACACGTCTTCTAAATATGCCATGACATAAGAGGAAATTGATTTCTCATTCCATTTAGCAAGAAACGGGTTTCCCATCTGGCATGCGGGACGGTGATGTTAAACATGGTATTTATATCTAGTTTGTTTTCACATACCCAGAAGGTGACCAGTTCCTGAGTATGTGTGCAAATGAGAAGGAGGAGGATAGGTGCTTTAGGGTCAGACGAAGCTTCAATTGTGGACAAATTACAAAAATTGAAATAAAGGTGGTTAACATTTAGTGTTGGGTAACTTGTAACATTACAAGATTACTACTATTCAAGGAAACATTTATAATAAAGGAAGAAACTTTGTGTTACTAAAAATGTACAACCAATTTTGCGATTCCTTACGCATGTTGACTAGGATCTGAATTTCAGTATTGGATTGCTTTTAATTTCATTGATTCCTGAAAAACGAATACTTGTAATACAGGGAATTCACAGACATATTTATAGCTATGTCAAATAAATTTTATACAGTGTTTCTGCTGGTGCAGAGAGCAGGCGGACTGGCTGGAATGCTGCATCATACAGACCAACCACGGCCCTGGACATTTCACCTGGTGAGCACTCTCTCCCTCTCTCTGTAGCGCTAAGAGCCCCCTCTGCAGTGGCAGCGGTGTGAGTTTTTCACCGCACAGTAACCATCTCAGAAAATACCCCGGTTTCACAGTATTGCCAAATTATTATCAGTTACATGGTGACCATGACCATGGTCATATTCTATTCTATTATTGAGTAATGAATTTACAATCAGAAAATCAATCAATAGTCTACAGATGCAAATAATAAATAGCCCAAATAAGATAAACGCATTCTGTGACTCCAAACGGGACACAGTGCACTATAAACACAGAGCCCAGGCTGTTGTTCATGTGTGTTAAAAAGAGAAAACTCTGCTGCTCCATAAAAAGTCCTTCCAGGTGTTACAGCCGACTGATCCAGCTGTAATCAGCTGTGATCAGCACCGGTACCTGAGGGCGCACCAAAATAGCCCCATATGATCATCATCAATCATAATCATAAGCATTGCATTAACTTTCTCATTGAAGGCCCTCTTAGACAGTACCCTGCCGCTGGATCAGTGAGCACAGCAGCTGCATTTTTGGTGATTATTATTGTTATTATTTTTATTATAGGTATTTAGGCCTCCACAGTGAAACTGGCCTCTATTGCCTCTAAGGAGCGTGACAGAAACATCGGTGGTTATGCTGTCATCAGGGCAGAACTTCTAAGCTATCATATAATTTAAGTTGTGTGTGAATTGGAGTAATGAGAGATACTGTTGGATTGCTCTCCTCTGACATCAGTGTGGCCGCATCCATCATTGGCTTTAATGCACTCGCAGTATCCTCTTCACTTGACATGTCTGTTTCATTCAGAGTGCAGTGGTCTGACTCTCCTTTCCTCACCTCTGGAGACGATAAGGGGGCAAAGATTGCGGGTTGTTGTTCCAAGAACCTCTCCATCATGTCGTATGCACTGTTCCACTGCATGGCAACATCAGATATCAGCTCATGGTTTTTCAGTCCCGGATATTTCTGTTTCACTCTCAGTAGGTGGTTCGCTGTAGTGCTGTGATGGACGAATGTTGATATCCGTCAGACTCTGCCTAGAATCCTGGAGAGCGTGGGCACTTGAATTGCCCACTGGGATGTGTTTCCAACTTCAGCTGAAACGATCATATTAGATGCGTTGTCTGTCACCAGCACCACGTCTTTCTCTGATAGTTGCCATTCCTCCACCACATGAGATGGTAGCTCTGCCAGATGAGCACCAGTGTGAGACTTGTGAACGGCTCTCATTTGTAACACATGAGACAAAATCTGCCAGTCCGCGCTAACATAATGTGCCATAACTGTTACATAAGAGTCCATTGTCCAGACGTCCAGGTATCACGTCATGGCTACTTGAGTAGCTTGGCTAATTGACGCTGTTATCTGGGCTTCGGTTTTGTGGTAGAGTTCAGGTATTACCTTTTCTGTAAAGTTGCTATGCGATGGGTGCTTTTACTGTTGTTTAAGTCTCTTCAACAGGTGGCAAAACCCGGCGATCTCAACAACCAAATAAGGCCATAGATCCTTGGCAATGAAAACATCCACAGACTGGGTGATTTTTTTAACTCTTTTCTGAGCTGGGCGGTAAAATCGACAGTGTATCATCAACTCTTGGCTGAGCTGGATCTGCTTTTTTCTTTATGGTGGCAGGCATTAGCTTATGGGGGTGAAAACGTCTAACGTGGTTCCTTAAGTTAGTCGTATTTCCTGAGAGAGAACCAGAGGAATGCAGTAGCATATGTATTAGAAATGTAGCAGTTATTAATAACTACGTTAAAATTTGGATTTTGCACTCGTTAAAGTAAAAGGGGCACCATTCTCCATTCAGGAGAAAATTAAATCTTAAATTGTGACAGTGTTAAGACATGTCATTACTTTAATCAATCTCATAATCTGTACCGTTTATTCTGTATACATTGATCTCGTTTCTCTCATGAAATAATATCCACAGACAACGACTTGGCGATAAATGAGGATAATTTATTTAGACTAATAAAATGAAGAGTAAATAGATGAAATAGTATGACATATAAAAGGACAGTGAACACATAAAAGGGAACCTACGTGATGTATGTTCAGGTGATGTAAATAATTAATTATGGATGATAGTGGAGGAAATACGTGACCGTCTAAAACGTGGATGCGCACTGAACGGTGACGTAGAATTTAGAAATTTGGCATTAAAGCTTCGCTATACGACATCAACTCTGATCACTAGAAAATGTTATTCTGCCTACTTTTGTCGACTTGATTAGACTTCTCCGGGGAGGTCCAGGTCCTCGCGTCACTCCAGGGGAGAGCTGCGGCGCGTCTTCCAGACGAGGTGACCTGCTGAAAGGCGGCGGCAGCCGGGCAGATGGAGTCGGTGTGCGGCGGTCTTTAACTGGCCTCGGTGTTCGCCTCAGCGAACCGGTAAAAGTCTTTAAACAAAGTCCTTAAGGGCAGGCAACGGATGCTGATAGTTTGTGCAGCAGGTGTTGTTTCTCGATCCATGGCAGAGTTGATGGCGAATCGCGGAGTGTCCTTCTCAATTAAAACTCGCAGAAATAATCAAAGTAATCCCACTGGTCTGAGGGAGTCACTTTAAATTATTCATTTGATTTCACTTAAAAACGAATTACCAAAAGTGTCTTTACTGACCAAAACTGGTATAAAGAAAAGCGTCAAAGAGATTTAAAAGAAAATGGCTTCAAAAGTTAAAGTTCAGCAAAGCTCTGGTGAGCTGTTGCGGCTCCGCTTATAAAATTGAAGAAAAGAAAAGTTGCGAGCGCGGATGCACGAGATGCACCGCGGTAAAAAGGAGCGAAGAAAAACTTCAGAAGAGAGAAGAGGAGAAGCCTTGAGAAGAGTGAGCTTAAAGAGAGAGAGCTGACTTAGAGAGAGTCACTCAGTTTTTATCTTTCGATTTGGGGGTGCGGATGGAAGGTGGAGTTAGCGAACTTTTGCACCGAGCGATCGCACATCTGGTATAAGTTTCTAAAAGACCTAATGTAATTTAGGAGACATTTATGTCTCTGAACTTTATGACGAATTACGCGATCTAACCCATGGTGTATAAATTCAGGTATCTCCTCACCACTATAGTCTCATCACAGTAACTTCAAATGCATGTTAGGAGACCTAAAAGTAATTTATAACGTAACACATGATTCTGAAGATCCTTTGCTCAATTTTGTGAAATGACCACGCATAACATAACATTGTACCATGGATCCTAAGAAACTTGGTGATTACTTAGATATAGGATTACTTTTAACATTATACAATGAATTCAAAATACGATGTAACTACAAAGTTGGTTACGAGCTTGGTTGGTTAGTGGGCACAATGTTTCCACACCAACATTGTTGGTTCTGCATTGCATTATTACATAAGCCTTGCTGCTGGCGGGCTAGCTTCCACCAGAACCAGCTTGGGTGCAGTGTTGTAAACGGAAGAGTAGCTCGGTTAACCACTAGACCCACATATGTAACTGGTCAAAAATAGTTTTGGCAGTAAACAGGTTAACATTTTACTGTTGACATCCCTAGTTGTAGGTTGCAGGAGGCTAAGGGAAAATGAACTGAAAGCACTATTGCTTTTGTTCTGGAGCAGAACAGAATGATCTGTCAGGGACATAAACTGATACTAATGACAATGTCATCTTACCTAAATAATATAGTGTCCATTGTAGTACAGTTGAACTACTCTATCTTCATTAAAAAAATAGTGAAACAGCCAGGAAGCAAATCAAAAACCAGAGGTTGATACCTAGAGAAGTCCTTACTCTTATTCCCCAAAATATCTGAACTCTGACCTTTTTGATAAGAGAAGATCTTAATGAGTATGACAAAAGATTCATGTGACAAACTTTCTTGTCTCCTCTCATAGGATCCATCGTCACACAACAGCAGGCACATGACCGCAAGTCAGAGTAACGAAAGCTTACATTTCTCAGCTGCAGACCAGAAACGTTTCAGAGCCGCAGAGGAGATTACAAAATAACTGAGCCACTCTCCTTCTGACTGTAATACTTGGTTTCCCTGGTGACGTGAGGCAGGCGTTCACGTTGTCCTCTTAGGTCAGTCAGAGTTTGACTTCCACTGTGTGTTTGTGAATCTGTTTGGAGTCTAGAGGCAACTATACACTACCTTGGCTCATTTTATTAGAATGCGTCTCACTACAGAGGAGAAAATAGAGCTGGGACTCAAGGAGCAGGGGACAGTCAATCCTGGATTTGGGGTAAGTGGCAGGTCATCTTTAGTTTGGCTTTGCGACACCAACAAAATAAAAATGTGAAGACTGGGCGAGGAGATAAAGCAGTCATGTGCACATCTTTTTATTAAGAATAATTAGAATATAGAAGTTATTATTTTTGGTATTACTTCTAGACCAAGAGAGAGAAATACAGGACTTCTTTTTCTTGCATTACAACAGTAAGAGCTAAATGTAAGCCACTGTGGAATGTGAAAGTGTGAATGTGTTCCACAAAAGGTGGGATATTTCAGTGGAATTGATTGCGGCAAATGTCAGTCTTTATTATAGTTGAGCTCTGAACTCAAACCAGAAACGCTCATTTTTAAAACCAAGAAACAAACTAGATAAAGGATACTAAAGTGGGATGTGTGGGTGTCAAAGTCTGGCTGCATGGGGTGTGCAAGTGTACACAGCTGAGCCCAGGGTTGATTTTTCCCCCTTTTTTAACCCCTTCCCAATTAACTGAAGAATTTAGGACAATGGGAACACCAAACAAACAGGACTACATGTGGGTGAACACATCAGTCTGTCAACATCTACAAAATAATACAGGCAAAGGCACAGGGACTTGGATTGTATTCGACCTGACACAATGACAAATGACCAAACAATAAATTCAAGGATGTTGAACTTAGATGTATGCATTTATGCAATTCATTTGAGCCTGGTGACGTGGACATCCCGATTCAGTTTTCATAATTCATTTTTTAGGCTTTGAGCGTGTAAATATATTTCACATGTAAATATATTTCACATGTAAATATATTTCACAAGAACCTAGGCACTTATTTTTTTCCCTTTAAACCAGTCTGAGTCAATCTTAAGTATGTTGTCCGTAAAGTGTATCAGGAAACTAAATCTACCTATTAGGGCTGCAGGTTGTTTCTTTACTCTTTGGGGAGAAAACTGCCCCCAGATGACAGTGATATACAGTATATTAAAATCTCATTGACAAATAAGTATATTTAAGAGATATCACCTCTATTGTAACAATTTTGTATGTTATAAAATTGTTAAAGATTTTCAAACCATGCTGTTATAACGCTTGTAATATTTTAGTATACCTACGTGTCAATTTGATCCTATAGAATTAGTCGTATTACTAGTACCAGTATTGTTTCCACTTATTTATTCTAGATCTTTACTAGTACTATTACTTTGAAAACATCTAAGAAATGGCAAAAAATCATATTGATTTGATTTTTTCATCAAATATATAATAGAATATCATTAAAAATATAACAAGATGCAACTGGCAGATATTCGTATCCAATAGAAGATGTAATTTTGGCTGTTGAATACAATATTTTCATTGAATATCAGTATTTTAAAAAACAAACAAACAAAAAATATTTTCTGCAGTGTTTAAAGCTATAAACAAACGCATGTAGCATATAAGAGATCTCAGTCCCAATCTTGGCACACAATGCAAAGCAAAGACATTGGAAAGCAAATATGTTGTGGCATTTTCTTGTCTTTTGTACAAGTGAGCTTTTGTAAGTGAGTTTAGCTTTGAGTCCAGTGGAGTCCAGGGTTTCAGGTATCAACACAGGAAAGAAGCTCAACTCCCAAAACAAAAGGCCGACTTCACATGAAACAGAGCTTCTTACTCTCTGCGTGGATCCCATATCCTATTACTTTTTGCTGGACTTTAGAGTCCTCTGGATGCCAGAAAACTGTCATGGTACAGTAACTCTGACCCTCGCTCGCCTTACTGGTGGTTGTTTTTAATTTTAGTGATGATTTAGTTTTATTCTCAGGTTTTTGTTGTAAATGATTCTGGATACTAACGACAGAACTGTCAAAAATTTACATGTTTGTGTATAAGCTACTAGAGGTAGTAGTTGCAGTGTTTCACAGTATTTTGTTGCAAATTACATAAATCAATAGGAAGTGATGCATTCATGGGCAGGGAAGTGATTATGCTTGTCATACCCCCAAAAATATAAAGTAATGGCAGACAAGAAGCAGTATTTAAAACAAGAGAAGAAAATATGTCATACCATGGATAATAGTTGGGGTAACTGAGTAGGGTAAGTACTGCAGTGTTGGTGAATGAATTAATAATTAACTAGCAATCTCTACTTTAAGCAGCTTAATCCTGTCAGAAAAATTCCTTTAAAAAAAGAAAGGACACACTTTTTTTTTTAAATCATTCTGTTTCACCTCTCTGACTACAGATGTTTTGCAGTTCAGTGAAGGGAACACAGGTGGAACTCTTCATGACTTCTTTTATTTCAGCATTTAGAGGAGTCTGAGAGGCGGGGTGCATAATTAATGTGCTCCTTTTATCCATCAAACTGATCAGCTCTGATCAGATTCATGGATGAGAGGAACAGCTGCTGCAAAAGCAAACTTTTATACCCAGAGCAAATTAGCAGTTTCACTTTCACTGCGCATGCTGTTCCGCTGCTTCGTCTGTGCCGAGAGTATGCTCTGTGTTCCTAAGTTGTGGTACAATCAAACTGAACGATGGTGTGTATGTATGTATATATATATTTAAATTACATTTACATATATACATACACCAATAGCGCTTCTAATGATAAATCAATACATTCAAATATATGAACATAGAAGTGAGTAAGTGAGTGAGTAATAATGTCACATCATTAGTCAGAGTGAGTGATGACCAATGACAGATGGACGAAGGGACTTTTCTTAATCTCCAAAGTAATTAAGAGGCTAGCGTTAGAAGTAAAAAAAAAAAAAGAGTTTTTATTCACATGGATTAACCCTTTGTATTGGCATGATTTTCTGGCAACCTTTTCAGGGTGTCCCCTGTCTTGCGCCCAATGTCAGCTGGGATAGGCTCCAGCGCCCCCCTGCAACCCTCAATAGGATAAGCGGTTGTGGATAATGAATGAATGAATAACCCTGGAAATAGCAGAAACCGTAGTTCCACCGCTGGTTATGCAGATCCCTCCACTTGCTTGCCCTTGTTTCCTGTGGTTACTGGAGTGCTCGTAGATGACCACTAGATGGAAGCAAATGGCCATGTAATTACGGAAGGATATATCCGTGTACACTACCTCCTGAGTGAGAGTAAATTCTCACATGAGAGAGAAACAACGGTGGGATGCATACAACAAGGTGTTCGTCTCTTGTTTGAGGTGCTGAATGAATACCACACTCACCCTCTGAGACACAGCAGGTTGCAGAGTGAAAGGCTGCAGCATGTGGTTTTGTTCCCGGTTGTGGGACCTTGGTATGAAATTTCCTGAGGTTCATTAGAGTATGGATTTCATCTTGCATGCTGGCTCTAGTTTAATATTTGAGGGATCCAGTCAGAAGGATAAACATTAAAAAAAACACAAAAAGTCTACTTTTATAGGGACAATTTAAAGGTATACTATGTAGATTTGTTAGTGTTTGAAAACACATTTGCCAGTCAAAGTGAAAATAAACGCCAACCCTGGATTAACTCTTGTTTGGCATTTAACCTTGCTATATATGCAGGTTTTTGTTGGCTCCATGAAGCCTACTGCTTACAATCTTACACCTGTGTTTTTAGGATAATTCTACCTAGTCTACCTTTGATTAGTGTAAAGCTATGGTATCAGGGGTTGAGATGGAGAATGTCTTTGACTCATGAAGTCATGTTTTTAAAGTAGTTCGAAAGGGTTATTTAGCCTTAATCTTGAACTGTAGTGCTCTTTGAACTGAGAAACTTAACTTCACTGGTCCTGAGTTGTTTTGTACTCCTATTATTGCAGTGATACATTTGGTGGTGACATGTAAACTTAATAAATCCTAAATGGGAATCAAGGGGCAAACACAGAGCACACGATATAAATTCCAGTTTCTTAATGTTGTTTCATTCAGAATTCAAATTAAATTTGGTATCAGGGGTGTGGTTGTGGGTCTTGCTGACCTACATAACAGAGAGAAGTCCAACCTTTTTACATAGTCCCCATGCTAGTTTCAAAATCAGAATTGTTCAAAGTTAAATCAATGATGTCACTTTGTATTCCTCTCCCAATTCCAACATATACTGTATATGCTGTATATACACTATATACTTTGTGTGTCAGCCTTATGTAACTGACTGTAGGCGAGAGGAGCCTTGTCTATAACTGGCGTCTTTATTGACTTCTTCGACGGCTAAGCATTTCATAATGTTTGCAATGTCACTGATATTTTTGGGTTCTGAATGAAATGGGTCCACGCAATTATTTCTCCTCATTACAGTTTGGAAGGAAATAATCTGAAGTGATACCTTTTCACACTCAATTTTATTTAGTCATCTTCACCAAAAAAAGCCACAATGATAATAGCAGTGTATATTAAAATTAGTCTAATATCTACATCACTGCTGTGTTATATTAATACTGATAATAATTAATATAATATTAAAGACAATATGTGTTAGATGCCTAATCAGAAGAATAGAGGACCTCAAACTCAAAATTATTCCTGTTACACAAACATTTATTTAAGCACTGTTAATCAGTATTTTTTTGTAAATTATTTGACTTAAAACTTTAAATGGTTATTACATTAATTTATTTCATCACTGGATGTACAGTATATGCAGTTGAGGTGATCACTGGTAAAAATAACTTTATAGACTGTAACAGCAATCACACTCTGAAACTGCAGTCACAGACTGCAACAACCGTCACACACTGAAACAGCAATTTTAAACACAAGTTTAAGCCATTTTTGCACTCGTGCAAAGTAAACAGAAAATATTAAATAGCCAATTAGCAATATAAGATAACACATGGTGTAATATTAACAGTGGTGTTGAAAGTTTATGAAACTACTACAAACAGAAACACGTTCCATGTGATGATAATCCTAATGTATCATGCTTGGGAGCAGACAAACAGTAAACTGCAACCGTCTGGGGTATGGAAACACCGCTCGTGGGTTTGTTTCCCTCTTGGGTTCTGTTCATGCGTTCAGAGACTGTTCAGGGTTCTCTATGTTTCAGCACATCTATTTTCTTAGTTTATTGCACAC
Source organism: Plectropomus leopardus (assembly GCF_008729295.1). Lineage (NCBI taxonomy): Eukaryota > Metazoa > Chordata > Actinopteri > Perciformes > Serranidae > Plectropomus > Plectropomus leopardus. The sequence continues at coordinate 16,475,327 of NC_056473.1, read as the reverse complement.
CTCTTTTTGTCATGGTCATGTAATAAGTCATTTTACACTGTAGACAATATTTATGTTAAGAGGTTCAAGAAAGCGCAGTAATGAAGAAATTACTTTAGTCAGTTGGAATGTAAGGGGGATGAATAGCCCATTAAAAAGAGGAAAAGTATGTGCTCATTTACGTACACTCAAAGCTGATATATGTTTCCTCCAAGAAACGCATATTAAAAAAACTACAGCTAAGATATTATGTCCTTCATGGGCATCTCACG